>NC_081825.1:145455083-146112583 GCF_030867095.1 Alligator mississippiensis
ACATGCTATTTATATATATAGCCCTCGAGAAACGAACAATTCCACCCTTCCCTGTCCCATAGTACACGTACAAAACCCTTCGACTTCTCACCCCGAGAAAATGAACAAAAGCAGCTTGGTGAGGGCCCAGGGCACGGCACAAGCCGGAAGCCACAGTCCGCCACCGTGCCCGCCCGGTCGCCCAGACCGGTCACGACATCAGAGCGCGTATTTGAGACGGCCGTCCTCCACGTGGCACAGCGCTCCCTCAAGGGCCCAGAGTGCCTCGAAGGCGGGCACCCCCCGCCGGAGCACAGCGTGCTCAAACTCCAGCGAGAGGCGCGCCCGCACTAGGAGGCCAAAGAGCCGCGGGGCATCGTCTGAGCCGGTGCCGGCAAGCCGGTTACGGCGGCTCTTGAGGACGGCCATCTTGGCCTGGCCCAGCAAAAAGTTGGCCAGGCAGATGGCGCCCCGCTCGGCCGCCCGGTACGGGTAGGAGCATATGTAGGTGGTCTCTGAGAGGCTCCTGCCCAGCGCCCGCAGCGGCAGCTCGAGGGTGGCAAAGAGCGGCCGCAGGCGGGGACAGTCCAGGAAGGCGTGAAAGAGATCCTCCTCCACGCCCCCAGGGCAGAAGGGGCAGGCCGTCGAAGCGGCTGGGTCAAAGTGGGACGCAAACGTGCCAGTGGCTAGGATGCCGTGCAGCAACCGCCACTGCAGGTCGCCAGTCTTCTTGGCGGTCGGCGGCTTATACAATGTGCGCCACGCCGGGTGGGCCGGTGGGGAAGCCGGTGGCCCCAGGCGCCGTCGCCACGGTGTATCGGGGCGTCCCGCCAGCACCTGAGCATGGCGGACACAGACCACCCAGGCATACAAGCTTCTACGCGATAGAGAAGCAAAGGGGCAACCCGTGTCACTATCGGGAGGCATGGGGAGCCGCAACAGAGTGCCCGGCCCACCGGCCAACTCCGCGGCCACAGCCGGGGTGACCGGCAGCGAAGGGAAAGCCTCGCTCGCGGCATCCGCGGCCCACGGGATCTGGCGCGCACGGAGATGTTCGTCCAAGGCGGCCGCCGCCACCGGCGGGAGGGCGGCGCGGATGTCACGCAGGAGATGACCCATGGTGCGGATGGAGCGCACGCCCAGCCGTGCGGCCAGCGCCTCGGGCGAGAGCCAGGCTGACCGAGCGGGGTCCAGGAGATGGTGCAGGCGGAGGACACGCGCCTGGATGAGGGTGGCCGTGAGGCTGGCAGAGGCCAGGCTCGGCACGGAGCCCCACAGGGCTGAGTTGTGCACCAGAGGCTCCCTCAGCAGCTGCGGGAAACACAGTGTCCGGGCTCGAGGCTGGAGGCGGAAGGCGACCTGCCAGGCTCGTACCACGCTGCGATAAAAGGCCGGAAGCACCGCCCAGTTCAGGAGCGTGGGTGTCAACAAAAAGAGCTCCCGGTCAAAGCCAAGGGCGCCGACCCTCTGTAGGAACCGGCACGCCAGTTGTTGCCATGGCAGCTGCTCCTCGCTGTAAAGCAGTCGCTGAAGGGCCTGCAGGCGGAAGGCCGCCACCCTGCTGGCCAGGTCAACCAGACCCTGGCCCCCCTCGGCAACAGGCAGGTGAAGGACGGCTCGTGGGAGCCAGTGGCGCCCATCCCAGAAGAAGTCCACCAGGTTGCGCTGGAGTCTCTCCAGGAGATCCGGTGGGGGGTCGAGCACGGCGCACCGGTGCCACAAGGTCGCTGCCGCCAGGTTGTTGATGACAAGGACGCGCCCCCGGTAGGAAAGGCTGGGCAGGCGCCAGCGCCACCCGCTGCAGGCGGGCCTCCACCCCCTCCTCGAGGTCGTCCCAGTTACGCGCCATGAAGGCCGGTGGCCCCAGGAACACGCCCAAGATCTTGAGGCCCTCGCGGCGCCATGTGAGCCCCCCCGGCAAGTCCGGGGGGAGCGTGCCAGTCCATGCGCCAAGCAAACAAAGTATCGCTCTTGGCCCAGTTGATGCGGGGCGGAGGAGGCGCGCTCATAGGCACGCTGGCAATCCGCCAGGGCCCGCACGTCTTCCTGAGTGTTGAGGAAGACGGTGACATCATCCGCATATGCCGACAGCCGGAGACGAGGCCTAGCGGACGGGCCGCTGGCCACTGGCAGGGCCACACCACTCAGGCGGCGTCGCAGCGTGTGCAGCAGCGGCTCGATGGCCAGGGAGTAGAGCATGCCCGACAGCGGACACCCCTGACGAATGCCCCTGCGTGCGGGGAACGGAGCACACAGCACACCGTTCACCTTGAGCAGGCTGGAAATGTCTCGGTACAAGACCCGGAGGGCCCCGGTGGAAGAGGGGCCCAAAACCAAAGCCTCCAGAGTCTGGAAGAGATAGGCGTGGCCCACCCGGTCAAAGGCCTTCTCCTGGTCTAGAGAGATGAGGCCGATGTCGAGGCCAAAGAGCTCGCTAGCCGTGAGTAGGTCCCGCAGCAGGAACAGGTTGTCTTGAATGGTCCTGCCCGGCACGCAGTAGCTCTGCTCGGGCCCGGTGAGAGAGGCCATGACCGCGCGGAGGCGGGTGGCCAACGCTTTGGCCAGGATCTTATAGTCCGCGCACAGCAGGGAGACCGGCCGCCAGTTCTTCATGTAGCCCAGGTCTCCCTTCTTGGGCAGCAGGGTCAGCACCGCTCGGCGCAGCTGATCGGCAAGACCTTGTCAGCGAGGCTCTCCTGGAAAACGCGCAGGAGGCTGGGGCCGAGGAGAGGCCAGAAGGTCTTGTAAAACTCAGCAGGCAACCCATCGAGGCCCGGGGCTTTGCCGGAGGCGAGGCCGGCCGTGGCGGCCGCCAGCTCTTCCAGGGACAAGTCCCGCTCAAGCTCTCCGGCCTCCAGGGCATCGAGACGTGGTAGGCCCTCGTGGAGTTCCCGCGTGGCCTCGGGGCACGACGGCTCGGCCCGCAAACAGGTCACGATAGAAGGCGACGGCATGTTCGCGTATTTCGCCGGGCTCTGTAATGACCCGGCCCTCAGGAGTCTTGAGATGGTCCAAGACTTTGCTCGCTGCCCTCCGCCGCTCCAGGTTGAAAAAGAAGCGGGTCGGGGCGTCAGTTTCCGCCAGTTCCTGGCAACGGGCGCGGATCCTCGCGCCGCGGGCCGCGCTCTCCGCCAGGTCGCGCAGACATCTCCTGCGGAACCGGAGGCTCTCGCTCAGTGCCGCGTCGCTGCCAGCGGCCAGCAGAGCAGCCTCGAGCTCCGCCACGTCCTCCTCCAACTCCCGGATACGTCGGCGCGTCTCGTTCGCGCCAGCTGGGTGTACTGCTGGCAAAAGGCTCGGATCTGTACCTTGCCCACGTCCACCACAGCTTCCAGGAGGAGTGGCTCGATCTCGCAGCCTCCCACCTCCTCCAGAAGTGGGCAAAGCAGTCCCGGAAATAGGAGTCCTGAAGCAGGCTGGCGTTGAGACACCAATAAGGTGCCCGCGCACAGGCTCTCCCCGGCAGGCTCAGTTCACTGAAGGCTAGGTCAATGATCTGACAGACCCGAGGGAGCGATGCAGCTGCTGCGCAGGAGTGGCAGGTGGTGCCTGGTGACATAAAGGCGGTCGAGGCGAGCCATGGTGACACCACCGGCACCCATCCTGGCCCAGGTGTACTGGCGCGCATCAGGATGCAGGGCTCGCCAGATGTCCACGAGGTCTGCCCCCTCCAAGGCAGATTGCAGCTTGCGAGCGGAGGGCAGGTGGGGTTCAGGCCCTGTGCGGTCGAGGCGCGGGGCAGTGGTGCAGTTGAAATCCCCACCGAGGAGGAGCAGGTCATCATCCTCGCTAGCGTCGCGCAGGAGGGCAGCCAAGGTCTCGAAGAAACGACCCTCTCCTGACCATCGGAAGGCGCGTAGACGTTGATGAGCAGCAGGCGGTGTTGTGCGAGGGTGACGCGGACGGTCAGCAGGCGGCCGGGGATGACCTCCCGCGGCACCGCCGCGTCAAGCTGCAGCTGTGGTGATAAGAGAGTCGCGACCCCAGCGCTAAGGTTGGTGCCATGGCTCAGGAACACCTGTCCTCGCCAGGCAGCCCGCCAGGCCGCCTGGTTGAATCTGTCAGAGTGTGTCTCTTGAAGGAAGGCGACGGCCAGCCTCTTCTGTCGCAGGAGCTCCAGGACGGCTTCGCGCTTCACCGAGTCTCGACAGCCGTTGATGTTGTAGGTGCCAATGATTGTGTCTGCCATGGATGTGGGTGTGGGAGAGGAAGAGCAAAGCAAGGTACGGGTGGAAGAACGAGCACCCAAGAGCAGAGCAAGGCAGTACAGACAGGTCAAGGAAGGCCTACTGTGCCCTACTCTAGTCGAGGGACCCGCCCAAGTCCCACTCAGCTCTCACCCTCTGGGCAAGCTTCTCCAAACGGTAAGCCATCTGGCGTGTGCCCAGATCCCGCTGCATGAGCTTGGCAGCTGCCCTGGCACCCTTTACGAACACTTTGGGGTCTGTGCACCACTGAGTGATGCGTCCTGCTACGTTCCTCTGCCCCTTAGTTAACTTCAAGAAGGACAGGAGTCCCCCATAGTCTGGAGGGACCCAGGGGGCTCCGCCAGCTTGGGGTGGATGTTGCCTAAGGAAGAGCGTCGAGTCCGCACCCCCGGGCGGAGCTCGTCCGCAACCGCAGCATCGACACCCTCGATGTCTAGACACATCAGCCGCCTCTCATCGTCCGAGTCAAGGACCGGCTCCACGAGGGCATTCCCTGTCTTCCTGGGGGGGAGAGGCCATCCCGCTCACGACGCCTCTTGCGAGACTCAGTGAGCTGGACCTCCATCTCGTCAACTTCTCCATCTAATCCACCAGGCTGGGGCATGACCAAGGGGGTAGCAGACTCTCCCGCCACCCCCGAGGCCAGGCCACCAGAAGAGAGGCATTCGCCACCATCCCCGCCGCCGCCCCGACTCCGGAGGCTGGGGGACAGGCGAGGGGAGAGGGACCCTGAAGCCCCCTCCCCCTCCGCTAAGTCTGCCCCGCCGACAGCTACATCCAACGGGGTGGGTGTATGGCAGCCAGAGCGGGGCCAGGCTCTCTAGTGGGGGGTCCCTCGGCACTGGCCGAGGAGGGCAGGGCATCCTGAGAGGCCCCCTTCATCTTCCTCTCTTTGTCCTCCTTCTTCTTCTTCTTGGTGGTAGTGGGCAGCTGCCCCTGTGCTGGGGACGGGCCAGACTGCCCTGCCCCCCCAGCCGGCGGGGCCCCCGCACTGAGGGCAGGGGGCGCCACAGACGGGGGAGGCGGCGGCGGGGCCTGGGTAGTAGCACCAGCCTCTCCACTGGACGATGGTTTCACAGCAGAGCCCCCCGTCCCCTGAGATGGAGTAGGGGTGAAGGACGCTGGGAGGAAGAGCTCCCTGCTTCCCTGGGCCTGCCGCGTGTCCCAGAAGTCGACACGCCGTCTCTCGGCTCTGCCCGCAGGTGGCGATGGTCCGGCCGCCTTGCCCTGAGGGCACTGAGCAGCCAGGTGGGAGGAGCCGCCGCACTTAAAACACGTAGTCTCTCCACAGACAAATAGATAATATACCTCCGACCCTCGAGCGTGAAGCTCAGGGAGCGAGGTAGAGACTGGGGGCCCTCCTTGAGGAGCATAAAGACCTGCCTCCAAAAAGACAGGACGTGCTTCCGCTGAGGGTCCTTGCTTCCCATCGGCAGCCGGCGAAAAGGACTCGTAAGAACTCCATAGGCCTCGAGTCCCCTGGCCAGCTCCCGATCAGAAACATGTGGTGGGATGTTAGAGATCACCACCCTCACTGCCTGAGTCTCTAGGGGCGTGACAGGGTAGTGGATGCCCGCAATGTCTAGGCCCTCAGCACACACCCTGTCAACCAAGGCAGGCGTGCTCAAATAAATCATCGGGACCGTGTTCACACGACCCGCATAGCGGATCGTACGCCATCCCAGGAGCGCAGCCAGAGCCTCCATGCAAACCTCAAGCCCCACATGGAGAGGGGCATGAACCCTCAGGCCATGCGTCAGCGGGAGGTCCCGAGAGACATCCTCATGCCAACTGCCAGGTGTAGGAGCAGCCATCCTCACTAGGACAGGGTTAAACTGCAAAGCAAAAAAACTAAGGGAATGAAAAGAAAACTTAAACACAGGAGCTCAAGGCCAAGCTCCCGGGAATGCGGCCAAAACAGAAAGTGAAGATAAGCCACTGAAAGGGAGGGAGGGATTTGGGGGGTGAAGAAAAAAAAAAAGCGTGGATAGAACAAAATAAGAGGGGGGGGGAAAATGCACCCCTCAAGCGGCAAATGATAATAGAGAGCTCCCCACAAAGGGGGAGGAGGGTGGGGGGGGAAAAAAGCGGCTGGGAAGGAGGGGGGGGGGTTAAAACAGCAAAAGAAAAAAGAAAAGAAAACTAAAGGGTGAGGGGGGGATGGAGGGTTAATTAAGAGCACCTCTGGAAGGCAGGCTAATGGAAAAGGTAACTCCCCGTAACGAGCAGACAGAAAAAAGAGAAAGAGAGGGAAAGAGACAGTAAAAGAGAAGGCTGCGAGAAGCGTCTCACAGACAAAGAAACCGGAAGCAGAGGGGGAGGGAAGAGAGAGGAGAGAAAAGTGGGGGTAAAAGCTGCAAAAAAGCAAGAAAAGAGTCAGAAAGCGAAATAAACAGAGGCTAGAGACCTTTAGAGAGGTGGGAGTGAAGGAAGAAAAGAGATAGGAAGCCGGGGAGTCTTACGCTCGGGATCGCCCCACGCAGCTCCAAGCGAGCCTGGTCCGAAGCGTCCGAAGCGGAAGGAAGGACTTTTGACTTTTGACAACTTTATTTCACAAAAGATCAGGTACAGAAAGCAAAAAAACCATCAAACCACACCAAAGAGAAACCATTCCCGGACGTTCAGAACATCACACCGTGACAAACACCTTCGCAGTAATACACATCGTGTCTAACATGCTATTTATGTATATAGCCCTCGAGAAACGAACAATTCCACCCTTCCCTGTCCCATAGTACACGTACAAAACCCTTCTTCTTCTCACCCCGAGAAAACAAACAACAGCAGCCTGGTGAGGGCCCAGGGCACGGCACAAGCCGGAAGCCACAGTCCGCCACCGCGCCCGCCCGGTCGCCCAGACCGGTCACAACATCAGAGCGCGTATTTGAGACGGCCGTCCTCCACGTGGCACAGCGCTCCCTCAAGGGCCCAGAGTGCCTCGAAGGCGGGCACCCCCCGCCGGAGCACAGCGTGCTCAAACTCCAGCGAGAGGCGCGCCCGCACTAGGAGGCCAAAGAGCCGCGGGGCATCGTCTGAGCCGGTGCCGGCAAGCCGGTTATGGCGGCTCTTGAGGACGGCCATCTTGGCCTGGCCCAGCAAAAAATTGGCCAGGCAGATGGCGCCCCGCTCGGCCGCCCGGTACGGGTAGGAGCATATGTAGGTGGTCTCTGAGAGGCTCCTGCCCAGCGCCCGCAGCGGCCGCTCGAGGGTGGCAAAGAGCGGCCGCAGGCGGGGACAGTCCAGGAAGGCGTGAAAGAGATCCTCCTCCACGCCCCCAGGGCAGAAGGGGCAGGCCGTTGAAGCGGCTGGGTCAAAGTGGGACGCAAACGTGCCAGTGGCTAGGATGCCGTGCAGCAACCGCCACTGCAGGTCGCCAGTCTTCTTGGCGGTCGGCGGCTTATACAACGTGCGCCACGCCGGGTGGGCCGGTGGGGAAGCCGGTGGCCCCAGGCGCCGTCGCCACGGTGTATCAGGGCGTCCCGCCAGCACCTGAGCATGGCGGACACAGACCACCCAGGCATACAAGCTTCTACGCGATAGAGAAGCAAAGGGACAACCCGTGTCACTATCGGGAGGCATGGGGAGCCGCAACAGAGTGCCCGGCCCACCGGCCAACTCCGCGGCCACAGCCGGGGTGACCGGCAGCGAAGGGAAAGCCTCGCTCGCGGCATCCGCGGCCCGCGGGATCTGGCGCGCACGGAGATGTTCGTCCAAGGCGGCCGCCGCCACCGGCGGGAGGGCAGCGCGGATGTCACGCAGGAGATGACCCATGGTGCGGATGGAGCGCACGCCCAGCCGTGCGGCCAGCGCCTCAGGCGAGAGCCAGGCTGACCGAGCGGGGTCCAGGAGATGGTGCAGGCGGAGGACACGCGCCTGGATAAGGGTGGCCGTGAGGCTGGCAGAGGCCAGGCTCGGCACGGAGCCCCACAGGGCTGAGTTGTGCACCAGAGGCTCCCTCAGCAGCTGCGGGAAACACAGTGTCCGGGCTCGAGGCTGGAGGCGGAAGGCGACCTGCCAGGCTCGTACCACGCTGCGATAAAAGGCCGGAAGCACCGCCCAGTTCAGGAGTGTGGGTGTCAACAAAAAGAGCTCCCGGTCAAAGCCAAGGGCGCCGACCCTCTGTAGGAACCGGCACGCCAGTTGTTGCCATGGCAGCTGCTCCTCACTGTAAAGCAGTCGCTGAAGGGCCTGCAGGCGGAAGGCCGCCACCCTGCTGGCCAGGTCAACCAGACCCTGGCCCCCCTCGGCAACAGGCAGGTGAAGGACGGCTCGTGGGAGCCAGTGGCGCCCATCCCAGAAGAAGTCCACCAGGTTGCGCTGGAGTCTCTCCAGGAGATCCGGTGGGGGGTCGAGCACGGCGCACCGGTGCCACAAGGTCGCTGCCGCCAGGTTGTTGATGACAAGGACGCGCCCCCGGTAGGAAAGGCTGGGCAGGCGCCAGCGCCACCGCTGCAGGCGGGCCTCCACCCCCTCCTCGAGGTCGTCCCAGTTACGCGCCATGAAGGCCGGTGGCCCCAGGAACACGCCCAAGATCTTGAGGCCCTCGCGGCGCCATGTGAGCCCCCCCGGCAAGTCCGGGGGGAGCGTGCCAGTCCATGCGCCAAGCAAAAAAGTATCGCTCTTGGCCCAGTTGATGCGGGCGGAGGAGGCGCGCTCATAGGCACGCTGGCAATCCGCCAGGGCCCGCACGTCTTCCTGAGTGTTGAGGAAGACGGTGACATCATCCGCATATGCCGACAGCCGGAGACGAGGCCTAGCGGACGGGCCGCTGGCCACTGGCAGGGCCACACCACTCAGGCGGCGTCGCAGCGTGTGCAGCAGCGGCTCGATGGCCAGGGAGTAGAGCATGCCCGACAGCGGACACCCCTGACGAATGCCCCTGCGTGCGGGGAACGGAGCACACAGCACACCGTTCACCTTGAGCAGGCTGGAAATGTCTCGGTACAAGACCCGGAGGGCCCCGGTGAAGAGGGGCCCAAAACCAAAGGCCTCCAGAGTCCGGAAGAGATAGGCGTGGCCCACCCGGTCAAAGGCCTTCTCCTGGTCTAGAGAGATGAGGCCGATGTCGAGGCCAAAGAGCTCGCTAGCCGTGAGTAGGTCCCGCAGCAGGAACAGGTTGTCTTGAATGGTCCTGCCCGGCACGCAGTAGCTCTGCTCGGGCCCGGTGAGAGAGGCCATGACCGCGCGGAGGCGGGTGGCCAACGCTTTGGCCAGGATCTTATAGTCCGCGCACAGCAGGGAGACCGGCCGCCAGTTCTTCATGTAGCCCAGGTCTCCCTTCTTGGGCAGCAGGGTCAGCACCGCTCGGCGGCAGCTGATCGGCAAGACCTTGTCGGCGAGGCTCTCCTGGAAAACGCGCAGGAGGCTGGGGCCGAGGAGAGGCCAGAAGGTCTTGTAAAACTCAGCAGGCAACCCATCGAGGCCCGGGGCTTTGCCGGAGGCGAGGCCGGCCGTGGCGGCCGCCAGCTCTTCCAGGGACAAATCCCGCTCAAGCTCTCCGGCCTCCAGGGCATCGAGACGTGGTAGGCCCTCGTGGAGTTCCCACGTGGCCTCGGGGCACGACGGCTCAGCCGCAAACAGGTCACGATAGAAGGCGACGGCATGTTCGCGTATTTCGCCGGGCTCTGTAATTACCCGGCCCTCAGGAGTCTTGAGATGGTCCAAGACTTTGCTCGCTGCCCTCCGCCGCTCCAGGTTGAAAAAGAAGCGGGTCGGGGCGTCAGTTTCCGCCAGTTCCTGGCAACGGGCGCGGATCCTCGCGCCGCGGGCCGCGCTCTCCGCCAGGTCGCGCAGACATCTCCTGCGGAACCGGAGGCTCTCGCTCAGTGCCGCGTCACTGCCAGCAGCCAGCAGAGCAGCCTCGAGCTCCGCCACGTCCTCCTCCAACTCCCGGATACGTCGGCGCGTCTCGTTCGCGGCCAGCTGGGTGTACTGCTGGCAAAAGGCTCGGATCTGTACCTTGCCTACGTCCCACCACAGCTTCCAGGAGGAGTGGCTCGATCTCGCAGCTTCCCAGCTCCTCCAGAAGTGGGCAAAGCAGTCCCGGAAATAGGAGTCCTGAAGCAGGCTGGCGTTGAAACACCAATAAGGTGCCCGCGCACAGGCTCTCCCCGGCAGGCTCAGTTCACTGAAGGCTAGGTCATGATCTGACAGACCCGAGGGAGCGATGCAGCTGCTGCGCAGGAGTGGCAGGTGGTGCCTGGTGACATAAAGGCGGTCGAGGCGAGCCATGGTGACACCACCGGCACCCATCCTGGCCCAGGTGTACTGGCGCGCATCAGGATGCAGGGCTCGCCAGATGTCCACGAGGTCTGCCCCCTCCAAGGCAGATTGCAGCTTGCGAGCGGAGGGCAGGTGGGGTTCAGGCCCTGTGCGGTCGAGGCGCGGGGCAGTGGTGCAGTTGAAATCCCCACCGAGGAGGAGCAGGTCATCATCCTCGCTAGCGTCGCGCAGGAGGGCAGCCAAGGTCTCGAAGAAAACGACCCTCTCCTGACCATCGGAAGGCGCGTAGACGTTGATGAGCAGCAGGCGGTGCTGTGTGAGGGTGACGCGGACGGTCAGCAGGCGGCCGGGGATGACCTCCCGCGGCACCGCCGCGTCAACCTGCAGCTGTGTTGATAAGAGAGTCGCGACCCCAGCGCTAAGGTTGGTGCCATGGCTCAGGAACACCTGTCCTCGCCAGGCAGCCCGCCAGGCCGCCTGGTTGAATCTGTCAGAGTGTGTCTCTTGAAGGAAGGCGACGGCCAGCCTCTTCTGTCGCAGGAGCTCCAGGACGGCTTCGCGCTTCACCGAGTCTCGACAGCCGTTGATGTTGAAGGTGCCAATGATTGTGGCTGCCATGGATGTGGGTGTGGGAGAGGAAGAGCACAGCAAGGTACGGGTGGAAGAACGAGCACCCAAGAGCAGAGCAAGGCAGTACAGACAGGTCAAGGAAGGCCTACTGTGCCCTACTCTAGTCGAGGGACCCGCCCAAGTCCCACTCAGCTCTCACCCTCTGGGCAAGCTTCTCCAAACGGTAAGCCATCTGGCGTGTGCCCAGATCCCGCTGCATGAGCTTGGCAGCTGCCCTGGCACCCTTTACAAACACTTTGGGGTCTGTGCACCACTGAGTGATGCGTCCTGCTACGTTCCTCTGCCCCTTAGTTAACTTCAAGAAGGACAGGAGTCCCCCATAGTCTGGAGGGACCCAGGGGGGCTCCGCCAGCTTGGGGTGGATGTTGCCTAAGGAAGAGCGTCGAGTCCGCACCCCCGGCGGGAGCTCGTCTGCAACCGCAGCATCGACACCCTCGATGTCTAGACACATCAGCCGCCTCTCATCGTCCGAGTCAAGGACCGGCTCCACGAGGGCATTCCCTGTCTTCCTGGGGGGGGAGAGGCCATCCCGCTCACGACGCCTCTTGCGAGACTCAGTGAGCTGGACCTCCATCTCGTCAACTTCTCCATCTAATCCACCAGGCTGGGGCATGACCAAGGGGGTAGCAGACTCTCCCGCCACCCCCGAGGCCAGGCCACCAGAAGAGAGGCATTCGCCACCATCCCCGCCGCCGCCCGACTCCGGAGGCTGGGGGACAGGCGAGGGGAGAGGGACCCCTGAAGCCCCCTCCCCCTCCGCTAAGTCTGCCCCGCCGACAGCTACATCCAACGGGGTGGGTGGTATGGCAGCCAGAGCGGGGCCAGGCTCTTTAGTGGGGGGTCCCTCGGCACTGGCCGAGGAGGGCAGGGCATCCTGAGAGGCCCCCTTCATCTTCCTCTCTTTGTCCTCCTTCTTCTTCTTCTTGGTGGTAGTGGGCAGCTGCCCCTGTGCTGGGGACGGGCCAGACTGCCCTGCCCCCCCAGCCGGCAGGGCCCCCGCACTGAGGGCAGGGGGCGCCACAGACGGGGGAGGCGGCGGCGGGGCCTGGGTAGTAGCACCAGCCTCTCCACTGGACGATGGTTTCACACCAGAGCCCCCCGTCCCCTGAGATGGAGTAGGGGTGGAAGGACGCTGGGAGGAAGAGCTCCCTGCTTCCCTGGGCCTGCTGCGTGTCCCAGAAGTCGACACGCCGTCTCTCGGCTCTGCCGCAGGTGGCGATGGTCCGGCCGCCTTGCCCTGAGGGCACTGAGCAGCCAGGTGGGAGGAGCCGCCGCACTTAAAACACGTAGTCTCTCCCACAGACAAATAGATAATATACCTCCGACCCTCGAGCGTGAAGCTCAGGGAGCGAGGTAGAGACTGGGGGCCCTCCTTGAGGAGCATAAAGACCTGCCTCCGAAAAGACAGGACGTGCTTCCGCTGAGGGTCCTTGCTTCCCATCGGCAGCCGGCGAAAAGGACTCGTAAGAACTCCATAGGCCTCGAGTCCCCTGGCCAGCTCCCGATCAGAAACATGTGGTGGGATGTTAGAGATCACCACCCTCACTGCCTGAGTCTCTAGGGGCGTGACAGGGTAGTGGATGCCCGCAATGTCTAGGCCCTCAGCACACACCCTGTCAACCAAGGCAGGCGTGCTCAAATAAATCATCGGGACCGTGTTCACACGACCCGCATAGCGGATCGTACGCCATCCCAGGAGCGCAGCCAGAGCCTCCATGCAAACCTCGAGCCCCACATGGAGAGGGGCATGAACCCTCAGGCCATGCGTCAGCGGGAGGTCCCGAGAGACATCCTCATGCCAACTGCCAGGTGTAGGAGCAGCCATCCTCACTAGGACAGGGTTAAACTGCAAAGCAAAAAAAAACTAAGGGAACGAAAAGAAAACTTAAACACAGGAGCTCAAGGCCAAGCTCCCGGGAATGCGGCCAAAACAGAAAGTGAAGGTAAGCCACTGAAAGGGAGGGAGGGATTTGGGGGGTGAAGAAAAAAAAAAAGCGTGGATAGAACAAAATAAGGGGGGGGGGGAAAATGCACCCCTCAAGCGGCAAATGATAATAGAGAGCTCCCCACAAAGGGGGAGGAGGGTGGGGGGGGGGAAAAGCGGCAGGGGAAGGAGGGGGGGGGGTTAAAACAGCAAAAAGAAAAAAGAAAAGGAAAACTAAAGGGTGAGGGGGGGATGGAGGGTTAATTAAGAGCACCTCTGGAAGGCAGGCTAATGGAAAAGGTAACTCCCCGTAATGAGCAGACAGAAAAAAGAGAAAGAGAGGGAAAGAGACAGTAAAAGAGAAGGCTGCGAGAAGCGTCTCACAGACAAAGAAACCGGAAGCAGAGGGGGAGGGAAGAGAGAGGAGAGAAAAGTGGGGGTAAAAGCTGCAAAAAAGCAAGAAAAGAGTCAGAAAGCGAAATAAACAGAGGCTAGAGACCTTTAGAGAGGTGGGAGTGAAGGAAGAAAAGAGATAGGAAGCCGGGGAGTCTTACGCTCGGGATCGCCCCACGCAGCTCCAAGCGAGCCTGGTCCGAAGCGTCCGAAGCGGAAGGAAGGAAGGAAGGAAGGAAGGAAGGAAGGAAGGAAGAACTGAGAGGAAACAATTGATACCAGCTCATTTTATTTTTCAGTCATCGTTGAGTAAACATATAAATCCCAGCTCTGTGGTTTATAGCATTTCTCTGTATAAAGGAGGAAGCCATCAGGTTTCATTTAGGTCCTGTGTTTATTCACATCAAATTTTAACTAGAAGCACATTAAAAACAGATTGCCAATCATTCAAGGCCAGTAGTGCTTGCCAAAACCAACCTGTGGCTTTAAACAGGGTGAAAGTCAAAAGGAATGAAAGTAGCACATAACCTCTCACGAAGATGTTGTATATCTTGACTTTAAAAAAGCCTTTGATCTGGTATCCCATGATCACCTCTCGGCAAAACTGGCCAACTGCAGCCTTGGCTTCACCACGATCCGCTGGCTGGGGAATTGGCTCTGTGGTCAGACTCAGAGGGTGGTGGTTAATGTAAGTCAATTGCCATGGTGCCCTGTGACCAGTGGGGTCCCCCAAGGCTCTGTCCTTGGGCCAACACTATTCAACATCTTCATTAATGATGTGGACATTGGTGTCAGAAGCGGACTGGCCAAGTTCGCTGATGACACCAAAATTTGGGGTAAAGCGTCCACACCTGAAGACAGGAAGGTGATCCAGGCTGACCTCGACAGGCTCAGGAAATGGATGGGCAAGAATGATTGTGTTTAACACCAAAAAATGCAAGGTTCTCCACCTTGGGAAGAAAAACCCAGAGCTTGCTTATAGGCTCGGCAGTGCTACGCTGGCTAGCACTACGGACGAAAAGGACTTGGGGGTCATGATTGACCACAAGATGAACATGAGCCTTCAATGTGATGCTGCGGCTAGTAAAGCAGACAAAACGCTGGCTTGCATCCATAGATGCTTCTTGAGCAAATCCCAGGACGTCATTCTCCCATTGTACTTGGCCTTGGTGAGGCTGCAGCTGGAGTACTACATCCAGTTTGAGGCTCCACAGTTCAAAAAGGATGTGGAGAAGCTCGAGAGAGTCCAGAGGAGAGCCATGAGCATGATCAGAGGTCAGGAAAACAGACCTTATGATGAGAGGCTGAAAGCTATAGAACTCTTCAGCTTGAAAAAGCGCAGGCTCAGGGGTGATCTGGTGGCCACCTATAAGTTTATCAGGGGTGGTCACCAGGTTCTGGGGTAACATCTGTTCACCAGGGCACCCCAAGGGGTAACAAGGTCAAATGGTCACAAACTCCTCCATGACCGTTTCAGGCTGGACATAAGGAAGAACTTCTTTACTGTCTGAGCCCCCACGGCCTGTAATAGACTGCCACTGGAGGTGGTTCAAGCACCTATCTTGAATGCCTTCAAGAGAAATTTGGATGTTTATCTTGCTGGGACCCTATGACTCCAACTGACTTCCTGGGGCAGGGGGCTGGACTCGATGATCTTCCAAGGTCCCTTCCAGCCCTAACATCTACGAAGAGGGCGTATGATCCACTCTTGGGATTTTAAGAGGTATTTGACTAAATATGATATGTAACAAATATAATTAATAGGCAAAGCCCAAAATACTCTGATTTGGCAAATAAATATACCTCAAAATATAAATTAAGACCTTTGTCCTGCAAGCTACATCATACTTGCTTAACTTTGAACAAGTAGTCACCTTGAACATATACTGTTTCTTATTCAAATTCACAACTTTTGGAGTGTATTGAAGTCAATAAGGGTATAGGTTGTAGCCACGTTGGTCTAAGGACATAGGCGGACAAGGTTCCTTAGGTGAATTTGATATCTTTTATTAGACCAACCGAAATAGGTGGAGAATAGTTATTAAGCAAGCTTTCGGGTTCAAAAACCCTTCATCAGGCTAAGGAAGTTTCAGCAGTTGGTGTGCGCTCTTCCTGGATGGAATGAAAAGTAAAAAAGCCAGAGGCTGGGCTGGTTTTTACTTTTCATTCCATCCAGGAAGAGCACACATCAACTGCTGAAACTTCCTTAGCCTGACGAAGGGTTTTTGAACCCGAAAGCTTGCTTAAAAATTGTTCTCCAACTATTTAAGTTGGTCTAATAAAATATATCAGATTCATCCAAAGAACCTTGTCTGCCTTGAAGTTAATAAGGCTGCTCACAGAGTAAAATGCTACTCACTGGGTGCATCTAAATGCACAATTAATACATAGCAATAAATTCTGGAGCAGTTTGTGCTGGAGTTTCTTTCTCCCAGGTGCAGCATTTACACGTGTGCCTGGTACCACAGCACATTGAGTGGGGGTAGAACAGCCCTAGGCTGGCAGGGAACCCTGGAGAATCAGCCTGCCAACCCAGGGTTGCTCCGCTCCCACCCAACATGCTGCAGAGAGGCTGGCTGGGGCACAAAGGTGCTGGGACACAAACGTACAGTGCTAGCCAGCAGGCAGTCTCTGCAATGTAGCACCCTTGTGCCCCAGCCAGCCCTGGTCACGATCTACATGTGTGTAGATAACTACTCTGCTGTAGGATAGTACTTGTCCTGGATGGTACTATCCTACAGTGGAGTTAATTAATTTACTGCAACCTAATGCAGGCTCACGTGTAGACACTGATGCTGTGGGGCTAATTAGTCAGCTCCACAGTAAAGTGCATGTGTAGATGCATCCACTGTGAGCAAGTGCTTTGGAATTTGGCCCATTATATTTGGTTAATGTGGCAAATGGGACAGTCTCTGTCCCTTTGCATTTGGGGCATTTGACCCGCAATACTACTGTGATCTTATTTTTCAGCAATGTTTTACATGTCTGAGAGCATCAAAGCAAACACAGGGGAATGAAAGCATTTTCTCTTCATCTTGACATCTGTATGGGAAGACCAGGTGATAAAAGGATGGGGCTGAGATAAACTGAAAAGGTGAGAAACTCCAAGCAGCCATTTCCTTACCAAGAGTTACATACATTACAGCCTTTCAGTCCCCTGTGTGCACTGAATATGAACAGACCTTTTCCAGGGAAATAATACAAAGTTTTATTTACAAAGAATCTTTCACACAAAGCTTTCAAAAGCACTACAAACCCAAATACAACCTTGTAACAATCTGGGACGTGGAGAAATATTAAACCCATTCTAAAGATGAAGAAACTTAGGCACACACAAGTGAAGCAATTTGTTCAAGATCACACAGCAAATTATTGTTTTGCAGAAAAAACCCGGAAGTCTTGTGTCCTGGTCCTCTGCTCTCACCACTAACATAGTATCCTGGGTGTCAGCCTAAATAACAAAGAAGATTACCAACCAGATGAGAAGCTCTCCGTGGAATTAAAATTATTTATAATATTCCTTGAACAAAGTTTCCCATTTAGGATATCTTCTGATATAATTTAATACAGGGGAAGTTTGATTCCTGCCAAATGTGGGGTGTATTCTGCCACACTGGTATTCCTGCTTTTGTAAATACTGCAGATGGTTCAGATGATCATTTCAATGCTATATGTCTTAAGCTTAAAAAAAAATCCTTTAACAGTGTTCCAGAGCTGGGTGTTGGGATCCTTGTTTCTGTTTAGTTATTAATTTATGGTTCCTATTGCTGGAGGCAATCCCCCACTCTTCTGACGATAAAAAAGAAAAAAATGTGCAACCACCCTCTTCTTTTTCTTTTTCTCCTTTCAGCCTGACATCCTCTCAAATGCTACCTGACAGACTGCAGCAATCACCCTGTGAATGGTAAGTAATTTCCTTATTGACAGCCTCCCATTTACTCTGACATCTGCCAGCACTCCCTGACACTTGAATAAGCATTAAGACATTATCAGTCTGGCACAGGTTTAAGGGCTGGAATAATAATGTTCTGTGGGCGACCCCCCCCCCCCCCCCCGCCTCAGCCAAAGACCCTCCCTAGCTAAACTTTGGCTGGAAAGGGCTCTGGGAAGGGTTATTGCAAATGCAGATCACTTTCTTGACTGCACTTTGTCAAAGTTATTTGCTTAAAGCAAAGTTATGTGCTTAAAGCAAAGTTATTATCCTTTGTCAGTTCATACAATGGGGCCTGATCCACAGCCCAGTACAGTTTTTACATTCATTTCAGTGGGATGGGGATGAGGCCTGTGGCATGCAGGTTTAATATTCACTGAAATATCGGGGCACGAGGGAGACAGGCCTGTTTTTAAAACTATGCTAATGCGGAGAATATTTCTTTCATAGGAAAACCTCCACAAATGGAAATAGCTTTTACATTCCTTTTAAGTGCACAGCCTTAGCATGCTATGCAAGTACCATGAGGACAAAATGTTCTGGAAGCCCCAGTAGATTTTGACTGACTATCAAAACAGCCAAGTGGTCCAAACATATTTGCTTAAAACAGAGTGTACTGGAGCACAGCTTGTTTATCTTGTTGTATGAGTATGTGCGTGAACTATGCTACCATTCTGGGATCCAGCTACAAGGGATAGAGAGACTGTATATCAGTCGTTCAGCATCTTCCCTGTGACTCCTTCCCATACAAAGCACTTCACCCTATTTCACAAAGGAAATCCATCATCTTAACCTGCAGCAACAATGGCACCCAGTCAAACCTCAAAGAACCAGTTAGTAAGATGCTTCTGTACCAAATTACTTTTATGAAACCTAGTATGCCTTCCAGATGTTTAATAAATGTGATAGTGCCCTCAAACAGCCCTTGGACACACTTCAGACATCTGTGCCCTCAACAAGCACACAAAGTGTTCAAAGGCTGCACAAACCACAACTTTTGTTTTCAAGTATGGATAAAATATGTACCAGCCGTTCTCTGCGCTTGCTATTTGTGTGAAAGAAGCAAACATGTTTTCCACCATCCAGGATACTGGATAAATCTAATCCATGGTTCAGCAAAGGAAGTTCACATACAAGAAGAGCTGTTATGAAACTCCAGAGCTGTTTTCAAGTATTCAGATTTCTTTTTCAGTTAGCTTAGTTGGGAGGGAAAGTAACTGAACACGGATTATTTGCCTAAATGAAAATAAGGTGCTGGTCCCTGAGTGGTTCTGAAGAAGTATATCTGCACCACAGAAAAGCGCTTACTGATTATTCCCTTAGTTCTGCGATTCTCAGCCTTAAGAATTAGAGATATTCCTTATTAGACTCAAGGTACACCTTGGAAAATGCCAGCTCTTAGTTTTCACTAGCTTTTTTGACTGTCAAAAAATAATACAGTAATATTTCTGTTGCAAAGAACTCAGAAAGGCCGCAACAGGTCAAAATGTTTTTATACTACTATGGATTCTGGCTTGAAATCTCTGGGGTTATGTTGTGAATCATTTTTGCACATATAATAATGCTACCATTGCATGGCACCCCATAGCACCCTTGAAAGTATTGTATGGCACCCCAGAGTGATGTGGTACCCTGGTTGAGAGTCACTGTTTTAGTTCAACAATTCTTGTGGGACATCAGAAAAATTTCCTGTCCCATATCAGGACGGAAACTTAAAATCTCAATCTAAAAAATAATCTAAAGTTCCTTTTTGAATAGGGTTGGTGAAACATTTCATTTCAATATTTTTTAAGTGTTCCATTTCAATTTCAATCTTTTAAATGTTTTTTCCTTTCTTTTTCATATACATTAATCACAATTTCAAATAAAAAAGTTGCCTCAAATTAAAAAAAAGAAACTTTTCAATTTGAAAATGTCTAGATGGGAGATATTTCAACAAATATACCCACACAGTCAAAAAGTGGGAAAGGGGCCAAGAGACCCGCTTGGCTCAACAGGGATATTATGGAACTTCCAGGGGCAAAAAAGGAAGCATATAATCAGTGGAAAAACAGTTCAGCAACCAGAGAGAAGCACACTCATATGGCCAGGGTCTGCAGGTATGAGACACAGAAATCCAAGGCAGGCGTAGAGATCAAGCTGGCAACTGAAATAAAGGACAACAAAAAGTCCTTCTATAGGTATGTAGGGAGCAAGAAAAAAATCAAGCTCCACTGTGGGACCCCTACAGAATACAGAGGGGCAGCCCACAGTTGATCTCCACGAAAAGGCAGAGCTCCTACCTAAATACTTACTTTACATTGGTATTCCTGAAATCAGATGGGAGCTGTTCACCTGTCCAGAGGCCCAGGGAATATGGGAAAGACAGCAGTCCACATGAAAAAAGTCTTGAACAAGTAAGGGTACTTTTAGAACATTTGGACACTTTCAAGTCTGCTGGGCCAAATGACCTGCATCCAAGAGTCCTGAAAGAACTGGCTGAGCATATAGCAGGGCCTCTGGAGAAGGTGTGACACCAAAACTGTGGGGAATGGATGACACCAAACTGTGGGGAAATGCAGGCACATCAGAGGATAGGGTAGGGATCCAGGATGATCTTGACAGACTGGTCCTATGGGCTGAACGCAATCAGATATGGTTCAATAGGGACAAGTGCCAGGTCCTTCATTTGGGTAGGAAGAACCTTCACCATAACTATACAATGGATGGCAGTCCATCCAAAAGGGACCTGGGGGTGACATTTGACCAGAAGATGAATACGAGCCAATAGTGCAATGAAGTCGCCAGCAGGGCAAATAGAACTCTGGTGTCATGCATCAGCCAATGTGTTGTGAATGAGGCACCTGGAAGACGCTGCCAGAGGGGTGTACCCAGGCTTCCTGGTGCAGCACAGGAGCCCTAGCCTCAGGTGCAGCGTGCTACAGGCATTCCCTCCTCCTCCCTCCAGCCCATGCCAGGGCCAGACTCGCTCCACTGCCACCCGCACAAGCCAGAGCTGTACAGCTGCTGTGTTCTGGCCTGGTTGGGAGGGGGGCAGCTGGAGGCCCCCTCTGGCAGGGCTGGGTGGAGCGGGGGGGGCTGTGTGTTGGGAGTGAGGGACCCTGTGGGGTAGGGGGCTGTGGCCTGGGAGTATGGGGCACTGGTAGGGCCAGGGGTCTGCAAGTCAGGAGTGAGGGGCAGCAGCAGGGATGGGGGCTGTGGGTTGGGATTGAAGGGCACCAGCATAGCCCAGGAGGGCAAAGGACTGTGAGTCAGGAGTGGCGGGCACCAGCAGGGCCAGGAGGCTGCAGGTTGCAAATGAGGGGCACTGGCAGGACCAGGGGGCTGTGGGTTGGGAGTGAGGTGTCCCCCGCAACAGGTGTCCTATTTTTTGGAACTGGAAATATGGTAACCCTACAGTAAGGAACTATTGTTACAATAAGAAAGAGGGAGGCTTACATTTTATTTCTGTTTCTTTAATGTTGCTGTTGTCCCCGTTAGATCGAAAGTGACACTAACATCAGTGACAGAACCCAAAAGCACTACCCTAATTGGGAACTGATCCTCTGGGAAATCTCCACCAATGCGCAATCCTATCCTACAATTTCCTGTTTTGATTTGGGGTTTTTTTTTTGTCTTTTTCTGTATATTTTTTTACAGAAATAAATGGAGTTACATTAGTTTGCACCAACTAAAGATTCAGCCTTAGTTTCCAGTCTATGCGTGTTACCACATCATAGGAGAGAATTTAATTCTAAATTTATTGACAACCTGGAATAACAGAGAGAGAGGAGATCAGTTCCCCCAACAACATTAATAATCCTAATGTGAGGAGAGAAAATGAAATGGCAATGATCTTTGAAGCTGCTGCTATCTCCTCATTCACAACCAATGAAGAATGATGGAGGGAAAGAGTTTCCTTAGCCAAGACTTAACGGTAGGATTAGACACAGGTCTTTATGCCAAGGAAGAAGGTGGCATTGTACAGAGCCATGCAAAAGTCTCTTCCTCTGTCAGCAAATACAAATATATGTTACTTGATGCCCGAACAGTCAAAGTTGTCTCCAATTTCTAAGATCTGCTTTTCTTTCATTCTTTTCCTGTTCATTGATGGGGATCTATCTCATGTTACTTCCTCATGCAGGTCAGAGATTATGCTGGTAACCCTGCTGATTTCCACAGTTCAAGTCTAGGACGGCTTGCACTTTATAAGGAATTCCTGTAGAACTTACTGGTATGCACTAGAAAGTTGGGGGGAAGGGGAGGAGAGGAAGGGGGCAGTGGAGACGGTTGGAGGATATCTGGATAAGGAGGGGCAGGCTGGGCAAAAAGCTCCAGACCTATAGGCAGGTAATTAAGAGAGATTTCAATCCTAGAGGGAAATCAGAGACCATTATGTACAGTTTTCACTAAGTGCTTTTATTATGATTTAAGCATCATACAGCTGGGTTGTAATTAAACAGCAAGCACACAGAGAAAGTAACGGTGTAAAATCCATGCACATGAAAGTTCATTAAAAGTGTTTGGGGGCTACCTACAAATAGAGTTTTTGCACTTGCAGTGCATGGCTTCAAAAGCAAAAGCAGGAGATCATACTGAGTTTTTAAAGGCTAAGTGATGAATCCATGACTGTACAATTAGAAACACCATATGCCTCCTCCTCCTCTTCAAAAGGTACTATTCAGAGATTCTCAGATTCCACAATGGTGGGTGTGCTATAAGGCCACAGGCAAACGTGAGACATAGAGGAAATGTTTTTAACAGTAAATTGGATGAAATTCAGTAAGGACAGGTGCAAAATACTGCACTTAACACAGAGCAATGAAGCACCCCAAAACAAAAGGAGAAATGTTTGGCAAGGCTGCAAAATATAACTCAGGTTTGCAGTGAATTGCACGATGAACAGGAGTCAATGGTGTAATGTTGTTGCAAAAAAGTCATCAGCAAACTGGAATGTATTTGTCCCAGGGGTGCCGGGGTTACAGGAGAACCCCAGGCCAAAATAGAAGAAAGCCCCAACTTACCTTCTGCAGGGGCCGAAAGGTGTGGGGAAACGTGCGTGGAGAAACCGCCCACAAGGTTCATCAGCCGCGCTCATATCCAGCTGGGACCTGGTGACATCAGCTGGAGATGCCACCCGGTGGAAACAAAAAGTGGCCCCAAGGGCGCAGGAGAGAGGCCGGTGAGCAGAGGCTCCACGGGGAAGCCCACAGCCCGAAAGGTGCAGCCTCTGCGTCGGGCAGCCCGGGACGATGGGGGCGGAGCCAGCGGAGGCACTGGCAGAGAAACCGGCAGCAGAGCCGGCAGAGAAGCCGGCAGAGGAGCTGGCGGAGGCTCCAGCAGAGAAGCCGGCAGCGGAACCAGCAGAGAAGTCGGCAGCGGAGCCAACTGGCAAGCCGGCAGAGGAGCTGGCAGGGAAGCCAACTGGCTAGCTGGCCGAGGAGCCAAGCAGCAAGCCAGCCGTGAAGCTGACAGAGAAGCCAGCAGAAGAGCCGGCAGGGAAGCTGACGAAGGGAGCAGTGGTGAGTGGGGAGAGCAGAGGAGGAGACAAGTGCCAGGAAAGCTGGAGCAACTATGGGGAAGCCCAGAGAAGAGGTAACGAGGGCAGGGCCAACAGGAACCCCAATTGGGATAGCCACGGGGTAAGCGGCATAAGACCCCAAGTGGGGCTGGTTAACAGAGTAAGGGAGCCAGAAGACGGGTCCACAGCACCCCCAAGAAGAGTTAGCTGAGACCCATAGGACCTGGATCGACTGGGACGCCACCCCCGGAGTAGGGTCAAACCTAGGGGAGAGATAGGAGCCCCGAGTGGGGCAAGCAACCGGGTCTGGGGCACTGAGGCACTGGGTAAACACAGGGCCCATAGACTGAGGGGCACTCTATATTCCTTTGTGGCCTCCTGGCCCACCGGTCACATCTCTCTGGCAGTCACGGTGGTGGGGATCGCACGTTGAGTCACGGTGTGGTTGGAATAGGGAGCTAGGGACACGGGATAGATGAATCCAGGACTAAAGGGCCTCGGAGCCTTCACGCCTGAGCCGCAGCCCAGGGACACTGGGGCCCATGGCTGGAGAGCCACGGGAGGCCAGGGTAGAGACCAAGAGGAACCACGGACACCAAAGGGCCAGAAGACCTGCGACCGAAGGTGGCAAGTGGCCGGGGTGTAGGGGAGGTTGGAGCCCCGTGAGTGCCCACTGAGAGCCGTGACGGCCCTGGAGGCTGCCTCAAAGGGGAACCCCTCCACTGAGGTTCCATTCAAAGTCGTAGCAGGTGAGTTAAGGGGACCCCCAGATGTCACCCGGGGTAGCCTTTGGGGTCCACTCGCAGGCCCGGGACAGACAAGATCGATAGTCCGGGCTAAGGCTGCAAGAGAACGCCTGACAGAGCAGAGGCGGGCACAGTATTGACAGGATGTTGTATGCAGGTGTTGTATGCAAGTCATGGGCATCGATCCTTCTATTTCATTCACCCCTTGTGAAGCTTTACTGGAGTACTTAATCCAGTTTTGGGCACTGCACTTTGTCAAGAAAGATATGGACAACTGAAGAGTGGAGAAAAGAGCAAAAAAAAAAAAGAATTAGAGGTCTAGAAAACACAACATAAGAAAAGGCTGGAATACCTGGAATTATTTAGTCTGAAGAAAAGCAGATTAAAAGGAGATTAGGTATCAAATACAAAGAAGGCTGTTAGAAAGAGGATGGCGATCAGCTCTCTGTATCCATCATGGACAGGAGAAGCCTATCAGGGATCTTGGAGTCATTGTTGACTCCAGGATGAACATGAGCCACCAATGCAAGGAAGCGGTCAGTAACGCTAACTGCATCTTGTCATGCTTCTACAGATGCATCACAAGCATGTACGGGGAGGTGATCCTTCCCCTCTATGCAGCATTTGTCAGGCCGCAGTCAGAGTACTGTGTCCAGTTCTGGGCGCTGGACTTCAAGAGGGATGTGAATAGCATTGAGAGGGTCCAGAGGAGGGCTACTCGCATGGTCAAGGGAGAGCGGAGCAGACCCTACGAAGAGAGGCTGAAGGGCCTGAATCTATTCAGCCTCCACAAGAGAAGGCTGAGAGGGGATCTGGTGGCCTTTTAAAAACTCACCAGGGGGGACCAGTGGGAATTGGGTGAGGCTCTGTTCCCCCTGGACACCACCTGGGGTTACTAGGAATAATGGCCACAAATTGTTAGAGAGAAGTTTCGGGCTGGACATCAGGAGACATTACTTTACAGTTAGGGCTGCCAGGCTCTGGAATGGGCTCCCAAGTGAGGTGGTACTCTCTCCTACCTTGGGGGTCTTCAAGAGGAGGCTGGACAGATATTTGGCTAGGGTGTTATGACCCTGACACTTGTTCCTGCCTGGGACAGGGGGTCGGACCTAATGATCTGTTTAGGTCCCTTCCAACCCTAAGAACTATGAAACTATTAAACTAAGTAGTGTGTACCTGCTGGCTGGCATCACTCTGCCCGACATTAGAAGAGCAGTGGCCAGCAGGATAGAACAGTCAAGACATACTGAAGATGTGAGATACCTGCTATATGACCATCCCGCAGCACACAAACATCTAAAGCCATGCAGGAGCTTTCTCAGTAGCACCTAACCTCTTAATGCCACACCCAAGAAGACAAGATTATCGATGTGGAACCAAAGCCTAAAGAAAATACCTGACAGTGAAAAAATAGATATTCCAGTGGCTGAGTCTTTACCACCAAAGACCAACAAACCATGGCAAAGGTGGCGATGTCTCTATCGCCTATGTACCAGTCAGACAGTCCAAGGAAATAATAAAGAAGTGGGGCTATACTACTGGTTCAACCACTGCAGCACAGAGCCTCAGACTATTCAATACCAGCTGCAATGCCCGCTACTTGAAGGCACATGTACAATGAAAGATCTTTAAGTTAGATATTAGGAAGAATGTTCAATCTATAAGTTTGGTTGAACACGGGAACAGGATACCTAGAGAAGATGTGGAATCTCTGTCATTGGAAGTTTTAAAATGAAGGTTAGGTTAACATGCGTCTGGGATGGTGTCGCTGAGCACTGAGGTGCCCTGCTCCTAAAGAGGGGAAACTGCTAGGGAGGAAGCCCTAGCAGGGAATAAGGAGCCCAGCTGTTGGTTGCCAGGGCAACCAGAGGAGGTCAGCTGACCAGAAGGGGCAGGGCCTGGCTCCCTTATAAACCCTAGGGGCTGGGACCAGAGGTAGTTCCCTGCCAGCAGCTAAGGAGGAAGGAGTTCTCTCTCTCTTGGAAGAGAGGAGCAGCCTGACTGAAGGTGCAGCGTCTGACATGGCTGAGGGATGGAGTATTCCCTGGTAGGCTGGACTGTTATTATGGCTGGGTGGCTTCCATTTTGTGTTATAGCCAAGGGGCTTACCTTTGTGTTGCTGTTTGTGACTGGTGGTTTGGGTGAGGCTATTAGGGGTTGGAGGAGGCCTCTTAGGGGACCCACAGCAGCGTGGGGACCCCAGTGCCAGTGAGGGTGCAGCATTTGGGGTGCATTGACCCCAGTCCAGAGAGGGGCAGTTGGTAAGCCCCGGAGAGAGGGCAGCGTTACTGAGAAGGCCCCAGAGAAGGGGGCAGCTCTTTGAGGAACCCCGAGATGGGGCATCATTGTGGAGAGGACCCCAAGAGGGGGCAGCATTGTGACATTTCGGGTGCCTTGATCCCAGCCCAGAAAGGGGCAGTTGAGAAGCCCCCGAGAGAGGGCTGCGTTACTGAGAAGGCCCCAGAGAAGGGGGCAGCATTGTGGAGAGGACCCCGAGAGGGGGCAGCATTGTGGTGACAGCCCGGAGAAGAAGGCACATAGCGAGATCGGCGCTAGGGCTCTTCCCGGCCCTGAGAGGGCGCAGATCAAGAGAGGTAGGGTCCAGAGAGGACAAAGGGCCAGATTATAATACGGCTAGGACATAACAACATCTATTATATCGGCGAGGTGTGGACTGCGGTGTAGGGGAGGAAACGGAGCCGCAAATAGCGCCCCCTGGCACCGGGGCAGTATAAGGGCAGCCTCTCGCTAATTAACATCAATTAACAGCAAGGCATGGCAGGTAAGAAGGCAGGCGGTTGCCCCAGGAACAGGTGCGCGGGCCACGTTTAGATCGGCCCAGTGCAGATACCTGTTACAGATGGTTTAGACAGAGATGATCCTGACTTGATTTCCTGAAGCCCTCCCAGCCCTATTTTCATATGATTTTGTTATATCTGATCTAGAAGCAGTATAGCTCAGTGGCTAAGGATACATGTAAGGAGCTATGGAGTTCTATTCCTCCTTTGGCCACAGATGTACTGGTGCTGGCTCCACTTCTCTGCACCTCTGTTTCCCTTCCTTGATTTGCTCAGAATTGCAAGGATGTTTTTACACTTGTGCTTGCAAGGTGATTCATTGTATCCAAAGTCTAGACATAAAGATTAGATTAATTATGGTGAGTTTGATGTTCTGTCTAAAGCACAAGATCCAACTGGCACACTAGTTTCTGAGGGTAGAAGAATGTTTATATGAATTCTTAATAATTGCAATCAATAGGTGGTATAGTTTCAAACCAAGCAGTTTGTGAGCAGCACAAACCTACAATGTATGAATAATTATTTTGCTGGCATCACTTTACCCTTGAAACTGAAAACACCGCCGCAACTAGGGAAAGGAGTTTGTTTAAATTATGAGTGGTTGATCAGCCCATTGGTGCTTTAATTAACTAAGTGATTAGAGAAGAGGACAGTTCCATACTGTATTCTGAATTGGTCAGTTTTGGAATTTAATGAAGTGGTGAGAGGAAAACGATAGAATTTGTTTCTTAAGAAACATCCAGGAGCAGAATATTATCTCGCATGTTTTTGAATTAGTCTGAGACATGCTTGCAGTGCTATGTATCTACTTGTCTGAAATGCATGAAATTTCTTTTCATTTTATTAACCAATTCTCTCCACACAAGGGGAAAAAAATATCAGCGATGTGAGGTACTTTAGGCGAGCATCTCTTATCTGTGCAATACTACGTTTCCTCGTGTCCTTGAACAGTTGGTTAACAAGAGATTAACAGGTATTGTGGAGAAACACGGCTTGATTCTTATTTATCTGTTTAGACATAAACAGAGGACTACTCTGGCTATATAAAAACGAATTACCATTAATAATCATATATTATTTTCCCCTGGCATTATATATAAGCATAATAATTCCTGACTGCTGCCATTTGGTGGAGAGATGTTAATGGATGTGAAGCATGGTTTAATTTTATGAACTGAATTTCAAACTGTTCTTCAAGCCTGCTTATACCATTTCACATGAACAATGAGTGTCATCCCTTATGCTACGAATTTCCTGTCATGTAAGTAGCTAAACACCTTAAGTCCTCTCTCATTTGCCTAAAGAACAACTAACCTGAATTCTGCCATTGGTCTAAAGCACATACAGCCAGCCCATTGGGGCATCTAAGGTTACCAGAGGCTCCCCCTGCTCACATACAAATCAATGCAAAATTCTGTAGCATTCATGACACAAGAGAAATGCTAAGGAGCTGACAGGGGATGGAAGTCAATTTGGAAACACTTACATTTAAATAGGCAATATAAATTAAAACTCTGACAGGATAGCTTTAACTTGCATGTGAACTCTGGCATTGCCTTGATCACAGAAAGTGATTTATTCTGATTAATGGTATTAACAGCACCTCTCAGCCCTGAAGATCCCA
This sequence comes from Alligator mississippiensis, assembly GCF_030867095.1. Taxonomy (NCBI): domain Eukaryota; kingdom Metazoa; phylum Chordata; order Crocodylia; family Alligatoridae; genus Alligator; species Alligator mississippiensis. The sequence continues at coordinate 145,483,039 of NC_081825.1, forward strand.
GCACTTTACAAATCCATCTATTTAATGAACCCTGACAGCTGTACTGGTGAAGTTTATGGAAGTCCTAAACATTGACCTAACTCTCCCATTGAAATCAGTCAGAATTTTAATACTGACTTAAGTGAAAAGAAATTTGAGGGAACAGTGAGTGCTTTGTGAAATCCCAGTGTACAACCATGAAAAAGAAAGCTGTGCTGCTTCCTTTCAGGCTTTCAAGAGCTGGCTCCTTGGGTCATGCACTGTAGATGTGTTCTGTTACAGGTTGACAACTGTGGCAGAGTTGTTGAAAGGAGCAGCCTGTAAAAAAAAAAAAAAAAAAAAAAAAAGACTACTGTAAGTAGAAACAAACTATGCTACATTTTCACAAGGGTCTTTAGAGCTGTGCCTTTAGCATTTGCAAAGATATCCTTTTGTGTATACATGTGAATTAACAATTTGGGGCAAAATTGAACTTTTTCTTCCATAAATTTTCATTTTTCTTTCTTCTGGAATCTCATTTTCTAGAAGTATGCTTCAGCTAGTCTCTTCCAGCCCTTTTGTCTAGGATTAGTGCACATTAACAGGCATGGTATGGCCAAGGAATAGGTAACTACACTTATAAAGTGCTGGTTGATCATGCAGTAATTCTACCTCGTGCCAAGGGTGTGTGCTTATCTTGTCAAGGGAACATAATGAACTATGGTCTGAAAATTTAGCGTAGATACAAGGATGACAACATCATGTATGAGAGAATATGGCTTGATCTTTCTGAGCAGCACAAAAGCCTTTTACTAGTGCAAAGCTGTCAGTAATGAGCCTCTGATTAAGTTCTCAACAAAATCAGCTTTATTCACTGTATTACACAATGTTTTACAAGTGCAGCTCATTTTGTTCATCCCTCAGCTGCCATTCAAGACTGACAGTATAGGTGTTCTCTTTCCTTATGTGGCTTGTGGCCTGATCTAATCTCAGTGTAACTCTTCTGTTCTACTACAATACTCTGAGATTGCCAAGCAATTGCAGCATCATGCAATGTTTTACTTTATTTCATCCATTTTAGAGTATGCAGAAATGTGCCCATCCAGATCTCCCAGCAGAATGTTTACAAATCTTACCAATTAAAATGGACATTTGAAGCACTGCCCTAGCTGCTCAGTGTTTGCCCATCAAGAGCAGCTTTGAAGGTCTCAGGTCTCTACTGAGCTATTCAGTGAAGCCCGCCTCCTCCCCATTTCACTACTGGGATGGGCATATGGGCAATTTTAAATCTATGTATTTTATTTTGCATTGGATTGAGCCATTCAAGATATTGTGCTTTGTTGAACTCTAGTTTGATTATGGTAGGGTGCTCCTTTACAGGTGCTGTAGCTTGGATGCCAGATGTCTCCATGATGCATCTCTAACATTTTTTCCAATGCTACAGTTGATCCAATAAAAAATATCACCAAAAAAAATCCCTTGCATATTTCCTGGATCATCATGGGTACAACACTCCAAATCTACCTACTACAGCATAAAAGATATCAAAATTTGCCATCTACAATGGAAAATCCACATTAAAAAAAAAAAAAAAAAAGAAGCCAGACTGCACAGTTGCATCTACTTCTTAAGTTTATGCAAGAAACATAACTTCGTCCTTAGGGAACATACCACCAACAGTCCTCAGATTAATAAACACAAGTGCAAACATGAAACACAGTTAATCAGGAGGACCTCAGAAAAACTGGGGTCTAACTTTTCTTCCCACTGCATAATTGGTCCAATAAAAATGTCACCAAAAACACCCTTGCTTCTCTGTGATTCAATACAGTTTCCCCTCTGATTGAGTGGAAGGATGTATCATGGGTGATGTGGTCCTTCTGGGAAGCCTAACCCATAGGCAAGTCACATATGAGCTGGTTAGGCGAACACTTTATTAGCATGGCTTGGTCAGGGATGATCCTGCTGTAAGCAGGGGGTTGGACTAGATGATCTCCTGAGGTCCCTTTCAGCCATAATTTACTATGATCCTATGATTCCTGATCCAGTAAAGTACTTCCACACTTGAACTATTCATGTGTACAAAATTAAACATGTCCTAAGTGTACTCAGCATCTTGTAATATGATGCCTGTATATTCTATGGACCATGTTCTCCAGGCCAAACCATACAGAGACCTATCCTGTTAAATGTTGTTGAGTCTCCAGTCCAACCTCTCTATATGGTCTGTTCCCAATATTCTCCACAGGCTACTGCTTCTAGTGTTTGTGTTGCCAGATCTTGTGGGGTGCATTGTGGTGCTACTGGGCATCTTGGGAGATGATCCATGGTTTGATTCTCCTGACAAACACATTGGTCAGTTGCACAGAGGCCCCATGATTTCATAAGAAAGTTGCATCTTCTGAGACCCACTCTCAATCTGTTCAGGCTCTGCCATGTGTGTCATCTGTAGTTGGAGCTGGATGCTAACTCCTCGCTAACTATTGCTAACTGTTAAACTAATGAAAGTGAATGGCTTTTAGGATTGGGAAGAAGGTAAATTATTTTTAATCATCCTTATTTATTTTTCTGAGTGATGTAGCACTCCAACCCTTTCCAATGGGAAAACTGCAACTTTCTGCAAGCTTAGTTGAGCTTGAAGTTTCATTCTCCACATTGCAACCCCCATCTCAGAGGAGTAAGAACAGCAGGATTGGTCCTTAATGCCCCATTCGGTAATCAGAACTTCTAATGTGGACACCTGTCCCCACATGGAGACCTGCTGAAGTCAGTGGGGATGGCTTGACCCTATCTCTTAAATACTATGGAAGACATGGTCTTGGAGGATTTAGATGGAAAGGAGACAAGAGGACAACAATGTTCTGCAACAGCCTGCAGAAGGAATAGATTGTTTTCTGCTTCAGCTTTGACTTAATCCTCCAAATAAGGGCGATCTTTTACAAACAAGCTCAGCACCCAATGTGTCGATAAGGCTGACAGCTTGACCTTAAACAAAAACAATATCAGGTGTGACACATGCCAACTGACAGCAGAGTAGCAACCCTACATTAGTTACATAATTCATCCCCACAGAACTTAAAATAAGGCAAAGGGCTTTTATCCTAAGTAAAACACCCAGTTCTCCTCAGAACCTCTGTTATTCCTTTTTGTTACTCAATCTTCCTGTGGCATGCCATTTCTTCTGGCACCTAGTCAATCTCTATGGTGCTGAATAAAAGATACTACCATATCCCTATGGCACAAGCTGGAAACAAAAAAGCAAATCCTTGATTTTAAACAATATTGGAATAAGTGATTTATTTTATTATGAAAAAGGGGAAGGGAATGTTGTGATAAAGGAATACACTTCCCTTCCCCAAAGCATAGAGTTAGGTTTCCTTAGGGAAGTAAAAGCGAGACGCACACAAAAAAAATAAAGAAAATATTTTGTTTAACATATTTAAACTACTGTCTGAGCCCTGACCCTCTGTAGATATTAATCTCATTCCTAGCTACATTAATATTTTATTTGTAATAGAGCAGTACCTTGAAACACCAGCTGAGAGCAGTGCCCAGTATAGCAGATGCAGCACATACTCATGATACCCTCAAGAGGCTACAGTCTAAAAAAGACAAAAATGTACCTTTATCCATATTTTACAGTGACTTCAAAGCACAGGGAGCTTAAGGAACTTGCCCAATGTCATAGAAGAAGGCAGGAATTGAAGTCAGGTCTCTAAAGAATAACCTTCCTTCTAATTTCATATTCTGTCTTTGGTCTCAAGATTTTTTAATCATGGCTCACTGTCTTTGCACAATGGGCATGTATTTCAGTTGACTAAATATTATAAGCAGCCTTGATATTAAAGTCTTATTATATCCTTAAGGCAAAAACAAAAGAGGAAAAACAAGGTTTTGTTGGCTTTGGAAAGTTCTTTTTGGGAATGGAGTCACATAATACTGAGGCTTTCCTGACCGAGACTCTGTGAACTCAGCAAGGGTGAGTGCCTGCAGCAACCTAGCACTTCCTTGGTTGTTTAGATACAGCTCACTGGGAAAGGAGATAGTTTTCACTATATCAGAAGCCTCCACCATGTTTGCATGCTGATTTTTCTCCACACATAGTCTTGTTTGTGCACTTTCCAAGCCAGCAGCACCAAGCTATCTCAGCCCAGTGTCAAACATATTTATTGTTTTTAAAAGATAAAACAAAAAACCTAAGAGCACAGGTTAGAAGTGAAAGTCCACTATAAATTAATTTGCCTAATGCTTTATGTTGTGTTCTACTGTTGTAGTATCTGAACTAAATAAACTATCTGTTAGAGTCATTGACAGGGATCACACTGTTTTGCTTCTCTCTACCTCTCTACAGATAGATATGACAGTTAGAATTTAATAGTTTCTGTTCAGAGAAAGTGGCTGCTGCCTGCATTGTCGGAGTGAAACTGAGTTGGCCCTGAAATGCAAAGTTCAGGCCTGGATCCAAACTCCTCCATAATCTGTAGACGGTTCAAATATAGGGCTTAATTCTAAGCCCCTCTTACTAGTAACAGAACATTTTATGGGAGATGCATGGTTGCTTGGGTTTGGCTCCAGATATGTAGTGGGCAAATACTGAGCTGTTCAGTCAAAATGTTGAAGCACAGATTGGGGTGTATGGGCTGGGTTGTCTTTGGAATTGTGGCTGCAGTAAGGAGGCTGGGAAAGCTTACAGGAGCAGAGAAAACTAAATGTGTCTGAGTTCTGAAAGTGGCTGCTGAATACCACAATTGACTTTGTGCATTTTATATATGCCATGCAATAATGTGAACTAAGTGCCACAGCCCTTGATATTCTCTGACAAAAATCCAACAGTAACTCAGACACACAAGAAAAGATGTAGGGTAAAGAAATGGTCTAGTTCTTGGTGCTGTAGAACAGACTATCACTAATTCTAGCGTAAAGAAGAAAGATCTGCCTGGTGATACAGTATGAAATGATTATGTTGGCAGAATATATCATGATCAATTCTGGAAATGCTAGCAAGATATCATGGTTCAGATCCTCATGAATACTGCTGTTAAAACCCCTGGGATTCAAACCCAGGTCTTCAATGCTTGCAGGTAGAGGCCTGAGTTGTAATCCAGAGCAGGTACAGTGGTGCAGTCACATCCCTCTTTCAGACCACTCTTGTGGAAGCAACACCCAGGGACTTTCTTTAAAACCCCAAATCAGGTAAACACTCCATTCTTCTCTGTGCTCAGCAGCACATCCTTTTCCCTTCCATTTCCACCCCTTGCCTCCTGCTGCTGTTGTTCCCGCTGCCTCCGGCTTCCCTGGGTGAGGGAGGGAGCTCCAAAACCACTCCTGCCCAACTCCAGCTGGGTTGTGTGGGGAGCTGGGCTCAGACAGGGACAGTGGCAGTGGTGAATGGATTTCTCCTCCCTACTTAATCCCCCTGAGCATTCTTCATCCACCCAGGAGCAGGCTAAGGGATGGAGAACCTGTCTAGTACTGCTGCTGTTATCCCTGGCTCTGCATGCAGCCCAGCTCTGGAGCTCTCCTCTGCCCTGGAGACAGCAGCAGTGGTGGAAAAAGGAAGGGAGGGAATGGGAAATGCTGCTGAGCACAAAGAAGGCGGCAGAAGTTGTCTGTTACAGGGCATCACTGGTGGGTGCCTCTTCTCATACACCTGCTATACCTTGGTGTTAAATGACTTGGAGAGGCTGCCTTGTCTCAGAGAAAGAGGTTGGTGTGGATTTAAAGCTCTGCCTTGTTCTCATCTACATCTCAGCTAACAACATATTGAGTCCAGGGCCCAACACCTTCTATGGTCTCAGTCTCTCCTGACTGCAAGGTTTCTCTTTGCCCTCGCCACCAAGTGTTCCAGTCCTGTTTCTTCCAGTTCTTGAACCTGGAGCCTTCAGCTCAGCTGGCCAATAGATTAATTCCAGGCCAGGCCTGTGGGTTCCCTGCCTTCGCTGCTTTGGCAGATCCCAGGCCTCGAAGCAAGTACTCACAATCCTCGTAGGGTCAATTACTGTAGAGTCCCTATCTTTGTATTCCACCATGTGGCCTCCACATCCCCCTTATAGCCATGTCCGTTCCACCAGTTATCAACAGAGATTTTAATGAACTGTCCTGCCTCTCTGGGTGGCCAACAAAGTCCCATTCATAAAATGTCACTCCACAGGCCCGAAAAGGTTACAAAGGGAAAAAAAACAACTCGACTTACCACCACTGAGATCCATGCATCTTCAGGTCCATTCATCTCATGCCCTCTGGATCCTGGTGGCCTGCCACTGGGGTCTCTCCCTTCCCCCTTTCCTTCTCCGTCAAAGATAGTCTATCCTAGTTCAACTGCCTGGCCTTTCCTCCCTCTCTGCTAGTGGCCTGGGACCAGCTTTTACGTCTCTGGTCCCTTCCCTTTGCTGGTCTCTTGATCCTGCAAGGTCTGGCCGGCAGCTCTGTCCTGCAGTCTTTCCCCAGTAACTCAGGTAAAACCCCCTGTTACAGTGTCACATGGGAGGAGAGTCTAATCTAATTCAGGGACTTAAAGTCCCTGGCTGCAGCTCCTGTGGCATTGTCTGCTTGCCTTGGTTGAAGGGCAGGAAGCTGGGGTGCAGCCACCCCTGCAGCACTGGTCACTGCTCCCAAACTCCCCTTTACAACATCCTGGATCCACCTATGGCAGTAGCACCACCCAACATCTGGCCAAATTCCAGCCCAGACTCAGCCTAGGCCCCATGAATTTCCATGTGGAGGGGGAGGGAGGGCTGGTAACTTGGTGGAATCAATGGGAAGTTGATGGGAAGTTCCCTTAGCAGGTGAGCATCCCTGCCTTCCCCTCCATGCTCAAAGACATGTCCTCTCTCCTTCTCTTCTGCCTCCTCCTTTTCCACTGGCTGCTGCTTTCCCCATTGTCCTACAGTCAGAGGAAGCTTCAGAGCTGCTCCTGCCTGCTCAAGCTGGGCTGTGCAGGGGCTGATCTTAACTGGAAACAAAGCAGCAGCGGTAGCAATAAAGGGGGGTAGGTTCTTCCACACTGCCTAGTCTCCCTAGGAGCAGGTGTGGAAGGCTGCTGCTGTTGCTACCCTGGGTGAGCCCAGCCCCTGCACAGCCCAGGTGGAGTAGGCAGGAGCAGCTCTGAAGAGTCCTTCACCCCCAAAACAGTAGAGGAAGCAGCCACAGCAGGTGGAGGACAGAGGAAGGGGAGAGGACGTGCCTCTGACCATGGAGGTGAAAGGGGATTACCTTCCACTTTGCTAACTTTTTGTAGTTCCCAGAGGCTCCAAAAGCACAGTCCAGTCTGAAAAGGAAGAGCAGCTACACTACTGCACCCCCTCTGGATCTGCCCCTGCTCCTCCGGTCTGCATGTCCCAGGCCCTGCTAGTTGTTTCCAATTCCCTGTTCTCTGTGCCACATGTCTTGACTTCCTGCCTCTCTCCTTGCTCCTGGCCCCTGCTCATCAACCCCTCTAGCCCAGATTACATTCCTGGCTCCCAGCTTAGTCCAGTGATAGCCTACACCCTGGTCATATTGCAGAATAGACAGCCATAGTGTATTCTGGCTAAGGACCAGCAACTTCAAGTGCATAAAGAAGCAAAACAGAGTATAATTAGGAAAACCCAGACTCCAAGGTCACTCACAAGAATTCCAGACAATATGAAATATTCACACTCCTACATTAGCCAGTGATTGTGCCAAAGACACAAGGTTAGTGAAGCTCCCATTGTAGCAAATATGGTATTCTGGAAAGAAGCAAGAGTAAATGCAATACCCACCTCTACAAAACAGAGTACACATTCTTGGTACATCAATAATAATCTGTATTTGGAAGACAAAGTATATTTATGTATTGTTTACTGTGTTTATGTATTGTTTCTTTGATGCAACTACTAGAATGCAGTTGGACCTGCAAAATAATATACTAACAAATGCATATAGTTAGCTCATGGAAGAATTTTATTTCCGTGGGTATGCCTGCATGGAAATGAAAGTAGAATGTGCACATGGAACACTGATCAATAAAAAGATATAGATAGAACTATATATAATCTGTAATATAAGGAATGGCTGTGTATTTCACAAGCCAGACTCAATTTTCGGTTGTAAGCATGCAATCCCCTTGAAATAAACCCCCACAGAGGGTTGAATGTAGGGCTTCATGCAAAAACAAGCACCTAGCTGGGGTCATCTGACCCCAGCACTCTTTCCTGCCCAGGGCAGGGGGTCAGACTTGATGACCTACTGAGGTCCTTTTCTGACCCTAACATCTATGAGTCTATGAGAAACAGGGCAAGAATCTGGCCCTGTGTGATGTCTTGAAATATTTTATATTCTATCATTTTGAAAATAAACACTAGACCTTTGGTTTGACCATCTGCTCAGGTATCAACACCCAGATACAGGCTATACTTCTGGGAAAATTAGTTTTTAAAAGTCATGAAAGAGAGGTTATGCATATAAAGAAGCCTGATGGACAGGAGCAGAGCACAGCAATAATGTCTACTGATATAACAGCTGAGTTCTGCAGAACCGTTTAAGTTTTGTTTTCAGTAATCCTTCTCCTAATCCGCATATACAAGTATACCTCGAAGTGAAAGAGAGGCCGCAAATGTGAAAATACCAACAGCCAGCGGTCTAATTCAGCAAGATTGTCTAATCCAGAATACTAAATGGTGACTAATACTGCAACAACACACTCCTCCACATAGCTGGTAATATGAAATTTACTTCTGCTGTTTAATGTGGTTTCCCAAAAGCCCTTGAAAAAATTCATGGTTCTAGCAGCTGCTCCCAGTTACAGTGTTCCTTCTTGTGTGTTCTTAGCGAAAGACTTGGCTTCATCAAAAGAAAAGTGTGATCTAAAGTATTATAAGCTAGGAAAGCCAGTACTCCCATCACCACCGATGGAAAGCCACTAGTAAAAAACTGGTTTGTGTGTCACCCACAGCCCACTGGGAAACATTCCAATCTGATCTGCTCAGCACTCACAGATACAGCAGCATCCTGAGGCAATCACCAGCCAGTGTTAACATTTTTGATAATAATACTGCAGAGATAAACTAGGAAGTCCCTCTGGTGTTTTACTTTATCCAGAGAGACATCTCCTATAGCAGTGGTTCTCAACCTTTTTTTGTACCAGGATCCACTTGTAAACATTGATGGCCAGTCCTGATCTAGAGCCCCTCACTCATGACCCACTGCCCTCTAGGCCCCAGCCCCCACCCCTCCCCCCGTGTGTGGGGCAGGGGGTGGGTTGGGGAAGGGGGATTGGGGGCCCCAAGCAGCCCCTTGCAGACTGGAACTCTGCCTGCCTGCAAGGAAAAAGCCACAGTTTCCCACGTTTTCATATATTATTGTGACCCACTTTTGGGTCATGACCCACAGGTTGAGAAACACTGTCCTATAGCATTGTTTCAGAGGGAAATTACCAGGCCATACGTCTTTAATGTCACTTGAAATTATTTAAAAGAAAGGACAAGTGTTAAATATGGAAAACAAAGGCTGCATGGCATGTCCAATATGTAAGTGTTCAGCACTCTATGCAGGCATTGATCTGCCCAACACCCCTATAATGTGGGGAAGCAAGTATCGTGGCCCTTCATCTTACAGCATATCAATGTGAAGTAGAGAGAGAGCGACAGAGATAGAGAACGACAGAGATAGAGAACATTAATTGTCCCTGGTCACCCAGTGGTCACTAGCAGACAGGCAAGGACTCTATTGGGCCTAGAGCCACTGTAACATTGGCCCCTCACCACTCCAAAACTCAACAGAAAGTCTCACTCTCAGACAACTAATCCATGCCACCAAAACAGTTTGATATGAAGTCCCATTGCTTCCAGTCTTGCTGCTTTGGGCATTGCAGGGCCTCAAAATCAGCAGTTCTTGCTGTATTTTTATGTAGCTATCTAAGAATATTCCTACTGTGTAGCATTAGCATGTCTCGGCTGGGATGCTCCCAAAAATGTCCAAGCCACCTGCAGGGAGGCTTTCCAAGGGATGTCCTGGAAGAGCTCAGCTACTGCATCTCTTGGTTTGGAACCCATGATTAGACAGGACATGCTTGAGAGCATCCCAGCAACCACACTACTGACATACTTTAAGATACTTAAATGGCTTCCATGAGTATATCCTTGCAGTCTTCAATGTATTTATCCTTAAGGCACTGTTATGAGTCTGGCCAATGTTGTTATATCCACTGTCCTAAATGGGGAAATGAGGCATAGAGAACCACAGACCATTAGAATGGGCTGGCTAACCAAACACCCTGGTAAGAGTGTGTGTGTGTGTGTGTGTGTGTGTGCACGCGCGCGCACGCGCATGCACGAGAGAGAGAGAGAATTGTCATTTCAAACTCTGGCTCATTTCCAACACACGTTTGTCAAACAAACCTTAGATATTACAACTGTCTCTACACTCCCTCCTCTGCCGCCCCACTCTCTCTCCCCCAGTGCATTATTGATGTACATCTGTGGTTTAGCTACCAATGCATTTCTGAAAACCACTTTCCTGGCATTTCAGTATTTTATTGGAAAGTGCAAGTCAAGCGGAAAGAAAAATCAAGCAACAACAGGAGGGCTCTTCTTTTTACACTCGTTAGCTGGCAGGTTGAAAAATTTGCTTAGATCAGTAGGGGTTTCATCACTGAGAACTAGCTTCTAATCTAGAAGCCACATTGCTAAGGCCTAGCAGGTCTGAAACCACAAAATATTTACTTACTGCCCTCCCCTGCATCTATTTTTTCTACATAGCTCTCATGCGCCTTTTTAATAGGTGAGATTTGTAACCCATGGAGAACAATTTACTCCTGTTTTTGCCAGCATTAACATTCAAATAGACAGGCACTTTCAGAGGAGGCTTGGTATAATTATGAGATTTATTTTTCCCCTCCAGTTTGTGGCATTGCTATAACAATGCCTATTTCTTTTAATACTGAGCCATTGAACAATAATTGTGGAAATTTCCCCTTTCTGAAAGTGCTTTCAATTGACATAATGTGCCAATTTAAAGAACTTAGTGTTCTGGGATTTAAAAAATAACAAGGGAAAAGAAAACGTTCTAAAATGACATCTTGCTGCTTGTTAATTCTACAGGAGATAGGAGGATGGGAGATTCTAGATAATAATAATTATTATTATTTCATGGACAGCATCATACTTCCTAATTGCAGGACATGAACAGTCACTAAATTACTGATTCAGTAACAGGAAGTATTGCACTGTTGTACTGCAGGAAATGCAAGAGTCCAAAGCCAATTTAAATCCTTCACAAAGAGTTTTCATCCCTAAATCAGGATCTTTTCTTAAGAGTGATGCTTATTAAAAAACAAATCTTATTTTTGAATTTTTGTATGAACTTGTGAATTGAAAACTTATATACAACATAACTGGATGAGTTATCAAAATTTTCTGTATATGGAAAAGAAAGTTTTCAGGATGCAAAATTGTATAACTACATGGATGTTTTCAATATAAATGCTGATTTAGAAATCATGAAAAAAATGAAAACAGCAAAATGGGACCAAATTCAAAATAAAAGTCAGGAATTTTCACATGTGCCCTGCCTCCACACTGCAACCCTGATTTTTCAACCAGTTCTGAATAAGTGACATCAGTTTTCTTGAGCTTCTGTAATTATGTGGGGAGTTCTGCAGTCATGCTTAAGATACAACATTGTTTGGGATTTTTTAAATTTCCATTAACACCAAGAACTACCTGAAGTGATACCAATTTGGGCTGTGATTTAGTGAAATCTTGGCAATGGGTGACCTTTTCTTACCCGTCTTGTCCCCTGCATAGGCATTCACAACTGTGCAAAGTGGGTATCAGATGCAATCTTTGCATTGTGCACGATGGTGAAGAATCAAGAACTAAATTTTTTGCAGGAAGTGCTGTTACCTTCTGGATCAGTTTTGAACTCAGCCATGGTGTAGCACTAGGTCCTCCAGATGTGGTTAACGTCCTGGAACAGGTTCTCAGAGTTACTTTTTAAATTTCTATCACCGAGCTAAAAGGAAGTCCAGGTATGCTTCCTCTGCTTCTGGTTGAGTCAGCCTTTCCTAGTTGCTTCCTGGGAGGATGTAAATCTCCAATGAAGTGTTAAGAGAAAACAGAGAAAGCCAAAAGCAGAAAGGAGATAAACACTTACTGATAGAGAGGGACTTGCAATATGTAGCACTGAGGAACCAAATGAACACACTCTACCTGAAGCTGGGTGCCTCTAATATTTCAAAGACCCATTAATAGCAGAGCCAATTGGGAAAGGCAAATATTTAAGGGTAAACCCAAAGCAAAGAGTTAAGAGCAGTCAGAATGCTTATAACTGAATTCCTGTATTTCTGAGGGCCAAGAATCTGGGTGAAAATCAGCCTGAGATTTCCACAGCTAGAACATAGTGTGCTTATAAATCAACTAGCTGTCTTGCTCTTTCTCTCTCATGTTTTGTGGTTACATGTGGATATAATCTTTGCTCTGAGCCCTTCTGGATAACAATCACTTCCTTTGCTTGAGGTTTACCACCATGCCATCACACTTCCTCTGAAAGCCCCCCTCCCTTTCCACCACTGACTTCACTCAGTTTAACAGTCCCCAAATTTTATTTGTGTCACGGGCACAAATGGGAAGTTTCACTATGGCAGACTAGTTTTGGACTAGGCAGTGCCTTTGCCAGAGAAATCACCAGGACAAGGAGAGAGCAGCATAAAGCTAGGAATCTTGACCTTGAATACCTCAATTTCTTCAACGTCACAGGGCAGTATATTTCACTTTCAGTTACAGAAGCATGAACATCATGGTTACGTTAATCCTACTTAGGATACTATTCTCATCCTGGAACTATGCTTAGTAACCAAGAGTTTGGTCCATTCTGTGTCTACACTGACCTGTACTTGGCTCTTTCCAGCCCCACTTGGGGAAGAGGCCTGAAAACAGCTTTGCTTACCATAATGTACCTAAGTTATCACCCTCATCATTCTACTTTCTGGAGGTAGGAACTCAGTTTCTCTCCAAAGTGTCTGTTCGTGATTTTCTCCAAATATTCTTTGTCACAGTCCCATTCCAGTTGCCTTCACTAGAACTAACTTTTACTGCTATTTAAAATGGATGAAGGACCTAAGTTAGCTAGATGTGGTATTTGCCTGTTCAAATATTATGGGATAGGTCATAAGCAGAAGTTGCAAAATCATGCATAACACATAAAACACCTTTCTCCTTTCCAGTCTAAAAGCTAAATCTCTGCCAGCATACATATTATGTCTCCTTCCCTGACCCAATCTGCCATGTTTATTGTCACAACCAAATTAAGTAGTGCCCATGTCACAAACAAGTAAAACTATTCAAAACAGTTTTTTTCTGCACTAGGTTAACTAAGGGTTAACAATAATGATAGTAACCGCTTTTTTGCTGCGCATGTCAAAAAGAAATTTATTGCTGCGCCCCTAACAGAGATAAAACTTAGCCTTCCGTGCTGTACATAAATCATTATAATTGGTCAAAGAAAACAAGGAGTAACCCTATGATAACACCCTAGCGAAGACCGCTAGATAATTGGCGATTCTAATTAAATTTATGACGTGGTGAAAAGCAATTGGCTATTACACAAATAAAACCCGTCTTCACTTCCGTGAAGAAAGGGAGACCTCCGCGCACACACCTGAAAAACCTCTGAACGTATGCGTGAGAGTAACTGACAAATTGATCACTTGTCAGTTTCCCCCGTCTCGACCCAATTCTCAGACGTAAATCAACGACCTGCCGGACCGACCTTTCTCTCCATTTCTCTGCCTGACCGACGAACTCTTATGCAGACCGACATACGACCTACGAACCTTAAGCTGTAAGTAACCAAGTATCTCTGACCTCCGCTATTCACCACCTTAATGGCATGAGTAAATAATCTTGCTTTGCAACTGATAAGCGTCCACCTAATTAATTCCACTCCAAGTGTCACAAGTACCCGCCTGACGGCCTTCTAAGGCCCCGGACCCTTATCTGCCCGGGTGGGAGTCGGGGAGAGCTGCTGGCCGGCTGCCCAGGGTCCCGACATTTATATTTAATATAGCCCTAATAACCTTAACTGTCCTTTTATGACAAAAACCCTGCTCATCCTTAATGAGAGTTAGATATGGCTGGCAGTAATCACTATCAGTGTTGACAGATACTAATACTACTAGTATCAAGTCCTATCAATAGTTGGTAAGTTAAATGCAGAAAGCCTGAAGATTCATGTATTCTGGGGCACAGTTGTGTGCTTTAGGAAGTACACATGCTGTTGGGATCATGTATGCACTCTTCTTAATGTCTGCCAAAGCTGGCATATGGCTTACAGAAGGAACTGTGTAGGTTTCTAAATTCTGTCCTTTATCTATTTCTGCCTTGTCTTCTGATTGTATCTGTTGGAGAATATGTCTGGTTCAACCTAACTCCCTTTTCATTTGGTGCAGTAGTAGTAGTAATGACTATAACCTCCAGTATGGATTGGAACTTCCATTTTGCAGCAGAAACTGACCACCTAGGAAGCAAGACAAAGGCCATCAAGAGCCACTAAAATTGAATGGTTCTACGTTGGTAGGTTATTTTGGTTGCATCTGGCAGATTTGAAGACTTTCTGTGCAGCTAGTGAGGAATGGTTGTGCTGGGGCATGGAACAGCTCCAGAAGAACAATGTGGGAGCAGGAGAGGGGGACCCTATCACTAACTTCTTTATAAAATGACATGCTCTCTAAGAAGGAAGTAAAAGCCATTGTGAGAAACAGAAGACCTAGACAAGGAGGACCTTTGTCTTCCCTCAGGAGACTGACCTGCCCTAAGTCTCTTGGGAATAATGAGGTCTCTGGGATGTGAGTGCTGGTTCAGGCTTTCATCGGGTTTCATAGATCTGTAATACACCTGTGCTCTCTAAGGCTAGAGGCAGAAATTACACATAAACCAGTATAAATGATTGGAAACTAGTTCATATCTGCACAACAGAAGCTCAGTGCACACAAACTACTTTCAAAATGGCCAAAACTGGTTTAAGATAAACCTGGATGGATGTAGCATGAGACTCAACCGATTTACTTTAAATCAGTTTATTGAACTTCTGTCCCAGATCCCTGTGTAAAGAGCATGCATTTCAAAAGTTCCTTTGCACATCCTGTGTTCCTTACTTTACTGTCACTTTTCCCTGAAGAATTAAACTACAGCAGCTAAATGGATGGTAGGAAGCATTCATAAGTGACCTGGAAGACTTAGGAAAACTTGACACTGAGCTTGAGGCCTACGGCAACTGGACTAGGGAGCTTTACATCCCAAGGAAAAGCTTCAGACAGAATCTGCTCTGGGAACATTTCTTAGACACGTTTCAGGGCTCTGACCAGACTGTTGGCTTTTATGTACATGGGACCCAAAGGCTGGTCCAATTCACAGCTCCTGGTATACTTCTTTTATCCTCTATTCCTGCCATACTTAGCAGTTACCAGGCTTTCCTTGATAGCTTCAGCTTGGCAACACGGGCTATCTTTTGCCCTACACTCTAAATCAGTCAATCACCCTGAAATCCTCTTGTGTCTTTTCCCAGAGAGAAAAAAAAAGTGTTTTCTTTGTCTGAGTACAGACCAGAATGAATGCCTAAGAGCAGACAGAGCCCAAACAGATTGTAAATAATGCAAGATTTATTAGGAAATCAAATTAAATTAAAAGCAAACAGTATCCCACTCTTAGTCTCTGATTCATTATGGTCATCTGACCCAAAGAAATGAATCTTACATTCTTAGAATTTAGCTATTTCAAGGTTGGTTTTTTTAATTAGCAATGCATCTCAGAGCATGTTCCACCAGCTTCACTACCTCTAAGAGCCCCACTATCAGTAGGGACCTACCTTCTTTGAATACCATCTGGTTTAATACCATCATGCCACCTTTGGGGTCAATGACTTCCCTGGGATCCAGAGTTTCAGAAGCTACATGTATAAAAAGTCTATATTACTAGTCTTTTCCTGAAACCATCCTTGGTTCTGCATTCCCTGGTGATGTGCTACATACTTGACACCTAGGTTAGAAGAATTTAAAATTCAATAGTCACTGAATCTTGCTATTGCACTACTTACCCGTCTATAAATTGGGGATAATATGTCTCTATCATGTACCATTGTTATGAGATAAGTTAAGAAACTCCTGGGCCCTTGGAAATCTTCATGTGAAAGGTATCATAGTAATGCAAAATATTATTCACCATGTGATTTATTTAGCCTTATTTGAGATTTAACCTGGTCTCACAGCCCTGGATTTACTTTAAGTGGCTGGCACAGCTATTAACATCTAGCTAGGGAATAAGAATCAAATAATCTTATTAAATGGGATTTTTTTTAAGTGCTCAACATTGCTGCTCTCCCAAGGAAGTCAAAGGAGGTTTTATTATGGCCTTCAGTGAGGGCAGAATGAAGTCAGCTCTCCACATTATGAAACTCCTACCCCTTCCATTCTTATCAGTGCTAGATAAAAAATATATTACAACCTGTTGAGTTAAAATGAGTAGTGCTGACAACATGTGAATGAATGTAGGGTGTTTTTTAAAGGGTATATACATAAGCCTTCTAGAAATAGTAGCAAACAAACCTTATACAAGGCAGTTTAAATTGCCCACAATATTCAATACCAACCTATGACCACAGTCATGAACCAATTAACGTTAGTAATTTTAAGAATCCTAATAACATGTAAATTACTTTAATCTTATCATTCTTTTCCAGAGTTCTGGACCTTCCTATCATTTTAAGATTTAAAAATATATACCTTATATACATTCTTATTAATACACAGGAGGCACATCTACTTGAGACACTTACTTCAGAGTTGCCTAATTAGTTCCGCAATAAAAGTCTTGGCATCTACGCATGAAGCCCTATTAGGCTGCAGGAAACTAATAAACCCTACAGCAGGTTGGCACTTGTAAATAAGTACATTTCATATACATACTTTCATGTATTTTTGTGACCTAGTGTTGGATCATGATCCACGGGTTGAAAAACACTGATCTAGTCTAACCCTTTGCTCATGGCAGAATAATCCTTGCCTAAACTATCCCAGATTCAAGAAGCATAATATGGGGTGGATGAGGTGGGGCACCAACCCTGGGCACTGATTCAGAGTGGGCACTAGAATGAGAGCACCAGCAAGCCTGAGCTGCTACTGCAGCCAGTCTTCAGAAGCTTGCACTGAAGCAGCAGCAGTCCGTGCTCTCCCCACAATGTAGGGGTCCCTGAGTAAGGAAGCAAGCATTCACTTCCTCTCTTCCCCTGTCTGACACAGGGCACCAAAATTTCAAGTTATGTCTCTTCTCAGGTTCCTAGCTACTTGACAGCATGATAGATGAATCACAGAATAGCCAAGAAGCTGGAAGCTTAGGAGTATGAGAGCCAGCTTTCTATTACTGCCTTTCCCCCTACTCCCCTGTAGTCAAAGATCCAGGAATCTGGAAGCCCAGAATCCCCAACAGGCCTCCAGAGCAGCTATTGATGGAATCTATCCTAGACCTCTGTTCAAACTGAAATGTTCCACAAAACAGTCTGGCATTCTCCAATGGAAAATCATTCTGTCAGAGAATTTCCAATGCACTCTAAAATTAGCATGACATTTCTAAGTTGTTATCCTAATATGTAGAGGCTAATGAATGGTTGAAATCCACCCAAAGTAACAGATGACCCATGATGGAAAGGCCACATTTCAAAAGTGGGATTTTTCCGTGATTCATAATGATTGATTGTGTCAAATGTCAAAATTCTAGCTCAGAGGAGACACAGAAATAACTGAATCAGTCACTGACCTGGCATAAGCATGTGTGTGTGTGTCAGGGGGGCTACGTGTGCATGCACATGCACACATACACACTCAGAAATTTTGTCTTGGACTTTACGGGTTTGTCTTCACTTGAAAGATAACTGCTTTTGAGTTAGTTTAGCTTGAGTAAAAGTGGGTTCACTCCAAAGCACTCCTTAAGTAGTATAGAGTAGCCGGATCCAGACTGCATTGTTAGCTTGAGGGTCTGTAGCACTTGAGTTTCATCCCATACCTGTGCTCAGCCAGCCAGTTTGCATTTAAAGAACCACTTCAGTAAAGTAAATGATTTTTTTGTGGGCGGGATTTGGGTTAATAGAACACTCAAAATATTCCTCAGGCTAACACTTCAATGAAGACAAACTCTACTTTGTGGCACGACCCCCCCTACCTCTAAAGTACACAGCATGCTGACACAGATATGATTACTGATAGTGAATTCAGACTTCCAATTAATCCCTCAGTAACCATCACATCTCTCATCCTTTCTCCACATGGCCATGGACTTGTGAGTCACAGTGATGACTCAAGCAAAGTATAGCAAAATACCATTAATCTCTCTATGTATAGATATATGTACATGTACAGAGAAAGGAACAGGACCACACTTGACACTTCCCACACTATCCTCCCAACTGCATCACTGTCAATCAGTGAAGTTATTGCAGTTTTATACTGTAATAACTGACATTGTAATGTGCCCTTATGCTCATTAATTGTAAACAGGGAGCTGATGAGCATTGGGTAATTTAACTGAAAGTATAAGCTTTGTGGGTTAAAACTTAAGAATTCACTGAAAGAGAATAGTACATGATAAATGCATATACCTTTCTCCTGAGCTGTCAAGGAGAGTCTGATGCTAAGGATTTGTTGGAGTCTGTATGCCCTGTCTTTTCTACTTCATCTAATCTGACAACCAGTAGACCCCAAAAGCTGGGATGGCTCAGCAGAGTTGAAAGCTATTTTAAGATCAAACTACTGGGGTTATTTTGTCAATTCTTTACAACTCTGACAGGCATGGGCACATGCACAAATCAGATAGATGTTTTAAGATGAAAGCCCACATG
Organism: Alligator mississippiensis; assembly: GCF_030867095.1. Taxonomy (NCBI): domain Eukaryota; kingdom Metazoa; phylum Chordata; order Crocodylia; family Alligatoridae; genus Alligator; species Alligator mississippiensis. The sequence continues at coordinate 145,501,840 of NC_081825.1, forward strand.
CTTCTGATCACTATCATGTTAATGATTCTAACCATCTGACTAACTATTATTAAGTTTTTTTTTAAATGGGCTTTAAAGAATTCAGATATACTTGGAGATGAACATTAGCCTGCCATTGTAAAAGAAAATACTTCATTGATGTGACTGACACGAGGGACAGGATTCCAAATGTATCAATCAGCTTGTATCCCACGCCTCTGGAATGACAGTGTCTATGTTTTTTTCATGGGAATGCAGCCACAATATGAACTTGTCCAACTGTATTTCAAAGAAATGATACGTGTTAACACCTGTAGATGTCAATGTGTTTTAAATCTGATACTATCTAAATCCTTATTTCAACAAATAAATAAAAGGTTATTAAGAAATCACCACCTTTAATACCCCCTCCCCACAACCAAGCACCACTAGCTTTTGCTGCAAAGATTCCCTAAAAAGATTTCTGAGCAGGGAAAACTAGAGTGGACCTGTTCCAAGACACTTCCCATCACCCAAATGCCTAATCATGGGTATAGGATGAGTATGCTATAACTAAAAGTAACATGCATCACCCTGAACATCTCTCACATCTCTTCAGGAGTGCTCCCAACCATTAATGGCCTGGGTGGTCAGGGTGATCAGGACAAAAGGTCTGTAAAAAAAATACAGAAACTTTCATCTCCAGGTCATCGCAAGCCTGCAAAGGGTGTTCTGTGCCATTTCGGTGACAGAGCTCTGAAATAAGAGTACAGCACTTATTGTACATTGCATGCAAAAGAAAAAAGCTTTTTAACCATGATTCTTAGGAGCTCAAAATCTGATGCTAAGGTAACAAGAGCTATATTAATACCTTGTGATATTTTTCCTTATTTTATTCACTAAAATTAAGTGCGTTATTACTTTTTCTCCTGTTATCCCTTGAAGGCCACCACAGCTAAGGGAGAATAAGCTAGACACTTAATTCTTGTTCCACATCAGCAGCAGAGTGGTTTTCTATGGTTACAGCTGAGCAAACCCACTGAAATGGCCAACAGGGATAGCCCTGAAGCATAATTTGATGAAAAAGAGACTATGTAATAATAATCAAGGGCTTAATTTGGCCTGTAGAATTTTAGTAGTTGTTGTGATAAGCTGGAAAAAGTTTTACTTTCCTTTCAGAGTGGAAGGCCAGGCTGAATTTTGGCAGGGTTGGCATTTTGAAAGCAAATTCTTTTTACTTGTAAACTAAGGCTAAGTACAGGTGTTCAAAAAGCCTGAGGAGGAAGTGGTCTAAGTTCCACGTTTTACTCTAAACACCCTAGGTTAGATCAGGAGCAAACAGAACGGACACTCACCCTTTGGTGGGGGGAGGGGGCGAAGAGCATGCAGGATGCCTGCATTGGCCAAAGCCAATGGGTTGGGGTACGCCCAAACTCCTTCCAGCAGGCTTTTGGAGAATACTGAGCCCAGCTGTCCAGCTGGTCACCCCTAATTAGCCAGCACGGTTCCTCTCCCCAGCCCTATGCCCCCACCAGTGGCTGGCTGTCAGCGGTGGCAGGGAGTGGGGAGTGGAGGCTCCCACACTGGCCCCAGGACAACCCCTGGTCCCAACCCCACTGACCCAAGCCAGCATAGCTAAGGTGGGCCCACACAGCGGGGTCCTCCAGTCTCTCCCTCACCCTGCCCCTCTCCCCTTCCCCACCATCTCCTGCTTAAAGCTGGAGCAGTCCCCAGCCTCACCTCCTGCCTGTGGCTGGCTCTGTGAGAGCCTGCTCCATTGGAACAGATGAGCATGGTCAAGGCTAGCGTGTTGCCCTGCAAGGGGGATAGTGTGGACCTGCAAAGCAGCCTAGGATGTCTGGAGACTGCAACATAACTTGAGTTGGGAAAGGATCTGGTACAGAAGTCAACCTAAATTGCTTAAGTCTGATACTACATCCAGGTATATCTAAGACCAGATTCTGCCATTTTTTTAACTGGTCGGGGTGCACCAAACTTCTGTACTATTATGGGTTTAGACCAGTTTTTGGTCACTTATACCAGTTTCTGTATAATGTGTGTTACTGGCCTGAGTTTATTTGATCTGGAAATCACTGAAAGGCAGTAAATGTGGAACCCCACAATGCCACATTTACAAAGTCACTTTTCAGAGTAGAGCAGTACTATAAGTTACTAATTAAGGGATACAGGCCTATGCGAAGCTTCAGTCCCTGATTCAATTCAGCGGAGATTTGGCCTGATTCAGTGGCTGAATCTCTGAATCCAAATCAAATCAGAGGACCCTTTAATCTCTCCCAATTGAATCAGAGCCCCACCCCCACACCCAGCTTGACAACTGGTACCTCCTAGGTTGGTCGGGGGGGGGAGAACTCTGACCAGAGTACTTCCTGTCCACTTGCAAGTTTGCCACTGAGCACATGGAGGGCCCTCACCCACCCAACCCCCTCACTTCTGTGGGATGCTACATGTGCCCCAGCACTGCAGCATTCACGAGCCATGCTGGTACTTCAAGGTATGTAGAAAAAACATTTAAACCTGTGTCTATGTCTGAATCGCTGATTCTCTGAATCAGCATCGAATCTTCAGATTCAGATTCGGCCGAATCGAATCAGGGACAGTGATCTGAATCAACGAATCAAATCACTGTCCCTGATTCAGGCCAAATCCAAATCTGAATTGAATAGGGCCCACTTTGCACATCCCTAATACATTACTGTTGCTTCATTGGTAATAGTTTATAGAGAAGAGGTAGCTGCCTGCACAGTCAGTTAGAAGGACAGCTATAAAGCTATACAAAAGGCCCATAGTGGTGAAGTACGCATTACATGCATTTCCCTCCTTGTGGTCCCAACCAGACTAAACTCCAGACTGAACATTATTCCCACTGTTTGCTGGGCTTTTGGTATGCATGTTTTGGGTTGAATGACTTGTTATGAAGGGGAGCCAGGGCTTAGATGTTACTGTGCAGCATCTGGTTATTTTGTTATAGATACTATTCATTAAAAAAAGAAAAAGGCTTGTGCTTAAAGATCCAGGGCCAAGAGAAACTCACTGTCTGTTAATCAAGCATTCCTCTCTCTAAATTATCCAACTGAGTCAAAGAACATTCCTAAACCTCAGAATAGCTGAAATACCAACACTAAATCTTTGATCCTATTTCAGAACAAACTGGTCTGAATATATTTACTTCATGAGAAAGCTAATCTTGAAATTGCAGAAAGCAAGAAGGGGAGATGGGGTAAGGTTTGTGTGCTATTTAGTCCACATACTATAATATTCAAATATTGGTTACAATATTCAAATGGTAACATAATAAAATTATTAACCTCTGATTAAACAAAAATCCAACATCACTTAAGGAAAATGAGGGTCCAGTCCTGTAAACCTGTACTCATATGAAGTACTCATATGAAGTGCAAGTTAACAGTACTCCTCTAACTAAAGTTAATTTGTACGACTAAGACTTTGCAAGATATGTATACCTTAATTAGGGTCAGAAACCACAGTGATGGTTGCAGTGAAACAAGCCAGGTAGACAGAACAGACTTTATTTCATGACATACACAGAAACTAGTAATTTCACACTGGAACTTCAGACAAATAATGGGTTTACAGTGACTGTATATTCACTGGCTCATTGACAATGTGGATCGTATCTTCTCTGTCTCCATCCCTTCTGCATGAATGTCACATCTAGTATGAGGGTATAATTCACTCAGAAATGAGGCTGGTTGGACAGAATATTTCAATTCAATGAAAAATTCTGAGATTTCAGAAACTGGTTTTGTTTTGGTGCACGATGAAACCGAGACCTTTTGGAATCTTTCTTGACAAGATGTGACAGCAGAAGTCCAAAACAGTCACTGAATCAGTGTTCCATGCTCAGTGCTCAGCTCAGGATGTGGGAAATCTCAGCTCATGTCTTTGCTCAGACAGGTGAGGACCTCTAACCTGGTAAGACTCCCTACCCTCAGTCTCTTTTTCAACTTCTCCTGTTGGAAACATTCCATTCTGTATATGTAATTCAATAGTCATTGAGCCAGAGAGAAAGATAAAGAGAGAGACTCTATTTCATCAAAAAAATCATGGTCTGTCTCCACTTTGCATCATTCATTATTAAGAAGACACTATCCACCTCTGATCAGCCCACAGTTGCCATCTATAAGATTTTTCAAGCAAGAAACTTTATACTTTCTCCCAGGCCACTCATGATTTGTAAGAGCTCCTAATAAACATATGCAAAGCTACCTCATTATTCTCCTTCACCTCTTTCCTTCACGGCAGCTTTGGCAATGATTAGGTTGGTGATGTGTTATGACTTCTGCCTGTCACACTGACCAAGAGCCACTTGTCTCCTTATACTTCCCTTCTTGTATCCATACCTTTGTTTTCTTTCAACCTATACTTAAATTGTAAGGCAGGGCTGGGCAAAATAAGACCTGTGGGCTGGATCTGGCCCTCAGAGGGGCTTTGTCTGGCCTGCAGCAGGTCCCTTGGTCCCACCTGGCCAAGGCACCGCCCGCCCGTGATGTATTCTGCCAGCCCCCTGGGCATGCAGCAGGGCTGGGGTGGCTCCATGGCTGGACTGCCTTTCTAGGCAGCCCAGGCAGTAGCAGCCCCTTCTTGCTGCCATCACCGCTTGCCCTAGCCCTGCAGTTCTGGAGGGGACCCATGTACACAACCCTGACCCAGCCCGCCCCATACCAGCTCTGGACTCACCCACTAAGGCTCAGCAGTGGCAGCTGCTGAGCAGAAACTGTTCCTCGGCAGGGTGGAAAGAAGCCCCTCCCCATCACCGCTGCCAGACCCTTTCTTCTGCAGCCATCTGGAGCCTATGCCAGGCTACTCTGTGTCTCCACCACCGTCACTGCCACCTCTGGGCTGCCCAGCGGGGCAGTGGTAGTAGTGCAGAGCAGCAGCAGGGCAGCCCAATGTGGGCTCCGGGTGGCTATAGCAGAAAGGGTCTGGCAGCAGTGAAGGGAAGGGGCTGCTTTTCTCCTGCACTGAGGAACAGTTTCTGCCCACTGCTGGGCAGGTGAGTCTGGAACGGGCATGGGCCAGGCCAGGGTGGGGCTATGCGCACAAGTCCCTGTTGGTACCACCTGGGCTGCCTAGAAAGGGGGTGGCAGGATGCATCATGGGCAGGCAGTGCAGAGCAGGCACATGGCAGCTGGGGTTGGAGCTGTGCTCATGGGTTCCAGTGGATCCACTCCTGCCGGGATGAGTCTGCAGTGGATGTGGGGTGGAGTTGGGGCTCTACGTTGTTGGCAGTGGCAGGGAGGTGCCTCAGGGTGCGTGGGCTCTGGGCTGTTGTGGGGCAGGGGCAGGTGCTGACTGGCTCAGGGAAGAACACACAGGGGGGCTGCCATGCACACTCCACCACACCTACAAACCCTTCCCCACAAATTCCATAACCACACCCTCCACCACACACAATTACACACCCCACAAACACTGCACCCACCCACATCCTCCCCCACACTCCCCACACCCCTCCCCACATGAACCCCCCACCACACACACATCCACGTGCTGCTGGGGGGAAACCCACTCACTGCTACACACACCACCCACCACATACATGCACCACACCCCACCATGCACACCCCATACCCATTTCCCCCACACACCCCACAAACCCCATACCTACCCACCCTCACTTACCCATACTCCCCATAAACCCCATACCCATGTACCCATATCCCCCAACCCCTCCACAATACAGAAGAGTAAGACTTCATTTTGAGTTATTATACAATCACCTCTATATACATGATGCAAACACACACAAATCAGGACAAAAATATTAAAAACAAATAAAATTAAAATATATTATTGTGGATGTTTGATTTTTAGTATATAATTTGTGCTTTTTTCCAGTTCCAGGATGGCAAACCCCCTTCCCAAAAGGAGTGTCTCCACGGGCAAGAGGAGGGACTTCTGGCAGCAAAGGGCAGGGGTCAGGGAGTGGGACTTCTAGTCCCAAGATGATGACCAGTGGATGGGGCACCTGTCAAAGGGTGCGGCTACCCTTGTGGCCCTTGACAGCTCACCAATACTTGTTAAGCACTCCTCCAGCCAAAATAATTGCCTGCCCTTGTTGTAAGGCCTCTGGGACAGGGACATGGCAAAATAGTGAATTCAAATAGTACAAGGATAGGCAAAATATGGCCCATGGGCCAGATCTGGCCCGCAAGGCCATTCCATCTGGCCCATGAGGCCCCTAAAAAATTTAGAAAATTAATATTTATCTGCCCTTGGTTCCTGTAGGAAATGACAGGAACCAAAGGCAGTCAGACCCAGGGGAAGCCCAGTGGGCTTCCACAACAGCAGGGCCCGCCCAGCCCTGCCCCAACAGCCGGAAGACCCAGCAGGGGCTTCTGGCCTGGGCTGCCCCATGCTGGAACCTCAGGTAAGGGGAAAGGGTGGGGGGAAGGGCAGGGGAGGACCCCAGGCAGGGAAGGAGACCAGGGAAAAGTGGGCTGGGGAAAAGGTGAGTGCGGATGCAGGGAAAGTGGCCCCTCGCTCACCCCGTGGCTGGCAGCCCGCATGGGGCTGCCTGTGCCTGCTCCGGACAGCCCCGTGGGCTGCGAGCAGCTGCAGCAGCAAGCGCCAACCACAGTGTGGGGCAGAAGCTGCTTTTCCCTGTGCTCAGCTTTCCCCAGGCTCCTTCCTGACACAGAGGAAAGCAGCCCCTCTTCCACCCCATGGTTGGTGTCCCGCGCTGCAGCCACTCGCAGCCCATGTGGGGCTGTCTGAAGCAGGCACAGGCAGCCCCAGGTGGGCTGCAAGCAGCTGCAGCGCAAGGCAGCAGGCACGGGGCAAGTAAGGTGCTGCTTCCCCCCCCGCAACACTCCGCACTACCTTGTAACCTGGCCCCACTGCCAGCCTGGGGCCGCACCAGCTCCGGCCTCACCTGTTGCTGCTGCACATGGCAACAGCAGCTGCGACCCCCCACCACTTGCCATGCTGGGCAGTATTTGCCACTATTGCCTCTGGGCTGCCCAGTGCGTGAACTCTGGGCGGGCAGCAGCAGCAGCCAACACTGCCCAGTGCAGCAAGCAGGGGGGTTGAAGCTGCTGCCACCAATGGGTGAGCCTGGAGCTGGCTTGGAGCCGGGTTACAAGCTGGTGCTGTGCGTGGGAAAAAACGGCCTCTCGGTCACCCCATGGCCAGCACCCCACGCTGTAGCCGCTTGCAGCCTGCATGGGGTTGCTTGTGCCTGCTCCGGACAGCCCCATGTGGGCTGTGAGCACCTGCAGCAGGGAGCGCTGGCCATGGGGTGGGTGAGGGGCCGCTTTTCCCCGTGCTCAGCACCAACTTCTTCCTGGCCAGCAAGCAGAGGGTCGGGGCTGTGTGCTGCCCCCACCTGTACCTCAGGGCTGGCGGGTACTGGGTGTGAGTGGGTGCGGGAGCCAGTGGGAACACGGGGCCCACACCGGTGTCCCAGGGCCAGTGCTGGCGGGGCCCAGAGCAGAGTGGCAGGAGCATGGGGTCCCAGCTGGCAGGGGCTCTATGGAGCTGGGCCAGCTCCCCCCTCTCCCTACTGGTGCAGCCCAGCCTGGCTCCACAGACTCCTGCCAGCCTGTGCCCTGCTTTGGGCCCCACCACTGCTGGCCCTGGAACATTGGTCCCAAGACATTGGGACATTGGTCCCAAAGTGGTGACCAGGGGGCGGGGCACCTGTCAAGAGGGGTGGGGTGGGGCTACCCATGCAGCCCTCGACAGCCTGCCAAAACTTGGTAAGTGGCCCTCCACCTGAAATAACTGCCCACCCCTGAAATGGTACATAATAACAACAACAATTAATAAAATGTTGCCAAATTTATCTGAATAAATCTAATTCTCAAGGAAGAAAGATGTTTAACACAGATAATACTATATTTTCTTGCATATCACATGTCTCCAAGTAAGATGTGCATCTTATTTTTGGGGAAGTTGGAATGAAGGAAAAAAAAGATTTTTTTCAGAGTGATGGCCATCTGGAGCCAGGACAAAGTCTAATCTTCAGCTTATTCCCCCTCTGTTTCTGGCTCAGGCAAAAGCTACAGTTTTAACTCTTTCACAACTGAATTATCTGTTTTTACTTGTGTAGGAGAACAAGGGGGAGTGAGCTAAAGATTAGGCCCTGTCCCAGCTCCAATTTCAGCTGTGAAAGGATTAAAACAATTGCTGCTCCTGAAGACTGACTCAGTGTGGCTGCTGGGAGAAAGAGAGATGAAAATGAAGTAGTAGCTATCTTACAGCATCTCCATGCTTCTATTCCAGGCAGAAAATCAGCTTCCCTGCATAAAATGCACCCCAATTTTGGAAGGCCAGTTTTTGGAGAAAAGGAGTGTGTGCTTTGTGTGTAAGTGTTGTGGTTAGCACTCCTCACATTCACAGAGCAGTACAAATATTAATTCTTACAGGATCCTAATGAAGGAGAAAAAAGAAAGAAGCCTGGGTGTGATCCAAAGCACTGAAACCAATTAAGACTGTCATATAATTCAAGTGTAACCTTTCTTTAGCACAGCAGCTAACCACTTCTAAAACTAATACTTGGTAGAGACAACTATGCAGTACTTATAAATAATTTCATTTCCATAGCAAAGTCAGCCAACTGTTTCTTTTTCTCTGATATTAGATTTTGGTTGGCTTGTTGATTGTTTTATACTCTTGCAGCAGCAGCCAGAAGGGCTGGCACTAATTTTCAGATGTCTGTTTTTGGGAAGATGTGGTTGTGATCTTGCCCTGCAATGGACAAAGCACCATAGAAAGGGCTATTGAACTACTTCTGAATTACCTGCACAGAACTCAGAAAGCTTTGTTCATTGCACTAAAGAGCTGCTGCCATGGGAATGGAACATGAGAAGAGCTTGCTATTGTGCGTCTTCTTATTTCTTGTCTTATTGATTCTTTTGTAAGCACTGAAAAAAATATTCCCCAGATTAGGCCTCTCTGGTAATTACCTTCACAACAGGTTGCTCATTGTCTTGGTATTTCCAGTCTCCTGGATGATGAATTGTACAGAATTGTACAGAGGTGACAAAAAGTCCTCTCACTACTAATTACCAGGGCCTGAGGAACAAACTCATGCTGTAGGTAGGACAGTAACTGGATCCCTGGTTGCTATACCCTAGCACTTGGTGAGAGAATTTTGGCATGGAAGAAAAATTTAAGCCTACATTATGCTTCTGGTATAAAAGTTCATAAGTGAGAAGACAACCAAGCCCTTTGTTCCTCTGAAGTTTCCAAGAAAAAACAGGGAGCAGGGAAAATCTCATAAGAAGCAATAGACAGAAACCAGATAACCGAGACCTCATGAACTGGATCTTTAGCTGGTATAAACTGATACAGGGTCACGGAAGTTACTGGAGCTGCATCAGTTAAGGATGCAGTTATCTGTATTAGAAGAGAACTAGACTCATTGACCCAACAGATTCTTTTCAGTCCTGTGCTCCTCTGATCCTAAAATTTGATATATATGTGAAACAGGTATAGTACAACAAGCAAAAAATAATCTTCACTCCAAAAAGCCTCAACTCTAAAAATATGAATAGGTTAGGTACAACGAAAGTAGGTAGCTGATATAACACTAGCAGGATTCATAGTTGGTGGGCTTTCAGTAATGATGGTCTGAAACCAAAGATGAATGCAACTCCATGGTTTCAAACTGAAGGGGATTTAGAAACTTCATCAGAATGTCATGGCTGCTTCTAAGCTCTGAAATGGGCTGGGGAGCTAAGCACCTCTCTGAATCCTTTTTTAGGACACAGTGATATATGCTCTAGTCTAGTTCATAGGAAAAGCAATCTGGAAACTTGGTGCACAGCATTTGAGAGAAACTCCTAATCAGCAGGGGACAGCAGACATAGAAAAGTCTAAATCCTGGGGATGGGTAGAACGGGCAACAAAGGGCTTGATCTGACAGTGTGGGCAGATCCAAGCCAGTAAAAACTCTGAAGCATACAGATCCTGTTAATGAAGTCCTATGCTTAAAGTAAGCATGTGCTTAACTGCTTTGGCTAGACAGGGATCAGAGTTCTCATCCCCTTGCATATTTAAGTAGGATGGAGGCAGAAAGCTGCTCATGTGCGGAAGTGGTATTAGAGGACGAAGCAGAAAGCACTGAACTTCCTAGTCTCTTATGGTCATAGCCTGGTTGATACAGTAACAAATTTCCTCATAGCTGGTGTTTTTTTTGAAGCTACATTTCCTACAATCATAAGATTACATTAAATTCTCACTTCATTTTTTTTTAATGAAATAGGCTATGCAGTAAGAAATTAATTTGACCTGGATGAAGAACACAGTAAGAAATAGCACTGAGGACCAAGTGTAGGGAAACATGGTTATTGGGCAATTAGAAAGTAAACTGGCAGCATAGAAACTGACCAAGATTTTGAGATCTATTTCTTTAAATATTCTTTGTGGATGAATAAATAAAAGGGAAATGCTGCTGAGACAAAGCATACTTGGGTGTTGCTGGAGTCTGTATAGCTCTGAGACAGCAGCAAGGCTTGTGTCCAAATCATGCCACAGAACTGCAGCCTCATGTACTGCAGAGGAGTGTGTGTGTGTGTGTGTGTGTGTTTAATACAGTTCTTAGGAAGTCCCTCAGCATACAAGCCAGTCATTAAGAAGAAGCCTGTTAGCTACAGTAACTTAAAATGTCTCATGGTGCTTTAGAAAAGACCTTGAATAAATGTATAAATGTGACAAAATTGCTTGGCAATGCCAAGCTCATGGTGGGGAAACAAGGGAGTTGTTGGACTTGGTTGAAAAAAAGGAATTATCTACAGCAAATATGTCTTGGAAGATACTGATGGGACTTCTAGAGAGAAATGCTAAATGGCTACCAAGTGAAAACCAAAGTGTGAGTGGAGTAAACTATACAAACCCTGGGGGATGGGCAAGTAGATCAGTGGGTGCTTAGACATTGCTCTGGCAGACTTTGTATGTGGATGGCCTTGGGGTTACAGACACTGGACAAGTGACTAGACTTGGCTAGGAAGCCACACACCAGATCATCTCCTTTGGCCAAGACCAAGTCTAGGAGAGCAGTACCTCTGGTTGGCCCTTGAACTTCCTGGGTCAGGAAGAGCTCCTTGATTACAGCTAAGAAGCTATATTAGACAAATGACAATTTCTCATCACTTTTTGTCACATGTACATGGCCCCACCATCACGTGTACAAGCACCCTTTCTATGTTATACACAGTAGAATTAGGTCTGTGACTATGGTAAAATAGATTATAATGTATTTGGGGGAGGACCAGGAAGCTTCAGCAGAAAGTTACAGGTGGCACAGAAAAACTGAAATGAAAAACACATTTCTGGAAATGTAAGAACTTCAGAGAAACATAATGAACAGAAACCTGTGACACACTGACTAATGTTTTCCTTCTGATTAATGCATGTGGTGGACGTGAGAACTCATATCCCAGAAGGAAAAAGGGATTTCTTTAGAAATCCATGCACAGTAGGAACATTCTCCCAATCAACCAATACTGCTGATATTATCCTGACCCAGTCTTTGCCCCAGAGTATATTTTCTGACTGGGTTGAAAGAAAAAGGGTTTAAAAGGACTGAAATTTGAGGCTTTCAGTTTTCTATGCTAACAGAAACTGTACTGACACACCCAAACGTGCAGAAGATGCAAGACGTGCCCCTGGGAATCATAAGATGCTGTCACACTCTGGAGGTCTTAATCAAAACAGACTCAGAATCAATCAAAGTCAGTGTCTGATCTGGATAAAACAGTGGTTTTCAACCTGTGGTCTGTGGATCCTTGTTGAAGGGGTCCCTGAATGATGACTGATTAGCAAGACACGGGACAGGGTGGGGATGGATTTACACCCAGCATCAGTGTTGTTTTAGTAAAGGATAACTTCGAGGTGCTTGACACCTTCCAGTCAGCTGGTTCTGACAGATTACACCCTAAGGTACTCAAGGAGCTGACTAGTGTCATAGCCCAACCATTGACTAAAATATTCGAAAACTCGTGGTGCTTAGGTGAAGTACCTGAAGACTGGAAGAAGGCCAATGTGGTGCCCATCTTCAAGAAAGGGAGGAAAGTAGATCCAGGGAACTATAGGCCCATCAGCCTGACCTCTATCCCAGGGAAGATTTTGGAGAAAATCATGAGAGACCACATTCGACCAACTGGCTGAGGGCAACTTCCTGATGAATAGCCAGCATGGGTTTGTTGTGGGTAGGTCTTGCCTGACCAATCTCCTCTCCCTCTTTGACCAGGTGATATATCACTTCGACAAGGGAGAAGTGATTGACGTCCTTTATCTCGACTTTAAAAAAGCTTTCGATCTGGTATCCTATGATCATCTTATGGAAAAACTGGCCAACTGCAGCCTCGGCTACATCACAATCCGCTGGCTGAGGAACTGGCTTTGAGGCCGGACCCAGAGAGTGGTAGTTGAGGGAAGTCAATCATCATGGTGCCTTGTGACCAGTGGACTCCCCCAAGGCTCTGTCCTCTGGCCTCTCCTCTTCAACATCTTCATTAATGATGTGGACACTGGGGTTAGAAGTGGACTGGCCAAGTTTGCTGATGACACCAAACTTTGGGGTAAAGTGTCCACACCCAAAGACAGGATGGTGATACAGGCCCACCTTGACAGGCTTGGAAAATGGGCAGATGTAAACCTGATGGCTTTCAACTCTGAAAAATGCAAGGTACTCCACCTTGGGAAGAAAAACCCATAGCATGTATATAGGCTCAGCAGTGCTACGCTCGCTAGCACCATGGCCAAAAGGGACTTGGGGGTCATGATTGACCACAAGATGAATATGAGCCATCAATGTGATCTGGCCAGCAAAGCAAGCAAAACTCTCCACTTTCTCCAGCAAATCCCAGGATGTCATCCTCCCACTGTACTCAGCCTTGGTGAGACCACAGCTGGAGTACTGCATCCAATTCTGGGCTCCACAATTTAAAAAGGATGTGGAGAAGCTTGAGAGAGTCCAGAGGACAGCCACACACATGACAAGAGGGTAGGAAAACAGGCCTTATGATGAGAGGCTGAGAGCCATGACTCTTCAGTCTGGAAAAGTGCAGGCTCAGGGGGGACCTGGTGGTGGCCTGATCTGGGGGAACAGCTGTTCACCAGAGCACACCATGGGATGGCAAGGTCTAATGGTCATAAATTTCTTCAAGACCGTTTCAGGCTAGACATAAGGAAGAACTTCTTTACTGTCTGAGTCCCCAAGGCCTGGAACAGACTGCCACCAGAGGTGGTGCAAGCACCTACTCTGGACTCCTTTAAGAGGCAATTGGACATATATCTTGCTGGGATCCTCTGACCCCAGCTGACTTCCTGCCCTTGGGGCAGCGGGCTGGGCGCAATGATCTTCCGCGGTCCCTTCCTGCCCTAATGTCTATGAATCTAATCAAAAGTATGTGAATACCCCGACTTAGAGTTCAAAGGGCTTTGCATCTCCATTCAAAGTTTCCAAAGGGGTCCACACTTCCATTCAAATTTTTTTTAGGGGTCAGCAAATGAAAAAAGGTTGAAAACCACCAGGATAGAGGATACTACAGAGAAGTATACAATCAGTACAGTGATTGTCTAAAACTTGGGCTTTTATTAATAGGAAGAGCTAATTTGAACAGAAAAAACTGCATTGTGTATCTACAGCGTATCTGTTTTCCCCTATTATTTTTTTCTAATTAAAGTGGTCTTTCTTCTTGGCAGGAGCAGTGTTTTTTTTGTTTTTAAAACTCTTGTAGGATTTCAAAGGATTTTTCTTTTTTAACTTCTGGAATAAAAAAGAGGCAACAAACAAGGCAGACAAACAGGCTGAGCAGGAAAAATATAGGATTTAGTACAGCTGATATCAATATTCCCTTTTAAATGAAGTAGATCTCAAAGTTATTCCTTTAAACAGGAAATGTGGTTTCATTTCTTATTTCCAGTATCTTTCGGCATCTGACCAAACCTGTTTTTTTCTTTTTACCAGCAATAATTGTATTGATGATAATCATAAATACCTTGTAACCACTTACATACCCACTGACTAAAACCATTATAGCATTTGACAGTGATGCATCTGAAATGACATCCTATGATTAGGTTGTTTCATCACGGTAAGATCTTCCGCCCTCATGTGATGAGTAAATCCTCTTGACAATTTGTATCACCTAACCTCAGAGCATAATTTTCTTGTTATTGTGAAGTTAAGACGGGAAAGGCTTGATTCTTCTCTCATTTATAACAGATTTAAGCAGGAACAGTTCCAGGGAAGTCAGTGTTGTTATATCAGTGTAAGCAATATGATAAGCAAGGTTACTGCTTGGTACTCAAAGCAGACCCAGAAAGAAAACATCTATTCACTTTTGATTCTGAAAATGCAGCCACTTGCCTGTCTGACATCATTCTATCACCAAGGCTAGGGACAGAAATTATACATAAACCAGTACAAGTGATCGGAAACTGGTCCAAATCTGTAACACAACAGGAGTTCAGTGAACATAAACCACTTTTAAAATGGCCAAAACCAGTTTAAGATAAACCTGGATGGATATAGTATCAGACTTAACTGGTTTAGGTTAAATAGGTTTATTGAACTTCTGTCCTAGATCCCCTCAGAAATTAAAAGCTCCCAGGGAAGGAAGCTGAGGGGGAGACCAGGCTGGTATGCTGAGGGAGAAGTACAGAGCCTTGGTTGCCTCTCTCCTGAGGTCTGGAGAAAGACCAGAAGTTTTGCTTTTGTTTGCTATTTACCTCTTGCTTATGCTGTTGCTTGCCTGGTTTGTCATGGGGACACGCGTTCCCCTGTAAAATAAATGGACTGAAACTGGGAGCTGACTGGACTGTATAAATAAACTGTCTCCTGAGTTGGTCTAAAGGAGGGACAATCTGCTAGAGCGCAGCTTTGCTAGAATCAGTTTTGACTACCCTAGGAATACTTTGCTGCTATAATATACCAGTACATTTAAACAAGTAAAAACAGCAAGAGGTCTATTTTAGCATGTGGTTATCAGTTGTTGTATGAGAGCTGCTGAGCAGTAGATGTAATTAGAATCCAGTTTTTCCCTCCATTAATGTATTTATATGATCAAAAGACAGACCTAGGCTAGAAAGGCAACCCAGACATCCACTAGAGTTCAACTCCTTTGAATGTTCACCTGCATTACACAGTGGGCCAGGCAGCTGCTGTTTATGGTGCAATTACAGATGGCACAAGCACCATCTGGCAGATGATGAGGCAGGTACCTTACTCCCAGGAAAGGATTTCAAACTACACACCCCACTGTGAAGAGTTATGTTCAGAAGAAGTAGGCTGGCATGACACTCTTGGTGTATTAACAGAAAATTCTTAATTCACCTAGATAAAAGTTTAAAATGTTACCCTATGAGAACATGAGCCTCCAAATTTGTCAGCATTCTGGCTTCAATCCAGCATAAGACGTCACTCCATCCTTAATGTCATGCCTATGGGCACTCCCATTGACTTTAATGAGATCACTTGTGTTTATATCTGCATGTGATTGTTATTGTGGCTGGATCTAGGCCAGAACACTTATCACATTGCAGGACTGAGCCTGGAATGTATATTCCGTGATTACAGCTCATTCCTCTATTTGGTCGGTTGAAATGCCAGTGTAGTTATACAAAGAGGAAAATACCAGAAAATGCAGAAAAGTCTGCTCAGAACCACCATTTCAGAGCAATGTACTCCAAAGTTTTTGCTTCTGGGCACACATCCAAATGGCATGCCCAGAAGCAAAAAACTCTAGAGCTATAAGCTCCAGAGTTTATTCATGCACATCAATTGCATGTGTAGAAACACTCTCTGTGTCCCACTTACTCTTTGTCTCATCTATTTAGGATTATTAAAAGGTAGCTCTTTGAAACAGGGGTTTTCTGTCATATGTACGTACAGCACCCAGCACCATATGATTTTTATCTTGATAGGGGGTTGCAACTGCTATAGTAATGCAAGTAGTACATCACTATTATTGGATGTATTTACACATATAAAACTGACTTTTAAGTTTAGGGAATAAATATTCAGAGACATGAATGAGAAATTTAGCCAGGAATATTTTCTAGAATTGTATTAAATTTACTAAGATGGTTTAGGATAGGGAAGGTCCTGCTTGAGCAGAGGTTGGGTTAGATAGTCTTCTGAAGGCCCTTCCAGCCCTGTGATTCTATGAGGCTACTTACTCTTCAGTATCTGAAATCTGACAAAATCTAATGCATTGAGGGTTTATTTACAAACCTAACATTGTGTAATAAAATATTCTCAAAACTATTCAGGGAGTCTGAGCTAAGTTCCAACAAGTGAACATTTACTGATATCAACCTGAATCTTGGATGAGAAATCATTTTGACTACAAACCGCAAGAAATCTGGTAGCGTCAAATGGCCAGACCACAAAAGAGGGGAAATGCAGCAGCTTCAGCAAAGCTTTATTTTGAGAGTTTTATGTTCATTCAAACCCAAATCAAAACTCAGGCATTGCAAATCCACATGAAGCGAAAGCACAGATATCTTTCATCTACCCCTGAGAAAAGAAACCACTGACTTCCTCAGCACTGATATTTCTCTTTAAATGTACCCACATGGAAATTGCACTAACTCTTGTACTTTGCTTCTCAAAACTGTTCTGCTCACTTATTCCATCAACAGCTTTTGAAACACAAGCATACTATACATGACAGTGCTTAGTGAAAAAGTATTATGGGTGCATGTTTTTTGGCTTATCTGACTTTAAGCATGCATGAAACTGGAAACAAAATAAATGTTCTTTGGTACGTAATTGCAAGAAATGCCAGTCAATGCATTTAATGTCATAATCAGATCAAAACTGATTGTAACCAATATTATGGATCATCTACAAAATTATTATGTGGAATTTTTATTGATTACAGGCTTCTTTTTAGGAAACACGAGGAAAATATCATGGTCAGTAAGGCTTCCTCATTTGAACGGGCATAAGGACAGGACTGTAGACTCTGAAGAGAAAATGTAGAGCTAAATATTTCCTTGCTTACAGAGCCAGTACATGTAGTGCCCTTCCTGCCTGATTACAGAATATCAAATGCTTCATCAAAGCCATGTACATGTCCCATCCTTTCCAAAGATGGTTTCAAACCTAAATCCTGGATCCAAGCACCTCTACATTTTAGGAACATTTTAAATCTGATCCAAACTTTTCACCTGATACCTCTACCCACAAGCCCAATCTAGAATACTCTCAAACTCTGGGCTGTTCAAATAGCAGATGTGAATTTTGCACCATAAATAGTTCTCTAGTCATTTCAGCACTATGAGTACAGGTGTGTTCTGAAATCCTGTTATAACTCTGTATTTAAGGAAAGCCTATTTCAACTGTACTGCAATTACCTTTGTAATGTACTTCAATTTTCTTTTGCAACATATTTACTATGCTCTGTACACACAAAATGCCCAGTAGTAACCTTTGGCTAATAATATAACTTACTGACAAGCTGTGCTAAAGTTTACTGAAGAGCTCGTGAAACAGTATGGTATTTTGGAAAAACACAAACCGCACATCAGCCGCTCCAGCACTTCCTGCCTTCTGCTTTAGAAGTGTGTGCTGCCATGGAACCTCTTTCAGTCAGCAATCAGTGTGGATACAGGACAGAATATTTCTAGAGAAGAGCTCAGCTCCTTGCATCCCTGAAAGGATCATTTAAAAACCATTATGCTTCAGCTCTCCAAGTGAAAATGTAGAAATCCTTTAGCCAGAATAAAATATGGCTTTAGCAGCATTTTCTTCTTCCCATTTGGAGTTGGTAGAAAGAGGTCCATGGACATTTTTTTCCCTTCTTTCCTTCATTTTGTTTCATCTTTACAACATCCGCCCCTGCTAAACTGTGCTGTTGTCCTACAACATATATTTATTCCTAATTATGAGAATTAGTGGGCATGTTTACATGGGCACTTTACTGAGCATTAGACTACTGTAATTTAATGTGCAGTAAAACATCACCATCTACATGTGTACTGCAAGTAGTGCACACTAGGTTAATTTGCTTTGGTATAGGATAGTCCTGTCAGACACAGGTACTGTCCTACACCACAGTAAATTACTGCGCTTAAATGTATGTGTACACAGTGCTTTTGGAATTTGTTTACTCCAGCTCAAACTGAGCCATAGCATATTCAGTCATATTAATTGCACGTGTAGATATGCCCAGTTTGTATAACAATAGCACCAAAAGGTCACATTTGCTAGAAGCATATAATAAAAGAAGACTCCTGCTCCAGAGAGCTTGCAAGTTTAGTTCAAAGCAAGATGAAACAGATATATGAAAACAAACAGCAGGAGGGTGGAAGGAGAAAAGGATAACAGTAAAATAAGCCTATTTTTGCATAAGCCAGCTGCGCGCACAGTTTGCAAGAATAGGGCAGTACTGTCATCTATCGTAAAAGGCCATTTATGCCAATTTTGGGCACATGCTGCTACAGTGGCAAAAAGGAGTATTAATGCCAATAAGAATCAGGCCCATGGTGGTTTTCTGTTGGATAATGGTTACAAAGTAGGCTGACAAGCAAGAGTTAGAATCAGCTTGCCACTTGCTTAGCCATGATCAGCTGCCAATGTAATATCTGATATAAGACTTAGAGTCAACCTATTTGCACTATGCAACCATAATTGAAAAAAGTAAAGAAGTCACAAGTGACATCCAGTATTACATTACTGGTCAAATTTTAGAGTAGGTCCTTCAAAAGTGCTGATTCTAATCATACTGGGGTCAAGAATTCTCCAACTGCTGTCACCAGCAGCAGAGTTAGGTCAATATTGAGTGCTTTGAACAATCCCACCTTAAAGTTAAGTTATAGGAACATGACTAGCAAAAACTTAGGGGAAGGGGAGATTCCCACATTGGAACTGCCTGAATGACCCAATATCAGTCTCATCCAGTGTCGCAGCTCCAACAGCAGCCAGCAGCAGGTGAACTGAACAAATTCACTTTGTTGTATGCTCCCCCCCAACCCCTTATGTCATGGGGCTTTAGAAACTTGAGCATTTTATTTTCCAAGAAACTGTGAGGTATCCGTTTCTTTTCTCATGCTACCTTGGAAAAGTCTACTCCAAGCTAGAAATCCTGTGTGGTATACTGATGTAGGCTCTTCAATCAAAGACGCTTGTGACCCTTCCTCTTCCACACAAAAATTCCTTCGTGGTGCTTTGACAAAGGCTGAAAACAAGGAAGACCCTATTTTTATTTTCTTCCTCGCCATACATGGGTGCTATACATGTTCACACATCATTAGCAATAGAGGAATTCCAGTTCACTTTAACAGGCACTGAATTAGGCTAACCCAGTGCTTTTCCAAATTCCATCTTGCATATTTTTCCATGGGACTTGTTTGTTGAGCCATACCAGGAACGGTTTCATTTAGCAACTTGCCTTCATTTTGCTCCTGGGTTATTTAACGGTCTTTCAACATTTACCTGAGGTCCTTTGAAAAGAGGCTTGATGATTATCTGAGGATCAGTAGTGTCTTACACGCTTCTCAAGGCAATGTTGGGCTTGTCAGAGTTCAAAGGAAAGAAATGCCATCACTTGAGAAACTGCTGACTTTCCTATGTTGACCATTCTGTTGCTGGGGAAGTCCAGCCTGTCTTTGCTGTTTAAATTTACTTGCAGATGGATTTTTCCAGGTGACTGCAAAGCACGTGTGTGCATTTCTCACACAACTAGGTTCCAGTTGGTGACCACACACTTTGCATTAAGGAAAATTCCAGTCAGGCAAGTGATTCTGTTTTGAATGTGAGATTATTTGCTGGAGAGAGCAGGTCTATGCTTGCTGCGAGAGGAAAAAGGCCTGTTTTCACTTGATATGAACAACTTCTAACGTGGGATAGCAAGCATTGGAAGAGTGCATAAACAAGAGCTGATTACATAGAGATGATTAAAAAGAATAATACTATATCCTACAGCCCATAGACAGAATATTAGCACTCTGAAGTAGCTGGTGAAATATCTAGGTGAGGACACTCTTCATAATTCCTAACACAAGACAAGGGTTTGATATAAGAAAAACTGGACAAAAAATCATTTTCTTTTTTTACTCATCAGTCACCACCATCAATAGCTACCTCTGCCACCCCAACACTGAATTAGAGCTTCTAAAAAACTCACCTACTCCCTTTTATTCAGAATTTGAGAAACATGATCTTCCTATCAGAAGTCATATGGGAGCTATGAGTGGGCACATGATAGGATGATTGAACTCATGTTGCTTCCCTGTCTGCAATGCAATCTGGGGAAATAAATATGGGTTTCAAAATAGCCACATTATTACAATCCTACTTGGAATGTATCCTGCAGACACCATTTTTTCTGCAGGCAGTTGATGTTGTAGGACTCTTTTTCCCCATCCTACCACAGGCAGGTCCCCTCCTTCCTTCAAAACAATATAGCAGAACTAGGTAAGACATAGATATGGGTAACAATAATTAGGGGAATTAAGATGTTTCCATGTAAAGAGAGACTAAATAGTCTGGGACTTTCCAGCTTAGAGAAAAAATGACTTGGGGAAGAGGTGGGGGGTATAAGACAGACTTCTATAAAATAATGAATGGCATGGAGAAATTAATAACAAGTTGCTATTTACCATCTTTCACAATAACATAAGTAAGGGACCTACAATTAAATTATTGAGAAACAGGTTTACTACAAATTATTTTTCACTGTTGAATTAATTTGTGGAACTGACTGCCACAGGGCATGGTAAAGCTGAAAATTTAACCAGATTCAAATGCAGATTAGAAAAATTCACACAGGAGAGGACAATGTATGGGTCGACCGGGGGCGAGCCGGGGCCCGTCTTTGCGCACGCGGGCTGTGGCCAGCAGCCCGGGCACGCGGGGCTGGAGAAGACCGCGGCGAGCTAGAATTGATTACGGACGCGTAGTGGTTGATTAAAAGATTATTTACTTACACCCAAGATGGTCGCGGTGTAGGCTGGACAGTTTCCAGGTGCAGCTCCGCTTAAATCCTTGTTGGAGGACTATGACAAATTCGGTTCTTTGGCCCCGGAGTTATAAGGTTCCGCGGGTTCGGCAATTCTTTCCCACGGAGTTGTTGAAGCTCCGTGGGCTCTGTTCGGTTCTCAGGCCCCGGAGTTGTTAAGGCTCCGTGGGTTCAAAAATTGAGCATATAGGAAAGGGATACATCTAGGATTGCACTTGGCGACGGGGAGAGGCCAAAGGCTATTTAAACCTCTGTTGCCTGCTTAAGAGAGGCGCGTTGGGTCCGTAAGGGTCCACATCGCTTAGAGATCTTCACACAGCGCGAAGTCTCCTCCTCCTGGTGAGTTTTCTCTCTCTCCGGTTTTCCTCTCTCTCTGACTTGGGCGGAAACCATCCAAGCCTTTTGTATGGCTAGCAAGCCAATAGCTAGCCGCCACGTATGCCTTTACTCAGAGTTGGCCAATAATGTGGCGCAAATCTGAATACAAATGGCGGGAACTCCTTTGCACCGTGCATCTCTGAGATGCAAAAGAAATGCACCATGCAAAGTAGCTGCAAATTTGGCGGGAAATTCCCCGTTGCACCAGAGTTCTCTCCCGCAGCAGAGAACTCCGCCGTGCAAGGAAGCTGTAATTTTAGCGGGAACATAATTTAGCGTTGCCGAAGCACACACAAACAAAAACTCACAACTTTGGGTTGTGACATCCCCCTTGCTGAGAGCATAGCTAAATTATGCCATACTCTTCTAGCGATCTAGAACCTTGTCGTAAATCGTCAAACGAACAGACAAGCAAGCAAACAAACAAATAAACAAACATGAAATTCGCTGTCCTGGGTTTGAGTTACATAACAATCAAGAAACAATAATCAACACAAACACACAATCTGATTCATAACAAAATGCACGATCAGGGCTTCAGTGGGCATCATGGCGAAGTCGTACGTCAGGCCCTCATGTCTTCCGGTGATGTCATCCTTCTCAGGGCTCCTCTTCGCCACGCACTCTGAATCTCGGATCTGTAAACAAAAACTCTCAAAAATAGATTAATGATCTTATTCAACAGATTTACACAATTTTTATGGAACCATTCTCTCTTATATTCTCAATTGGATGAAATCGTTGAGGATTCATCATCTGGTTCCTCTAAATAATGAAAACCTAACTCATAAGCCAATTGCCACTGGCCTGCGTCTCCTAAAATCCGAAGCTGCCATTTGTTAAGTCCGGAACGCTGTATAGGAGAAATCCAAACATGTATCGCTCCTCTAGGGTTCTCGGTGGCAGTGGTGGAAGATCGGATTCACGACGTCTGGTGCCTTGAGGTCCGGTCGGGTGTCAACAGTCCCGATCAAGAGACAATCTTGGCTCCATCAGGATACGCAGTCGTGACAACTGACAAAGAAGATTAGTCACAGGTTGGTTTACCATTGGACTGAGCAGAATCCAAAGGATGACGATGTTCTTTCGCCCATAAACCTCGAGGCAACTATCTAAACTGTGAGTGGTTAGTGGAACGGTTCCAGGATCTCTCAGGTGACGATGAGGCCATGGTCTTATTCGCTGGAGTGATGTCAGTCCCAGTGCACATGCTCTTGGATTCCAAGCACAGTACGAGACGCTGATGATTGCTAGCATAAGATGCTCTGCGCCGGTATATTCTGGCCGTCCTGCATGCCATACGTGGGCTTTCTGACTAATCAGTCCTGCAACAAGCGCAGGCAGTGGAATAGGCCAGTGAGTATTAACTGTTATCATGTCGATGTTGGTGACATGTCCTCTACTCCATTAAGCCTGTCTGACTAGGAAGCTTGCTTCTTCTTGATTCAGCAGGTCGGATCCAAGTTCCATGACTAAACGTCCTAACCATACAGCTAGAGTCTCTTCATGTTGGATTCTTGATGCTCTACACAAATCCTGTAACTCAGCTCTGGTGCGAGCATAATAGGTGGTAGCAACTCGGTTATTTGTTGTTGTAGAATAAGCTGCTCCTTCGGGAGTTGATACTGTTATAGGCTGAACTGCTGCCACAGGAGTCACTGCTGCTGTTACTGCTTCAGGCAGGAGGGACGGATGCACTCCTCCGCTTGACTCTCTCCTTCGTCGGCAGGAAGGCATGGTTGGTAGAGGCGTTGCTGCGTCGCTAGGCGGGGTTGCCGGCGACGACGCTGCGTCGATGGGCTGAGTCGCTGATCGAACTCTCGCGGGTTCTTCCGAAGCTCCACCCTTCTTTTCCGGTTCTTCCACGCGGTCTCCCTCTTGCTCGGCGCCATCTTGAACTGGCGTTTCAGGCTTTTTCTCAGCCACGTCTCTGACCGCTTCTATAGCCATCTGCAGCTGGGCTTTTAAACTTAAATTCTTGTGCATTAGATTAGTAATCTTACAAAAAGTTGCACTCAACTCTCCCCCCTTGTCATACCACGGGGCCACCCTCTCATCTGCGGCTCGTTCCTCCGCTTCCAGGTCTTCGCGGAGCTCAGATGGTAGCTCGCGACCCCTTAATCTAGCCACCATGAGGGGAGGGAACCGGCCGATGGGCTCCGGTTCTTCACTCTCCTGAGCATATCGTAGGCATCGGGCATGCTCCCGGGTGAAAGTCAGGTTCGTTTCGCCCGCCGGGTTGGGTCCGGCGAGGGACACAGTATCGAGGGGCCTGAACAGGACCCGCTCGTCTCTCATTATACACCCGAACGCCACGGGGAGCAAATACACTTCCCTCTGTCTCAGGGCTCCGTCTTCGGAGACTCCCTCTTCTCCCTTCAACGACAGGCGTCCGCTCACAAATTTTTCACCCGTTCTGCCCGCCTGGTGGTAAGCGATATGCGCCTCCAGTTCCTCAAAGCTTTTCGCTTGGCATTGGTTATCGCGCCAAGGGCAGTTCTGAACCAATTCTAGCTCTAACGTGTCTCCTCCTGATCCCATCCTTGTCGCCATGTGCGGGCCGACCGGGGGCGAGCCGGGGCCTGTCTTTGCGCACGGGGGCTGTGGCCAGCAGCCTGGGCACGCGGGGCCGGAGAAGACCGCGGCGAGCTAGAATTGATTACGGACACGTAGTGGTTGATTAAAAGATTATTTACTTACACCCAAGATGGTCGCGGTGTAGGCTGGACAGTTTCCAGGTGCAGCTCCGCTTAAATCCTCGTTGGAGGACTACGACAAATTCGATTCTTTGGCCCCGGAGTTATAAGGCTCCGCGGGTTCGGCAATTCTTTCCCACGGAGTTGTCGAAGCTCTGTGGGCTCTGTTCGGTTCTCAGGCCCCGGAGTTGTTAAGGCTCCGTGGGTTCGAAAATTGAGCATATAGGAAAGGGATACGTCTAGGATTGCGCTCGGCGACGGGGGGAGGCCAAAGGCTATTTAAACCTCTGTTGCCTGCTTAAGAGAGGCGCATTGGGTCCATAAGGGTCCACATCGCTTAGAGATCTTCACACAGCGCGAAGTCTCCTCCTCCTGGCGAGTTTTCTCTCTCTCCAGTTTTCCTCTCTCCGGCTTGGGCAGAAACCACCCAAGCCTTTTGTACGGCTAGCAAGCCAATAGCTAGCCGCCACGTACGCCTTTACTCAGAGTCGGCCAATAATGTGGCGCAAATCTGAATACAAATGGCGGGAACTCCTTTGCACCGTGCATCTCTGAGATGCAAAAGAAATGCACCATGCAAAGTAGCTGCAAATTTGGCGGGAAATTCCCCGTTGCACCGGAGTTCTCTCCCGCAGCAGAGAACTCCGCCGTGCAAGGAAGCTGTAATTTTAGCGGGAACATAATTTAGCATTGCCGAAGCGCACACAAACAAAAACTCACAACTTTGGGTTGTGACACACAACAGGCATGATAGTGTACAGGCAGTACTTGACTTACAGTGTCTCGAGTTACAATGTTTCGCACTTACAATGGTGTCAATTTATAAACCTGTTTCAACTTTATGAGGTCAGTTTTGACTTTACAAAGTTTGATCCAATATGACGCCATGCCAGCAAGCAAGTTTGCTGTGTCACTCATCTCCCTGGAGAGCATCTCTCCAAACTTCCTTGGACACTTTCTTTAAGAAAGCAGACAAGACTCCAGAAAAACCTGCAGCCAAGACTCTTGAGAAGACTCCAGCCAAGAACCCTTCAAAAAGTCCAACCAAGAGCCTTTCAAAAGGTCCAGTAAAGTCACCTCGAACAAGTCCTTCTAAATCAATATGATTGCTATTTACAATATAAATACATTAATGTAGCTATATTACTCATCTATAATTGATTGAGTACAAAATTCTGGGGTATTTTTGGTGAAAATAGGGTATTGAATCTTGGTTCAGGAACCAATCCCCCATTTATAACATTGTTTCTTATGAGAAAATTAGTTCCGAGTTACAACGTTTAGACTTAAGACGCAGTTTTCAAGAATTCAAGAACCAATTGTGTCGTAAGTCCGAGGACTGCCTGCATATGCAACCTCCAAATGAGGACTTCCTACATCACTAAATACTGAAAGCTGTAGGGTGAGATCAGTCAGGGGAGGGGTGTGGGATGCAGGCACGGCAGCGCTAGGAGCAGGGGCTATGCCCTGTTGCCACTTGCCCCCTTCCACCTGGAGCAAGCCATACCTGAATCGCACCCCCTCCCCCGGCCTGGCTGAACAAGCGGCAGCAGGACAGAGCCCCACTCCCAGTGCTGCCCTGCCTGCATTCCAAACCTCCCCCTCCCCCAAGTCCCGCACCCCCCACCTCGGTAGGGCAGCTTGTCCCAGCCCCAGCCCCAATCCCTCCTTCCCCTATGCCCCTTCCTTCCCCCCTCTGCCCACCACAGCAGACTTACCAGCTGGAGGCAGCTGTGTCCAGGGTGGTGTGGACTGCTGCCTGTTTAGTCTATGGCTGAATCTCTGAAGCGGCACCAAATCTTCAGATCCAGTTCAGCCGAATTGAATCGGGACAGTGATTCAAATCTCGAAATGGAATCACTGTCCCTCTGAATCGGCTGAATCCAAATCCGAAGCAAATACTTGCCGCTTTGCACAGGCCTAGTATGCATTAGCATATTAGCACAGCTGTCGCTGAGATGCATTAACGTGCAGTAGAATTTGTCTACTGCACATTTAGCGTCTCATGTAGATGTGCCCACTGTAAATCATTAAATAATCTTCTATTGGAAGCAGTAATCTTTACATCAAAAGAAGATCACACAAAGCACTTGATAATGCAGGGGACAGCTCTGTGACAGTAAAGGGACTTAATTGAATGACTGAGCAGTTCTTTCCCCTTTCTAACCTCTAGAACTATAGTTTTACTTCAGAACTCAATTTTCACCTTTGTTCTCATCATTTTCCCTATGGACAACAATTTTTTTTTTTTCAGTGAGGACCCTCTTCTCTAATCACGTTTATGTAAGTGACCCACTTGCAGATTGTGTTTTCTACAGAAAAAGTAAAACTAAAAATGTTCCTTCCAGTTTCATTTTCCAGAACAGCTTTTTAGTTTGCCAGTTAATTTGAGCAACAACCAAAGGCAGATGTGAACTTTTGACTAGGCAGTCACATTGAACCACAGCTAAACAATCCTTCCTCCCCAGGCTTGTACATCAGAATCTGCATATTCTGGGGGGGTTTCTTGACCTATAAAGAAGAACTTCTATAGCAAACTTTTCAAGGCGTGGATTTTAGATCAGTCAGCTGATCTTCACTGATGACAGCTGTGGACTGTTCCCTCCACATCAGTCACATGGCCTGTGTATCACTAAGGTTGCTCAAGTCAAATGACATAGAAGCTTTGAACCTATAGTATTGTTTTATTTGATCAGTCTCTTTGAGCTTGACTGACCCAATCAAGGAGGGGAGTCAAAAGAGTAAGACTTCTTCGGAGTTCTCCCTGCTTAGCCCTGCTCAGTCTGTGGTTCCATCAATGGAAAAGAAATACATGACTATTCTCCTAAAACTTGTTACTGCAAGTAAGCAGAAAGTCAATAACAAGAGTGGGAGGGGACTTGGCTCCTGCACCCAGCCCCATGGGCAGATCTAGCATTTTGAAAAGCAGGGTGCAGATGGTGAGGTGCATCATCACATATAAAACAACATGTATTTTTCTCCAATTAAAAATAAACTAGAAGCTTTATTAATATGTTAGGGGCTTAGAGCTTGTATTATTCAGTTCAAGATTGAAGCAAAAACAAACATGGAATGAGTTAAAAGCAATCTGCAAGACTGTAAAATAGGAGCTTTATTACCAGGAGCAGGGAACAGACAGCATAATTGCAGAACAAAGATTTTATAGATTTTCATAGACATTAGGGGCTGGAAGGGATCTTGTGAGATCATTGAGTCCAGGCCCCCCCACCATAGGCAGGAAGTCAGATGGGATTAAGTGATCCCAGCAAGAAAAATATCCAGGTGTTTTTTGAAAGAGTCCAGAGTAGGTGCTTGCACCACATCTGGGGGAAGTCTGTTCCAGACCCTGGATACTTGCACCATAAAGAACATTTTTCTTATGGATAGTCTAAATCAGCCTTCCTGGAGTTTATGGCCATTAGACCTTGTTATCCCTTGGGGAGCTCTGGTGAACAGCTGTTCTCGCAGGTCCTGATGTACCCCTCTTATATAATTGTAGGCTGCTACCAAGCTCCCCCTGAGCCTTCTCTTTTCCAAACTGAAGAGTCCCAAATCCCTCAGCCTCTCCTCATACAGCCTGCCCTCCAGGTCTTGGATCATATGAGTGGCTCTCCTCAAGCTTTCCCATATACCTCCTGAAGTGGGGGGGCCCAAAACCGGATGTAGTACTTTAGCTGCGGCCTCACCAAGGTTGAGTAAAGTGGGACGATAACATCCCTAGTTTTGCTTGAGGTGCATCGGTTGATGCATGCCAGAGTTTGGTTTGCTTTGCCAGCCACAGCATCGCATTGGTGACTCATATTCATCTTGTGGTCAGTCAGGACCCCCAAGTCTCTTAGGATAGCTTGATCAATGAAACATCATGACCATTAAAAAGAATAGTCTCATTAACACCTGTGAAATGAAGATTTTAGAAGGGATCCAGTATATTATAAAGAGTCATGGAGTCAGCTGACTCCCGTGCACTCCCTGACTAGAAGAGCACTGACAGTTGTGCAGCTTCCTGCTTTAACTCGTGATGCTTTACAGAAAGCACCATGAGTTAGAGTGACCCTGTACACAACAGATGTTGGGTTTTATCCACTGTTTCTCACAGATGAAATGAAGGGAAAGAAGGGACTCAAAGAAGGGACTCAACAGATGCTTGCTGTTTGGTTGAGGGCAAGGGAGGGTTGAGCTCAACTTTGGCACTTATCCAGCAGAGAGAGTCTACCTGCCTGCCTCCTCCCAGCTCAGGTGCTCTCAGCAGGATGGGTGGGGGGAGAAGGGAGGGGAGGGAGCTCTGGGCTGAGGTTTACCCAGCCTTAGCTAGAGGGGCCTCAGGGGGAGCTATGGGGCAAGGGGGCTCCAATCAACCTGTCCCTCCTCCAGCTCAGACTGGACAAACCCTAGCCCAGAGATCCCTCCCTTCCATTCTCCCCCTTTGCATCCTGCAGACAGCACAGAGAAATGCGGGAGGGAGAGGGGGCTGGGCTGCATCAGTCCATCCCCAATCTCATGCAGGGGCTGACAGAAGTTAAAGAAGGTGCTCCGCTTTAGAACTCATTAATCTGAACCCTCTATCAAGGCACAGCTGTTGAGTGCTTTCAGGGGGCCGATCATGCAACAAATGTCACTTCTGTCAGTGCCCAAAATGCTGCTGCCGCTGTCAGGCAGTTGGCTTTAAATTATGAATGGACTAGGAATCAAAGGAGGGTGCAACTGCACCAGTGCACCCTCCCTGATCCACCCTGGCCCCCTCTTCTCCTCATTCAGATGCTCCAGGATAGAGGGCTGCATGTACAACATGAAGCAGATGATTCCACAAAAAGGAATGCAGTCACTTCTCCTCACAGAAAATGGGGAAGTAGAGGAAAAACTATGATTCTAATCAAAGTTTCTCTTCTGTTCTGTAGCCAGTGTGGTGTGCAACTATGGACAGCCTCTTACTCTGGGCAGGTTACCATATTATATTCTGCTAATCATTTGGTTACTATGGTGCACTCAAGTATTATAGGGATCTTCTAATTTCTTCTGTGCTTCCCAGGAACAGTCATGCTTCTGTAGATATCCTAAGAGAGCTCTCTCTCACACACTGGATCCCAAGCTATGTTATTTTCAATGATTGCCACATGTAAAGTGGCAAGCTATGTTCATTCATTTTCTGTCATGGTTAACTTATCATGAGCTGCTCTATTATGAATAATCCTGCCTGACAGCCTATTTGCTTGTTTGATTTAAATCCTACATTTGCAAGGAGTCAGTAGCTTAGGTACCTTCAGCTTTTTGAAGCACGTATCATCTGTAGAAAGATAGCTGATAGGTCCCTGGCTCTTCAGGTCAGTTTTTCTGGGATGGAAGGGCATTATTAAAAATCTGATGGATAAAATATGGCTTGTCAAACAGAATGAAATCCATCTTTTTTGTTCATTTCCATGTACACTTTCTTTTATACCCATAATCAGGCTTCCTCTTTTGTGTGGTTAAGTTCTTAGGTGCATTTTTTAAATGGCACCATATTCTAACCAGCAATCTCTTCTTTATTACAGTGAGACTCAAAGATCTCTCTTATTACCTGTGTTCTTTTTAGAGCTCTTTAACTTTACATGCAGGACTCAAGGACTTGCCTTATTAAAGCAGGTTGTCAAAGACCCTGTCTCCCAGCAGTGGTGCTTTGAAAGAAAGTAATCCTCCCATCAAAATACCCTGGCCATTTGTTCACTGCTACATGGAAGGAAATAAGCTATTTCCTGTACCTTGCAACTCCTCAGCTGCAGTTAAAACACAGGTTAAATTTTGATGCCATTAAAATCAACAGGATTTTTGCAATTGACTTGTGTGGGAAGAGTATTTTAGGTCTGCTATTTATATAAGATCCAGAGAGCTGAAACTCCAGCAGCAAAGTATTCAAGTTGCCCTGTGTGCAGGTATACACTATGGAAAGCTGAGGTAGGCTCTGAAACTGAGGACCAGATTTTCATCCCTGCTGTAGCTGCTTTGTACCACAAAGGCAGGGCAATGCAGCCATAAAGATATTATCTCCTCAAAGGATGTCCATTGCTTCCATGGATGCTTCGGTGAGAACCATTGTTAAATACGCAACCTCTAGTGTTCTAAGAGCTGGTCAATGCTCAGTTTTTGTATGACTTAGCTACAACAGTTTGATATGGCCAAAGTTAAGCCAGTGAAGCCTCACTGTGTGCATACAATTATACCATACAGCTTACTCACTTTATTTCAGGGAAATGAAGTACAGTACACCAGTCAAAGGCACCATTATACTTATATAGCTACAATCATATAATTGTACTGGTAAAAGTCCCCAAATATATCAAACCTGTTTAATTTTTCTCTGTATTCTTTATTAGGCTGAATCACCACAGATTTCATGCAGATAAATGCATACCATTAAGCAAATAGGTGCACCCCTATTTCATAGCATTCTCTCCTATAGGAAAAGGAATGGCTATTCTCATATTCGTCCTTCATGTTGTCTGAAGGTACCCATTGCACAATGGATTCTTCTTGGTAGCACTTGTGCTCAGGAGACCTTCATGGCTCCCTAACTTCTGGTTCCATCCTGTAGCCATTTCAAATATTATAGATACAGTTACACACAAGTTGCACACAGTTAACAACCCAGCAGACTTTCGCTATTTTTGGTATTTAAACCATCACCACTCCACCAATGATAATAGTAACCAACAGAAAAACAGAGATTCCACCATGCCCATTTGTTTTGGTTCATACAGGAACTCAATATTTCCAAAGTTATAGTTTTCCAGTAGGACATTCCTATTAGGAAGGGAATTCACTGGATGTTCTGAGGAAGAGGAAGTGTTGGCTGGTAGACACCTTTCCTTTGTATCACAATGCAATTAACAGTACATGCCCAGTTCTGTGTCCATTACACATTTCCTGTTTTCACTGCTGTAGCTTCTTACTTGAATCTTTACCTTGCATTCCAAGTTCTTTCTTTACTGTTAAAAAAAAAGGTTGGGGAAATGTCCTACTGTGAGCTTTACTAAGGGAGGAGGAAAATGAAACCAGCAGCTGTAATAATACAGCAAGGATGGATGCCTGCTCATTCATCATTAGTTGATTCAACATGTCTGCTGGAAAAATTTTGTAAGACTCTGGACTTTACAACTGCTTGGTTTAATCTGTGACCTATGTGGAACTTTGCTTACAAAAAGTACAATTTAGCCCAGGTAAAAACTCACCTGTGTTTAATGAGAATTTTGCCTCCCTTATTCCAACACAGAATTTATCTAAACTTTAGAGATATTCTGTACATCCCCAGTCAATGATACATTTACATCTAGGCCACCCAGAATCATGGGCTGCGCAGCAAATAACACATGGGAAGAGAAGAGGTAATTACACATAAAACACATCTTTTCTGGACTGTGTTAACTATATATTGTCCCATGGCCCTCTCTGTTCTCTGCAATGAAAAGCATGAATAAACAGACCAAAGAGTCTTGCATACATTTGAAGTTTGCTCTGTTAGGTCCCAGTATCTATCCTAGCCAGTCTGCAGCAGGTGAGACAAGACCTGATGAATATAACCATAGGTCAAGTGTGGCATGAATTCCTGCAGGTTCACATCCTTAACCAAAACTTTGGTGACATGGATGAAACGCATATTGGCTGGTCACAGTTTTATAAGCTTTAATTCCCGAACAGCCTGATTGCCAATATTTATTTCCATTGCTGCTCCCTATCTCAATATCTCATCTCCCCTCCCTTCAACACTCTAACCTCACATTTCCATCTCTGCTTTTCCCCTCCCTGGCTCTATTTCCCCCTTTTTTTCAGCACCAGTCTCTGCCCCTCCTCCTTATTCCACGCAGACACAGCCTTCTTCCCCTCCTATTCACCTTCATTCCCTTTTCCTTATCCTCTGGCTCTGCACCCATCTCTTTACCACCTCAGACTTCTAACCTACTTCCTTCTCTTTCTTCCACACAGTAGAACAGACAAGAGGGGTAAAAATAATTCTAACCAATGCACTTTTGTTCATAGGCAAAAAATTAGGTGTTGCCAGCAAAAACTCTTCTGTTCTTAAAAACAAAAATAGCAGGGCCAAGTGTCAACACTCAAGAGCTGCTATATATGCACCAAAGGAGGCAATCCATTTTTCCATATTGCTCAGTACTTTGCACCTACCTTTGACAATAATACATAATGTCTCATTTGCTCAGAGAAAGAGAGAGAGAGAGAGAGAGAGAGAGAGAGAGAGAGTACACATGCATGTGAAGGACACAGTACCTGTACCTAGGGGATAGGTTATAACCTCTCAGTTTTAGACTTAAGGTGTCAGACATTAGAGATGGGTTCAAATTCATTCTCACTTCATACAAAAGTGGGATCATTAAAATTGTTCACATTGTATTCTGACATTGCACAAAATGTTGAAATTTCAGAAATTTTGTAAGCCAGTAATCAAAGGTGACAGGGGAGAGAAAATGACTTGAGCCAATCCAAATGTTTTTAGATAATTTCCAATTTTTTAATTGCCTTTTCAATTATTTACTTTCTTGAGCATAAATTGTCCAAACTTTCCAAATAAAAAAAACAGTTGAAAAAATGTATTGTTTAGTTTTGAAAACATCAAATATCTTTTTAAAAAATGTTTTGCATTGGAAGATTTCTTCAAACCGACTACTTTCTAATGAGTAGTTTCACTGTTTACAAATAGTACATTTCAGACCAAAAACAAAACAAAAAAAAATCATATAATCCTCAACCATACAGTAGAAACTGCAAGTACCACATCTGTAAAACAAACAAGCAAATGACTCAAGGCAAATTTCCATTGTTGCTATATTAGAAGACTGGGGCTCCTACATTCTGCCTCTGAATCTGTTGATGACAGGCGCTCTACTTTTGACTTAAGCTCACATCACAGGAGTCAGAAGCTTGGCTTCCTTTAGTTTTTAAAAAGTATAATTAATATAAACTCTCCGTGACTCAGTTTCTCCTTCTGTAAAATGGAAATAATTATTACTTGTCCTTCAGGGGGTAGAGAAAAGAAATGTATTTCTTATGTGATTTTATTAAAAACAGAAAAATATTATAAACAAGACACATATAGCTGAGTACTCCTTGGTTGAGAACACACCTAAACTGAGAAAGCAAATCCTTCCTAAAGAATTTGACCTGTGAATCTGAAACCTTATAGTATGTCTGCAGAATCCACAGACCATACAGGACTCTGTGTTCAGAATCTCACTGGAAGAAAAAACCTAACAACAGCAGTGCGTGGTCTCAACCAGGTTAAGTATGAAATAACTTTCCTTAGGGTGGAGGTGGAGGGCATTTTTTGCTCCATTGAAAAAGCTTATCAAATATCAAAAGACTCCAATGTGGTGATAAATCCTAAATCAGGACACAGGATTTAGCCTAGATATCCAAGCAAGACTGATGGGGTAGTTACATTCATGAGGTACACCGGCACTCTATCATGTTCTTCATAGGTTGACTGTAAGCTCACTTATCAGCATCTTGACTCTCTTTATGACAGCATAAACACAGCAAATGTAACAAAGTGTAGCAGCAATAAAGGGAGGGCATTTTGTTAGTTATTAGTTATTCCTATACATGAATAAGAATCTCATAATTCCCCACATTATTTACATCCTATTTAACTCTTTCATCTCACTGCTTGATGCAGCGTGGAGTGTCCTAGCATGCTTAACTGTAGGGTTCTAAGATCGGAGGACCTGTAATTATCTAGGATTTTTTCTGAATTTAAGGTTTTTAATAATTTCTGATGAGTGAAATTAAAAGCCATTAAGATAACTAAAAGCTAAATATAGTATAAACCGATTTATGTAACACAAGGAGGGTCATGTTACAAAGATTTTTTTTGTTTTTTTTCTGATGTTGTTAGAAACGATTTAAGCCAGTTGTTGAGCCCTCACATGTTGGCTCTATCTGTAATCAAAGGACTTCACAAGGATGATTCAATTCTGGTAATATTACTGCTATTTTGCACTCTTTCATCTGAGGATATCAAAGGATTTGGGAAACATTAATAAAACATCACAATTATCCTTTGAAGGAATGCCTTAAATTTGTTGGCCCCATTTTATTTGTAAGCAGACTGAGGCACAAACTGGTTCAATGGCTTCCTTGGTCATACTAAAAGAATAGATCCTCAGAGATTTACTGAACTCATTTACATCAGTTTGAGCTCCAGCACCACATATTTTGGTTTTGCTTGGCACCAACAATCTGAAAACACCGCTCAAAGATTCATTAGGCTTTAAACATCCAGGGAGGCTGATGAATATCACAACACTTTACAGATGGGAAATTGTCACCAGTCAAACTTTTACAAGTCCCTAAATGAAGATTTGCTGCATTGGTCTGATCCTACATGCTTTGATTCCTGAATGGGGATTCTGTTTTGCAAACTGGGAAAAATACACATAAAATATATCCCTATGGCACAGATTCAGTAAAAGTACTCAGGGATCAGATTCAGTGGCACTTCTAGTCTGTAATAATTGGGGCTCTGGAAATATCAGTGCTAACCAAAACTTCAGTTGGAGCTCTCATCTGGTTCTGCCAGCCTCAAAGATCACATAGGTTAGATTGTTGTTGTTGACATGATGGTCCCAAAAATAAACAAAAGAGGCGAGGATTTTTTTAAATATATTTTATTGGACCAACTATTAGAGATGTTAGACAAGCTTTTGGGTACTAAGGGCCCTTCCCCACGTCCAATAAAAGATATCCAATAAAAAATCCTTGCTTCTCATACGACGATCTGTACTTACTGATGGGGTGAATGGATCGTGATGGCCTCTTCTGGAGTTCCTAGTATAACAGCTGTATTCATTTTCACTCCAGGAAGGGATTTACTTGGAAAAGTCTTGCCTTTTGTCTTCAGTTTGTTTTCTTTTTTTCTTCCTCCCCATCTCCTAATGCCCCAATTTTAAACTGAATACTAGCCATCGACATTTCCTAACAGGCAAGTATGCAGTGCTAATGCTGTCTGTGTGTCAGGAAGAGAAGGCTTTGCCTTTGGTCTTTTGGGCAATTTTACTGCTGCTGTCGCTAGTCAGGCTCATTGGAAAGGACAGGCAATGTGGCATTCAACAACAGAGAGATTTTATATAAAACAAGAGCAATAACAAGCACCTACTCCATTCCCTATTGATTTTAGGGCTCACAAAATGAAAGTTTAAGTGACACCTGTGACTTGTGACGTTTGTGACTTTTCTGGGTAAGTGGTATCTGCCTGGCCTCCTACTGTGTTGAAGTGTTCGCTTCTCTGCAATGCTATTTTATCTCAGCTTGACTTTGTATTTATGAGTAAAATAGAGAAGAGAGTTTCCATGCTTCTCAACACTCTTCTCAGACCCTCAATTCCTCTAATGTGCAAACAACCTTTCAGAATTCATCTTGGAGCCAGTTTTGCCATGAAACACGATTTGTTTCATGCCCATCATACCAACATAAGTACTGGCAATGCAGTTTGGGGGCTTACAGATTACAAATAATTTGATAGAACCTGCAACAAGCAAGCTTCCTCCATGGGTCCCACAGGAAGAAGACTAAGTGACTTAACTGAGGTCACAGAGGATGTCAGTAGCAAACCAGGGACATGAACCTGGAGCCCAGGTCTCAGACTTTCACCTTGATCTCTGGGCCCCCAGAAAACACATTGTTAAGAAAAAAGAGTTGGACCCAGCAAACCACTGTGACAGTGAAGCGGTGCCTGCGTTGCCAAGACGACTTTGTGACACATCCTAACTGGAAGCAGATTCACAAAAAGTCTTCCCCTTGTAATTCCTTTTTATGGCATCCTCAGCAACACTACACTTCTATCCACTGCACTGGACTCTTACTAAGCCCTATCCTAAGTCTATTATATTCCTCTTCCTCCTCCATCATTAATTTTCCTCTCAAGCCAAGTCATTCAGCAGCTATCAGGGGCCTTATGCTGCCTCTAACTCAGTCAGGAATTAAAGTTCATCAGTATGCTGGCTTCATATCCTAAAACTCCATCAATCTGCCAGACTGACCCCTTCCCACTGGGCTGGCAGAGTTAGCAGCCACTCTGTCTCAGCAGTCTTGGGAGTGTTAAGAGAACTGGGAGCAGGCAGGTGATAATACTGACTTACAGTTGGACACTAAAATCATTCTTGGTGAAGCCCACTTCTCTGCTTCTCTTAGCTCAGACTGGTTCCACATTGTTTCACCACACTTCAAAGTTCCAAAGGCCTCAACAGAATTAGGCAGACAAGGTTCTTTAGGTGAATCTGATATCTTTTATTAGACCAACTTAAATAGTTGGAAAACAATTTTTAAGCAAGCTTTCAGGTTCAAAAACCCTTTGTCAGGCCTATTCAACAGAATTAAAAACATACATCCTTTAATAAGAATAACAGCTTTGAACCAGTCACTGTCAAACAAAAAAGTTTGCCTTAGTGCTTTATGCACTAAGAGATTATCTGCTGCATATCCTCCTAAATCCCCTATTCATGAGGCAGTGGGCTGTCAGTGGCTTATTGCCTTCAGATCTTTAGACAGTCACTGATTCAGAGCCAGACGCATCATATTGCTTCAGTAGTTGAGGAGTGATGGCATGTAGGACCAGTGGCAGACAGACGGTGAGGGCAGGAGGGGGCCATAGCCCCTAGGCATCGACCTGGGGAGGCAGGGAGCACTGGCCGGGCCCTTCAGAGTTCTTATTGTGCAACGTGACTTTAAGTATTGCTACAAGAAGGACAGGGGGAGGGGGAGGGGGAGGGGGAGGGTGCAAATGCAAGCATTGGCCCCTGGGTGCCGGAGACCCACAGTACATCACTGTGTAGGACAGAGACTGAATGTGGATACTTGTTCTTGTTTTCCTGTTGTTCATTCAAAGCTTACCACCAAGAGACAGCCCAATAAAATGCATTTTAGATGGAGAAATTTTATCTCTATTCTGCTCACAAATCCAGTGGGCACCTGTTTTTCCCACTGAAATTCTGAATACTGTCCCCTTTTTTTTCCTGGCCTTCATCTGGGTTTGTAAACAAGGCTCATGAGGATCTCACCAAACACCCTGTTCTGTGTGTGCAGCAAATGGTCACAGTCCAGCAGAAAAGCCATAGTCAAAACTTATAGTTGGTGGAAGAAAAATACGACTCAACAGGATGTCATCCAAAATTTGAAGAAAATCCAAACCAACACCTATTGGCCAGGTACAGACATTACACTTCTACTGGTATAAGTGATCAGAAATTGGCCTATACCCATAAAAGAACAGAAATTTGGCACACACAAACTGGTTTGAAAATGGCAGAACCCAATCTAAGATTTGCCCTCCACCAAAAGGTGAATGTGTGTTCTGTTCCCTACTGATCTAAACTATACCACTTACAGAAAGCCACATAACTTACATGGATCCTGCCTTGGGCTTTTTGAATATCTGTACCTAGCCATTAAGGGCTTGTCACAACATAGTTGTGTCAACAAAGATCCCTAGTGGCAATACAGCGTATGTCAGCAAATGATCCTTTCCCAGCTTAGCTACTGAATGGCATTGACAGACTAGTTCAGTGCCAGTGTGGTTGTGTTTACACTGAGGGTTTTTGTTGTCATGGCTACATCACTTACTGACTGTGTCTAGTAGTGTAGACTAAGCCTGAAGCCCAGAGAAGTTCCCAAACCTGTCTTCCTTCTTTTTTTGCTGCCTTCTGTTGTCATGAGTCAGCTCTTTGGTATGCAGATGCTGGGCTCTGCAACTTCTAAGCAGTTGGAGGCGGCATTGGTGCAAGCCACAGGCATTCAGTTTGTACCCTTGACCACCTTCACCCCCTCCCTGCACACTGCACCATGCAGGCAGCCCCCACTTCAGCTACCTCATTGCACTGCACTGTGGGCTCCTCCAGCACCTTGGCCTGCACTGCCCTGCACCTGAGGGTAGGATCAGGACTTGAAAGCTGAGGGAGGGAGGGGGACCCTCGGAGCCACTGCTGTATCAGAAGCAGAGCAATAGGGGAAACAGTAGCCAGGTAGAAGCCTGGGGGCCATATGCTGACCCCTTGCAAGCCACATGAAGCCTGTTGGCTGCTAGCTGGATAGCCCTGCACTAGGTAAAGACAGGCTTTGCCACTAACCCTCTTCATTGTTCTCTTTTTCTTATACCACCCCTTTCAACAGGCCACCAAACTAGGTGTATCCTTTCCTGAAAAAGTGTCCTCTTTCTGTCAGTTGTGTGCACTAATATGAAGGGAAAAACAGAGAGATGGGTTATATGTCTATTAGGAAACTTTCCTGATATAGGAATATTGATTTATACGTGAAAAGCACTCCTAGCATGAATGCAGGTATACCACTATGGTAAAACCTGTCTAAATGGAGAATGACCAAACACCAATCCAATGTAAAACACGAGGGTAAACTATGCTCGGAGTGTGAGGGAGTCATGATGAGCGCGTGATCAAATAGCCTCAGCAAATCAGGGGCTACATGAGGTGCGTGACCGCACGGCCGGCAGTCACAGCCTCCTGACTAAAAGTCAGCAGATACATGGGGCACATTTTGATTGGCTCTGTAGTTTATAAAAAGGGGCAGAACACAGGCACCAGGGGATTCACGTGTCAGTTTGGAGAGGTCTGATCACCCTTTCCAGGATCCTGCGTCCTCGATATCCTCCCCCTTGGGTGCCCCCCCGCTCGAACGTATCACTCGACTGTACTACTCGAACGTACTGAGCTCACGTGTTGTTGTTGTTGCTGTTCCCATCATTGTCTGTGCTGTTGTTGTTGCTTGCAACTGTAACGTCACAAAAAGCTGTTAAGAAGTTTTCCTGTGTAAACTGTAAGTAAAGCTTCAAGTTATTACATCATTTCAATTCAAGTCCGTGTCCCTTTCGTCCCCGGCCTGTTCGTATCTGAGGGTTAGCGGTCCACCTCACGCCCCCACAAGGCAACATGGTGTCATGAACAGGATCTCCAGGGCAAAGGGAAGACAAGGAGTACCTCGACCAATTAGTCCGGCATTGCCCGTGGCAGAACCACTATAGACCTCCGACCACGAACACCGATGATTTATGGGCCCACGTGGCGTACCATCAGGCCCGGCCAGATGGGAGGATCGGGGGCCATGTCTCTATCCGCCCGACCGAAAACAACGGGGGTCCACTCAAAGAGTGGGTTGTAGCCAGCCTCACCCCGGCAGCCTTGGGGTGTCTCCTCACTAGTCCCACGGTCATATACCGACCACCCAACATGGCCGCAGAGGTACAACTTAACCGCGTTAAGTCCGCCGGCAAAAATGATTGCACCCCAACAAAAGAGTACGCTAGGTGCATCAAATATCTGAAGGAGGGTGGCGGCTGCGACACTCCACCTGATAAATTCAGGTGCCCCAATCTCAATCCCGGGGGCGCCAAAAATGAGATTCTAACAGCCTCCGTGAGAACCTTGAAACTGATGGACGGGAGGCTACAAAATGGGCAGGAAAAAGGTGGAGCAAGGGAAAAATAATTAATATTCTGTTTCGCACTGTAACAACTCTGCTGAGACATGCGGCGAATCAGGGCAGCGTGGTGGAGACGTTGGTCAGGACAGCCGCGGATCAGAGCACCACACGATCCAAGGCACAGTCCGAAGATGGCACCGCGGATGGAAAAGAAGGAGGGGCTGAGGCGTTCCAGGTGGGAAGCCCTGGCGCAGTGAGTGAGCGGCCCCTAGGGGAGGGTTTGAGCGCGGAAGCCGGAACAACAGAAGGGGGAGGGGTAAAGGAGACTCCGACAGCCCCGTCCGAGGAACCACCCCCATACAGCACCCCGCACCTATACCCCACTCTCCCTGCGGGCACAAGTGCGCCTGCCTTGCAGGCGAATCCTGTGGCTCTAACAAAAACTGTCACTGATGGCGCGGCGACTCGCACACTCACCACCTTTCGCGCCCGTACCGGGGGGAGCTTCAAAAACTAATGAAGGAAACCCAGTTAAATCCGGGCGAAATACTGGCAATATGGCAAGGGCGCCTGATACTAGAACACGGGGCGGATCTGGTAGACCTCAAGGAATGCACAGCACTCATGCGCCAACCCGTGTGGAGCGGCAGAGCGTGCAGTGACACAACCCAAATACTGCGCAACCGAGCCTGGCCGATTCCTTTGTGTGCTGCCACGATCCCGGCATTACTGACCCGAGCCCATGCCTGGCATGCGGATCCGCCCGGTAACCCCACGGCCACACAACTTTTGTATGCCATAGCGGGAGCAAGCTACTTAGCTTGGGATCCGGGGAGATACCCGTTGAATCTAACTCCCCATCAGGCGAATAGCAACTGGCCTCATCATTGGTGCCACGACCCTGGCACTGTCCCCGTGTCCACGCCAGCAGTGAAGGCTTGCGTGGAAATTTACGGGGGTGAAAACACGCCTATGTTTCGCTTGCTACTACACCCATTGGTGGGAGGCCCAATAGGGAATGTCCTCAGCAGTCTAGCGAGACTCAGTACGGCACGCAAGGCAGAAACCGCACCTGCCCCACCATCACAAGTACAAGCAGCGGGGGCCTGGGGAGCACCACCTAATAAGCCTCAAGCCGATCGCCCACTGCGTGGACAACTGCCAAACCGTACCCCCGAGGAACGCGCTATGTTTGGCTTCTTATTAAACAAGAGCGGCCTAACAAAGAGCCAAATCCGTGGATTGGGGGATGAAGGGCAAAAGGCACTGGCACTTAACCTAGGCTTTAAGCCGAGGCTGCAAGAACCAGATGAAAGAAAAAACAAGTAGCGGCTGCTGAACCGGGCACCGACGGCCGACCTTTCAATGATGAACGCCCGTATATCACCCTCAATGTTAGCGCGCCTGGGGACTCTGACACAACACTTACGCGCTTTTTACTAGACACAGGAGCCAAAGTAAATGTAATCAAACCTGAAACCCCACATGTGAGGACATCTAAGACCATCTTCGTCCAGGGTCTAAACGCCATTGCCGCTACACCAGTAGTTAAATTCTGTACTGGCAGAAGAGTTTTACATGGAGTCCTAGGGGGCATTAACATCCTAGGGATCCCAGGAATAAAGGCGTTAAACCTCAAGGATAATATATATTTGGCACTACCATAAACTGTCATGCAGGGGGAAAAACACCAACCAACATTAACAAACCCGACACCATGGAGGTACCAACCGATTCCTACGTGTCCTGCCTTACAGCCCCGAGTTGAAAATCTATTACACGACCTATGTAAATGAGGTTGCATCAGTCCGGGAACAGCATCTACTTATCTTTTGGCCAGATGGCGCATCCCTAAGCCAGGGAAACCAGCAGAAGCCCGATTAGTGGTAGATTACCGACAGGCGAACTGCCACTGTAGTCCCTTACAAATGCCCGCCGCGCAAACAATAGTAGAAATCATCAATGGTATGCTTGATATACAAAGGAACGGAGAATGGTGGGCCATCACTTTAGATTTAAAAGATATGTTTTATTCAATCCCCATAAGTGACCCGCAGGGGATCCTCAATATGTGTATAGGCGGTAAAATGTATACGTGGAAGGTCTGCCCACAAGGCTATCGAAACACACCAGCATTGGCGACCACAGCAATAAATGACACCCTCGATCGCTTTGCACGTCTTCACCCAGAGACCGCGAACATCAGTGTCTGGTCCTACGTCGATGAAATCGTGATTATGGGACACGACCGAGCGGCGATTCATAGCACCAGCGAGAAACTAAAGAATCACCTGGACAACGAGGGCTGGACAGTGAACGTAGCAAAATCCATGAGCGAACCATCCTCGGATATTACCTTTTTGGGGACTTGGTTCGCTGGACAGCATCGGTGGGGAACGGCACATAATTCCGCTCCTGAGCTCAAACCCCGACCCACCACACAGACCGACTTTCAGGGCCTATTAGGTCAATTAAATTGGTTCCGTCACTACGTGACTCCATCGCAACTAAAAGTCATCCAAAGGTTGCAGCATCAGATCCGGAAGAAAACGCAGCGGAGGGATCCTTGGGGCAATCAAGATCAGGAAGCCTTAGAGAGAGTCATGAAAGAGGTTAGAGAAACACGCCTAATTGCACCCCCGACCAGTAACCCGCTGTTAATTCATGTGGGCTACACCAACGAACACCTGTGGTTTACAGCCAAAGATTCTGCGACGGGACAACTTGCATTCACTGGTCACCACACTTTACAAACACACCAGCATCGGTATGGTTGCTTGGCAAAGGTTATGCTTGCCACCCAGCTAGCAGAGCACCACGCAGCATTCCCAGGGACACTCGTTGCACCTGGTGGCACCATATTAGCATTGCTCAACCCCGTTCGAAGTCACCCAGAGTACCAAGGTACACTGAAGACTTGGAGTACTTTGGTTCTTCGGTACCAGTATTACTGGTCAACTTGGCAGGTCACTGACGGGGACCCAACCCCAGATGATGAGGAGAGCAATTTTACTGTGCCGCAGCTGTATGGGACTACTTCATTGGCGTGGATAGCCTCTGATGGCACATCCCGCGACGGCGGAGCGTATGGGTTCTACTGTCAACCCTGTAATGAACAAGAACTCCTGCAGGCACACTCTGAAGAATCCGTCCAAGTGTCCGAGCTGCGGGGATTTCATTTGGCTCTCAAACATGCTCACCACCACCACAACGGGACGCTCCCGGTCCCCATCATTGCCATAGATTCGGAATACATATATCGCATCATCACCGGAGCAGCGCAGGCAGCGGAACATCAACATATCTGGGGGGATATCAAGGTTACCCTATTACGCTTCTCTACCCGACCCTTAGTAAAGCACACGCGCTCTCATTGACCCGATACAGATCCCGTACATTCCATCATAGATCAGTTGTTAGCCCACGGGAGACCATTGTATGGGGAAAACATACCACAGCTATACCTCGCTGATACCGTAGAAGATAACCCCCTTTTAACTTGGCTCCACGAACACTGGGGACATCTGGGGGCTGAAAAAGCACGAGGTCGATGGAAACAACAAAGTGACAAAGGACCGAGCCTGGAACGCTGGAGGAAAATAACCCAAGCTTGTCACGCCTGTGTGCAAGAAAAGCCGTCACGACACAAACACTTAAAGGGCATTTTCGACCCAGCGCATTTCACACCTGGAAAGATGTGGCAAGTGGACTTACTCGGGCCACTCCCAGGAGCTAAGCCACCGAGTAAGGCACTAGCGATAGTGGACTTAAGGACCCGCCAGCTTCTTGTCCTCCCAACGAGAAAAACTACTGCTTCCGCAGTTCAAGGGTGCCTGCAGATCGCCTTTGCCCACTGGCAAGTACCCCATGTTATACATTCTGATGGAGGGCTGCCATTCAGTTCTAAAGCCCTAGAGCAGCTTGCAATGGAACATAATATTCAATGGCATCATCACTTACCTTACCATCCGCAGTCCAATGGCGTTGTGGAACGTCACATAGGATTGTATAAGGAACAGCTGAGATTGAAGGGAAACGGGTCATATAAAAACTGGACCAAATACAACAACATACTGATTGCGATGAACGCCGGGAAAACTCTGTGGGATGAATGCAATCCCATTCCATGTCCACCATGGAAGCCGTGTTATTCGCCTCGGGAACCAGTGTGGCTAACCGTTCCAGTTGCCAATAATAAGCATCCATCTCCCGTTCCCGGTGTCATAGTTAAATCCGGAGAGCATCCAAATACTTACCTTGTCTTCGACGAAGCAGCCACACCCACACGCATTGTCCTAGCCCATCACAATTGGCTAAGCCGATGCAGTATAGCTTCCCATGTATGATATAATTTACAATGCATCACTAATAGACCTTAAGTTTTGTCTTACAGCTCAGGTGACAACAGCATGTTATGAACCGACCTCTTCATCATCAATCTACTCGTACTTATGGCAAAGGTTGCCACAGAAACCAGTGACCCTGATGACCCCTTGTGGCAGAACTCCGTGCTACAGCTGAAAGAAACCTGGGCGAACACAACTGAACCATACCCGGCAGGTGTAACGGCCTGCATACCAAGGCCAAGTGCAATCAAGGGGGGTGTGTTCTCCGGATTTAACTATGACACCAGGAACGGGAGATGGATGCTTATGGGACCTCGGAAGATCATCAAGTCCAGCCCCCTGCTCAAAGGGCAAGAAGTCAGCTGGGTTCATAGGATCCCAGCAAGATAAGCATCCAGTTTGCTCTTGAAGGTGTTCAATGTAGGCGCTTGAACCACCTCCGGTGGCAGGCTGTTCCAGACCTTGGGGGCTCGGACAGTAAAGAAATTCTTTCTTATGTCCAGCCTGAAACGGTCTTGTAGTAGTTTGTGACCATTCGACCTAGTCGTCATCCCTTGGGGCGCTCTGGTGAACAAACGTTCCCCCAGATACTGGTGGTCACCCCTGATAAACTTGTAGGTGGCCATCAGATCACCCCTGAGCCTGCGCT
The DNA here is from genome assembly GCF_030867095.1 of Alligator mississippiensis. Taxonomy (NCBI): domain Eukaryota; kingdom Metazoa; phylum Chordata; order Crocodylia; family Alligatoridae; genus Alligator; species Alligator mississippiensis. Next base: position 145,546,235 of record NC_081825.1, read on the forward strand.
TTTCCAGGCTAAAGAGCCCCAGGGCTCTCAGCCTGTCATCGTAGGGTCTGCTTCCCTGACCTCTGATCATGCGCGTGGCTCTTCTCTGGACTCTCTCAAGCTTCTCCACATCCTTTTTGAATTGTGGAGCCCAAAACTGGACGCAGTACTCCAGCTGCGGCCTCACTAAGGCCGAGTACAAGGGGGTCTGCTCTTTCCCTTGTCTTTTGTTTTCTTTCTTTCTTTTTTTTAATCAGTTTTGAAGTTGGTCACAAGTTTTAGAATTTTGAAAAGGGAAAAAGGGGCAAATATTTTAAAAGTTTCCATAAAATAATTGGGGGGTTTTCTCTTTTTCTAGTGCTAGCTCCAGCTCAGGCAAAAATACCAAAAATTCCACAAGAAATTATGATCTGATAGGATTTTTGACTTGGTTGAAATTACTCAATACTGTAAACTGCAGATGAAAGTCTGTTCTTATTGCACCACTTTAAGCTGGTTTTTACAACCGGTTTTGCTAAATTCAGATAAGATTAAGGTGAACATGAAAAAAGTAGACATATTTTAGATTCTTTCAGGTGGTCCATCAGTAAGTTAACATGCAGTAAAAATATGTGCTTTAACTCCTTTGTGTGTGAACTCATCCTTACAATTATAATGCCTCTGTTTGATGGGCATTGACACAGCAGGAAATGACCTGAACCAAGCTAACCTTTAGAAAGCTTAATGACTGAAAGGAAATGTCTTTTGTAATGGATGAAACCCATGAAGGCAGCTCCCACAGAGCTACTTCTCAAGGGGCTTGATCATTCCCCATTCAAGTCTATGGAAAAACTACCAAAAGTCAATGGAAGCTTTTCTACTGACTTGAATTGGGCAGGATCTAGCCCAAAGCATGGTTCTCCTCTGAAAAATGATTTTGTATAAATTGCACTTGGAGGCCTCCATGTTTACTGTGTTTCAATGATGTCCCTATCAACTTCAGCCCTGTGCTTGAAGCCTTAAAAGAGTAGAGAGCTCACTGTTGATACCTATAGGCAACCAAGAAGAGTGATACTGAGTTCATTAAGAACTCTGGGTAGGCAAAGGCTCTTGAGGAGAGAAAACCCTGCTGTTAGTGTACAAGATGAAGTAACTGAAGGGGACAGACCTCATTTGACATCTTTCATGTGACAGTTTAGGTTGCTTGTTAAAATACCAGTAGGTATTGCAGTTGGGGGGGAGTAAAACATTATTTTTTGTTTGATGACAAAAGAAGAGACTGGTCCAGTATGCCTAAGCTAAGACCTCACCCTTCAGACTGTTGCAGGCTGCAGTGGTGAGATGCAGCAATTCTGGGCAAGGCAATGAGACCGTGTCTAGGAATGTTTCCTGTTAGGACAGGGCCTCTGTTGGGGTCCTGTATGCCCTGGATTCCTCTCAGAGAGCTTGACTGCCCAACTGAAGCCAACAGGAGCTGCAACCAAGATGAAGCTAGTGTTACAATGGCTTCCTGTAGAGTGAGTAGCACAACTACCCAGAAACTATGGGCACTTATACAAGTTACATTTTTTGTGTAATCAGGCCCCTGAAAGCACTTTACAGTCACGACATAACATATGTGCGCAGCGGCAGAGCACTTTTAAAATGGCCAACAGCACAAAAAAATAACCCTTGTCAAATGGGCAATTAGATGAAGGTGCTCTAAAGCAGAGTGCCTTAGGGAACTTTTGTTCCCTCAGAGGTATCAGTGGGGAGGAGCTGGGGAGGAAGCAGCAGGCAGCTACCAACTGGGCTTGGCTGCTGGAGGGGAGAGAGGCTGAGATGGAATGAAGCCCCCTTACCTCATAGGCCTGGCCTGACTCCCCCCAATATTCCAGCCAGGGTAGCTGCGGGGGCATGAAGCAAGGGGGCTCCATTCCACCCCGCCTCCCCCTCCAAGCCCAGCCAGCATCTGCCTGCTTCTCCCTCTCCCTCTCCCTCCCCTTCCCACTGACAGCCCTGGAGCTGTGCGGGAATGGGGGCAGGGGCCGGGGAAAGGGATGGTTCAGCAGCCTCTCCAGAGGCTGGAGTGCCTCCATGTGCAGGACAGGGCCAGCACAGGCAGGCTCGAGCCCCTGCTCCCCAACAGTTAAACATTTATGTAAAGTGCCATGAGTTAGAGCAGGGCACCTAAACATCTGTAGGTACCCTATGTCCCACTTCGGGTGAAGAAATAGGCTTGCTCAAAAGCTGAACTCTTCCCTGCCTTGCCAGTGACTGGGGTTTAACAAGCAGAGGATGACATTGGTTAACCCCCTCATCAACTACTCACAGCTAGGGAAGAAGACTGAATTTGAGACTATTGCCCATGTACGCAATTGGAGGTCTCCCCAAGCTACTGCTTTACTATTCTTCTTTTTTCCTCTAAATTAAGTCCTGTTTGTTTAATCCCTTGGGACACATTGCATGTGACTGGAGAAGTACTGCTGAGCTTCTGAGTGCAGGCAGGCTTGACCCAGTGTGATTTGAGTCTGTTTTAATAAGAATCTCTAAATAATTGACCTTTGGCCTTTTGTTACTGCCAACCAGTACCCAGCAAAAGGGTTATTCCAATAAAAGGGGAGTTTTTCTTCCCAAAATCCCATTCCAAATCGGGAAACTCAGCCTGGGTTCTCATAGTCAGACTGGATTCTTTCAGTGTTACACAGCATCAGATGTCAGAGCAGATCTGAACATGCAATTCTTCCTTCAGCTAATGTGATGCCACTGTCTTCAAACTGTCCTCAGTGACTCTCAGCTCCTCAGCTCTGTGAACTGCCCAATGGTTAGTAAAGTTACCAAGTGTCATTGGTGATGCAGTTTTACCAGCAGATTTTTTATCATGGGTGACAATATACAAAATGAAAGGAATCCAGGTCAAAATCAAAGCCTGACACAAGTGTGAGATTTGGGGAGCGGGGGGGGATTTTATGGGGGGGAAAAGAGGCCTCTCTCTTTGCCAAGTGAGTAAATCTAATGTAAAACTCAGCGTCCAGAGAAGCATGGAATCCAGATGCTGTTCTTTTTAGAGAGATAATTTTCAGTGTAGAACCATAAATTCAACCTAATTCTTTAGGATAATACATGAGGAAAAGCTCTTTCTATGGGTGATGTTACAGGTTACCAGTAACAAACAGGATTTAATTTAGAGAAAAAAAGCACAGTAAAGCATCAGCTTGGGGAGACCTAAAGGCATGCAAAAGGAGAGTAAGCACATATTAAAAGTGTGTTAAACTGTGCTAAGTACCCTCTAAGCATCTTAAAGTTATGCCACTTCAGACGAGGGCCATCTTTAAGCCATTCTGCTCAACTTGAGCTAAGATATTGTCTGCAATTTGCAGTCACCCAGCATTCCAGGATGCATGGCTACCAATCCCTCTACTCCTGACAAACTTTCCATCCTGGGGCAGAGCCATGGTTTGTTCCCTGCACACCCCTGCCCGCAGAACTGGCTCCCATCGCAGGGCCTCAGGGCAGCAGATCACAACCCAGGTGGGTAGGGCCAGGGCTAGGATCACAGGGCTCCAGCCCTTTGCTGTCACTGTCCCGCAATCCGTCCCAGCCCCACCCACCCACCCATCCTACTCCTGGATGCCATTTCCCCACCCACCCCATCCCAGCCAAGCACAGAGCAGAGCCATGATCCACTACCTTCATGCCCCTGTGACAGGAACTGGTTCTGCAGGCAGGGGTGTACAGGGAGTGGATTGAGGCTCAGCCTTGGTCCCGATCCCGGCCCCATCACTGCCCCGTGATCCCAACCTTGCCCAGCCATCTCACTCCCAAACACTGCTGCCCACCCATCTGCAGCCCCATCCTATCTTGCCAGCCATGCACCCTGCCTGCGTAGGTCCTGTCCAATGCAGTGGGTGTGATGCAGACTTGCTGGGTTGCCTGGGCAGTGAAGCCGGGCCCAGCAGTGGCAGCACCCAGAAGGAGCCAACACCACTGTGGCTGCTGGGAAGCAAGTCCAGGCACCACAGCGCTCCAGCTCCGCTGCACACCCAGGGGCAGCAGGACTGGCCACATTTGCCACAGCCCAGAGTGCCTCTGAACCTGGGCTGAGGCAGTACCAAGGGACCCACCATAGGCCAGACAAAATCCCTGCATGTGCCAGATCTGGCCTGCAGGCCAGATTTTGCTCACCCCTGCCTTAATCTGTGACTGGTCTGAACCGTTCTAACTTTAACTTCATCTAATATTCCACAGATTTAGAGTGGTTTAACGGTAACTTGTAAAACCCTAATATGTATTTGCTATAGTTTCAGTTTTAATGTGAAAACGCCACATCACCAGCTCTCATTTTATTAAGGAAGCCCTTACCACACCTTTTAAGGAGATCAAGACCTGCATAAACAACAAAAAGCCACAATTGTCCTTTGAGGGAAACAAAGGAATGCCAGTTCATCCTGAGAGAAATACAGCTGGCTCCCCCCCTTCTCACCCCCATCCCTCTAATGTTAGTCCCTCGCTTGGGCAATATGTATTTCCCTACCAGCTTTGTCATCTTTTTTGGATTCACAATCCTAAACATCTACTAATAAAAGTCAATCTGTTCTTTCAGCGATTAAACTGATAAGACCTGCATAAACAACAAAAAGCCACAATTGTCCTTTGAGGGAAACAAAGGAATGCCAGTTCATCCCGAGAGAAATACAGCTGGCTCCTTCCTACATCCTCAATAAAACCATGCAAGGTGAGCAGCTTTAAATATATAGCTGCTTCTCTGTAAAGTTTGGTCTTTCATTTCTCTTTAATTACATTTTATGTTAAGAGTTGTTTAAAATCCTTTTACATCACTGAGTAAAAATAAAATACATCAGTTGGGCTGTAAAGACCTTAGTATTTATGTTGTTCTGGGGTTAATGGCTCTTTGTTTCAGTCAATGTTGCATGGAAAGCAGAGAACAACATAGTGAAAAGGGTAAAATGTTACAGGAAAAACATCTGTAATTTTCAGCAAAAAACCCCCAACAAAACAAAACAAAACAAAACAAGGCAACAACCAATCAGTAAATTGTTTTTCAAAGAAAAATGGCACACATGGAGCCATCGCCTAAACTATAGCTTGTAAGTATATTAATCGCTTCCCTAAGGAATAAGAAATAGTTTTACAGTGCATCCCAATTACCCTTGTCTGTAGACAGAGAAAGTTGAGACATAAAATCATTGATGGCAAAATAAACACAACTGTTTAACAGTTGATTGCAAAAATAAACTCCAACTGTTCCAAAGCAGCCTTACCAACTTAAACCAGCAGTGCAGTGGGACCATAATCTATCCTTTTTCTTAAATGGATTTGATTGATTATTTTGATAAGGAAAGCAGAAAGGTTCTTGATATTCTAAAATGAACTGACTTCTTCATAACTTAAAAAATATAATGACATCAAATGCCAACATCTTAAAAGCACTTTTAAAAAAATCTACTTGTTTCCCAGTGCAGGTAAACCCACAGAACAGCAGTGGGCTAAAGTAAACGCAATAAAAACACAGTTCAAAGTGACCAGATCAACATTTAAAGAAATTTTGGCCAGAACCTGCACATATAGCACAGCTTTGTGTACTGATGTAATTAGACCAGGATCTGGAATGGAAGGATGAGTTCTTATCTCAGATTGGCTGCAGGCAACAGGCAGCCATTACAGTGCCTTACCACTTAATGACTGGGGACAGGTAAGAGCCCGCTTGCCTTGGGGAAGGAGCTACAATGAGATAAACTGCAGACAGACACTAGTATAATAATATCCGCTGATGTAGTTTCACACCTGCTTTTTTCTTAGGGTAATTCAACAGCAGATCTGAACAAGTTATACTGGTATAGACCTGAATTTCATGCATCTCTTTTTTCTGCACTGGTGTAAAGGCTGGGCAGTGCCAATGTGTTGTGTGTCCAGCTGATGACTATTAGGGCTGCCAATAAGGAGTGCATTAATCCTGGCTGCCAGAGCCATTCTTAGTGGAGATACCATGTGTTGGGAACCCAGCTGAGACCCACCAAACTTCTGTCACGCCTGGTCCCTCTGAATGGAAGAGGGGGAAAATTTAAGGCTGGGTATTCACTGGGCAAGATAGGGAAATTGAAACAGAGACATGCAATTTGTGTAAAGCCATGGAAAGAAGCAGAAACTGAATTTCATTCTTCCATCACTGACTTCATTGGAACTGTTTTCACTGGTAAGAGACTCAGGCCTTTCGTTTCAGGAATGGACCTCAAATCCAGGAGTTCCAGGCTCCCAGTCCTATATATTTTTTCAAGACTTTCGAGAGTTGCTTATCTGCTGCCCTTTGAGATCCCATTTCTGCAGCCTACAGGATCAGTTCTGTGAGGAGTCAAACTCTGTGACACTTACAGAACACAATATGAGCTGAGGCCATTCAGCCATCACATGGGCCATTCAGCCATCACACGGGCCATTCAGTCCCTACACCATGCCTATCAGCCACAGGCCCTGTGCACTGACTGTTTAGCTATATAAAATAGATTCAGTCCAATTACAAACCCTCAGCTATACACTTCTCTCTCTTGATTATCTCTCCCATTATCAGTTAATAGGTAAGAGCACACACGGGCTGACTGACCTATCATCATACAGTTTGAATGATAAAAGCTCACTTATATCCAAAATCTGTTAAAGCATAATCAGAGGCATTAATCACTTAATGAAAAGAGGGAGGTTTAATTTTCTCATTAATGAAAATGAACTGTCATTGCTTCCTCTGCCAGGCAGGCAGTCAGACATGCTCTGAGAGGGCTCTTGATATCGAATGCATTTTTTATTTTTCCTTTGTAGGTGACAGATGTTAAAATGGCACCAATCACATGAAAATTCATGTCAGCTTCTGTGTGGAGTCTGGCACTCAAGAGCTCTGCACAGAAGCCAAAACATGGGAATGGAAGAAAAGCCCAATATTCTGAATGATGGTGACTAGGGCCTGGCATCTGAAGTAGAAAATACCTACATGCATTCTCCACAGGGTTGCCAACTCTGACTGAAGCTAGTCCAGGAGATTTTTTTTCCCCAACATGACATAATGTAATTAATTGTACTGTTCAACCCATTCACAATATCAATCTCCCAGACTGCTTTCAATACCCACTGGGAGATGGATGCTGATTTCAGTAGACTCAGCCAATCCAGGAGAGTTGGCAAACTTAGTTTTCTATCTTGAAGCTAGCTTTCTGGAGTTATGTTTAGAGCAGACTGTACAATGCAAACTTAGCCCTTGGGAAAGTAAGGAAGTAATTAACCTGCTAGCTAGAAATTAAAGTGTGCTGAGTTGAAAGTGATTACAGACTCAGCAATACAATTTCTAAACTGAGAGAGGGGTTGCTAAAACATGCACCACCCTTCTTTTTCATGTGTATACACACAGCCTGCACTACCTCCTGGAGAACAACAGCAATATAGAAGTGGTGGTAAACTCCGACACCTTTTTCTTCAGACTAGTTTAAGTACCAGCCATCCCACAGTAACTATCTGCATGCATGCTCTTATTGTGAGGAATTTGAAAACAATGTTATGGTAGTTTACCAAAAAAGGGCAAGCTATTACAGGCCAGCTTTAATTTTGCCAGATAGAAGTAAATACCTAAGACTATAAAATGCATGGGCATGTCTGCAGATGCATATTAATGCAACACAATAAACTCCAGTGCATATCCTGAGGCTGCTCTGACCCAGCTGCATGTGCTGCCAAGGGGCTGACTGGGGCATGAGGGTGCTTCAGTGTGGGGTGAGCCAGCAGGCAGCCCCACTGAAGCACCCTCATGCCCCAGCCAGCTGGGTCAGTATCTACACGTGCGTTGCTGCACAAGAAAAAATTCTGCAGCAGGACAGTACTTGTATTTACAAGTACTAACCTACTGCGGAATTTATTAGTTTCCTGTGGCCTAATATGGCTACATGTGTAGACACTGAGACACTTACTGCAGAGCTAATTAGGCAACTCCGCAGTAAACATCTCATGTAGACACGCCCACTTGTTCATGTCCCCATGCCCCCAGACTCTGACAATGACAAGATGCTAATGATTTACAAAACATAAGCACTTCCTGCTTACATCAGTAATATTATATTCATTAGAGTTGCCCCCACTTTACATAGACATAAATGAAAAGTTATGTCCTTTTAAATATTTGGGAGGTGATGAGTGTGTTAATAGTCAGATCGGTAGGACATGCTCAAAATCCAGCTTAATTATCTTGCCACTAAGGGCATTTATACACATACCTTTTTGTTCAGCGACGCACCAGAGATCCATTACTTCTAAGCAGACTCGATTAATTGAGTCTGCTCCGCACATGAGCTGAAGTGCACTGTGCTGTACCAAGTGCAGTTGTATAAGTGGTGAAATGCGCATCAGCATGGAGAAAATGGCAGCAGTGCACTTTTCAACTGAAGCACCTCCGTTTTTTTCACGCTGACATGAATGTCACCACTTATACAACTGGAAGTGTCACAGTGTCGGGCGCTTTTCAAAGTGCCTGTTGCTGCGGTATTTGCGTGTGTAAAAATGCCCCAAGCTTCTAAAATAATCTTCTTGAAAATGTGTTTTATTTTAAGCTTTGCAGAGTTTCCCTGGCTTTTCTGTAAGCTTTACCTGGCCTATAAATCTATATGTATTGAGTCCTTTGCTCACCCACTCACGTTCTCCCTCAGTCTGAGCACTGCAGAGAAATAATTGAAAAGAAACTAGAATCAATCCTCAATAAGCATGAGAAGCACACTGCAAACGTGTTACAAATGCTGTTCGAAGTGTAAACAGAAAGCCGTCAAAGATGGTTGTGTTCAGGGGGCAGCTGTGCCTGAGTAAGCAATGAAGCAAAAGTTGAGCAGACCTTGAGAAAGCAGGAAATTCAGGAAACTGAGAGGCAACTCCCTAACCTTCCACTGCTGCCCTACAGAGCCGGATACTCTGTTCCCACCCAGAACTTGACGTAGGCAAAAGAAATACATCAAACAGAGGAGACTGTCCTACAGCTTCTTGAGTTTTCCTATTTACACAAATGCAAACAGCCTTTTCTATGTCTGACAGGCTTATGTAGGTGGTCATTTTAAGTCAATGGGACCACTCACGTGTATGAAGTTATATATGTGCATCAAAGTTTGCAAGATGAAAAACTACACACATTTTGGACTGTGATCTTTGGGACAGGATCCTGGAGACAGGCATGTCCTAAAGGCCATAACACAGAACTGGAAACCAGCAAACCTTGAGTCCCAATCTTACCTCACACATGCTATGATTTGGGCAAGTTCTAGCCTCTCCATGGCTCAATTCCTCCAGCTATACAATGGGGTTTACACATCGTGTCTGTCTGCTTCACAGAGATTTTGAGAGGATTGACTACTGCCTGTCTGTCAAATATTTTAAAAAACACTCCTAGAAATATGTTAAGATGGGGAATATGAAGTTGGGTTTTTTACTTGTGATGTTCTATATACAGTTTATGGGGTTTTATAAAAATACTTATATGGTTTTAGTTGAAGGGAGGATGTGGCTATGATGGTCCAGGAAATAAGTGAGAGGCAAGGATTATTTTGGATAATATATTTTATTGGACCAACTGCAGAGTTAGGATAGATTTTAAACAAGCTTTCAGGAACAAGGTACCCTTCCTCAGGTCACCAACACTTGCCTAAAATCTCTCTCTCTAATATGGTGTTGTAATTCAAGATCCAAAGGGACAGAAAATGTGGAAACATTTCTCTCCTTCAGTTCCACACAAGATTCATTGTCTTTTAGTTCAATGTTTAGTAACATTTTAATAAAAAAGTCACTCTTAATACTGCATCTCTGTTTTTAAACCAAATATCAAGGCAAACCTATTTAGGAAAGCTTTATCTCTTGTTTTGATAACTGTGAAAAAAAATATTACCTTTTGTTACCCAGGTCAAAATGAACTGTCAAAATATGTATTCCATTTTTCCCCCACCTGTAATATTTTTTTCATAGTTTAAACACCTGCTCCTTTTCCTTTTAGACTGTTTCTAAAAATGTAATTGTGTCTTTGTTGTGTAGGCACATGCATCCACACCCACACAGTACTCAGGACAATCTCCTGCTTCAGGAAAAAAGATAAAGCTGTTGATTGTTTCTTCTGGTCAGGAGAAAAAGAAGCTTTTTCCTTATGAACCTCTTTCTGTAGGTCTCTGCCTCCTCTTTGGAAAAAAAAAATCTGATTTGAAGCCTTCGATTTGGTTGCTGCTGCCTTTTCAGCTGGAATCCTTTTCGTCTGGTTTCTTATGCAAACTGAAGAACATAACCAATTTTTGACTTCTTTTTCTCCCACCAGTTCATTATTTTTTTAAAAACTGTCCAGGTGCAGCTTCTTTCTACAGAAGTCTTCTCTTCTGTCATGGCTCTTTTTCTGTCATTCTTGTGTCCATAGTAAGGTCTGCAAGTGACACAATGACTTCTCCTGGATTGAATACTCAGGGTTTTTGTGGCACATAGTAATATTTTCCTCTCTGGCTTTTCTGTCTTTCACTACTGAAACATTTCTTCTAAGATCAAGCTACTACAGAGGTGATAGTTGCAGGGATGGAACAAGCAAACATGAGGGAGAAGAGAAGTTGCACTGATAATCAGGGATCCTAGTTTTCTCTGATTTAAAAAAAATCCCCAGTTTTTGGATTAAAAAAAATAACCCCAAATCCACATTTTTCAGTGATTAAAATGAAATGCCACTAATATATAGATATATAGTAGTGTTTAATTATAATCATGGGGAAATGTGGATTTGGGGTTACTTTAATCCAAAAATTGGGAATTTTTTTTAAATCAGAAAAAACCAGGATCCCTGCTGATAATGCTGAAGGGACAGCACATGCTTCAGACACCAGTGCAGTGCTCTTTCTCCATAACCGTTTCTATTGAGACCTTTGCTATGGGATCCAATCCATCCTGTCCTGTACTAACTCTGGCCAAGATTTTCAAATGTGACTAGTTCTTTTGGGTGCCTTCAATTTAGGGTATGCATCTTGATATATCAAAAAGGGCCATCATTGTCCAATAGTGTTGAGCAGTCACCTTCTTAAAGTGATATCACTTCAAGGCATCTCAGGCTGGACGCTTACAAACTGAAGCAGCCAAAAGAATTAGTCACTTATGAGATCCTGCCCCTGCCTCCCTTAAGTGGCACTAGCTAGAGATCAGTGATTCTTAACATTTTTTGGCCTCAGAGCACTACTCCATATGAATTTAGATCTATCTCAGTTATTTTCAACCGGGGTGCCACAAAACATAGCAAAGTTAGAGTTATTTTTTAACACTACATCTCAGCACTCATATAATTTTCTCTGGCAGGGGAATGGAATATGTTATATGTTTTAAAACATATATGTGTCTGTCTGTGTGTACACACTCATTTTGGGGTGTCAGAGTGAAGTGTGCTGCCAGTTTCAAGGCAGAAGAAAAGTGTATTTCAAGTATCAAAAATTTTGGAAACGCTGCTCTAAGCCATTCTTTTTGCTGTCTTACATCAGACCTTTCAGGTCCAAGCCCCTGTCTTCTAAGGATGGAATCAGCTTTGAAGAAGCCTGAGACTTGATTCTTTGCTGCCTTGGCACCTGGGACAGCCATTGACATCACTGCAGTATGGCTATAAAATGTTACCAAATTAGAACAGTAGCTTTACAGACTTGCTTCCCATAGTATAAATGGCTACACGTGGTGCAAAATAAATGGAGAATCAGACCTGGGCACATAGGCAGTCATTTTTCCACTAGCCCAAACTGATAACTTTCTGACATTTAACATCAAATAATGCTAATTCAAGCCAGTAACAGATCTATAGTTCTATTTAAAATATGTAGGTAAGTAATTGCTCCATAGATCACAGTGTGTGCATTGATTAAACTATATTTGCAAGATAAATTATTAATTGATGAAGGTAGCTTCTTTAGATGTCATTACAGCTGTGTTTACTTCTCATCAAACAGAAAGACTTTATAGTACTGGACTATAAGCTGGGTTGTGTATTTCAGTGTATGCTAAATGTATGTGCCCAGAGCATAGGCACTATTTATTCACTTTTTATTCTAGTTAAATAAATACTTCAGCTGGACTTTTACCCCTTAAGAGACAGTTGAGATTTCAAAACAATCTCAACAGATTTAGACAACTCACAATGTAAGTGGGTTTGATGCACGTCTTCCACTGATGGCTTCAACTCATATAGTTTAATTGGGCCCTGCAGTGTACAGCACCTCACATCTTGAGGCTCCAAGAGAGGCTAAACAGAAACTTAAAGGACAACATTTTTAGCTTTTCTTTTGAATAGATCCATAAGCCTTACAAAGACAGACCTGGGAGTCCAGCAGCTGACTCTGAGCATCTGATTCTCCAGTAATGTTACATCAGCCTAAAGTAGGAGTCACTTCACTGACGTCACTTGCTAATGGAAGATGCATGTCCAAATCTCTGAAACTACTTTGAAAACTTCATCCCTGATGCTTGCACAATTTAGGCCCAAGAATGACGGAAATGACATTTTCCTGTCCAGTTGCACATGCTTTTTACTGAGACATTCCTTCATTAAGGAGATTAAAACAATCTTGTAATCAATACAGCACCACCCCGTTATTTGTTCACAACCAAGCGTTTCCATACTCTCCTTCTATCTTTGTTTATCCAGAGATTTCCCCTCACCCTTTCACCATTTCCCTTGCATTAATCTGAAGACAGATATTGGAGACTCCAACTAGCTTGATGCATTTTCTAGTCTCGCTCTCACTCCTCTACCCCATCTCTGTCTTTGGAAGGAGTTGAACTATGCACCAAATATGTTCTAAATTTCCTTTCAGATTACTCGCTGTATCTGTCCTGTTTAGTCTGAGTGAGAGTCCTCTGTAGTGTAGCAGCCTGACATAAGACCTCCTAGATCACAGAACTGTGCCATTGGAAGTGACTTCAAGGGTCAGTCAGTCAACTCCAGCCCTACACAAGGATGCACCAGGGTGAGGAAGAATGGACCTTTGATTGAGCAGATGTATCTGAGTCACTGAAGAGCCTCCATAGGACACAGTGCAAAATCAGAATGTAGCGGGCAAGGGGAAGGCCACAGATGTGTGTTCGCTGGATAGCAGGCTCAGTGCCTCATGGTCCTGTCACACTGGGGCTCTAGCTATTATTTCATACCACAGCCTGTGCAGGAGGTATGCACCTTGATCCTGTTTTGGAGAAGTAGATTTCATTTCCCTGACTCCTCTGAGGCTGAGGAAGATTTAAACAAAATGGAACAAAAGTCATCCTTGTGGCAGAAAATATGTAAAAGTGAACTGCAAAGAGAAAGGTTATAAACAGTTCTCCACATCTACTCAGGATAGGATAAAAATAATTGGCTTAAAAGGCAACCAAAAAGATTTAGGTTAGATGTTTGGAAAAAACTTCCTAACTGTTAGGATAGTTAAGCAGTTAAACACTGACTAGGGAGGGAATCACCATCACAGATATTTTTTTAATCTACTTCAGTTAGAAAATAGTTGTCATTTATGCTGCCTTGGAACAGGGAAATGGATTAGATGAAATGTCAAGGTTTCTTCCAGCTCTATTTTCCATTATTCTCACTGTAACTCTCTTTCAGGCACACCATAAGAGAATGAACAGAACATTGGAATAAATCAGGCCTAAGAAGTCTATGTCCCATTTGAAACTGATACATGTTCCCTCCTAGCATATCAAAGTATATACTACAAAAGGAAGGAGTGGTTATCATGACAAGGTTATCTTTATAAAAGCTTACATTTATCTGACATTATTGTGGCAAGCATCCTCATTACTTAAACAGTTACAAAATTCATGCAACAATCACAGTGCTCAATATACCCCTTTGAAAAGAGGTTTCTAGAGTCCATTGACTCCTGACCTTGTTGTGGAGGATATGGCTATTCTTAATCAGTACCGTGAGACAGATGATATATTTAGAATCCTCTTGCAAACAGAACCACAGATGGGGAAAACTATTCTGGTAGAAATGGCTGCCAGCACATTTTGTGCCCCTGGAAGGGTTCGGTTTATGATTTATATCAACTCCAGACGATCCATTTTTCAACACGGTTTTGTGTAAACACTGGAAAGCACAGGCACTTACTGTGCACAGAGTACAAAAACAAAGCCTGAAAAGCCTGGGCAGCTCTGCTGATTCACATGTAAAATGTCAACATCCCTGACAGAAGAGGGTTTGAGGCTTCCTGCTTGTATGCATGCATTGAATGGGAATTTTCTCATATCACACAGATCACTCAGTGGCACTTACAATTCAGGCAAAAACAGCAAGAACAAGGCCAGAAATGGAGCTATGTGAGCAGCCCTGATTCATTGTATCCTATGTTTCAAGTAGTTTAAGTGAAAAGACAGCAGAAGGACACTGAATTCTGTTATTTTGAGGTTGCTATTGTCAAAACACATTTGCTTTAAAATCTTGTGGTTTGTAGCTTTAGCATTGGAATCATATGTGGGAGCTCATGTACCAGCCTGGCTGGATGCTAAATACACAGGAGGACAAGTGGCATGTGTCTGAATTCAGGCACGTGAAGAGAGATGCTCAACAAATGTGAGCCCTCTGGGCACTTAGTAAAGGTGAATTGGGAGAGTCTGCTAAGACCTTGGACACAGAGTATGTAATTCATCTTCCAACAGAAAAGCTATTGACCTTTATTTTAAAAAGGAAATCTAGAGGGAGGAAGGATTCACTCTGTCCAAGCTTCTCAGGGAGCATCCAAGTCTCTCAGAAATCACAGGCTAGCAAGGATTTGGGTGAGGGTCCTCTTACTCTGCTATGTTTGTTCCCTCTCTGCATACAACATGCCTCAGTGCTACTTGAAACTACTGAGCCACCATTACCATATTCCTGCCAACAGAGTTCCCTTGAAGAGAGAGAGAGAGAGAGAAAGCGAGAGAGAGAACACAACTGATCATCTCAGACATCTCATTTTAAGGCCATTTTGCCTTGCTAAAGAAATTTAAGCTCTTAGGGTTAAAGTCGTACACTGAAATCAGCCAGGATATATTCATTCTGACCTGTGAAGAGACCAAAATCACATAGAATTTGGACAAGGTGCAAGAATACTTCATTAGTTTCCATGTTCCATAACCGGCAGCCCTGGAAACATACGTGTTTATTTTATACGTAAAGGTGGGGTACCACTGGATTTATCCACACACATTGTCTACCAAACTGCCATACCCTTGATTTAGAAGGAACAGGGTGAGTTAGTCTCCAGGTCCATTTGCTCATCTTTACAAAACTGTAGAGATAAGGAGTAGATATTGGTAGTTTTGCTGTGATACTTCTCCACTAAGGTCCTTATCTAGCAAAGCACATACTTAAATTCAAGCAAAAAGGAATCTTTTGAAGTTAAGCCTGTCAGGGCCTAGATGCTGAACTCAAACCAACAACTCATTTGGTAGAGGCCACCAACAAGCCATCAGTAAAAAACAAATCCAGATCCCTTAACCTAGTAATCCCATAAGGATGAATTAAAAGCAAAAAGCTCTGCAACCCATATTAATCCTCTGAGCTGTCCAGGCCCTAAATCAACAAAGTGAACCCACACACTGATGTAATAATATAGTGCAGTACTGATGTGAAACTCAGTTCAGGCTGGAAAGAATGAGTGATTCTGCAGTGGTGAGGGACCTTCGTAGTATAGCAAGGGGAAGCTCCCTTTTATGCATCTCTCCAAAAGCATCCTGGCAGTCATAGAGACAAATCATGCAGTTAAACCAGAGACAGGCCTTTACATTAATCCCTAAATAGCAAAGCATTCTCAATCTATCTCTGCCCATGTGAAAGAAATCATACATATCCCAAGCCCCTGACATCCTCGAAGTCCTGGAAGGGCACTTGTGCCTCCTCCTATTCCCTAGATGTATCCCTGCATCCTTCCTACAGAGGAGAAGTTTCACTATGTAAAAGAAGGCCACCATGAAAGCAATATAATTTGGGTGCACACTGCCTTTTTGGCAGCACTTGGGTGCTAGACAAAGGCTGACAAGAGAAAAAAAATACCCTCCACATTCCTTTCTATGGCAAAGATCCCTGTGCAGATCCCTGAGGGAAGGGGCCATAAACATGGCTTGATCCCACCTTTGTACAACAGGGGCAAAATATGGGTGAGGGTATCCTCACACATAGACCTGAGCTCTGAGATGAACCACCTGCTGTGATTTGCCATGTGCAATGTATAGTGCTGTTTTTTGGACAAGAGACTACTTTGCGGTATGTTTGCCTTTAGAACAATAATTACTCTTGAAGTTTACTGACAATTTATGACTAAATGAAACATCCATTTAAGAATTATTATTCCTTTGTTTCAAAGTGCTTGCATACAGGGAAGATTTATTTCCAGAACAAGATTGTTAACAACAAAGGCGCACACACAACTGAGTTGCAAGGTAAAGGTTTGCTTTGAAAAAGAGTGAGTTTTCTTTATAGGTGTTCCATGCCCAGAAAGCTCTGGGAAGCCTTGCAAAAGCTGCCAAAAATAAATTATCATAGCTAATCCTCCCCAACCTGGTACACAGCAGACATTATTTAACTATAACAATGGCAATGAGTATCAGCAAAATAGAACCAAAATGAAAACAAAGGTGTCTTAAGCTACTTCTGGCAGGATGCCACATCTTTGGTATAGATTAAAAAGGGTGAAATACAAGTAGGCAGATAGCTTTGGGCTTGGCTGTATCAGGCACCTAAATGAAAGCAGCTTGATTTTTAGCGTGTTGGCATCCTTGGTTCTTGTTGAAACATGACAGTGCTACAAACTCAGGATCACTGAAACAAGGCCCATTTCTGTAGAGGATCCTAAACTTCTGGAACTCATGCTTAAACATGCCGATCCTGATTCACCCAGAATACATTTATCTGTGGTAGATTGTTCTGTAAGTGAAGGAATGGAATACTTCTATGTAATAAAATACCCTCTACTAATGTATACTATTGGAGATCAGCTCATAAAAAGCTTAAGATAAACTAGAACATGGGATATTTATATTTCAGATTTAGACAATACTCATAGGCTGGATGACATTTTCAGCTGTGCTTTTAGGATCACATATTGTTCTAAGACATGTTAGTACAGCTTCCTCTGAAGGCAACAACTGTCCTTTCAGATCGAAGGATTGAAATGGGTCCTTAGAAAGATACTTTCTGAGAAACAACAAAGCAAACATTAAATACAAAGTTAGGAACTTGATTACCTCACAGAGTAAAGACATCCCCTAGTACAAAGGGCACCTAAATCAAGAAAAGAATGCATGCAACTTCAAAGGGAGCACATGAAGCACCTGGAGGGTGAGGCTGCTGCAGAGAAAGCTGTGCGCGCCAGGTCTGACCCCGGGTCGCTTTCGTCGCTCTGCACGCGGGCTGTGGCCAGCAGCCCGGGCAGGCCGGATCAGAGAGGGCGGGCGCCGAGCTAGAATTAGGCACAGACACGTAACAGTTGATTTTAAGATTATTTTACTTACACCGAGATGGTCGTGGTGTAGGCTGAGAACTTGCTTGAGTTGTGGTTACAACAAAAAACACGAACACACGTGGAGGTTGCAAGGCTCCACGTAGACAGAACATGAACAATCACGTGGAGGTTGCTAGGCTCCACGCAGACAAACTCCGGATGTCCAGGACAAGCGTGCATTAAACTCGTCGTTACGTCTTATAGTAGGCTCCATTCGAAGACGGGAAGAGGTGGGCGGTGGATCAGGCTGCCAAACCCCTCTGAGCGACACACAGGGTTTCTATTACCCTGCCACGCACACCCGGAGTCCCCACGAGATGGATGCGGAGTCCTCTTCAGCTTGGGTGGAAACTGCTCAAGCCTCTTATACAGCTAGCAGGCCAATCGCTAGCCGCCACGTGGGAATAATTTAGCACTAGCCAATTGCGGGGCACAAATTTGCATACGACGAGCGGGAAACCTTTGCACCATGCATTTCTGTGTTGCAAAGGAAATCCACCCTGCAAAGATTGCTGCAAAGTGGCGGGAACACTTCCCTGCACGCGGGTTCTCTGCGCAGCAGAACTCCTCCGTGCAACGAAGCTGTATACCCACGGGGATAATTCTTAGTGCCGAAGCGCACACAAAAAAAATCAGACCTCTGGGTCATGACAAAAGCATGCTCAGACCTGGAGTGGGAAGGGTCTTATAAAACTCACTAGTGACCCCAGTGATTTAGTATAAAGTAGCACTGATAGGACTACTTCACTACTTTAAAATGTGTGGTTTTTACCTCAACTAAACTAACAATGAGGAATCCTGAGATAAAAGCAAGTGAAGGCCTGGCCTTTATGTTTTATCACCAAGTAGGCTTGTTGAGATTGACCTTATATACCCCTTCTCCCTGCAACATTCACTGTCAGTGAATTTATCTCGCAATAAAACTGAAATGCCTTCTCCTCATGGGGTTTTTGCCTTGGGATCAGTCGCATTCATTACTTACCTCAAAGTAAAATCCATACAAAGTTGAATGATTGAGTTCTGCTCAGTCAGTAATTGGATTTGGGGCTGATTTGGCTAATTTGGCCTGAAACACAAAATTTAATTAAAAAAAAAAAAAACCTAATGGGGAAGAGAACCCCACAAGCTTTCAGAGATAACATGGAGCCTTGTGGGAGAAGGATTTTAATATGAAAGGACCTCTCCGAGAGGGGACGTATCTCCTCCCAAAAGGTGACATCCTGGGAGTAAAGGATGTGGATTTAGGATGTTGTTTTCACGGAGCTGAAACTATTTAGCTGTGCTTCGAGCTCATCACTGGCAATCCCTTGCAGTTGAGGATGATTTTCAATCTGGGAATGACAGGTTTTTGCAACTCAAGCACATGTTTCTGTGCAGGGTTGGTGGCTTCAGATTCATGGTTCAGTCTACGACACACTGTTGCTGCCATTCCTGTTTTTCTGTCTCCTGCTGTCATTCTGAGATTTCAAAGTCCTGAGATCCTTGCTGCAGACTCTTCCTCCATTTCGGGCAGGCTTGGGTGATAGTGTCTCATGAGCTGATGTTAATGCTGCATTTTTTCAAATTGGCTGGGAGGACATCCTTGAAGCATTTTCTCTCTCCTTCAGTTCAGCATGCACCTTGACTGAGCTGGGAGAATAAAACTTGCTTCAGGAGTCTGGAGTCAGACATCCGGACAGCGCAGCTGCCCCAGTAAAGTTGATGTCAGATGATCACTGCCTTGATGCTCAGGGTGTTTGCTTGCAAGAGGAGGCTTATGTTGTTTGAAAGACCTTCTGCTGGCAGCACTGATAATACTTCTCCAGCAATTTTAGGTGTCTCTTGTATGTTGTCCACTTCTCAGCTCCATATACAAGGTGGGGATCATGACTGATTGATAAACCATGAACTTATTTTTTAATCTGAAGTTGTGATCTTCAAACATCCATTTCCTCAGGCATCCAAAGACTGAGCTTGCATATTTGAGTCTATATTGGATTTCTTTATTAATGTCAGCCTTCTTCAAGAGTTGGCTTCTGAGGTACAGGAAATACTCAATGTTCTCCAGTGTCACCAAGAATCTGGACTATTGGAGCTGGGGACTGTTCATTGATAGCTTGTTGATGAAGGACCTTAGTCTTCTGAATGTTAAACACCAGACCCGTTTTCTTGTATGCCCCAGTAAAGACATTGATGATTGCTTGATCTGCTTCTGAGTGAGCATGCACTACAGCATCATCAGTGTACTGGAGCTCAATGACTGAGGTCAGGGTAGTCTTGGTTTTGGCTCAAAGTCAGCTAAGATTAAATAGCTTAACATCCATTTGGTAGTTTTGCTCCACTCCAAGTGGAAGCTTGGTGGTCAGCTGTAGCACTGCAGTAAGGAATATCAAAAAATGATGCAGCCTTGCTTAACTCCTGTCTTAATCTCAAAGGGTTTTGTAATAGATCCATTATGGAGAACCATCATTTGCATACCATCATGGAGCAGGCAAAGAATGGTGATGAATTTGAGTGGGCATCCATATCTCAGAAGGATCCTTCACAGTGCTTCTCAGTTGACAGAATTGAAGGCTTTAGTGAGGTCAAAAACATCCATGTAGAGAGATATATATTGTTCCTGGCATTTTTCTGCAGCTGGCGAGCATTGAAGGTCATGTTAGTTGTGCCTCTTGATGCCTGAAACTAAGGGTGGGTAAAATATGGCCCAGGTGCCAGCTTCAGCCCACTGAGGGATTTTGTCTGGCCCATGGCGGGTCCCTTGGTCCTACCCTGCCCAGGTACAGGGGTTAGCCTGTGCTGTAGTGAGTGTGGCCAGACCCACCAGCCCCAGGCGCATAACAGAGCTGGGGCAGTGCAATGACTCGACTCACTCAGCATCCCCAGCTGCAGTGGCTCCTCCCACCCCACACCCACCACTGGGGATGGGACCCACGCAGGTGGTGCATGAAGTCATGCAGGTGGGATGGGTCCATGGGTGGGCAGGAAGCAGTGTTTGGGACTGAGACAAGTAGGCAGGGCTGGGATCATGGAGTGGTTACAGCATGGGGCCCAGGTTGGGGCAGAGCCATGATCCACTGCCTGCAAGGCCCTGCAACAGCCATGGCTTCTGCCAACAGGGGTTCGTGGGGAGCAGATCATGGCTCTGCCCTGGGCCCTGGCCCTGCACTGTCACCACCCCAAGATCCCAGATCCAGACCCAGAAGCAACTTCCTGCCCACCCATGGCCCCATCCCAACCACCCGGTCAAGCACAGAGGACAGCCACTTAGGGAGTTTGGGTGAGCAGTTGCGGGGCAGGGGGGATGGAGGGTGCTGACTTGGCCTGCAACAGCTCACCAAAATTTCTTATGTGGCCCATGAAGCCAAGTAATTGTCCACCCCTGCCTAAAACCACACTGAGATTACAGGAAGAGCTCTTCAGCAAGTGGAATGAGATGGTTCAGGAGGGTTTTCACAATGATCTTTCCAGTGGTGGCCAGCAAGACAATCCCTCTGTAATTTCTACAGTCAGACCTGTTTCCTTTCTTAAAGATTGTTACGATCATGGTGCCCCTGAGTTCATCTGGGATTTCCTCGCCATTTCAGATCCTTGAAATGAGGGCATGGAGCTCTGATGTAAGCTCTTCTCCCCACTGCTTGAAGATTTCAGCAGGGATTCCATCTGCTCCAGATGACTTGGCATTGTTTACCTGCTCCATGGTTTTCCTCACCTCGTCAAAGGTCAGAGGGTTTCTGACTGAGTGTTGTGGGATGGACTTGAGAGTACTCTTGTCAACAACAGAGTCTCAATTGAGAAGATCTTCAAAATGCTCCTTCCAATGGGTGTTAATGGCTCCCCTTTCTTTAATCAGGTCTCCTCCACCCTTAGATTCATAGATTCATAGATTCATAGATGTTAGGGTCGGAAGGGACCTCAATAGATCATCAAGTCCGACCCCCTGCATAAGCAGGAAAGAGTGCTGGGTCTAGATGACCCCAGCTAGATACTCGTCTAACCTCCTCTTGAAGACCCCCAGGGTAGGGGAGAGCACCACCTCACTTGGGAGCCCATTCCAGACCTTGGCCACTCTAACTGTGAAGAAGTTCTTCCTAATGTCCAGTCTAAATCTGCTCTCTGCTAGCTTGTGGCCATTGTTTCTTGTAACCCCCGGGGGCGCCTTGGTGAATAAATCCTCACCAATTCCCTTCTGTGCCCCCGTGATGAACTTATAGGCAGCCACAAGGTCGCCTCTCAACCTTCTCTTGCGGAGGCTGAAAAGGTCCAGTTTCTCTAGTCTCTCCTCGTAGGGCTTGGTCTGCAGGCCCTTGACCATACGAGTTGCCCTTCGCTGTACCCTCTCCAGGTTATCCGCATCCTTCTTGAAGTGTGGCGCCCAGAATTGCACGCAGTACTCCAACTGCGGTCTGACCAACGCCCTATAGAGGGGAAGTATCACCTCCCTGGACCTATTTGTCATGCATCTGCTGATGCACGATAAAGTGCCATTGGCTTTTCTGATGGCTTCGTCACAACAAATCTGAACCCTCCAGATTAGAGCTGGTCAATATATTTACAACATTATCTAGAGCCAGATGAGACTCACTTAGTTTAGATTTTATTGCTAACCCCAAATTAGTGTCAAAGTCATAAAGCCTGTCACATGCCCTTCATCAAAACGTGTTACTTGCATATTGAAACAAGTAATATATTGTATATTGAAACACCATATCCTGCTTTGGGCTGTTTTATGAAACAACATTAATAACAACTTAAGAAGTGTTCCAAATTCCCTGACAGCAGGGATTTGAACATCAAACTGAACTTTCCAAATTGTTCATATTTTGGCTTATTACAGAGTTAGGTTTGAGCTGTGAACTTTGGTCCAAACCCAGTCCTGAATCCATGGTTTTTATTTGGGGTTATCTTTATTTCTGATACCAAGCTATGGAACATTTGGGGATTTTAGTTAAGCGTTGGCTTCAGATGAGCCAAAAGTTAAAAGTCTAAGTCAGGGAGCTACATTCCCCACTACTGTTAAATGGTGTAGCTCCTCAGGAGTCAGTAGAGCTATGCTAATTTATACCAGCTACACATCTGTTTAGGGATGTAGAAATCTGTCTGAACTCTTAACTACTGTGAACTCTTAACTACTGAATTTTGAATATTCCTTACTTCCAATTTTGGTAGCATTAGGAAGAATGGCCTAGAACATGGAGGTAGGCTTGGGATTTTATACATGGTGATATTAACTAGCTGAGGAAACCATGGGTCTCTCAGAGCTCAGAATCAGACAAAATAGATGGCATCACTGCTTACATCCCAAACCAGCTTCTCCTCAGTGATATTAACCTATGGACTCCTAAGATACAGTGGTTTTCTGGAGGAAGAAGTACTGTTTTGGAGATTCCAGCAAGCAGCGAAGCAGAAGCAGCAACAGCATGGATGGACAAAGAAGGGGAGGAAAGCTCTGAAGAGATGCTGCCAAGCCCAGTTATATTAATCAGCCACAGCTAAGGGAGGAGCTGCAGCTACATGCCAGCCATGTATAGAAGAAAAGTAGTGTGCTAGTGGGTGGCGAAGCAAAGAGAGGGAAAAGATAGGTTAGGGATTGGGAACCAGCTGTAAAATCAGCCAAGGAGAACAGTGAGAAGAAAGGGCTATATGACAGTACAACAAAAATTCTTCATACCTTTATTTACATATAACCCCCTTCACCCTACTGGGTAAAGGATATGGTAGGAAGAGCCTAACATTTGTGAGTATACTGATGGATTCACTGTGGGTTGAACCAGCAGCGGGAACGAGAGGAGTCAGGCACACGTGTGTCCCGCACGCACGTGTGCCCCCTTAACCAACTAACCAACTGACTGACCAGAGGCGGTGGCGGTGGCAGCAGCAGCAGAGGAATCAGCAGCGGGGGCAGCAGCAGCTGATCCCCTGAAGGTAAGTGGGGCAGAGGGACCCGGCACAGCTGAGCCGGATCCAGAGGGGAAGCCCCCCGGGTCCCATATAGCTGAGCCGGTAGGGAGTTGTGCTCCCGAGCCGCGCAGCACGAACAGAGCGTGCAAACAGGCGCGCTCTGTGAGAGCGCGCCGGCGTTTGCGCAGGCGTTCGCGCCAGCGGGCGGGCAGGAAGGGCCAGGAGTGAGACTCCTGTAGGGGTAGGGAGTAGACACCACACAGATCTACAAACAGCAGCTTAGAATGGTGTCTACGAGGAGTGCTGATAGGGCCTCTGCCCAGGGGGACAAGGCTAACCGGGGCTGGACTGAGGCTTCCACCCAGACCGAGCCCATGGGGGAGCTGATGTCCCCCTACCTCCTGGCCTGTGGGGGATCCCCAGCAGGGCCGGGGGGGGCAGAGATTGGGGGCCCCCACACCTGTCCGGCAGGTGCCCGTCTTAGGGCTCTGGAGGCGCAGGTGAGGGAGCTCCGGGAGGAGGTTAGCAGGCTGAGGGGGATCAGGGAGGTGGAGGATGAAATTGACAGTTATTTCCTTTCCCTGCAGGACCAGGCACCGAAGGAAGAAGCAGCCCGGGGAATGCCCTCCACAGCAGAGTGGCAGACGGTCACAGCCAGGACCGGAGCTGCTCGCAGCGAACCGGTACCAGCTTCTCCAGTCCGACTGGAGAACAGGTACGAGGCCCTGGCGACCCTGCAGGAGATGGAAGGGGAGGAGGAAACCCTTGGGCAGGAAGAAACACCACATTCTTCACGCTCCGAACAGGTCAAGAGATCCAAGCGGACCCAGAGGAGGAGGCGACGAGTGCTAGTCATAGGCGACTCCATCCTGAGAGGTACGGAAGGACCCATCTGTCGCCAGGACCCCTCAGCATGAGAGGTATACTGCCTCCCTGGAGCAAAGATTCGGGATGTGTCGGAGGTAATCCAGGCCAGGATCAAGCCCACCAATTACTACCCCATGGTCCTAGTCCATGTGGGTACTAATGATGCGGCCAGGAGAACCCCCGATCACCTGATGGTGGACTACAGTGCTCTGGGCGGCGTGCTGAAGGAGTTCGGTGCACAGGTGGTATTCTCTTCCATCCTACCAGTGAATGGACACGGAAGACGGCATGAGAACTGCATCCGAGAGACCAACTGGCGGCTTCGGCAGTGGTGTCTCGAAGCAGGCTTCGGCTTCCTGGACAACGACCCGCACATTACGACGAGGGACATGCTCAGCTGGGATGGGCTTCACCTGTCCCCCAAAGGTAAGCGTGTGTTTTCTTCTAGGTTGGTGGATCTCCTCCAGCGGGCTTTAAACTAGGCTCGTCGGGGGGAGGGGAAGATGAGGGCGGGGGAAGCTGTGGACCACCAAACCATGTGGCACCCACAAGGACAGCCCAGCCTGAAGAAAGAGAGCATTGGGAACCTGAAAGCCATGGGGAGGCCAGCACTACGGCACAGGTGAGAAACGAGAAGGTAAGAAACAAAGGGCCCCTTGGGACTCAGAGCGGGGGGGCAGCAAAGGCACCAGTCGCAGGGCTCAAGTGCCTATATACTAATGCTAGGAGCATGGGGAAGAAGCAGGATGAACTAGTGCTCCTGCTTGCACTAAACACCTATGACTTAGTGGGGCTAACAGAAACCTGGTGGGATTCATCCCACGACTGGGCAGTACATATTGAGGGCTATAGATTGTACAGAAAGGACAGGGTGGAGAAGAAAGGGGGAGGGGTTGTGCTCTATGTCAATGAGCAATATACATCAACCCTCATCAAGACGGAATCCAAGGATGAGGAAGTAGAAGGATTGTGGGTTAGGCTACATGGGGGGCAAGGAGAAAGGGATTTGGTGGTAGGGGTCTGCTACAGACCCCCACACCAAGGGGAAGAAAGAGATTCAGGGCTCCTGAGGCAACTCTCGGAGACCATAAAAGCTAAAGAGGCAGTAGTCATGGGGGACCTAAACTACCCGGACATCTGCTGGGAGTCACAGACAGCAAAGTCCCACCGCTCATGCAGGTTTCTAACCTGTGTACAGGACCTCCACCTGACACAGGAGGTACACGGTCCCACTAGGGGGAAAGCCATACTGGATCTGGTATTGGCAACGGGGGATGACATGGTAGGGGACCTCCAGATCGGTAGCCATCTGGGGGACAGTGATCACCTAATAATAGAATTCACCATAAGACGTCAAGTGGGTAAGGCAACTAGTAGGGTGAAAGTGCTAGACTTCAGGAAAGCTGATCTCAATGAACACAGGCGATTAGTCAAGGACGCACTGTAGAGTAGGAGTTTTGAAGAGATGGGAGCCCAGGAAGGGTGGCTGTGCCTTAAGGAAACGAACCTTCGGGCACAAAGCAAGACGATCCCTTAGCGACGCAAAACAGGGAAAGGGGCCAGGAGGCTTCCTTGGCTGACCAGAGAAATCCAGGGCAGCCTAAGGGCCAAAAGGGGAGCAAATAAAAATTGGAAACAGGGAGAGATCACCAAAGACGAATATACCTCCTCTGCTCATGCTTGTAGGGAGGCAGTTAGACGGGCCAAAGCTATCATGGAGCTGAGGATGGCAACCCAAGTAAAAGACAACAAGAAATTGTTTTTTAGATATATAGGGAGTAAAAGGAAGACCCAGGGAGGAATAGGACCCCTGCTAAATGGGCAGAAAAAATTGGTGATGGACAGAGGGGACAAGGCTGAACTCCTCAACGAGTTCTTTGCCTCAGTGTTCCTAAGTGAGGGGCACGACAAGTCTCTCACTGGGGTTGTAGAGAGGCAGCAGCAAGGTGCCAGACTTCCATGCATAGACCCTGAGATGGTACAGAGTCACTTGGAAGAACTGGATGCCTTTAAGTCAGCAGGCCCGGATGAGCTCCATCCAAGGGTGCTGAAGGCACTGGCCGACGTCATTGCAGAGCCACTGGTGGGAATATTTGAAAGCTCGTGGAGCACGGGCCAAGTCCCGGAGGACTGGAAAAGGGCCAGCGTGGTCCCCATTTTCAAAAAGGGGAGGAAGGAGGACCCAGGCAACTGTAGGCCAGTCAGTCTCACCTCCATCCTTGGCAAAGTCTTTGAAAAAATTATCAAGGCTCACATTTGTGAGAACCCGGCAGGACAAATTATGCTGAGGGGAAACCAGCATGGGTTCGTGGCAGGCAGATCATGCCTGACCAATCTAGTCTCTTTTTATGACCAGGTTACGAAACGCCTGGACACAGGAGGAGGGGTGGATGTCGTATACTTAGACTTCAGGAAGGCCTTCGATATGGTATCCCACCCCATACTGGTGAACAAGTTAAGAGGCTGTGACTTGGATGACTACACAGTCCAGTGGGTGGCGAATTGGCTGGAGGGTCGCACCCAGAGAGTCGTGGTAGATGGGTCGGTCCCGCAGGGCTCGGTCCTTGGACCGATACTCTTTAATGTCTTCATCAGTGACTTGGACGAGGGAGTGAAATGTACTCTGTCCAAGTTTGCAGATGACACAAAGCTATGGGGAGATGTGGACACGCCGGAGGGCAGGGAACAGCTGCAAGCAGACCTGGACAGGTTGGACAAGTGGGCAGAAAACAACAGAATGCAGTTCAACATGGAGAAATGCAAAGTGTTGCACCTAGGGAGGAAAAATGTCCAGCACACCTACAGCCTAGGGAATGACCTGCTGGGTGGCACGGAAGTGGAAAGGGATTTTGGAGTCCTAGCGGACTCCAAGATGAGCATGAGTCGGCAGTGTGACGAAGCCATCAAAAAAGCCAATGGCACTTTATCGTGCATCAGCAGATACATGACGAATAGGTCCAAGGAGGTGATACTTCCCCTCTATCAGGTGAAGGTCAGACCGCAGTTGGAGTACTGCGTGCAATTCTGGGCACCACACTTCAAGAAGGATGTGGATAACCCGGAGAGGGTCCAGAGAAGGGCCACTCGTATGGTAAAGGGCCTACAGACCAAGCCCTACAAGGAGAGACTAGAGAAACTGGACCTTTTCAGCCTACACAAGAGAAGGTTGAGAGGCGGCCTTGTGGCTGCCTACAAGTTCATCACGGGGGCACAGAAGGGAATTGGTGAGTATTTATTCACCAAGGCGCCCCCGGGGGTTAGAAGAAATAATGGCCACAAGCTAGCAGAGAGCAGATTTAGATTGGACATTAGGAAGAACTTCTTCACAGTTAGAGTGGCCAAGGTCTGGAATGGGCTCCCAAGTGAGGTGGTGCTCTCCCCTACCCTGGGGGTCTTCAAGAGGAGGTTAGATGAGTATCTAGCTGGGGTCATCTAGAGCCAGCACTCTTTCCTGCTTATGCAGGGGGTCGGACTCGATGATCTATTGAGGTCCCTTCCGATCCTAACATCTATGAGCACAGATGGCATTTGGGTCAATAGGGCAATGGAGAAATGCTTCTGCTCCACGCTTTTCTGCTGGATTTAACAGCTCCACAGGCCCAGGCAAAAGGAAGGGAGAGGAAAAGTGTGATTTAAAAGGGAGGAAGAGCCGGGTGGAGGGTAATTAAGCACTGAATGACTCAGGCATCATGGAAGATATGTAGGAGAGACCAAACAACAACTGCGCACCAGAATGAACACACACCGGAAATCCATCTAAAACAGAAATACCCAAGTACTGGTGGGGGCACATTTCTCACAGGAGGGCCACTCTCTCTCCAATCTCTCAGTCCTGATCCTCAAGGGAAACTTACACAACACTTCCCAGAGACGAGCCTATGAGCTCCATTTCATCAACCTCCTGGATACTAGAGATCATGGACTAAACATAGACATTGGATTTTTGATACATTATAATCTGCCTGGCAACTGACTGCCCAGCCCAGCCCAGCCCCTGGCTTGTTTACTTTTCATTCCATCCAGGAAGAGCACACACCAACTGCTGAAGCTTCCTTAGCCTGACGAAGGGTTTTTGAACCCAAAAGCTTGCTTAATAACTATTCTCCAACCATTTGGGTTGGTCTAATAAAAGATATCAAATTCACCCAAGGAACCTTGTCTGCCTCAGGCATCAACAGACATTCTATACTTCCCACTGTCGCATGTAACAATGCAAGTCACAGTTTGATGACATTAGTACTAGGTACCTGTTTGTATCACCCCCACGCCCCCACCCCCAGGTTGTTATAACAATCAGACTTAGCAATGCCACCCCAGTTATTTCTTTTCAGAGAGCCATGTATAATGGAGGATGAGAATCTCTTCCACACATCACAAGTAAGCCCTCTTTATTCTTCTGCCTTTGTTCTATGCTGGAAATGTTCTATGCACTTGAAACTACTGCACTGTAATTCTCTAGTTAGGCTTTTCAGATATTTCTCAGCTGTCTGGGCGTCTTTGTCTTACATGCTGGATTCTAGTGATTCATAAATGTTTTGTTTTGCTTTTCCTAGTGCTTATTAAAAAATTACCACAGACAATCTCCAAAGAGTATAATAATATTTCTGATCATCATGGCCTATGGTGTTTGTGGCCATTACAGGAATAGATACATGCAAGACGGTCCTTCCAGAGTATCACTACATGATACAGGGGAACCAGTTTAAATGTGATTCTTTCTTTACAAGTTAAACCAAAGTGAGTAAAAAGGTTTCTGATTTACTCTCTCATTCTTTGGATTCCGTGAATATTTTTGAACTGAAATAATACCATGTACAAACTGTAATCTCAGTTACAGAGAAAGTCTGGATAGTTAAATGAATCTGTGAAAAATACATTTAGTGTTAAGACTGCATCATACTACCTCTAGATCAGGTGGATACATCCATCTGCTCTACTTGAATTCTAGCATGATTCTTTCCAGAAAACTGGCTGTGAATAAGAGACCTAAATATTAGCTTTCATACATGTAAGATTTCCATCCAACCTCTCCCTAAGCCCCATGCTATATTAGCAATGAACCGCGCTCTCGTTTTCTCTTGCATTGTCCATTATTATTCATATATATTTATTTTAGTTAATGTGTGTTAGCTGTGTTTCTTCTCTGTGCTCTGATGCAAGGTGTAAATACTATTTAATATCTTAATCCAAACAGGAACCAGTTCAGCAATAGCAGTTCAAAGGCACTGCTGAGCCCTATCACAGGCTGATTTTCTGTGTACAGTTGCTGACAATTTTGCATGAGAAAACAACCATTTTAATTAAATCATTTTCATTTATTACAATTCAATTCTGTTGCTGGGTTGTTTTTATTATTATTATTATTATTATTATTATTGACTATAGTATGGTAGTGCACCATTGCTTTAACTGTGGCAGAAAACCCACTGTGTAAGGTGCTGTCCAATCATGGACATGCTTAGTAGTCATACTCCTACCAAGCATAAAGCAGCAAGGCAGCCAGAGAATGCAATTATATGCCTATTTTAGGCCCCTTTAGGTAAAGGCATGATTGAATCTAATGCTTAATCCACACAATCATGCTTCCTGCCCTGCCACATGTACACGGCAAGAGGCACAACTGTGGGGTCACACATTAGATCTCATGGGTGCCTTATTGGCAATGGCAAGAAGCAGGCTCCCCTGTGCTGAGGGGGCTCCCAGCTGTGGGGGCCATGTGAAGCCAGGACTGAGAGCTCTGCATCTGACAGGGCTCTTGGCCCCAGCTGCACCTCATGGGCATCTAGGGTCAAGAGCCCCGGATCTCAATGGGACTCCCGGTCCCAGTTGTAGTACAGCTGCATGAGGCACAGCCAGTTGACAAGACTCCCAGCCACAAGGGAGACTATGCTATTTGTGCAAATTAAATCTGTATAACAGCCATCTACAAAGTTAGTACACATTTTCAAGGTCTAACTTTATAGCTGGTTGGGGCTTTTTATTGTGTGATAACTACTCTGCATGTGTAGCTGTTCTTAAACTAATTGAACTATTGACCAGTTAATTGCACAATAACTGTAACATGTAGAGGGGGCTTTAGTGATAATGCCATATTCTCAAGGTAGAGAAGGATTAAGTGACTTGGCCAAGGTCATATAGAAAGCCTGTGGCTGGGTTCAGATTTGAAGCTAGGTCTACTGAGTTTGTGCCTTGTCTACAGGACCATCCCTCAGTCTGAATGAAAAGAGAAAATAACACTGGATAGTTGCTGGGGAAGGTAGGGGTTAAGTTGCTGTAACTTTCCTAAATAAGGTGCCCCTGAAGACAAGATATCCTGCCACCACTTCAGCCACGCAACAATATTAAACAAACCTAGAGATCACCATTATCTCTTTGGTATGTACTGGACTTTGTTATATTAGTCCTATCACTCATTCATTCTTAATAAAGCATCTTAATATTTTCATGAAAAGTGACAGTCTAACAAGCTCTTTGAAAAATGGAGCTACATTAAAGCAACTATCATGAAATGGTGAAAAAAGTCAAACTTAATAATTGGGACATTCTGAAGACATTGTAGAGTCCTAAATAATGAATAACAGTAATAATAATATAAGCAGTCAGACATGAAGTCCCCCAAGACTGTTAACTTCTGAAGTTCATGTCATAAGTCATTTAAAAGGTCATTTCCTCAGAGCTGCAATAAAATTTTCTGATTTGACCAATGACCTCATAATAATCTGATACATAATTACATAGGTCTAGCCAGGAAAATAGGAGTTAGCTCTGGGGAAGGGTCTGGCTCTGTAAATCGCTTATTCCCTCTTCAGTTTTCACAGTTCCATGATATGCTTCATGAATAAGACTCAAGACACACCAGTGCAGTAGAGTATTACATTCAAAGACAAGATGCAATGAATGGGAGAAAGTCTTGGTATACGGTATGAGAAGTACTGAGACAGTCAGGAATACCAAAAGACACAAAGGTGACGAAGCATCAGTGGCACTTACAACTAACCAAAGAGTAAAAGAGATCATTCACATCATTCTGGGTACTTGAGAGCAGGGCCTATCATGGGGTGGGCCAGGAGGGCGATTTGGCCCGGGCCTCTCATTCACGGAGGGCTTCAAATTTAGACTTTTGATGTTATCTCCAAATAAGGTTATACATACAGACACAGAGATACACTGACAGGATTGAAAGAAGAAGAAAAAAGCTAGAAAAGCACTTGTTAAATAAAAAAGGAACATTTATTACAAATTATTGCACTGTATTTTGAGCCTCAAAAAATGGAAGTGGCCCAGGCCTCTCTTGACCTCTGAGAGGGCCTGCTTGAGAGTGCTGACATATAGACAGACTAGAAGCCCAGGTGTGTTGCACCTAAGGTTCATAAGTGCAGTAGCATAACAAGGGGTGAGTGAGCAGTATGAATGCCGTGTGCCCCCAGAGGCCTGGGGGGCATGGCGACCGCCCACAGGCAGCGGTGGCGGTGGCGGCAGCGGGGACATGGCAGCAACGAGCAAGGAGCTCCCACGGGCAGCTGTGATGGTGGCGGCAGCGGCGGACCAAATGGGGAGCTCCCACAGGCAGCTGTTGCAGTGTTGGCAGCAGGGGAGAGGCAGTGGCGAGCACCAACCGGTGGTCAGCGACCACCTGCAGATGCTGCTGGCAGCATCGTGGCTGGCGGTGCTCAGGGACTGACCACAGACACTGCAGGCAGTATCAGCAGCTCAGAGTGGGGTGGCAAGCAGCAACTACCTACAGGCACCACCGGCAGTGTCAGCGGCACTTTTTGCAGGGGGTGCAGTGTGGTGGGCCAGTAGAAGGTGCTCCTGCGTTGAGCCGCCCACCTCACTGTGCCCGACTACCTTCCAGGCTCTGAGTGCCTCCGTGGGGGCGCCTCAAGTCTGGCCAACCCCCTTCCTGGAGCACACCCGGAAGCCTAAGGGTGGTGGCAGCAGTACCCAAGGCTCTGGACTTAATTCTGGCTCTGTGCACCCTGGGAAACACAGACCTAGTAGCCCTCAAGGGTACTTGATTCACTTCAAGAAGTTGGGATGCTTCTCTGAGTCAGAAGCACAAGTAGAGGTCTCCCTTAGTCAGCCAAACCAAGGGGACCCCAAGGCATAATCTAGACCCACTCCCAATAAGTCTCCCACACTAGGTACAAAGGAGATCTTTATTGGTTACAAAGGGTAGGGTTAGAGCAATAGGGTACAGGGTAGAGCAATATCAGAGAAATCCCATAGAGCAAACTCCCCTGGCTGGGTAACCTTTTGATCACACATCTGAGTTACTGCAAGCTATATATCTAGTTAGATCTCAGCTAGCTTACTCACAAGTGTCATCCAGAGGCAGTTGGAGATTCCCTCTGGAGGCAGGCAGTTCCTTGATCATGAGTTTTGAGAGAAAGAGCAAGTTCCAGATGGTACAGCTCTTTTCTGTCTCTGGGTCTCCCTCATGGCTGCTGCCCCCTCCTCCTGGGCAGTCCTTAACTTATATAGCCCTTGTGACCTCATTTACCTGGTCCAATGGAGGCCAGCACCTGGTGGCTGTCATCCAACCAATTTGAAATACATCACTAGTTGCCGGGCAGACTCTAGCCCACCAGGAAGGAAGCCCCTCACCCAGGTATGTGATACTAGTCATGTAGGCAGAGGGAGCAGGTTTCCCCTCTCCCTCAGGAATGTACCCAGCTCAGGTTACCTAAAAAGATAGGGTAAAGGTGTGTATCCTCTGCTGGGCCCATCCTAATCAAATTGTCACAGGGCAGAGTTTTTGGGGGAGAGACAAAGATGGCTTTCTGCCACATGAACTGCCAATCTCAGGGGGTGCACGTGCACCTGCGTGCACCCCCTATGTATCACCAGTGGTGAGAAGGGAAACAGCCCTGGGCATCCATTTAGAGTAGGTGCCAGAATGGTGGTTTTTCAGGGAGCCTGTAGTACTGAAGCAGCACCATGACCTGACTACAGCAGTAGTGACAGTGTAGCAAAACCCCCAGTTTTTCTTTTTTTTTTTTTTATTTAAAATGTATTCTCTCCCCTTCCCCAACCATTTCTGACTTTTCCTCTCTCTCTCTATTCCCTATAGATAAGTATAAGTGAGCTAAGACATGGGATAAACTTCAGCATTTTATTTTGGTAGCAAGTTGTATTTGTTTTGTTTTTTCTCCTTTATATTGTATAACTATTATGTTTATATTGATTTTTAATGTTCTATATTATTGTTCTACTGATACTATATGATTTAGGCCTACATATGTAAATTAGCATAGGTCATGTCAAGTTTCCATCTTGTGTCCCCTGATGTTGTAACCTATGACTCATACCTACCCCTCCTATGTAAATTGATTCCTGGATGAATGGGGATGAATGAGGGTGCTTGAGAGACAATGGCAGTAGGTCTAAAAATAGCTCCCTCTGAATGACCAAACCATCAAAACCAATACCTGGACCAATGACCCAGCCATTGGAACCACCCTCAGCATTCAAGAAACAAAAGATGAGGCAACTCACCATTATGCCAAGCTGCACATGCTCAGTAAGAACACCTGAAGCCCTCTGGAACAGGACTGACATTGCCTGGACAGGCCCTCCCCATAGGAGATTAGAGGTAGTCTGACCCATAAAACGGGGTAGTGAAGACTAACTCTTTGAGATGCCCTCTCCATCTGGACCAGCACCACACCACCTTTGTACCCAGAGGCCCTGCCAGTCACCCCGCTCTGGACACCACTTGTTGGACAAAGACCCCTTCCCAGCCTGGATAGGCAGCTATCACCCCCACCCCCTCTTCAACCAAGGACTTGGACTCTGCTTCTCTTCCCCACCAGGACTCCAACCCTTTCGTGTGCGCGTGCATACACGTGTGTTGTGTTTTCTAACTTCTGTCTCATTTCTCCCTCTCCTGCTTCTGGCTCACCGCCACCTCCAACAACTGTCCTCAGTTCCTCTCTGCCTGCAAAACCCCTGTTTCTTTGCCACTGTCTTATCCCCACACTGCCTTTTCCCCTGATCTCTGCCACTGTTATTGCCTTTTCCCCGGATCTCTGCCACTGCTATTGCTTTGTCTCCACTGCCTTTGCTCCTGAGCTCCCAGGTTTCTGCCTCAGTTTCTTTCCTGGCTGTTGTCTCTTTGCCACCGGGCTTTTTCTCTTGCACCAGTGACCTCGAGTAACCCTGGGGCCACTTGACCTTAAGTAACCCCAAGCCTCAGTTTCTCAGCCCAGATTCTCTCTAGTCTACCAGTTCTAATCCCAATTCTGGCAACTTTCACTCCTTACACTTTCTCTCTCACCTTAACCTTCCCCCAGGTATCCCAACTACCCCAAACACACACATACTTACCGTACTATCCAAGTTAGGAACTCACCTGTGTGTATGTGGGTGATGTGTGTGTGAATTGGTGAATATACATATACACACACACACACACATCATCATCAGGTGCGTAATATACAAATTAGTGATCTGCATATGTGTACAGAATGTATAGGTATTGATAACTGATTGTTTTCTAATTTTTGGTGTGTGTAGTGTGTATGTTCTTGAATTGGTGATAGGTATGCATGTGCCTAGGCTGGTTTGGATGTGTATGTGCCTGAGTTGGTAGTGCGTGTGTGTGTGTGTGTGTGTGTGTGTGCGCACACGCGTGCACCTAACTGATTTGTGTGTTTGTGTATGTGCAATTGTGGCATACCCTCCGGTCAAACAGCACAATATTGAGATCCTGAGAGTTGGCCCGACCCCACAGGG
The DNA here is from genome assembly GCF_030867095.1 of Alligator mississippiensis. Lineage (NCBI taxonomy): Eukaryota > Metazoa > Chordata > Crocodylia > Alligatoridae > Alligator > Alligator mississippiensis. Next base: position 145,581,157 of record NC_081825.1, read on the forward strand.
CAACAGTAGGGGTGAAAGGACTCCATGCTGCTGCTGTAGCAGCTACAACTGGGGGTGAGCACACCAAACTGTGCCAGTAGAAGCCAGAGACTTTCAGTCTCCAGGGCAGGTCAGGCTAACCCCCCCACCCTATCTTCTCTCTGTGGTTTGGCATCACAACCCTTTTCCAACAAGGTCTTGCCCGCAGACTGAATGCTCCTGGCCCCAACTTTTCCTCTTGCAGGTTTTCAACCAGGGTACAAAACCTGCCAGTTAAGCCTGTGCCTAAGTGGATGTAGGCATCTAAGTGTGATCCTAATTTACCTTGCTCAAATGCCTGCAAAAACATTAACACATCTATTCTTGTAGCCTACCATCGTCCTAGACTTAACACTAGGGGTGCCTACAGGCATTTAGGGGCTCTGCTCTAACTCATGGTACTTTACACATTCATCTGTTGGGTCAAGGGTGCTTGAGCCTGCCTGCACCAGCCCTGGCCAGAGGTGGGGGCACTCCAGCAGCCTCCAAGGAGCCTGCTGAACTGAACTGCCCTTCTCCCCAGCCCTGCCTCCTGTCCAGCTCTGGGGCTGTCAGCAGAGTAGGTAGCATAGGCAGAGGGAGAAAATATTATTTGGAGGGGTTGAGTATACAGACAGACAGACAGACACCCCCGACCAGTAGGTAAGCCTGTGGAGGGGGAGGGGAGGGGGGAGAGGGAAGGGGCATGGGGGGGCAGATTGAGTCCCCCACAGTAAAGGAGGGAGTGGGGCAGAGGCAGAGGCTGGTGTGAATAGGGCTCCAGGGCAGGTCATGGGATGGTTGGAGCCTGAGCAGCTTGTCCAAAGGTGCAGTGGGGCTCCCGCTTCTGCAAGCCTCCCAGATGTGTGTGTGGGGCAGAGGTGGGCTGTCACTGCACACTGCATTCTGTGCCTTGCTGCCTCAGGAGCTGCACAATGCCATGTGCCTGCCACCACCAGGGAGGCAGGGGACATGGCACAGCCTGGCAGTGGGAGGCACATAGCATCACCCAGCTCCTGAGGCAGCAACAGTGGGGGCACAAAGCCCCAGCCCACAGCAGCAGCCCGCCTCCACCCCGCACACAAATCCAGGGGGCATGTGCCCCCTGTGCTTCCCCCAGGGTGCGCGCAGCAGCGGGAGTCCCCCTGCAAAAGCCGCCCAGACTCTGACCATCCCGCAACCTGCCCTGGGGCCCCATTCACCCCAGCCTCTGCCCCTGCTTCTGCCCACTTCCTCTGGCCAGGGCTGGGGGACCTGATTCAAGGTCACGAGGCAAGGGGGGCTCCCTTCCCCCACCTCCTGCCTGGGCCTCTTGACAGTGGCAGCAGTAGCTGCCAGCTCAGCTTGGCCTGGCCAGGACAGAGCTGGAGGTGGGGACGGGGGCAGAGTGGAATTAAATACCTTAGCTGCTCCCTTCCCCTCCCCCCTTCTCCCACTGATAGCCCCACAAAGCATGAAAAATAAACTCTTGAGGGAACACAGTTCTCCTAAGGTGCTTTGCTTTAGGGCACCTTCATCTAATACCTCATTTGACAAGAGTTAATTTTTTGTGTGATTAGCCATTTTAAAAGCGCTGTGCATGTGTGTTATGTCATGGCTGTGGAGTGCTTTCAGGGGACCAGTTATATGAAAAATGTAACTTATGTAAGTGTCCTAGAGTCACAAAAAAAGTAGTAAGGGGGAGAAGGACCCAGCCACCTTTTGTGCTACTTGTTTTTCAGACTTGAACAATTTAAAATATTATTGCTTTTAGGTACCTAATAGGTAGAATAAGATCTGATCTACTTGTTCAAAAGCATTTAGCAGTGGCCTACCTCAGACTGAAGCCAGAGCAACTTTTACCATTGACTTCAATGGCAGCAGTTAGACCAGTGCTGAATGCTTCTGGAAATCCCACCCCACATGAGTAACCATTTCCAGACTAGCCATGCAGACTTCTTTTTCCTACCTCTGAAGGCTCTAGCTTTCTAGCCAGACACCATACAATTCTACATCACATTCTGTGATGTGATTCAAATATTCCATATAAATAATTTTCCATGACATTTAACAGGCTTTTCCATAAGGGCACGTACAGCACAGAGAATGGGTGTAACAATTATGATTGTACCCCGCTGTTACAAGCCAATCCAAGATCCTCTGGTTCAAAGATGTGAATCAGCAGTAATGAACCAGTTAGAGGTGCTAATAAGCAGCCTGGTATACGGGACTTTGGGAGAGCCTCTGTACCTGTGATCCAGTGTCCCATGGTGTGCATGTGTGTTGTTATATGTGAAGGTTGTAATGTCCACATGTCTTTTCAATATGTGTTCTGTAGTTCTAGTGCATTCTAATGCATCTGTGATGGCGTTGCTTTGAACCACTCTTGTGATGGTTACTCTGAATATGAGCCAAAGATATTAGTAACTCTACCGCAACACTGTCCTGGCAACTCTGCCACAGTGCTATTCATGACCAACTAGTGAAAGCCATCTCATAAACAATCAGGATGGTAGTGGCAAACCACGCTATCCCAGGCTATGACAGCCAGCTGTACCTGGACATCATTATAATGCAGGCTTGTCCAACATGTGGCCTGCCAAGCCATTTTATCTGGCCTGCAGTGGAGTGCGGAGCCACAGCAGTGGCAGCAGCACCGGTGGAGCTGCGGTGGCGGAGCTGCAGCGGCAGAGTGCGGAGCCGCGGCAGTGGCGGAAGCATGGATTTGCAGCGGCGGTGAGGTGGGTAGGGCTGGCCCGCAGGCCCCAGCTGGCAGCGAGGGGAGGGGAGCTGCTTATCCCCCTGGGGCCCGGCTCATCAGTGAGCTGGGTCCTGCTGCAGCTGCCCCAGCCGCGCCTGACTGGACGAGCTGAGGATCGGCTCCACCCCTTGCCCCCCGGCACGTGGCCAGGGGAGATGCAGTATGACCCACACCCTGCCCATAGATGTGGTGGACAGAGGCACGAGGTAAGTTCCCGCGTGGAGCTGGGGGTGCCTTAGGGCCGGGCCAGGGTGGACAGAGGCACAGGGTAAGTTCCCGTGCAGAGCCAACCCATTTCATTGTCACTTCCTGCAACTTCATTGGTGTCAAAGGTCATGTGACATCACTTCCTGATGTGATGTCACTTCCTGTGAGGTCTTTGAATATGGCTCTCTGGCCCACTGGGTGATAAAAAGTTCGTGATCTGGCCCCACATTCAAAAAGGTTGGACACCCCTGTTATAACGGATGAAAACAACAAACAGGTCCTGATGATCAATGTGACCATGCCCTTCAAGAACCAGTGGCAGGCCTTCACTGAAACCCTGGAGTGAAATTTGAACAAGTACAAGCCACTGACTGACTCTGAGGGCCAAGCGGAATGATATAACAGCGCAGGTGTTGACTGTTCAGGTGCTTGGAATATAGGGCCTCAGCAGCAAGAGCATACTGGATGTCTGCAAAAGACCCTGCTGCTACACCAATCTCATGAGGCACCCCATGGTATCCAATACAATCTGAAGGTCAAGGGACACCTACATTGAATGCATCACAGGTTGTCATCAACCCAAGGACAGCGACCCAAGACCAATGTTTGGAAGCAAGCCTGAAATGGCAGCCTGAACCTCTCTCACACTTTCCACAAACTAACAAAGACTCTCTACACCCTGGACTACCCCCGACCCCAGCAATTGTATAATATGGTTACCATGAGTGGAACCTCATGTCCTCTTTGTAGAGAGAGACTTCTTTATATTTTCTTTTCCCACTTTACCCCGGGTAAAGTAGGCTACATGACCAACAGCATGCCTTAGACAGTGCCAACAACCCCATGTAACTAACTACAACTTTTTAACATTCACTAATAAGGGTTTTTAATATGTTAAAATAAGAGTGGAATATTTTGACCCACAAAGGAAAAGTCATCCACATCCAGGACTTTGGTCAGAGCTTCTTGCAGGCTCTTAGCTGCAAGCAGTTTCTCGGTATTGCCAGTTGTATGGTCTTTACTGGACCAAATCTTAAGCTGGTGAAAATTGGCATAAGCTACACTGATTTCAAACTAAGTTTGAAGATATTTGTCAGCTGAGCATCTGGTTCACGATGTTTCATTTTAGTGAAAAATAATTTTTCATGTCTTTAGTGAAAAAGCAGAAATGGCATGAGCCAAATAAATAAGGCATGTCTACACGTGCATTTAAGTGCACCTAAATGTAATGCTCATTAGCTTAATGTGCATTAAGATGATTTAGCCTTGCATCTTACATGTGCATGCATTAAAGTGCAATAACACTGCATGTGTTGACTGATGGGGGACTAACGTTAGTCCCAAGTCAGTCCATACACAGCGTTAATGTGCCTTAACATGTCTACATGTGCATTAACCTGCTTTAGCTATTTGTGCCTTTATTTGATACCTGCTTTTGTGCACATAGCCTAAAATCACCATTTTTAAGGTGCATTAAGGGCACACATGTGTAGACATGCATCCTTAATGTGCCCTAAATCGGACTAAAGCGCCTTAAATTGGCACGTGTAAATACACTCATAATGTAATAGTGGCTCTGGGTTACAGTTCATGTAGATATATAAGTATGAAGTTTTGGTAACAAGTGGTATCTGAATGCTTCTGAATTATTGTTTGCTTGTTGATGTTTTCCTTTTAATTAATCAACATATCCCTGAAGTAGAGGTCATAGGAAAGTTTCTTTTCACTATTTTTTAAACTTTTTCTTTGCACATTTGCTGAGCTTTTTCATTAAGTTCACTGTTTATACAAATGCTTTACATGAGTAATGCTGTGTGTGACTATTTGAGAGCCCCAAAATACCCTGAAAATGCTGAACTTTATAACAAAGCTACTTAAGGGGAAGATCAGCCCATGTTAACTTAGTCATGTCTCTCCTTGCTACTTTTTAAAGCCTGAGGCCTGCTGAGCACACACATCTTCCTTTGAAGTCAGCATGCTCACAACACCCCACAATTTAGTACTGAGTACTTAAATACATAGCGGGTAAAAAAGAAGGTACCAGGTAACGTGGGGCCTCTGCAGGACATGCTAGGAAATCTGGTCGTCGCACCAGACAGCAAAGCTAACCTATTTAACAATTTCTTTGCCTCCATTTTTCTGAACAGGGACCAGGTCATCCCCCCCAACCGGGACCCCTGTAGGCCCCAGGGGAGGCACACCCAGGCCTCAGGTCAGAGAGGACCTAGTCAGGGAACTTCTGAAGGGACTGGACATATTTAAATCAGCAGGTCCTGACGACCTCCACCCCAGAGTGCTGAGGGAATAAGCAGAGGTCATTGCGGGACCCCTGGCACAGCTTTATGAGCACTCATGGTGCTCTGGCGTGGTGCCAGAGGGCTGGAAAAGGGCCAATGTGGTCCCCAGTTTCAAAAAAGGGAGGAAGGAGGACCCAGGAAACTATAGGCCAGTTAGTCTTACCTCGGTCCTGTGTAAGCTTTTTGAGAGAATTATCCTGGTGCATGTCCACGAGGGGCCAGCAGGGGAGATTATGCTTAAGGGCAACCAACATGGGTTCATTAGAGGCAGGTCCTGTCAGACCAACTTGGTGGCCTTCTATGAACGGTCATAAAATCCTTAGATGCAAGCATCATGGTGGACATAATCTTTCTGGACTTTAGGAAGGCCTTCAACACTGTCTCTCACCCCATTCTCATTAAAAAAACTAGGAGATTGTGTCGTCAATAACAACACAGTCAGATGGGTCGCAAATTGGCTGGAGGGCAGCACACAGAGCGTGGTGGTGGATGGGTCCTATTCGACCTGGAGGGATGTGGGCAGTGGGGTTCCGCAGGGCTCGGTCCTTGGGCCCGCACTGTTCAACATCATCATCAGCGACTTGAATGAGGGGGTAAAGAGCACCCTGTTCAAATTTGCAGACCACACTAAGATGTGGGGAGAAGTGGACATGCTAGAAGGGAGGAATAGGCTGCAATCAGACCTGGACAGGTTACAGGGGTGGGCAGATGAAAACAGGATGGTGTGCGGGCCGGGTCGGACCCCGGGCACTTTTCGTCGCTCTGCACACGGGCTGTGGCTGGCAGCCCGGGCAGGCTGGGTCGGAGAGGGCTGGCACCGAGCTAGAATTAGGCACAGACACTTAACGGTTGGTTTTAAGATTGTTTACTTACACCGAGATGGTCGCGGTGCAGGCTGAGAACTTGCTTGAGTTGCGGTTACAACAGAAAACACGAAGAATCACGTGGAATTTGCTAGGCTCCACGCAGACAGAACTCCGGATGTCCAGGACAAGCGCGCATAAAACTCGTCGATACGTCTTATAGAAGGTTCCATTCGAAGACGGGAAGAGGTGGGCGGTGGATCAGGCCACCAAGCTCCTCTGAGCAACACACAGGGTTTCTATTACCCTGCCGCGCACACCCAGAGTCCCCACGAGATGGATGTGGAGTCCTCTTCGGCTTGGGCGGAAACTGCTCAAGCCTCTTATACGGCTAGCAGGCCAATCGCTAGCCGCCACGTGGGAATAATTTAGCACTAGCCAATTGCGGGGCACGAATTTGCATGCGAAGAGCGGGAACTCCTTTGCACCGTGCATTTCTGTGCTGCAAAGGAAATGCACCCTGCAAAGACAGCTGCAAAGTGGGGGGAACTCTCTCCTTTGCACGCGGGTTCTCTGTGCAGCAGAACTCCTCTGTGCAATGAAGCTGTAAACCCACGGGGATAATTCTTAGTGCCGAAGCACACACAAAAAATCAGACCTTTGGGTCATGACATCCCCCCTTGCTGAAGGCACAATAGAATTATATTTCAAACCTATCATCCGGGGTGTTAATAGCTCTGTCAATGGTTCACGAAACTAAACGAGCAAAAACAAAATCAGTCAACAATAAAAGTTCATCCTCAAGGGATCGAATCAAATAATAGCTGGCACACACACATATACATAAAATCGCATTCGTAACAAAAAACTGGACAATCAGGGCTTCAGAGAGCGTCATGGTGGAATCGCGCGTCAGGCCTTCGCTCCTTTCGGTGATGTTGTCCCTCTCGGGGCCTCTCTCCACCACGCACTCCGAATCCCTGATCTGTAAAAAAACTCTCTTAAAATGGTTATTCACTACTATTTACAAAACCACACAGGACCGCACGATAATGCAGTTGATTAAACTTATCATCACTATTAAATACAAATATGTAAACATGATTCTATACTGGACAGCTCTCTCTCTTTTCACACTCAGCAACTCGACGAAATCGTCGAGGAGTCATCGTCACCTTCTTCTAGATAGTGAAAACCGAACTCGTAGGCTAGCTGCCATTGTCCCGCGTCTCCCAAAATCTGAAGCTGTCGCTTATTAAGTCCAGAACGCTGTAGGAGGAATCCAAACATGTATCGCTCCTCTTGCGTTCTCTGGCGTAATACTGGACGTTCGGATTCGTGGTGTCTTGTGTTCTGAGCCTCTGGTGGGCGTTGACATTCCCGATCACTGGATAGTCTTGGCTCCATTAGGACGCGCAGTCTTGGCAACTGATGAAGAAGACTACTCACAGGATGATCGACCATTGGGTTAAGCATAATTCACAAAACCACGATGTTTCTTTGCCCATAGACTTTAAGACAACTATCTATGCTGTCGAGAGTTACCGGAACAGTTCCAGGGTCTCGCAGGTGACGGTGAGGCCACGGTCGCATTCGTTGGAGCGGTGTTAATCCCAACGTGCATTCTCTTGGGTTCCAGGTGCAATACGAAACTCCGATAATAGCCAGTACAAGCTGTTCTGCACCGGTGTGCTCTGGTCATCCATCGTGCCATGCGTGGGCCTTCTGTTCGATCACTCCTGCCACAAGCACTGGAATCGGAATAGGCCAGTGGACGCTAAACGCCACCATGTCGATGTCGGTGACATGTCCCCTACTCCATGAAGCTTGTCTCACCAAGAAGCTTGCTTCTTCCTGGTCCAGGAGGTCGGACCCTAGCTCCACGGCCAGACGTCCCAACCACACAGCCAGAGTTTCTTCGGGTTGGATCCTGGATTCTCTACACAAATTCTGCAGTTCGGCTCTGGAACGAGCATAATAGGTGGTAGCATGAACTGCACTCTGCGGACCGATGACTGGGCTGCTGGATGCTGCAGGCTGATCAATTTCTTCGCGAGTTGTCGTTGCTGTCTCTGTCGGAGCTGTAGTCATTGTTACAGTGGGGGTTGTTGTTGTTTCAGGCGGGAGGGGCGGATGCACTCCTCTGCTTGACTCCCCCTCCCTTCGGCAGAGGGGCGTGGTCGGCAGAATCGACGCTGCATCACTGGGCGGAGTTACCAGCCGAACCCTCGCAGGCTCTTCCGAAGCTCCATCCCTCTCTTCCGGCTTCTCCACGCAGTCTTCCCTCTGCTCGGCGCCATCTTGTCAGGGCAGTTTAAGATCCCCTTTCTCAGCCGCTTCTCCAACCGCCCGAACGGCCATACGCAGCTGGGTTTTTAAGCTTAAAGTTTTATTCATCAGATCAGTCATAGTCTGAAAAGTTGCATTTAGTTCTCCCCCCTTGTCACACCATAGGACCACTCTCTCATCTACGGCGCGGTCCTCCGTCTCCGGGTTTTCGCGGAGCTCGGACGGACGATCACGACTCCTTAGTCTAGGCACCACCATGCAAGGGGAGTACCAGCTGATCGGCATCGGCTCTCCCATCTCCCGGGCACACCATGAGCAACGGACACACTCCCGGGTGGGGGTCGGGCTTACTGTGCTTGCCGGGTCGACTTTGGCAAGGGTTACACTATCGAGGGACCTGTACAGGACCTGCTCATCGCCCATGATACACCCGAACGCCGCGGGGTGAAGATATACTTCTTTCCCTTCTAGGGCTCCGACTTCTGGAAGCTCCTTCTTCTCCCTTTAGCGAAAGGTGTCCACGGACACATCTCCTGCCCGTTCCGCCCACCTGGTGGTACGTGATGTGTGCCTCCAGTTCTGCGACGCTTGCTACGCTGCGTCTCCCATTTCTCCAAGGGCAGTTCTCAACTAATTCTAACTCTAGCAAGCCCTCTCCTGATCCCATCCTCGTCGCCATGTGCGGGCCGGGTCGGACCCCGGGCCCTTTTCGTTGCTCTGCACGCGGGCTGTGGCCGGCAGCCCGGGCAGGCCGGGTCGGAGAGGGCGGGCGCCGAGCTAGAATTAGGCACAGACACTTAACAGTTGGTTTTAAGATTGTTTACTTACACCGAGATGGTCGCGGTGCAGGCTGAGAACTTGCTTGAGTTGCGGTTACAACAGAAAACACGAAGAATCACGTGGAATTTGCTAGGCTCCACACAGACAGAACTCCGGATGTCCAGGACAAGCGCGCATAAAACTTGTCGATACGTCTTATAGAAGGTTCCGTTCGAAGACGGGAAGAGGTGGGCGGTGGATCAGGCCACCAAGCTCCTCTGAGCAACACACAGGGTTTCTATTACCCTGCCGCGCACACCCAGAGTCCCCATGAGATGGATGTGGAGTCCTCTTCGGCTTGGGCGGAAACTGCTCAAGCCTCTTATACGGCTAGCAGGCCAATCGCTAGCCGCCACGTGGGAATAATTTAGCACTAGCCAATTGCGGGGCACGAATTTGCATGTGAAGAGCAGGAACTCCTTTGCACCGTGCATTTCTGTGCTGTAAAGGAAATGCACCCTGCAAAGACAGCTGCAAAGTGGGGGGAACTCTCTCCTTTGCACGCGGGTTCTCTGTGCAGCAGAACTCCTCCGTGCAATGAAGCTGTAAACCCACGGGGATAATTCTTAGTGCCGAAGCACACACAAAAAATCAGACCTTTGGGTCATGGCAGATGGGTTTCAACACTGACAAGTGCAAGGTACTGCACCTGGGGAGGAAGAACCAGCAGCATACCTACAGGCTGGGGAACTCCCTTCTCGTCAGTGCAGAGGCAGAAAAGGATCTTGGAGTCATTATTGATGCCAAAATGAACATGGACCGACAGTGTGGGGAAGCGGTCAGGAAGGCCAACCCTACCTTGTCATGCATCCACAGATGCATCTCAAGCAGGTCCAAGGAGGTGATCTCCTCCCCCTCTATGTGACACTGGTCAGGCTGCAGTTGGAGTACTGCATCCAGTTCTGGGTGTTGCACTTCAGGAGGGATGTGGACAACATCGAGAGGGTCCAGAGGAGGGCCACCTGCATGATCAGGGGGCAGCAGGGCAGGCCCTATGAGGAGAGGCTAAGGGACCTGAACCTGTTCAGCCATCACAAGAGAAGGCTGAGGGGGGATCTAGTGCCCGTTTACAAACTAGTCCACGCTCACCCCAACCCCGGCTGCACTGGCCCTGGGAGCAGCTGACACCAGCTGCCTGCACCAGGGCACAGTGCAGCCTAGAAGCAGAGGTGTGTGCGCACAGATAGAACATGGTGCACCCCAGTGGCTGCAGGCTGTTGGTGCAGGCCTCTCCTGTGGCTGCTGCAGCTGGGGCTGCAGTGAGTGCTGTTCTGTTCCCTCTGCTTTGCTGCCTTGTGCAGCCCTGGGAGCGGCACCCCTTCCAGCTTCACTCACTCCCTCTCTCCCTTACTGCCATGGGAATCTATCCCTATTTGTTACATTGTAAACTGGGTTTGCTTTATACAAATTCAATTTATGCACCTTTCTCTGGGAACACAAGTACAGTATAAATTGAGGGAAACCTGTATACATATGTGTATAGCATAATATAACATAAGGGCGGGCTAAAAAAAGTAGTACAAACCCCCAACTTCTTCCTATTAGAACATGGGGTGTTACCAGAATTGAAATTTTCTGGGGGTAAAGATCAAATTCAGCACATTATCTATCTGGAAAATCCAAACAAAATATTTCAAGTCAGGTCCAGTTGGCAGTAGTCTTCCAGTACCTCATGTGTTTCCCAGTAGCAAATCCAATATGCCTCCACATTCTCCTTTAAGGGTTCTGATCTCTGGCTTGATTATTTTTCTCAAGAGACTCCACATCTCCCTGTGTCTGAGCTGCCATGGTGCAACACAAAAGCCATCTGTAGATCCTACTCTATGCATTGAGTGTAATTAATGGTTATAATAAGGGCTTCAGTCAGTGTTATGCTGCTATGAGAATTAATATATTCTGAGTGGCTCCTGCTTTTCCAATACTAAAAAGGAAGTAAGGAATGTAGATTAGATACTTGTGTACATTGATTGTGTCAATCCTCAACATACAAGTGCCCCTCTGGGAGAGAATCCACACATCGAATGGATGTGTCTCTAGCTTTATGGAGCAGCATTTTAAAATTTACAAATAGCCATACTACTAGCATATCAGTCCCAATTCTTAGGGACATTTATGGAACTCTTAGCTGAACTGCCCTGTAAAATTGTATTAAACATTCTTCAGTTCTTTTTTTGCAGGGGGAGCAGGGGGCAGGCAGGAGAGTTATTTTTTTAGGACTAAGTGGTTGGATTCAAAGCCCAGTACAGTCAATCAGAGTTTTTCCATTGACAGCAAAGCGAGTTGGCTGGGGCACACAGAAACCCCGCACAGAAACTTGGGAAAGGAGGCAGTTAACAATGAGCAACTTGAAGGTTGTTTTTTTTCCCCCCACCTGAACCCTCCAACCACAGAACTGGGGCCGGGAGCTGCTTGCTGCCGAGGCAGGGGGACATTGTCCCTGGCTAGGCACCCTGCTTGGAGCCCACTCCAGCAGCAGGCAACTCCTGGGGGTAGAAAGCAATGTCCCAGCCCCTGCTCTGATTACAGAGCCCAGCCTGGGACAATGTCCCCCTGCCCCAGCAGTAGGCAACTCCCAGCCCCAGCTCTATGGTCAGAGGGTTCAGGTGGGGCCATGGTGGGAAAAAAAAGCAAGTTGCTCATTGTTAACTGCCTCCTTTTTCAGGTTTCCATGTGGGGTTTCTCTGTGCCCCAGCCAACTCCCTTTGCAGTCAGTGGAAAAACTCTCATTGAATGAAATGGGCTTTGAATCCAACCATACAGTGTTAAAAAAAAATACCGCCCCCACCCCCAGCCCAATTAGTCAACTGCACAGTCTCATGTAGACATTCCCTGTATGTCCTTTATTGCATCACTTTTTCATATTGGCGTCTCAGTTCAACTCCCACTGAAATCAACAGGAGCATCAACGTTGATTTCAATAAGAGGTTGGATTTAACTCCTCATATACCACCTACTACAGGATGAACTTCAGGTATTGACTAATGCCAGAAATGCCAGCTATTATAGCATCAGTTGTTGCCTGATAAGGGATTGGTTACTTCCAATAGGGTCCTAAGATTAGACCTCCAAAAATGCAACTAGTTTTTAAGGTTAGTATTGAAGAAAATTGGGGCTATATAGTCAGTTTCCTTTAACCATGTGCAACAAAAAGGCAAAATGCTGACATTTCCTTCAAAAAAAAAAATCTGAAAAAAGTGTTATTTGGAACCATCTACACATGTTGTTGTTTAAATAATGTTGAAACTTTAAAATATATTTGACTGAAATGAACATTTCAACATAAAGTATCAAATTGAAATGATATATATTTTGACATTAGCAAAATGAGATGATTCATGTCAGCTTTTTCCTAATTAAAAGATTGATACATTCCTGCAAAACATTCCAATTTAATTGAAAATGCATTTTTCACTCAGAAACCGGCCCTTCTGAGTTTTTTCAGCCTGCTCTATACCAAACACACATTATCAAATGTACCTCTTTCCAGAACTGGCTGGAGTTATTTTTCCACCACAGCATACCAGATTTCTACCTAATGTGGGGGGGCACAAAGGGAAGACTGACAGATAAAATTACCTAGAAGACACGACTCTCTGACAGACAAGAATACCTACAAAAAATTGTTCTAAGAACACCCACTGGTGTTCAATCATTCATAAAAATTCCTACTCACATTTGGTGAGCTTCTCATTATTACTATTTCTTTTGCAAAAAGCTACTAATGAGCCTGGCAAGGGACATGCTACATCTGAGGTGTCATACAGAAATAACACAAGGATAATTCTTGCTCCACAGAGCTCCCAATCTAAGATTTAGACAATACCCAACAGGCAAAAAGCCCAGATGACTGTGGTATGAGAAACAGGTAACAACAGAGACAGCAGGAGAAAATGCAACCATTTTTAAGAGTCGAATAATGGAGGAACATATGTGATGCTCATATAAGACCCTGTATTGAAATTACTTCTCCAACTGAGCAAAAAATCAGTCCTACACAATAGACGTCATTAACCACAACAAAATTCTCTCCCTCTTCCTCCTGCCCTACAACAACCTCATCCTATTAGAAATGGAATATACACTCAGATCCGTTGTGACAAAAATCTCCTCCAAGGCCATCCCTCTTTGTGACTGCAGATGCACACAAGGCCTTAACCTCTCTCCTCCAGGGCCCCTGTGAACAGGAAAACAAGCCCAGGCAGTATGCTTAAGAAAACAGAGTAACTCCCCGCTTTTTATCTTATTATGAGGGAGGTTCCACTAAACCAACTCAATCACTGCCCTTAGTTACTCTCAGCCTTGACTGCACAGCTCACACAATGTACCCCATAAATCTTGCAGCTTCAAGTTGTTTCATTTGTTTAAGAACCTCAGTAAAAAAAAATGCTGTGGCAGCACCAAACTGTGAAGCTGAGCTGCTTTCCAATGATCTACCTACCCACTCTCACTCATCTCTGTTTCAAGAAGTGTCACATTAATTATAGTCTAAATTAGCCAGCAGCATGGTTCCACAGATTAAAAACTGAGAACAAGTCTAGCTTGTGTAAGGTCTCAAGAGAGAAGAGGAAATTGAGTCTAGTGAACTTAAACTGGGCTCAGTCTCTCACTAACAGCATGACTGGGTGCTGTCTGAAAAATGCCAGGAGACCCAGCCCCACTAAGGCCTAGAACATGCAGCTTGTTGGGGCACTGCAGAGATACTAGGGTTTGTGGGATGCTTGGAGTATCTCAGCTAAGTGGATTTCAGCTTTTTCAAAGTGAACAGCTCTCATCTATCAGAACAGCTCCTTGGACTTTTACCAGTTGCAAACACTTCACAGCTTCCAACAAATCGTCGGGGCACATCTACAAAAGATGTTTACTGCGCTGTAGCCTAATTAGCTGAGCAGTAAACGTCTCAGCGTCTACACATGCACCCCTATTAGGCTGGCTGAAGTAAACTAATTTACTCTGCAGCAGGATAGTACTTGTAAATACTAAACACAAGTAAAAAACTCCGCAGCAGCACACATGTAGACGCTACCCTGGCTGGCTGGGGCACAAGAGAGCTTCAGTGCAGGGGCTGCCTGCCAGCTAGCCCCTCACTGAAGTACTCTTGTGCCCCAGGCAGCCCCTCAGCAGTACATTGAGCCAGAGGGAGCAGCCCCGGATTGGCAGGCTGACCTCTGGGGCACCCTGCCAACTGGACCTGCTCCACCCTGACTCAATGTGCTGTGATCCCAGGCACATGCAGACACACACCTGGCAGCAGTAAACACAGTAATAGGCATGTGTAGATATGCTCAGGATGCTTCTGATATTCATTGTGGTTATCGCTGAATGAAACAGTTGTATTGTGTTAGTGCCTTCTGATTTGTATTCACACGCTTTCTCCTTCAGTGCTAGTCCCGATCCTGTGCTGATTTCTCATTAACTTGTTAAAAGAATCCATTAAGGTCTGATCTGCACACAAAAGTTGCACCAAGTCTGATGATAAGGATATGTGGGGTTTTTTAACTGATTAAGTCACTGCATCTGGGGGTGAATTCTCACATCACTTTAGACGTGGCTCATATCACATCCCTATAAGTAACATTTCAGTAGGTGAGGTACACAGTTCATCTAAATGAGGTTCCAAGCCAGTGCAACCTGTACATGTAAGACAAGCTCTGCATACAAATATCTTCTTTGAATGTACTATTTTATCAATGTAATGGGGTGGGAGGTTTGGGAAGAAAGGTGGCAAAATCTATCAATGGAAAAACCCTTCTACTGGTCGAAATGACAGACAATCTTCTACACTTTTGTCATCAGGTTTGCTAACCCTGTTCCTGCAGACACTTAGGCCAGTGGTTCTCAATGCAGGTGCCGCAGGATACAGCACAGTGCTGAGCTATGATTATCCCAGCAGAGAATTGATTACAGTGTTTATCACGCCTAACTCAGTGTTTATCACCCCATTAAGAAAACAACAGAGGGACATTACCAGCTACCTGTTGATTCTGCCTGTTGATTCAGCATAGACAGACCATAGCCAGCATGTGGTCTTCTAGCTAGTACACAGACACCTCCTCCGCAAGGCAGAGGGGAGTGGGGAATTCATGCTTAGTGGTGAGGGGGAGGGGGAAGGAGCCTGCAGTCTCTGGAACTGCAACCAGGAAGCAGAGGGGAGGGGCCAGCCCTGCTGTGGAGCAGAGAGCCCCACCTAGCCCAGAAAGCATGCCAGGATGCTGGGGGAGTCTGATTTATCTTAAACCAGGAAGGGGTCTGGGACAGACATTGCATAAACCGGTTTGACCCAAATCAGTTAAGTCTGATACTACATTCAACCAGGTTTATCTCAAACCAGTTTTAGCTGTTTTCAAACTGGTTTATGTGCACTGAACATCTGTTCTGTTACAGGTTTAAACCAGTTTCTGATCACTTAAACAAGTTTATGTGCAATGCCCATCCTTAGCCCAACAGTGAGAACCTGGTGGCAGGGACATGTGTGATCATCCCTCCAGATGGTGGACACTAGACAGATATGGAGATACATACCACCATGGTGTTCAGACCTAGGCCTAAGCTTCCTCTGAGTTTGAGGTTACTGGATTAAGAAGTTTTATTTTAAACCAAACAAGTATATCTGGGTGAAATAGTATAAAGGTAAACAAAAAGATTTTGTTTGTTCATTTGGAGGGTTGGTAAAGAGTTGTGCAAAGCTATCAGTTGGTCCAGTTGGGCAATTTTAGTGCAACCACAGATTTAGGAAGCAAGGGGAAAAAAGATTCATGAGGGCAAGGTTAGCCGAATATACTGGGCTCACTAAAACATGGGGTTCTCTTTGAAAACACAGGGCTGAAGCCCTCCTGTATTTTTCCAGATAACAAACATTAGGGCTATGCAAAATTTTGGCAGCTGTTTCATTTCAGAGGTGTTCCGACGGCCAAAACACCGAATCCGAAATTAAATGGAAGGTTCTGAAACATCTCTGAAATGAAACGAAAGCACCTGAAACATTTAGGAAATGTTTCAGATGTTTCAGAGCCGGGCTTGCAGGGAAACAGAAACTAAGAAGAGGGAGATGGAAGAAGGGCAGAAGGACTGCTCTGATATTGACATCTGTATCTGGACAGTGTCTGTGATCTGTCCCTGAGGTCCCTTCCAACCACAGTGCTCTGGGGGAGGGACAGCAATCTGCTGTCATCCCGTGCACAGATCTGGGGGCCCGCAGTCCCTGGGAGGAGACTGGTACTGCCCCGCAGGCCTCCCAGAGGGCATGGACCCCCAGATCTCTGTGCAGGATGACAGCATGCTGCAGCCGCCAGCTGGGGCTAGCACCAGCACCCAAGTCTGCTCAGCACAGCCTGCACCAAGCACAGCAGGGGGAGCTGCAGGAAAAGCCCCTATGGCTGCCCTTCCCTGCCTGGCCTTATCTCCCGCTTGGCCCAGCCTCCCAGCATTTAAAAAAAAAGTCCTGCACTCACCGGCTGTAGCAGGGGCAGTGGGGACTCTGGGGCCACCTGGCGCAGCCCTCCCTGCACAGCTCCTAATCCCCACCCCAGCCCCACCCCACCCCACCCCTCATGGCTCCTTCCCCCACCTGACCCCAGCATCCTGGCACTTAAAGTCCCTCACTCACTGGATCTGGCAGTGGCGATTGGAGCCTCTGGGTGCTTGTGGCAGTGCTCCCTCACACCACGCAGGGCAGTGGGGATTCCCCTCCCCACCCTCATCTGGCACCCACCCCATGGCGCAGGTGCAGCACAGCTTGGCAGGGTGCTGCACACTGGGGCCATTGGAACTGAGTGGTGCTGGACTCCAGCTGACACATGGAGCCACCCAAGCTCCAGGACAGCATGCGGCGCTCTGCCGAGCTATGCTGCACCCGCACTATGGGGCAGCTGCCATAAGGGTGCCAGGTGGGGGGGCAATCCCCACTGCCCCTACTGCCCTGTGCTGCACAGGGGGGCTCTGCCACAAACCCTCAGAGGCCCTGATCACTGCTGCTGCAGCCAGTGAGTGCAGGGCTTTTTTTTTTTTTTTTTTTTTTTTTTTTTTTTTTTTTTTTTTTTTAGTG
This sequence comes from Alligator mississippiensis, assembly GCF_030867095.1. Taxonomy (NCBI): domain Eukaryota; kingdom Metazoa; phylum Chordata; order Crocodylia; family Alligatoridae; genus Alligator; species Alligator mississippiensis. Next base: position 145,598,350 of record NC_081825.1, read on the forward strand.
CCAGGATTAGACTGGGGCTGGCTGGCCAGGGAATGGGACCAGGCAGGGCAGCCATGGGGGCTTCTCCCATGGTTCCCCCTACCCAGGTAGAGGTAGGCACAGCCAGAGGAGCCACAGGAGAACCTGCAGCTGCCTAGCTGTGCCTGCCTCTCCCTGGCTGATCCAAATCTCCAAAACAGCATTGAAAGTCCGAAACACATTCGGTCGAATTGAAACGGAGCAGTGATCCAAAACACCGAAATAAATCACTGTCCTCTGAAATGGCTGAATCCAAAATCAAAACAAGACACAGCCATTTCGCACAGCCCTAATGAATATGTCTTTTTGTAGAGAAGGGAGGGTTAGGACAAAAACAAGAAAAGTAGGAGCCCTCTTGGAATGCAAGACCACCCTGTTTTATCCTAGTTTAATCTACCTCTCTCTGGCATGTTTGGAAACAATCAGGTAGGCTTTGCTTCAGTGACCTCTCTCTCATCACAGTACAGTTCACCAGATGGAGAGCCGGCAGGAAGCATTCTACTTAGTCAGTAAACAGAGCTCACAAGCTGGAGTTTGAAAGTTCTGTTTAGGTCAAAGCACTCAGGGGCTCTGACATATATTTTATGTGGCTTGACAACATTCCTCTGGCAATTTTGCTTTATTTCATAATGCAAGTTTAGAAAATATGCTGAACTGTGTGACTAACACAGGCTGTTCCACCAGGATGAGAATTTTGTTTGTTTGTTTATCTTTTGCTCTCCTCTAAAATAATTCCATCACGTCTGATAACTTGTGGTTCCACCGGTATGCAACATCCACTTGTGTGAGGTCACTAACTACAGAACAAAGCCAATTTTAGTTTGATAATGTGTTCAAGAGGTTGGAATGCAGAAGAGAGATGACACAATATGCAACAGAGGGGGGAGGGAGGGGATGGCTGACTGGATTTTATCTATGCCCTTTCCAACGTATTTAAAAGAAAAGTTCAAGTACCCAAAAGCCAAAAAGTTAGAGGGGAAATGTAAACATGTGTCTGGGGTAAGAAAAAGGGGCTAAAGAATGGAATGGAAAACTGGAGCCCTAGGAACATAAAAGTGGATAAAATACTTGAAGAAACATAGCACCAGACTGTGACCCTCATCTACTGAGCAGAACCTTATCCTTCAAGTGTTCCCACAGAAATCAGAAGAGTGCTTCCTGATCAGTAAGGTGCTCTTCAGCTTAAGTTAGGCTATTAGAATCTGTCTCCTTAAATGGAAGGTATGCACTAAAGCTACATAATTCAGATCCATGTTTCCCACTCCTCCTCTTGATTTTGACTTGGTACACATTTCCAACTGACATAGAAAAAATGACTAGAGCAAGCAGTGCCCTGATCACCTAACTCTACATCTACCCTGCCCCTCCAAATATCCCAAAAGAAATTTACTAACAGTTCCTGAACATCAGCTTCCAGAATACCAGTATGTCTTCATCTAGTTTAAATTCACCCCTAATTTTTGTTCTCTTAATTGTACTTGCAAGTGAGATCCAAGTTGCTTGCAATAGCATCCAGATGAAACTTAGTCAAATCCTATAAGCACAAGCTATTGACTCATAAAAATCTGTCTTTCTCATACCAGTTTAGGTTATGGTTGGAAATTTTCTCAGGAAATCTTCAAGGAGACATCACTGGTGAAATTCCACCCACACCTGTTTTCATCAATGATGGGGACAAAATCCCATATGAATAAATTAGTGACCTTGCTAGGGATGAAAAGTGCCAGCTTCCCTTTCATTCCTCCCCTTAAGTAAGGAAATTGGAAATGTTTGATAATGTTCAGATCAGGTTCACAGCAATGGAGTTAATCTATAAGTGGTAAATGTTAAACAGAAAATGAGATGGCACATATGACATGCCTTGGGCTGTGCCTGGAAGGTTTATGGGTGTATATACTAAAGATACTAAAAATGGTTATATAAAGCTAAGCTCACATATCCAAATTTAGGTGCTTATATTAGCGGCATTTTTTAAGTGTTTCTAGCACTGTCAGTGGTAGTTGGGTCACTGCAGAGTGATGCTGCGGGGTGGTCTTTCACTGCTGGTTGTTTGGACTGATCACCTCTCACTTGGCATTTGACTGCTGCATTGATTGCACTAGCCATGCTGAAGTACTCAGCAAAGAAAACCTGTGAGAATGTCACCATCTTCCAGCCTACTGGGTCACTTGTTTAGATACCTAAATACAAACTCAGGAACTATAACTGAAAAACTTGGTCTTTTTTTTTAAGGAAACTGTTTACAAGACAAGAAATCATTATGACTAAGACAGGAGCTGATATCATAGAGTAGTGGACACTTCTATTTGTTTTTTGGATAATCATCAATCGTTTATCTTTGTTACCTAAAATTACTGTCATGATGTTTAACATAATTAGCAAGGAGAGCTTGAGTGATAGGGACAGATGTAGTTTATCTATAAGTATATATAACACATGCATGCAAGACAGCCCACTTCAACCTTCCCTTCCTCTAGGAAGCAAAGAGATCTTAGTCATTATGGTGCTGGATTATGATTCAAGTTGTCTGCATTGGGTGGGACAAAATGCACTGCCCCAATTGCAGCAATACCTCAGTTGCACTATACCTGTGAAAGTTCAGCGAAGTTGAACCAATGTGTCTGAAAGCAGAGTTTCTACTTGACACCTAATATACTGAAGGCAGTCAAAAGATTGCCAAAGATTTTGTTAGGTTTGGATTAGATTTTTAATTAACATGTGTGAGAGAATAGGCCCTAGCTCATGTTCTCAAAATGCTGCCAGGCCAATACAGCTATTCAGGATAAAAGCATTACATCTGGATACACAGAGAGCACGTGCCGATGTTACACTTAGGTTGGCCTAGCTAGGGTTAGGTTGATCTAAGTGCTGATTTGCACAAGCATTTGGGGAGGTTAAATCAGGCAAAAAATGACTGGCCCAATCTAAATAAGTTCACTAAATTAGATCTGGAATAGGTTAGTCTGATCTACCAAATGTCTTTACATGTTCAGAGCACAGTTCCAGAGCTGGGAAAGCCCAGCTGCTTGCCCCAGTCCCAGCACTTTTCCTGTTCCCCCCACCCCAATCTGATTGGGCTGTTTCTAGCCCCCTGTTCCCTCCTCAGTCCCCTGTGGACTAGCCTCGCCCAAACCTGCCTGCCCCTTTCCCCACTCCAACTTACTTAAATCGGGTTCCCAGTGCCATGAGTGACTGGGGCCTCCTGAATCTGGGGGGGGGCACCCACAGAAGCCACCAATGGCGATGGCCCTGTCAGGGGGGGCACCAGCCCTATGGACAGCATCAGTATCAGCTGTCAGGGGAGGCACTGGCCCCATCAGGGGAACATGTGCGCCCCCTACCAGTCACCTATGCCCAGTGCAATTCCCAGCACTGGCGAACATGTGAACAAGCCACTATGTTCATGCTAATTTAAGTTACATGATTGCAGATTGTGGACAGTGAATATCTGCTTGTACCCAAAAAGAGAAGCCCTTAAGAGCAAGACATTTAAAAATACCACTTCACATAGGTATTTTTCCAACGTCAACAGCACTTTAAGGCATAGCATTACATAGAGGCATTGCTGATTTACCATTATTACTATAGGGTATATTTTTTAAACTGGGACAAAATCTGAATAATGTCCTTAATAAAATAAAAATAGAAACAGAGAAATATATGAAAATTAGTAGTAAATTTAGAACTAAAGCCGATAGTTAGATCCAATTGCAAAGATCCTTGAAAAACTGCTGAGCCCCTCTATGTCAATGATGTTCTGCCCAGTGCAGGGGTTTGCTTAACTGAATGTGTTTTCAGGACTGGGGGACTAAGAAAGGATTTCATATAAATGGACAGAGGTAAACATAAAAGAGAGAGAAAGAGAGTTTCAAAGAAATGTGTCCTTTGTTCTGGGTTTTTAACATGTATGTTAATAGTATATATCTTTCTAATAATGGCCATTATTGTTTATATATACAGTTATTTCCTGTGGCTTCCTTCTCCTACTCCTCTTAAATAAAACTAAAATTTTATAAGAGAAGAAGGAAATTATTTGAGCAACTCATGAAAAGGGCTATTGTGCAATGCTTCATATTTCAGCACACGGGCCCATGGTGACTTTAAATAAAAGAAAGGGCAGATTTACATGTTGCAGAAGAATGGGTTATTCAAAAGCAACACAGCTGAACTTTGATGCATATTTTCCCTGTGCTCCTGACAGCACAGAGCTGTTGACTTGAAAGGCAATTTCCATGGTTCATAAAATCCCTGGTGGGCTGGCCTTTAGCAGTCCCAAGGATCAGGACAGCTGTTATTTGGCTAACATATGGGGCAAATAGGTGTGCACTGGCCTTGTTACAGAAACTCTTTGGAAAAAAGCTTGTGGAGAAGACAAGATTTGCAAAATGTGTTTTTCTTCTGGATGCTAAAAGCAGCATGAATGTGAAATAAACAGACCTGTTTGGCAGCAAACAAAAGCAGAACAGACTTTGAAGTGTTCTGCCTTCAGTAAGCTGGTGTAATTATATTTCTCAAATGTACTATGTGTTATTACAGCATTTGACTAAGTTACACATACGTATTAGACACACAGTCCCCCTCCTCCCCCACACACAATAACCTTGAGGCACATAGTAAAATGATGAAAGTCATTATCAGATCCATTGATGAATGAAAATTCTATGCATAAAAGGATGAAGAACCTTAAATCTTAACAGCTACTGCACACACCAATTCCTCCCTGGAGAAATCTGCTGTATTTTCCAAGGAACTAAGAAGTTAATTGGACATTTCAAAATAAAAATAAAAAGGCAATGGGCTGAATTGTTAATCTTGAAATTGTACTTTCTCCCTCTCCCTACACATTGACAGTGCTATAGTAACAGATAACAAATACAGAGGCAACCAAGGTTACAGTTCCAGCAGATTCTGCTGATGCAGCCACCTAGCAGTGGGAAGGTTGAGTGGTTATTGTGAACCTAATGATGATTTAATGATAGCTCCCACCATGTATCCTTGCAAGTGTGTTCACTTAAGTGTAGATTCTGACTGTTTCTCTTTCAAACATTAGCATTTATATTTCATCGTCTGAAACCAATCCCATCATGAATTGATGCAATGTATTGAGTAAGATTAAGGTATGATATCAATTTTAATTAGGGGTTTAGGCATAAGCCTGTCATGACTGGCAAGTGCCAGGTGATATTATCATAAGGATTTAGCATGAAATACAATGCACCAGGGCACCCCTTAACCCGCGCAAACAGCTCCTCACGCTCCACCTGGGGGACACAAAGCAGGGGCACGCTGGCGGCAGCAAAGGAAACAGACTTACCTGGAGTTGTGGCAGCAGGTGCTGCCAGAAGCCTAGCCTGGCCCAGCCTAAGAACAGGGCAGGGGAGGCATGCTGCCTGCAACTGGCACCCAGAGGCCTGCTGGCCACTGGGGAGCAAGGGGGGATGTGGGCTCGGCTGGTGGCCACCTGGGCCCAGCCCTACCCAGCTGACACACCATGGTACATGGGCATCTGTGTTCTCATGACCCCCAATCTAAGGCCAGTCAGCACACATGACCCTGGTACAGAACATCTTATCTCAGAAATGTTGCAAACTCTCACAAATTGCTTCTTTTTCATGGCTCTACATGTCCTACAGCTGCACACAAGGGAGAGGCTACAGCTGGGATATGGCCTCAGGGTTGCCATTGCCCATGGCTGAAGCTCCACAGGAGGACCCAGGATTGGACCCTTCCCCTGGATTGGCTGGCAGACATGCAGACGTGGTAGGCGGAGGACATCACCTACCAGAACAGATGGCGGGCCGAGGACATTGCCCATCAGGATATGTAGGACTGGGCAGAATTCAGGGCACATCTCCTGGCCCTGGAGTGGGATTACATGGAGGCCTTGTAGAAGGAGGGTGCACTCATGGCCAGGGCAGTGGAGGCCAAGGAGGAGGATTGCTGGGTGCTGGACACTGTCTTGGCAGTCACCTCTCTGCTGCCTGCTGCCCTACCCCCAACTGTAACCCCGTCTGCCTCCTGGCAGCCATCCACCGCCCACCAGCAGGCCCCCATGTGGGCTTGAGCAGAGTTCCAGCACTGCCTCCACCAGCCAGGAGCCCCTTCTCCAGATGCTGCCTTGGGTCCCTCACTACTCAGTGCTCCCACCTAGGCCCAGTTCTGCCACTTGACTTGGTTTCATGCAGGTGCGGAGCCAGAGCTGCCTGTAGCAGGGCTAGAGCCTGCTAGCTCTGGCCACTGGCTGCCGGAGGAGGAGCTGCCTGTGCCAGGGCACCGGTTGCCACCATCACCCTGGGTAAGCCCCACCCACCCACCAGGCTTGCCACGGTGTACACACTTTCAGGGGAATGGCCAGAGACGAGGGTGCTGGCCACATGTTACCAGGTTCTGCTCCGTAGGTGCCCCCCACCCCATGGCCACCCATCCCGAGATGGTGCACATACAGGCCACATTGTATATAGTTCACGTGGGGGAAAGGGTGTTTTTATTGTTGGCAAGTGAAGTGGATGGTGGAAGGACTCTGTTGTTGTGGAGGCAGGGGAGAGACGAGTCTGTTTGTTGTGAGGGCAATAATGTTTTCCTGAGAACTATCTGCAGTGAGCATGGTGCTGGGGGTGGGCAGCAGGGTGGGAAGTCCATGGGCACCTGTCCAGGTGAGGCAGAGTACAGGAGGAAGTGTTTAGTCAGTGCCTCTCATACCCAGTGCCCTGGCCCTCAGTGGTCAGTGTGTGGCTCTCCCAGGGCCTCGGTGACAGGAGCCCACTGGGGCCAGCAGGACCAGCAGCATAGCCAGCAGAAGCCCAGGGCACTTAGTGTTGCTGCCACGGGAAGGGGCTGGAGCAACCATGGCACAGGGAGGCAGAGGCTGCAGTGAGAGAGCTGCCACGTGCTGACCCCAGCCTCTGCACACTGCTCCTGGCCAGAAAAGTGGCTAGCCAGGGGGTGGGGCTGCCTTTTAAAGATAGTTGCCAACTGCTGACAGGTGCGGCTGGAGTCTTGAGCTCCCCGTGGTGGTGGCAGGGGCCCATTGCAGGGCCAAAGAAAGTGGAAACAGTTTGATGCTAGGAGCAGCGTATCTGCTCCTATGTCCTTGCATGTGTAGATGCCTGCCCGGGAGCATTTACTCACGAGTAGTTTACTTGCACATAAACTGCTCCCAGATCAAATGCATGTATAGACGCATGCACACATCTGCATGCACTTATCTTGGCTCAAATCTACATATTTACACTGATTCATACCATCAGTATCTTGTGTAGTGTGTATTTTATGTATACATGACAGATACAACTACAGAACATATTTTGTACATACATATTTTAACTGGTGTATTGCTGCTTGTCAGGAATGTTTTTTTGGGGGGAAAAAATCCTCACTGGAAAATGACAATTTGTAGAAATCACTTCACAGGTCCAGGACAGAATTTTTGTTATAACAAGAGAGAGGAATAACAGTGGTTACTCCTCTCTGGTAGTTATGGTACTCTGCTGAGCAGACTGAGAGTCAAGTCTGCTCTGCCTAATCCAGATAGCAGTCTTAACAGTACATATCCCAGGATAAGTGCCCTAGCCAGAAAGTTACTGACTCTTCTGTAGTGGAATCTCTCTCTCGCTCTCTTTTTCTGGTTTTGTCACCATTGATTACAAAGTGGCTCTGGCTGATTTCACTCAGGAACTTGAACTCGGGTCTCCCATTCCAATGAGCATCTTAACTACTGGGTTACAGAAACAGTCTCTGTGACCTAATTTCTGGTAATAAGCCATACCCTTAAATTTATTTTATATATATAAATATATTTATTCACACTCTGATTGGCTGACTGAAACAGCCAATCAAAGTGCGAATAAGTGTTCTGATCAGAGAAGGCCTCACCTCGCCCCCCCCAACCCTTGTTCCTTGGAGGTAGTGGTGGTAGTGGTAGCAGCACAGGAGGGGAGCATGGTTGGGATGCCGTGGGAGGGGCACGGCCACCAGAACTGGCCTCAAGCCACCCCTCCCCCTTTCTGTCATCGGCGCCTGCAGGGCTGATGCGGCGGCGGTGGGGGGGAGGAGTGGACCCGATACAGCTGGGAGGAGGAGTGGGTGCACAGCGGCGGCGGTGCGCAGGGGCGGGGGGATGAGAGGAGTGGGCCCAAGCCTGATGGGGAGTGGGGGGAGGAGGAACAAGCCCAAGCTGGAGGAGAAGCAGTGGGGGGAGGTGGGGAAGCAGGCCTCCTCCCCACCTCAGGCCCAGACCCACTCCTCTCTCAGCCACCCTCCCCCGCATCAGCCCAGACCAGCTCAAGTCATGTTGACTAGTGCAGTATTATAACAAAAGCTGATTGTGACCTTTATTTTAGATTGCCAAAGCCATCCGGTTGCATAGTTGTTATGGACATTTTTTTTGACGAACACTCAGACCCCCCTTGTTTGCAGCAGGCCTTTTTGGCAGAGGAAATCCCTTTAGGCTACAAAAGTGCCCTGTCTTTGTCCAACTACATTCCATTCATATCTGGCCAAGATACAACCCATTAAATATGTCTGTTTTCCTTCTTTCACTTGTGTCTCTCTGGGACAAGCTAGCAGCCTACCAAAAACCAGGGAACATCCTAAGGCCACACCACGCTCTCTCCACCAAAGCAGGGGAGGGAGAAGCACCCATAGTAATGGGAACTGCAGGGAACAGCTGGAGTAGAGGGGATGAGAGCCAGAAACCCCAAGACCTACCACAGCAGCATATGAATTGCCTTCATCAACCTGGACAGATGCTCCCCAAGGTCCCAGGTAAAAGAAAGTCAGATTGGGTGGGCAGAAAACCCAGCTCAGTCTGTCATGCAGAAATGCCCAACCCCCTCTCTAGGAAAATCATGGTGTACTGCTATAGCTAAGTCTAGTTAGGCCTAAGCTTGAGTACTAGCAGCCCGTGTTTCCAGGTGTTGAACTGTGATGGCTTGCAATAGGGGAGTTGCTCCAGTGGCACATTCTTTACTTTTTTATTGAAAAAGCAGCTTGAGGAAATTACACACACAAATCCTAAAAGAACATTACAGTGAGAGGCTGTAAAGTCAGGCACTTCAAAGTTAGCATTTGCCTATGCAATCTTAGTTTGACCACCCTCTCACCTCGCAGTGTGTGCACATTATGATGCAGTCTTTATTTACCTGATTGCACACTATTTTTCCCACAGCACGCCTGCCTCATTCAGCATGCAAGATAGACATACAAAGGAGCAGAATTTATGTGGCATGGTCACCTTAAATCTGGCCTTTCCTAAGGCCTGTGCGTCTCACTTTGCAATTTAAATGACGCTTTCTAATCTCTGCGTGGGCGAGATAGCATATGTCTGTAGTGCTCTCCACTTGGCCAGGACCTATAGATAATATTGGACCTTGGGGAAGTACTTCTACCTCTCGTCACTTTTTTTTTCCTGCTAACCTATGAAAAATTCATCAGCCAACCAAGGATTTTAATTTTGCATCTACAGTAACTGCCAGCACCTAAGAAGTAGATATTTCTTTCACTGGCATAGAGGAAACAATTGTTAACCCTCCAGATGGCAGCAAGAGAGAAGTGTGGACTCTGGCACTTCCCCTTCCCCTGCTCTGATTTTGAAAAGAATGCTTTCAAATAACCACAAGAATCTAACTGCCTCTCTCAACCCCCCTTGGTTCTTCTGTCCTCACATCAGGAAGCCAGGGCACTGAGAGCATTTGCAGGTTACCCCAGATCAGCACAGTAGGAATCAGCCACTATTAAAAGGAAGCAGATCAGACACAAGCAGACACAACCAGAGGATGGGAAAGATGATGCCTAAGTGACCTGCAACTGTTTCCTAAACCAGCCTACCCTCAGGATAGGAGAGAGAGATCAGAGTGACATAAATCAGCAAACACCTGTCATTCAGTGTGGAGGATCAAAGATTGCACTGGGCACCAAAGCTGTTTCTCTCTCTTGGATCCAGTCTGTTAGTAAAATGAAGAGACAAGCCACAACCTGGGACTGATTGAAGGTGCTTTGCTCAGTAAAGCTAACCTGCCAGCCAAAACAAAGGGAGTTTTAAAAATGCCTGTCTTGTCACATTCTTGCCAGATTAGTATCAGGGATGTGGCAATTCCTATGTTTTATAAATCTTTGTTTCCTATGTGTCTTGGGTCCAGAGCTTGATTTTAGGATACTGCCTGGACTGCTGTAGGGGGCCAACTGAAGTGGAGGGAAGCCATAGACAGAGAGAGAAAAAATTATTTGTGGGGGCTGAGCACGTGCACGCACGCATGCCCTCCTCCCCCACACGTAAGTCTGTGCAGGAAAGGGCTGGAGCGAGTGGGGCGGCTGGGCTGGGTGGTGGGACAAACGGAGCCTGGGTGGCTCATCCAGGGGCATGGGGGACTCCTGCCACTGTGTGCACCCCGGCGGAGACCTGTGTGGCACGTCCTCCATGATCTGTGCATGGGGCAAGGGAGCTGCCACTGCATGCTGGGCTTTGCTTCTGGCTGCAGCTGCCCCGAGAGCCACCATGTGCATCCCGCTGCTGAGCAGGCAGGGGGTGAGGTGCAGCCCAGAGGCAGGAGACACGTTGTGTCGCAGGGCTCTCATGACAGCTGCCGTGAAAAGCAAAGTGCAGTGCACAGTGCCAGCCACCTCTGCCCCGCACACAGATCAGGGGGAACATACCCCCTGGGCCTCTGCTGGGGTGCACGCAGAGGCAGAAGCCCCCCATGCCCCTGGATGAGCAACCCAGGCTCTGATTTTCCACCACCTGGCCCAGCTAGGGTCCTACTCACCCCAGCCCATGTCTGTGCTCCACTCCCTCCCCTCACCCTGAGGGCCTCAATATACCTCTCTCCCCAGCCCCTGCCTCTTCCCCTTCACAGAATCAACTGGTACTTGCCTGCTGTGCAGGGCAGCCAGTCATCCACATGTGGGCTGTGATCTTGGCTGTATTTGTGCCCCTCCCTGCCCCTGCTGCAGGTGCCCAGAGCCCATGGCTGGACTGCCTTGCAGCCCTACTCACTGCCTCGTGTTTGGGGGAGGGTCGAGCCCCTTTAGCCCCCTCTCCCCCTTCCACGGCCTATAGGGGAAGCACTTGAGGAATTGTCCTGGGACAGGGAGAGTATCTGGATAGAGTCACAGCAGCAGGACAGGAGGAGAATTTATGCTGGAGTCAAAGTTCTGAGGGACTGTAGGAAGAGGGCATGGGAGGGAGATATGTTGTGGGGTCAGAGTTATTGGCAGGAAGAAGCCACTGGGAAAGGGAATGGATGAAGGACACATAAAAAATTGTGGTGGGACTGACTTATAGCAGGGGAGACCAGATGGGGGTTGAAGCTGGTGTAGGATAGTGTGCTGGAAAGGGGCTGTAGGGGCTTAGATCTGGGCTCTGTGGGGCAGACAGCAATGGAAGGAAGTCAGTGGGAGGTGCCTGAGCCCAGGAACTCAGTGACAGGCGCTATGGAGATGGAGTTGGGCAGATCATACTTAAATGGACATCACCAGGAACAGCTTTGAAACCCACAGAGGGTGTGTTGTTTTTCTAAATAAAGGAACTGATCTTCATGAAAATGGAGGAAGCAAACCCACCACATGAGTTTATAAATCAACCTTGCATTAAATATTTGCCATATTCTTAATTATTTTTCAGCTCCTGTGCATTTGTTGTCTGCTATCCTCCTCAGTCCCTTTTCTCTGTCTTTTTTTCTCCCTCTCCAGACAGGCAGATAAACTTTTTTTTAAATCCCCCAGAACCTAAAACTAATAGCCTGAGCAGAGAAACGAATTGTAAGCAATTGCACACAGCTGCCAAACCACACACGAGGAGGAGGATGGCTATTTATTCTCTGAGACTTGGCTGTAATTTAACTGTCTGCAAAAACAGTAGCTCCGTGCAGTAAAAACAAATACAACCACCGCAGCCCTCTGACATTCAATTTTGTATTCCCTTTTCTCTTGAGAAACCCAGCAATTTCTCATACAAGGTTAAGAAACATTCAAAAACAAATAGCAAAATTTCTGTGAAATTAATAAGACAAGGCATTAATTAAATATAAGCCTTTAATAGCATTCAAACCCAATGCTTCAGTTTAGGCTCACTTTGAATATTAATATGAGAATCAGTCTGTTTTCTGATCAACAGCTAAATTCTGTGTTCTGTGTTTTCCTTGCAAAACTAGAGGATATTGTCACTAAGAGTAGCTCAGTGGACTATCTTAGCAGATGTGCAACACTCCAGCTATGGTTTGCCATACTGAAACAGACCAGTGGGCTCTCCTATCCAACAGCCTATGTCCAAGAGTGGTCAAATGAAAAAGAGTGTTTGAAAGGAAAAATCTATCCTTGTTAGGAAATTTCCTTTCGTTTCTCCTCAGTTTGCGACTCTTTTACTGCCACTATCTAAAGTAATTTATATAAAGCCACTAACATATCTAATCTTATCTAGATTCCCAGGGAAAACACCATAGGGTATTTCAAATCTGGGTCTTATTTATTGAAACCCCACAGTTCAAGGCAAAGGGTGCTTCTAATTTGAGTTTTGCCATCTGTTGCCAAATGTATGCGTTCATAACACAGACACATATCTAGGGTGGGTTGGTGATTTCTGAGATGTGGGTGGGAAAAGATATTAAGAGCTAAGGAACCAAGAGGAAGTTAAGAATCTGATTCAAAACGGAATAGGCAAAGGAATTCCTCCAATATAGAATGTTAAAGTAGGACAGGATGGGAGGAAATAATATGCAAGAGCTTGTTATAAAGTCCATTTTATGCATTCTGTTAATGATCAGGGCCCCCAAGCCTTTTTATTAAAATTAGTGTCCTTTGCTTGAAGCTGATATCTTCAAATCAGGGCTATAGAACTCATCTGATTTCAATGGGATTGTTCAGGTTTTGCACCTGCATACCGCAAAGAAGAGATTTGTGCCAATGTCTTCACAATTTGACTCTTCAGTTATTTTGCACAAATTCATCTCTCATGATGTCTCAGGCTTCCTACTTGTATTTTATAGAATGTTTTAGAGGTTAGTAACATCACTGAAAAATTTTAGTAACAAAGCCTCCAGGCTGAGCTAGTAAGATTTGGAAACTGGTTTGATTTCTTCTCTGAGCTCAAGCTGTAGCTTCAGTGGACTCAGACTTTGGAAATGGGTGAAAAATATTACCCAGACCACAACAGCAACTTTGTCCAAATTATCTAGCCACAGCACTAGACTCCAAACTGCAAGGGCAGCCCTACATGGGGTCACCTCACCTGGAAAGATGGTGGTTATAATACAGGTCTTCTCAGATGGAGTACAATGAGAAGAACTAAAATGAGGGGAAAGTTCAGCCTTCTTCAGATCTCTGTTTACAAGCATAATTTCTGGTGTGATGGCATCCCTGGAAATGCCACTTACAGGTAAAGAGGTTCTGTGAATACTGCACGAAAGAATGAAGGCAGAAACCACCAAGCATCTTACACACATTAACATTACACAATATCCTCCTGTTTTGAATGGGTTATCCCAAGTTCCTTGGATAGCATTACTAACACTGGAATGAGTAATGGGAGTTTTTATTTTGAAGTTAAAACACACCAAGGACCAAAACCATAGGCAGGTCTGCATGGAGCAGGACTTTAACTTGGTGGAAGAAGATTTAACAAGCATCATCATACATGCAACTGTCAAAGGTAAGTCTATAAATCCACATATATTCCATGAGTGCCATTTCCTCAACAAAGAGGACTACACAGCAAAGTGCAAAGGGAAGGAAGCCAGGCTGTAGTCACATTCATTGCAATGGCTATACAAACTTGCCAGGCATACCAAACCAACTGAACCTCAGATCTAGCTCTGAGGATGATCTGAAAGGAAGCACATATCTGCTCTATTAAATGCCACCATCTTTCTCTATAAATTAGTGTTCACAGTAGCCACTGACTACTGCCCAGACTGAATTATTAAATAATGTGCAGATAGCAGTATCTGTTAGTGTTAGAAGACCTATACAAAAATCTGTAAATTTAAGTAAAATTAAACAAAATGCTGGGAGAGTCCCTATTAATATCAGGTAATGTTGGTTTAGTCTGAGCAGTACACATATACACACACACACTTAAGTGCATATTAAAAATATAAAAATATTTTTTCCTGTTTTATTCAATGTTAAAAATGAAATCACAGCTCTAAGCTTCCCTATAGTCTTGCAACTGCCTAATCATAGAATGTATACATAATTTCAGTGTTTAGAAATTCTTAAAATGTATGCCATTCATCTTTACTTCGAGATTCTTCACACTGATGTTTGTGCCATCTGAACCTAGCTAGTGACATTTCTTAGGCTTTTGAGCATGCATGTTCTAGTTACAGATCTTCCTCATCCTTGTCTTTCATTCCAAGTTTCAATTTCTATTGCCCTCTCTAAACAGAGCAAAATTCAATTCAAACCTCCTGGGGCTTTTACATCAAGCCAAAATTTCAACTTTGATCGCTCACAGGTTCATGGACCTTAGCAAAAAGACCTGCAGAAGCAGTTTCAAGAGACTGACTAACCTGCACTAGTATAAGCATTGCCAGCAGATCAAGGGAAGTGATCTTCCTCTCTGTTTGGCACTGGTGAGACCATATCTGGGGTCCTGTGTCAGTTTTGGGCCCCCCACTACAGAAAGGATGTGGACAAATTGGAGAGAGTCCAGCAGCAGACAATAAAAAATAGGTAGGGGGCTGGGGCACATGACTTACGAGGAGAAACTATGAGAACTGGGCTTCTTTAGTTCAGAGAAGGGAAGACTGGGGTGGGCGGTGGATTAATAAGAGACTTCAACTACCTGGAGGGTGATTCCAAAGAGGATGGAGCTAGACTGTTCTCAGTGGCACCAAATGACAGAACAAGGAGTAATAGTCTCAAGTTGCAGCAAGGGAAGTTTAGGTTAGATATTAGAAACAAATTTCTTACTAGGGGGGTAGCAAAGCACTGGAACAGGTTACCCAAAGAGGTTGTGGAATCTCCATCCTTGGAGGTTTTTAAGACCCAGGTAGACAAAGCCTTGGTTGGATGGTCTAGTTGGGGATGGTCCTGCTTTGATCTAGTTGGAGATTGGACTAAATGACCTCCTGGGGTCCCTTCCAACCCTGGTTTTCTAAGATTCTGTGACTTAGAATTGACTGAAACAAGGGGGAAGAGAATTACTATAGACCTGCATAACTGGCATTTCCTTCAACTTGGCCACTGCCCATTGGTCCAAATGTATCTTGCATTACATCTACAGTGCAGCAAAGCAATAAATTATCTCCGAGTACTCATGATGAGGCATCACAGTTAGCCACCATTCAAGTGCAGCATGTCTCGTATCTCAAGTATATGATTGATGTTATGGCTCAGTTTTCTACATACCACACTTTCAAATACAAGAGGTCTCTCTCTTGTCTACTTGCTGGTGATGGAGATTACAAGACGGATATCACATAATAACCACGCTGTTCATTCCATCTCTCTTCTCTCTCTCTCTCCTTTCCTCCCTCTGAGAATTCTGTTTGGACATTCTTTGTGGTGGTTCGTCTTAAACTCAAATAAAAGTCATCCAGACTTTTTCTAAGTTAATTACAAAATATATTCAGTAAGAGATTTTCAAAAGAGGAGTTTGATTTGTCTAGGTTTGGGCACTGTTGTAATTTGTCTAGGTTTGGGCACTTTCTAAAACCTTTACAGTAAAACTAAAGCATTTAAGTTTATCATCTCGCACATTTTTACTCAGTAAAATCACCCTTAAATCTCATGGATTCATCATATTTTCATAAAAATGGCAAATGCAGTAAAAAAAAAATCTGTAAGCAACATGGGCCAGAATTTCACACACAATCACATGTATACAAACATACGCAAGGCTACATGATTTCAGTGTAACTAGCTAATTTAAAACCATCTGAGGAGCCTTCCTACACATTTTAACCACTAGCAACAAGCTGTCCCCAGCAGAAAAAAATAAAATACTTGACAGAATTTTTGAAAGCCATATTCTGATGCTAGAGGCACAAGGAAAAAAAAAATTGAATTATTCAGTCATAATTAAAGAAAACTACCCAAATACAACTGTTTCATGAAAAGACTGCTTCAGGAGTTAACCTAAATGTATCACTCATCCATTGTTATACTGTACAGTGGCAAGAGAGAACGTGGAAAGCAGATGTCTTTCCATTGTGACCCTTCCAGGCACTTCAGTGCCAAGAACTTTTCCAATGAGTCACATTTTTGCTAACATCACATTGCTGTGTTATGATTGGAAATGAAGTGAAAACTCTGATGACCCCTGGCAGACTTTTGCACCCTTCCTTCAGACTGAAGAGATGGCTCTAATCCAGGTTCTTTGTGGAAGTTGAAGAAAGTTCTTTCTCAGTGGAAAAGCTCTACTGACTTACATGTCACATAGCTCTATTTTATGTTACGCCATTTACACTTACAATACAGGTCTTGTTCCTGTTCAGTAAGTAAAGACTCCCCCTTACTCCCACTTCCTCTCTCTTAAGTGACTCTGTTAATTCAAACTCTTAAGTCAAATTGTGTTAAAAGGAATCTGGAAATCTTTTGCTGCAGGCTGCTATACACTTATTACCACTACTTTCATCTGAACTATTCTGTTGAAAATAAATCCTACGAACCCAGAGCTAAATCAGAAAGCCAAATCCTGAAGTTCTGGTCACAGAAACACAGGAATACCCACATGGTATTAGACCAAGATTCCACATAGTGTCATATCTCATCTGTGACAATGGCCATCACTAGCTGCTTCAGAGAAATGTAAGAGAAACTCTCCTATAGCAGTAGGCAGTAATGTTTCAAGGAAGTTTCTTTCTGTCCTGAAGGTTTTTCATCTTTTCAAAGCTGTGGTGTTACTGGGCTGAGTTTCCCAGCACTGGGCACGGAACCCAGCCGGGCTGAGTTCCCAAGTGCTGGGAACTGATTCCAGTGGCAGGAGGCACTTCCCCCTGCCAGGCTCAGTTCCCAGAAACTCACAGCCCTGGGGAACTCAGCCCAGTGGGGGGAAGTGCCTCCTGCCACCAGGCTCACTTTTCAGTGGCCTGCAGCCCTGTGGAACTCAGCCCGGTGACAGGAGGTGGAGCACAGCGCCAGCTCTGCCCACCTTCCGCTCCGGGCTGAGCTCCATGGGGCTGGCGGAGCTCAGAGTGTAGCCCAGCACTGGGAGGCAGGCAGAGCTGGCTGTGCTCCAATCGGCTCTGCCAGCCCCATGGAACACAGCCCGGTGGTGGGAGGTAGGAAGAGCCAGGGCTCTGCTCCCTGCCAGGCTGAGCCACATGGGGCTGTGGGGCCACTCGGAGTGCCTCGCTGGCTCTCCCCTCCCTCCCAACAACTGGCTGCTGCTTCGAAACTCAAAATATTTTGAAACTTTTGAAACGTTTCGACTGGCCTCGTTTCATTTCCAGGCTGTTTTGAAACTCTTCATTTCATTTCAATTTCACTGTTTCGAGCTTGAAACAAGTTGAAACAGCATTGAAACGAAACAGCTGGCAAAGCTTCACACAGCTCTAACACAAAGTATTAACATAATATATTAATTAAAATAATAACATTAACTATAATAATAATGACAATAGTGATAATTTATCTTAATATTAATTATTCTAATTCTGAGTATCCTTGTTATCCATTGATATCCAATCATTTTTATTGATTCTAAGTACAACCAGGGTGGAAACTGGCTTGAGACAGGTTTGCAGATTTTGAACATTCTTCCTATCTCAACTTGGGGCAAAAATGAAAAATACTACTTTTTTGGAAAAGGGGCTATCGAAAAAAAAAATCAAATTGTGTCAATTCAAATATATTTTAATTCATTTATAATTTTAATATTTTAATCTTTAATATTTTATTTGTAGTATAAATTAACTAAAAAATCAAAATGGATCAACTGCAAACCAGGGAGCACATTTTTGTTTTCCAGATTGGAAGATCTGTCAAAACTGTCTCATTCGAACATTTTGATGCATCAGCACTTTCTGATCAACACTTTTCTTGGAATATTCCTGACCAGTTTGCTGCTGAACTCTTGGTCTCAATAATATTTGTAGCAAAGACCTAATCACGTATCATGTAAAAAAAATTATCAGTTTGGAATTTTCAATGTTTTGGAATGTCTCAGCAAAGAACTTTGCCCAGGATCTGAATAAAGATCCTGCTAATTCTGCGATGTCTCTACAGGTAGGGGGGAAACAGAAAAGACATTTTCTTGAATGTATGCATTCTGGTCCTTTTGCAATTACTGCTGAAATTGAAGGTACAGTAATATTGCTGAGCCTCGGAATATTTGTTAACTGTCAACAATTTCCACATCGACTAAAATGGGTGAAAGGAAACCCCCCCCCCCAAAAAACAATATCCTGCCTTCTCACCAAGCCAAAATGTAGCTCATCACTCCTTCCATTCCAGCAAATTCATAGCAGGGGCCTCCTAAAACCACCTGTTAGAAAATGATAAAAACTGACTATGGAAGGACAAGATTGCTATTTACAGTATGTTTTGGAGTAAGTTGTTCAGGCAAGGTTTAAATGGCTCAAACAAATATGCTTCCACTGCTTTCCTTAAGAAACTATTCCCCACTTAGTGTTTACCTTTCTGGGCTTTTTTTCTGATGCTGGAATGAAATCTTTCTTTCCCCACTCAGTTTCATCTTAACTTTAACTCCTCCTGGTACAAATGCTAAACAACACCACTTCTCCTTTTTTGCTTCTTGTATTCTTATAATTGCAGCACTTCTCTCTAAGCCACAAAATTCTTTAGTTGTTATTTAGTTTTTAAATTATGAATTAGTTCTTCTAGCTTTTTATTGTTAATGTATGGTTCCTTCCCCCCCAGTTTCTGTGATATTCCCACCCCCAGGATTGCAACCCCATGAAAACAGCCTGTAGAACACAAGCCTGATAGTCAAGTTGCAGGGCATGGATGGGTCTAGGAGGGGTGGGGCCAGGAACAAGGTGGAGGTCAGATTGGGTCCCATGAGCTGTGGGTTCCCTCCTGGTGCATGGGCAGTAACTCCCCCAAAAGCACCTTTCCTCACTGCTCTCAGCCATGTTGAGGAAGCATGACCAGCACCTCTCACACCCCAATCATTTATTAAAACATGAGAACTTTTTTTAATTTGTCTCCTCTTTATTTCTTTTAAATTGTTTTTATTCCATTCTTCACTGGCTGATTTCCTTCATTTCACCACCCATCCCCATTTCCTTTCTACCTCCCATTTCATTATACACCCCATCCCATTAACCCCATCCCACCTTCCAGCTTCATGTTCATCCCCCTGCCCTGCTATCTCTCCAATTCCTCCACCTAGAGCAGAGATAGATGCCTGTCCTGGCTCACCAGCCCTTTAGTGGCAACTCACAGCTATAGCACCCAGTCCATCCCTGCTTGCCAGCCCTCTAGTGGCAAGTCACAGCTATATGGGTGGGGAACAGTCAGAGAAGGTTTTTAGCCCTAAGGTGTGCCTCCTCCAAACTTGACCAAGCAGTAACACCAATCAACATTTGAGCAGTTCAAAGTGCAATGTGTAACAAGGCCCATAGATACATTTTAGATGTACTTCCCTGAGTCTTCCAGTCTCTATTTTGAAGTTTGTTTTGTGTCTGTTTGTTTTAAAGCCCTCATCTGGATTTTTGTTTGATTTCAGATTAGAAACACCCTCTACCCCATTTGGTCCCATGTCTTGTGTACATGTGCTATTTTTCTCCTAGGAAGTTAAACTTAGCAATTTAATTAGTTAAATTCAGCATCCTCTAAGATACATAATATGCTGTTAGGTACATGGTCCTATGTGTTGAGCATGTATTGAATATGCCACAACAATTGGCAAGAGGTGGGACCTGATGACCACCTGCACAGAAACATCAACCAGGGCTGCAACTACAGCTCCTCTGCATTTTGCATGTAAGACAGTCTACCAGAGAAACAGGATCCCTCCTCATAACATCACAGCTGAGATTTACACCATCCCCCAAATGTAAGAGAGTGGGGACTAATGGTAGAGTATGTGCCCTTCCCTTGAATGTACTTTCTCTCCAACCATCTAGGTAGCATATAGCCCTCATTAGTACCACATATTCTTCTGATTCAAAATGTTCTGAACAGCATGCGACTTTCAGACTTTCTTGCAAGACCCAGTGCTTTAGGAGGGATGCTGAAGCAGCAAATATTGTTGAGGATAAAATGTGTATGCGAAAGCAGAGAATTCAGTTTAATGTTCTGTGGTGCCTGGTTCTTTATTATTATTTTATGCTATGGGATTTCTGGCTTGATTTATGGGCATTTAAAAATTTTAAATGTGAGGCATTTAGAGTATTCAAACAGGCACTTCTCAATGCTTTATACATTTAAATACAAAAATATAGCTTTCTCAGCTTTTAGCCATCTGGGGAGACCCACCCTTATACAGATGTCACTGGTTCCCACATCAACATGCACCACTGCTATACATCTTGGACTCCACCTCAGAGGAGGGGATGAAACTATTTGGCCAGCAGAACAGTGTGACAGCTGAAGCCCAAGAGTTTCAGTCTCCTCAGAAATTCCATAGTGCTCTGTAGGCCTGTGACCCATTTGGGCCAAGGAACTGTAACCCAGCTCATTAGCACAGAAAGGATAGAGCAGGATCCGTCTCTAACATTACAGCCTATTTCTAAATGAAGTCAGTTTTGCTCACAAGGCTAACAAAAAAGTGCTCTGAAACCTCAAAGTTTATGAGGCTTTTCCTCCCCTTGGTTTAGCTTAAAATCTAATAAACTTGAATCCATTTTAAATAGTTATAAAAAAATATTGCAACCATGTTAATAAGCTATGTGCAGATTTTCAGCCCAACAGAGCAGTAAATGACAGACACTAAGTCCCCCAAAACCCAGTTCAGTTAGAAATGAAGACACCAGACAATTAACTATGTAGACGCACTACTAAGCACCACTATAATTAGCAGAATCAGCCTCTTATTCATCCCACCAGTGGTATATTCTGCCTTTTATTTCCTAACCAGTAGAAGTCTGTTTTGGTCTGTCTTCAAGAATGCAGTTGCTGTGGTCAAGGAATGTCAGGTCAAGAAGCAGGAGGTCAAGGACTGGGGCTGACTAACCACCAACTCTAAAACTAGCCCCCCCACAGGCAGGGTTTTATGCAAATGATTCACCAGTGTCTTTTGCTGAAATGAACCATAAGTGTCCTATTTATTGTCTCATTCATAAAAGTTTTACAATGATATTTTGTCAATGAAAAATCTGCCTTCCACTCACCCACCAGGACAAGATGGCTTTAGTATACTGGACAACTTCATGAACAAGCAATGTACAGCTTGGACTGAGACAGACATTGCATAAACTCGTTTGAGCTCAATCAGTTAAGTCTGATACTACATTCAGCCAGATTCATCTCAGACCAGTTTCAGCTATTTTGAATTGGTTTAGGTGCACTGAATGTCTGTTCTGTTACAGGTTTAAAACAGTTTCTGATCACGTAAATCATTGTGTGTGTAATATCTGTCCCTAGCCCTGAAGTTAAGCGGATAATGATCAATAAGAACAATTAGCAGGGCAATATTGAGCTAGCAGTTTTTCTTTCTTAATCTACAGTGTCTGAGACAAACAGAGCCAGAATTTCCAAAGCAAGTCATTCATTATCAATAAGCCGAGAGCTTCAAAACAGCTTAGTTTTCATTCAGGTATGAAAGTAAATGGTCCGGATTCTCAAGGGAGTTGAGCATTTGCTGTGTTCTTTTGGCCCAGCTGCAAGTGCTAAGCACTAAAAAGACTCATCCTGACTACTTTAGATACTCTAGCCCATAGGAAATGGTTGTGATAAGGACTGTGGTTGAATGCCACCGCTTGGATTTGTAGGAGTTGAGGAGAAGGGTGGGATTTTAGAACATGTTTGAAGTCATTTTAATGTTGTGAAAGGCACTGGACTGACCGATGTGAAGACTGTCAGTCCATTCACAGAACAGATACAGTATAAGTAGCAGCAGTCTAAGGTTTTCCACTAAGCCCCACCGCTATGCACCAACTCTGGCCTCAGGAACATCTTAAAATGAGAGCATAATTTATTCATTGTCTTCTCTTCTGCAACTACTGTATCCAAACAGTGTAACTATGGGTGGAAGAACAGGGCATGAGCCCCGGGGCTCAGACTAAGGGCGGGGAGGCCACCAGAATAGAGGTAGGGGGACTTGAGGCTCAGCCTCCTTCCCCTCCCCCCCTGGGAAATGCCAGGGTATAAACCCTATCAGTTATGCCTCTGTTGTACTAAGGTGGTCTGGACTTTTTTCCAGCAGTAGGAATGGGAGTGAAAACAGCAAAGCTATCAACTCCACTGTGCCTTCAAGCAAGCACCTTCCACCCTAGATAAACTTGGTTCTTCTGCCTTGCCTTGACAAAGAGCAAGAGTCTGTTCCATTTTGCATAAGACCAGCTCTACTAACTAATGCAGGAGAAGGTGTGGGTGGATGAGCCCATTTTTCTAGCACTGTTATTTGTGTTAAAAGTTGTTGAGTTCTTTGACTCAGAGGAGAACAACAAGTGTGACAGTGTCTAATTCATAAATAGCTCCCACCCACATAAGGATGGACACAGCCAAGTGCAAATTTTCCAGCAGAACTCTCATAATTCTCAAAATTAGGATAGGCGTGACACAGCTCTTTCATTTCAGATTTGCAAATGCATCCTACAGTCATGAGGGAATTTGTATTTTAGTTTGTTCAGATACTGATTAGAATTTATGTTAATTATGAAGACAGGCATATAAGTCTGGAGCTGGACTAAGTAAGCAATGGTGCACACATGAGAACTCAGTATCATTTTTACCATTTCTGCATTTAGTTTAATTTAGAATAATTGAAATACCCATTTGTTTTTGTATGCGCCTCATGCGGGACTCAGCAACTTGAGTCTGCAAGGCAGTAAAACATTCTCTTTCCAATTTCCATATTAATTTTTCCAGGTTTACAAGTTACAAGATAGTTTCCAACTCTCAAGCCAGCGAACTCAATTTGGGTTTGAACAGCTAAGCTGCGTCCTTTCTTCGTCATACATTATCTTCAGTAACACTTTTTCCAAGCCATATTTCACCCTCAGTTGCAGCTGGACCATCTCTCTTCTTCCTTTTCCATGTTTGTTTTTGTGACACCTCTTTTATATATCCATGTTTGTAAAATGAAGATGTGAATGCAACAGATGGTATCATGCCTGTGTTAACTTTATCTAGCAAGCATGAATAGCAACAACAGTAAAAATGTGGTGACATGAGGTTTAGCACATGCAGGGTCCCTGGAAAGTTTGTACTCTAGTTCCTAGCACATGCTAAAGCCCATTCTGTCACATCTTCAGACAGCATGGTACTGTTATGCATGCTATCTCGGTTAAGTCCGCACAGGTATTCTAGCACATGATATATTCACACCTTCATTTAGCTGTGCAGCCATACCCTTAAATATTACACCACTTACTGATAAGAATGTATAAAATGATCCATGAAGGCAGACCTCCCTGTGTTTGTGGAGTCCAGTGGAAGCTACTAAGGTTGTTTTGCAGGATTGGGCCTGGTGTTTGAACATGTGCTACACTAGGGGTGGCCACCTGAGGTACCCAAAGTGGCACTGACATCCTTTGTGTGGGGCACACAGCACATTACGGAAGGGACAGGCAGAACAGAAACAGACAGGGCAGAAAGCAGAGCAGGAGATCAGGCAGGAAGCATGGAGTAGGAAGCAGAAAGCAGAGCAACAGATTAGACAGAGGAAGGTGACCGGAGTGGCACACAAAGAGGGTGTGGGGCTAATTTGTGGCACATCTACCACACAGGTTATCCCCCACTGTGCTACACCATTATGATTAACTGTAGGGTCTATGCATTCAAAAACATTACCACAAATTAGACAATAAGGAAGGGGGACTGTTTTCCAAACCAAAGTGCCTCATTTTTCTACTTTGTCAAGCAGCAAAAAATACCATTGCTCATTAACAAATTTTTAGGTTGCCTTACCCAAGCACAATGGTCTATTTCACAACCTCATCACTACAGTTTTACTGTGGTATAATTCCACTAAAGCCAGTGAATTGTGCTGCCATAAAGCTGGAGCAATGCCTTAGGGAATCGAGCCCAAAAGACACATCAGTGAAACCTTGATAAACCAGCTAGCCACACTGCACCAAAATATTGTTACTCTCAGAAAAGAGATTTGGTCTCTATTCTTTTAATAAGGATCATTTCTCCTATTGTAGTTTTTGCCTTTGGGGGCATAAGTATCAGAGATTTTAACAAGTTCATCCTGCTCCTGGGCACATATTTAATAAGACTGAAGTGTCTACTCAATTTCTCTGATCAGATCTGGTTCACTGCATACTAAATGTGTTTCTTGGACAGATCTATACCAATGTGGCATTGGCTTTTCCAAGTTATAAAGCTTTTGCCAGTGTTGCTTCTTCAGCACTTTTCAATAGCAGTGAATACAGATAAACATATGGAACCACAGATGTGGTGGGTTCATCAACAGCGCAATAATCATTTCCAGTTAGCAGTGAAGGCCAAAGGTAGCCTGCTGGAATATACAGGACAGATTTAAACCCCTGGGTGCAATGCGCCACAATTGGTTTGCATTCTTTGTTTTACTGATTTAGTTGGAAAGGGCAGGATATCCTTTCCGTGCTTCATCCTTGTTAGAAGCAATGTTCTTTTCAATGCTGTCCTGGCCACTGAACTGCTGCGTGTTTTACAGAAGTTTGTACTGTACATTATGCCTAACACACTAAAAACAATATGCACCTGCTGAAGCCAGATGGGCACTTTTAGTTGCTTGCCTCTTCCATCATTGCTACATAAAAAGTTGGGTCTCTTTAAGACACTCTGCAACTTGCAAATTCAGTGGGCCTGATTATGATTTACATTGTTGTAAATCTAGTCGTGTCTGTAGAGTTACTAGATGCGAGTGAGGGAAGGCTTGGGTCCAAACAACCTACTCTCCCCTTCACTGAAATGGCCTGACACTTTCGCTAATGTAGATGTGCAGGAATCAAGAAAAGATAGATCTCTATCTGCAGTCCACCAGAAGCTGCAGGAACTAAGGAGGACATTCAGCTTTTTCCATGAAGCACTCAAAATCTCATAGTGTTCGACACTTATCACAGTGGAGAGACTGGCTCTTCCACAGGTATTATTCAGTAGAAGAGAGGGATGCTAGTTAGATTAGTGGTGGACTCTAAAAGCCCACCACTCAAAACATTGCAAAGACATCTAAGGCATTCATAAAGACCAGGTACAGACGTTTCATTTTTACTGGTCTAAGTGATCGTAAACTGGTCTAAACCTGGAACAGAACAGAAGTTCGGCACACACAGACTGGTCTAAAAATGGTGGAACTCAGTCTAAGATAGATCTGGACTGATATTCACTCTAACTTAATTGATTTAGGTTAGACCAGTGCATTGAACTTCCAGTGCCAGTCCCCCTATTGACTCAAGTAGGTCACTGTCCACTAGCAACCCAGACTCCTCTGTGGCCCTCTGCTAGCCCTCCCATCACAAGGAAGTACGCTAGCACTTGCCCTTGTCATAACCCAATGATTTTTAGTGCCTCGGCACATTGGAATTTTCCCGCCACATGGAGCTTTCTTTGCACGGTGGATTTCTCAGCTGCAGAGAGAAATCCCTGGTGCAAAAGAGTTCCCGCCACACATATGAAAATTCGTACCCCATTATTGGCTGATTCTAAATTATTCCTACGTGGCGGCTAGCAATTGGCTCACTAGCCATATAAAAGGTAAGAGCAGTTTCCGCCCAAGTTGGAGGACTCCACAACCACCTCGTGGAGAACTCTGAGCGTGCTGTGGAGCCTAGCAAACTCCGTGTGCGTCTTGGAGGAGGACAGAGAGGCCTGATCAGCTCTTAGCCACTCCCCGTCATAGTGTAATTTGACGTATCCCCCATGTGAAGAAGCGCTCATGGAGTCGTATATCGACGACTCACCTCAGTTCGGTTCGGAAGAGATCTCACTTGTGTTTGTTTGTCTGCAACTGCAACTCAAGCAAGTTTCCTCCCTGCACTGTGACCATCGGCAGTGTAAGTAAAGCTTTCTTTATAAAACCAATACGCTTCCATGCCTAACTCTACTCCATCATGGAAAAACCACACCTGACGGTCCGGGCTACTGGCCGTAGCCTTAGACCGACCCTCGGTCCTGACGGCCCTGTGTTCAGCTACTCTGCACAAGTGCCCAGTGGCCCTGCCCCCAAGCTGTCACAGAGCTGAGTCCACACAGACCCTTTCCACATCCCTGCCTCCTGCCTTCTGTGTCAGCTTGATTTCAACAGAGAACCAAGAATTGTCTCTACACTCTGTTGTGCTGGCATCCACCATAGAACCCATGCTGAAAAATGATACCACTTGCTATTAATTTTCTTAGTAAATATACTTCTTTTTCTTCTTCATGTGCTCCAGTCAAGAAAAGATCATCTGACCTTCATAAGAAAATATTATCCCTGGAAAGGCTCAAACTATTTCCCTGGGCCTCCAGCCTTGTCTGGATTCATTTCTCTAGGCCCTCTGGCCCTATCAGCCCACTAGACCCTGGGCTTCTCAGCCATAGCTCGTCCCTGGGCACTTTGTCCTGTTCTTGCTTCAGCCTCTCAGGCTTCAGCCCCTCAGCCCAGGCTTTAGCTTTTATAGCCTCTGCCTGTCTCCAAGCACTGGCCCCGACTTGGCTGAATCCCTTCCTATGCTCCAGCTCTACTACACAGGCCTCAGCTCTCTTGGCTTTGGTCTATCTCTGTCCCTCAACCCTCTGGGTCCCTGACCCCAAGCTAGGCTACTACCATGGAGTGCCCCACCACCCATCCTCCCATGCCCTCTTGTAGTCTCCATCCTCCTTTACAGCCACAACCTGGTCCTCCAGTTTCACTTAAACACAACACAAATATAACCAAACCACTTCCCAACTAATGTCCACTCCCACTCTGGGTCAATACCACACCACATGCCATACTTCCCCATTACGTCTCTCAGGTAGCTGGGGAGCCTGTGGGCCTATTTCCTACAGCCCCTCTCCTCAGGATCTCCTCTCCCTGCAGCATGCAGGGCCAGACTGCTTCCTCTGCCTCAGACACTGGGCTTATATGCCCTTAAGCACCTCCCCTTTCAGTCATGTGGCTTCCCAGACACATGCAGGGACTTCTCCTTTTGCTTAATGGCGATTTTGCCCTCCTCTGCTGCAGCTTAACCCAGCAGTTTACAGCCATCACCCCCTTGGCTGCTTAGTGCAGTGCAGCTAGCTCCACGATAGTCATTCCCTGCAAAGCCCCTATCTCTGTTGTCTTTGGCCAGCTTGCTTTCTAGCAACTGGCCTTTGCTCAGCTGCCTGCCCCACACAACTAAATTGGTGTGCTGCACACTCCCCTTAAAATAACAGGAGCCTTTGGCTCCCTATCACAGTACCTACAGTGTTCTACTATCAAAATCTGCCTTGTAAAACTACTTCCAGGGGCAGATCCAGAAGGGGTGCTGTGACACAGGCACATGCCTCTTTCAGCTGGTGGCAACAGCCAGAGACTTTTTTTAAGAATCCGAATTAGATGAGAATTGCCCCTCCCCCACCCAACCACTTCCCCCCTCACTCCCCTGCCATTCTCTGGCACCTCCCCTCTCCTTCCCTTCCCTCCCCACCCCACTGCTGCTGCAGTCTTCTGCGGGGAGCTCCAGAGCTGCTCCTGCCCACTCTATCTGGGCTTTTCAGGGAGCCAGGATCAGCCAGGGACAACAGCAGTGAGTGGATCCCTCCTCCCTGCCCAAGTGTTCCCTGCCAGCCTGAGAGCAGGGCTGGGGGAAGGGAGCCTCCCGGCTGCCACTCTCTGGCCAAGCTCCCTGGCTCCATGTGCACCCCAACTGGAGCAGAACAGGAGCAACTCTGGAGCCTTCCTCCCTCACCATTGCCCCAACCCACACTATCAGCTAAGGATAGCGCGGACAGTGGCAGCAGCAAGCAGGGGAGGGTAAATGGGAGGAGAAATGAGGTAATGGGAGGAGAGGGGTGGAGTTGCAGGGAGATTGTTACCTGATACAGGGACTTGAAAAAAAACCCTGACTGCTGCTCCTGCAGAACGGTCTGTGGGCCTTGCAAGGAGTGCTGTCAACCCTACAACACCAGTCAGTGCTCCCATGCCCACCCTGGCCCCCCTAACTACTATTTTAACACGGCCAAAGGTCAGAAAAGCTTTCCTGAAAACTATCTAATCAGGACTTTAGCTGTCCAGGACTTCCCCTCATTAAAGTACTTTTTTGTATCTTCTTTTCCTTTTATTTTTTTAATCCTGAAGTTCCAAGAGCAACCCAACTTCCTTGAAGCAAAAAAGGAGGAAACCAACACCCTGCTAGTAACTAGAGCAAAAGAAAAAACTCACAAAGATGTACAGAGAGAACTAAGTACCAAGACTTTCTAGAGTCATTTATACAGGCATTAGAATAATCTATGTTGTTTTATGGAACAGTATAAATGTGCCTACTTAGGATAACTCCCACCTTGATAGATCATTCACTGAAATCTAATGCAAAGAAAATATACCTGAGATAGTACTGTGAAACCCAGGATTTCAAATGCTTTGTGTCAGGTCACCAAAAATCATGGGATTCATTTAAAACTCATAACATTTTTTTAAACCTAATACAACTGGGGTTCTTTCTATTTGTCCTCTTTTTCAGGCCTACATGGTTCATGTTTTCAAGCTTTTCTATGCTACCAGGAGGGCCAAAAAACTTTCATTAAGAAGAAAAAAAAGGTGATGCAAACTTAAACTCCTCTCATAAATGCATGAGTCTAGGAGCTAGAGATTTAAGACAGACACTAATATTGACTTAAAATCAAGTCACAAAAGTTGTCAACACTGCTTAGGTGATAGATAATAAGGTTATAGTCTTTTCAGCAGTAAGCTCCTTGTTTTGTTTTGTTTTTTTGTTCTTTTTTAAAAAACCAAGCCAGAAGTGACCTAAACCATTGTCATTACAGAATCTATTCAGTGAGAAATGTAGCATGAATTACCGTATTTACTCAAAACCAAGATAACTTTAAACTTAATATGACACCACAAAAAATTAAATACTATACATAGACAATTATAAATTTGTTATATTTTTCCAAGTATATAATCTAATTATTAAAGGCTAATCTTAAAATTGTCCCTGGCACCACGGCATCAGGGAAAGCAGCAGCAGCAGGTGGCAGGCAGTGGGAAAAACAGCAGGGGAGGCTCTGTCACTTAACCAAAGACAATATGAGACAGTAGAATCTATTGCCCTGACCAGTACTTGTGTATGCAGTGGAGAAACACCAAATTTACCTGTTTAAAAAATAACAAATTCCCTCTCTGTCCTCTACACAGAAGTGTTTAAGTCATAGTGTTAAAAATATTCTAATCTGTTGTGATCTTTGAGCTCTTTGTAAAAGAAAAATCACTCTATTATTTTTCTGTAGTCAAAAATACGTAAAAGCAAAGAGCTGGCATTTTCTGAGAGGTTCTTTGAATCTAACAACAGGTGCCTTGACTCTAAGAAGTTTGAAAATCACTTCTCTATAAATTCCCCCGTGCATATAGGTACACAAGGTTCTTTGGGTAAATGTGATATCTTTTATTAGACCAACTAAATAGTTGAAAAAAATGTTCTTTGCAAGGTTTGGGGCACAAACACACTTCTTTGTGGCTGAAAACTTGCAAAGAACAATTTCTCCAACTATTTAGTTGGTCTAATAAAAGATATCACATTTACTCAAAGAACCTTGCCTGCCTATGTCCTTAGACCGACACAGCTACAACCAACGCCCAGCACACACAAACACATCTAGCCTGGGTGAGACTCTATTTCCTTTCTTCATAGATTCATAGATGTTAGGGTCGGAAGGGACCTCAATAGATCATCGAGTCCGACCCCCCATGCCTCTTTGCATAGGCAGCAAAGAGTGCTGGGTTTAGATGACCCCAGCTAGATGCCTATCTAACCTCCTCTTGAAGACCCCCAGGGTAGGGGAGAGCACCACCTCCCTTGGGAGCCCATTCCAGACTTTGGCCACTCGAACTGTGAAGAAGTTCTTCCTAATGTCCAATCTAAATCTGCTCTCTGCTAGCTTATGGCCATTATTTCTTGTAACCCCCAGGGGCGCCTTGGTGAGTAAAGCCTCACCAACTCCCTTCTGCGCCCCCGTGATGAATTTATAGGCAGCCACAAGGTCGCCTCTCAACCTTCTCTTGCGGAGGCTGAAGAGATCCAGGTGCCCTAGTCTCTCCTCATAGGGCTTGGCCTGCAAGCCCTTAACCATACATGTGGCCCTTCTCTGGACCCTCTCCAAGTTATCCACATCCCTCTTGAAGTGCGGTGCCCAAAATTGCACGCAGTACTCCAACTGTGGTCTGACCAGTGCCCGATAGAAGGGAAGTGTCACCTCCTTGGTTCTGTTTGTCATGCATCTGCTGATGCACAATAAAGTGCCATTAGCTTTTCTGATGACTTCGTCACACTGACGACTCATGTTCATCTTGGAGTCCACGAGGACTCCAAGATCCCTTCCCGCTTCCATGACACCAAGCAGGTCATTTCCTAGGCAGTAGGTATGCTGGACATTTTTCCTCCCTAGGTGCAGCACTTTGCATTTCTCCTTGTTGAATTGCATTCTGTTGTTTTCCACCCATTTGTCCAACCTGTCCAGGTCTGCCTGTAGCTGTTCCCTGCCCTCTGGTGTGTCCACTTCTCCCCACAGTTTTGTGTCACCTGCAAACCTGGACAGAGTACACTTCACTCCCTCGTCCAAGTCGCTGATGAAGACACTGAAGAGTATCGGTCCAAGGACAGAGCCCTGCGGGACCCCACTGCCCACACCCTTCCAGGTCGAAACCAACCCATCCACCACAACTCTCTGGGTACAACCCTCTAGCCAATTCGCCACCCACCGGACTGTGTAGTCATCCAAGTCACAGCCTCCTAACTTGTTCACCAGTATGGTATGGGATACCGTATCGAAGGCCTTCCTGAAGTCTAAGTAAACGACGTCAACCCCTACTCCTGCGTCCAGGTGTTTTGTAACCTGGTCATAAAAAGAGACTAGATTAGTCAGGCACGATCTACCTGCTACGAACCCGTGCTGGTTTCCCCTCAGCATAATTTTTCCTGCCATGCTCTTGCAAATGTGAGCCTTGATAATTTTTTCAAAGACTTTGCCAAGGATGGAGGTGAGACTAACTGGCCTATAGTTGCCCAGGTCCTCCTTCCTCCCCTTCTTGAAAATGGGAACCACATTGGCCCTTTTCCAGTCGCACCTTATTCCAGAAAGGGCTCCAGTAACTTCCAGGACTATTTGTAGATTGAAGGATATCAGCATCTGGTCCTCTGCAATGATGAGCCCTCTGTACCAGGCATACATGTGCTTCCATTAAGCTTTTATTCACTAGGGGAATCTTCTCCTTTGCTATCGCCCTTGCCAAAGAAGATACTATAATTATAGATTAACATGCACTTCATATCGGAAGCTGGAAAATATGCTGGGCACTTTCACAGCCTAGCCTACATATTTGCATACTCTGAAATAAGGGGAAGAGAGAAAGACATGGGGGAAGGCAGTTGCCATTTGGTACAACTTGATGCATTTCAAATGTAAAGAAACAAATGCCCTTCAAACAACACGGAGTTATGAATATAGAACAGAAGAATACAGCAGTCTCCAGAGGCAGCAGTGACTCTGTCAGTCAGAAAAATCTTGCCAAGTTTCCCTTCTATTTAGTGGCACAGTTTTAAACAAAGGAATCCTGGAATCTCCCTGCAGCACACGACAGTAAAATAATGACTACCTTAGGGGAGCCCTCCTTTTCATGTGAGGCAACAGGATAATAAAAAGGTTTACAAGAATGCAAACCCCTTCCAATTTCAGGTAACAAATGACAGTTGGATAGACTCACTTCCTCATCAGAAGGCTGAGATGCTTCTCCAATGCCTTAACCAACAATTGAATAATGATGTGGTATGTACCATATAAAACTTGTTTGTTTAAAGAGGAATGGGGGCACTTTCAGCTGGCCCATTAATTAGTTAATGTTTGTACAGCAGTTTGCAAATAGAATGCACTGTACAAATGACTGCAATGGAAATGCAACCCTGGGAGTTTAAAATGTATCCCTATGGCTACTAATATATGACAAGCAGCATTTATGTTTTAATTAATGTATTGATTTGTAAGCTGCTTAGGAAAAGCCTTTAAGAATTGTGAGCTGCCTCAGATCATTCAGCTTGCTGAATGTCCCGGGGCCTCTTTTATTGAAATCCATCATTGCTTGTACCCCTGTTCTTACTCAAAAGGAATCTTCTTTAATTATTAGCTTACACTCAAATGTTTTGTAATATAAACATGCAGGACACACATAGGCGCTCAGCAGAGATCTGTGTTTTCCGGGCGCACGCACCACACAGCTTAGAGGGAATGCTGGTCAAGAGAGAGGGGCAACAGCAGGTCTGGGTGGGGGTGTGGAGCTGTGGGTTAAGCATGAGGGGCAAAACCATGGGCAGGCCAGCACCAGCATATCAGGGCTGCTCAGCACCACAAAGCAGCAGGGGGACAGCCGAAGCTGGACCCATGTTCTGGTGAGCAAAGGAGCTCTGCTTTTCCATGATAAAAAAACCCAAAATCAAATGCCAAAATGTATAGGTATTTAGAATACCTTATATTTTATAATAGTGATTGATGCACTGGTAGGCTTCCAATTTGCTTTACAATTGTAAACATATCAATAGAACATTCTGTTGAACTGATACCTATATATAGGGTGTGTCTACGCATCACAGTATGGTGACATTGCTATGGGTGGTTACTGCACCATATGCGCGGCACAAAGTTAGATTTTGCCACTGTCACCATATGGGCACGCTATACCTGGGAAGCACGTTGCTATGGCAGTGGAGCTGGCAATCACATGTAAACCATGTGATTGCTACGTTGCTGTAGTGCGCTGTGTGATGATGTAGCATGTTCCTACGTTGCTGTAGGGTGACATGTAGACATGCCCATATAGTGGCTTTTCATTTTAATAGCAGAAAAACACAGGCTTTGGCTTTTTTAATCAGAGAATTTGGAATTTTTATCATAGAATTTGTGATTTTTAAATGGAGAAAACCAGGATCCCCGCTAATGATAAACTGTTGCTACTATATGGTAATCTAGGTAACACATTCTTAGTCAGTTTATGCCTTCTGCTATGAGGACATTTTGCTCATCTAAACTTTTCCACTTGCTTCAAAAACTGTAAGAAATGCTCAGAATACAAGACCAGATTATAAATGTGAAGGCCTGTGAACCTCTAAGTCTAAAAAGGACAATGATCAGAGGCAAAAAACTTCATTCAAGAAAGCAGTTCAAGTGACTTGGAGTTTGAAATGCTTCCATCCTTTAAAACTTTGAGGCATGCTGGTTTGTTATTTGAAGTACAAAACAGCAAACATTTCCAAGTGAGAGAGTGTTAACAAGTACTGCTTAAAAATGTTTATGGAAACTTAATTAATTTTATAATATTTATCAGGATGATGTATCCAGCTATCTACAATCAAACATGCACAAGATAACCTGCAGGTGTTCATTGTACAAACGCACCTAACAAATATTTTGCCTGGCCACAGCCTGACATTGCAATGAGCATCTTTGTTTCAGCTTCACTGTGCAGCCTGACTGCAGTACTGAGAGCAATGCAGGGAGGTCAGGTTGCTCCGGAAAAAGGAAGAAAAAGAGCAGCATACCAAAGGGGTGTTGCTCATCTACTTGATGCATCCATCAAGCTATTCTATTTCTCCTGTTGTGACCAAGCCCATGCCATCACAGGAGATGCTTTTAGAAAACGTTCCCTCAAATATTAATGATACAGAAAACAGGGAGGGGAGGACATGGAAGAAAAGAACTGACAACCAATTGTTAGGTAAATCCACCAGACTGCAGTACTTCCTAAAGAATCATTCCCTGAGCGATCCCGTGGTAATGCTGCCAAAATGTAACACACCCAAAGATTTCTACTGGCTTCCAATGTGCTATTGCATTATATACTGAGCTTGCCTTCAAAAGACAGAGCCAGTATGAGACTGTTTCAGTCTGCCTTTAAAAGTGGCCCTGAAGCCACATCACTCTGGGCTGCAATTGCCTCAGCTCTTCCAAGTTAAGCGATGGTTCAGGGACAAGCTCTGCTCACAGTTGGGCCAGTATGCGCCTAACAATTTCACTGAGCTCCTTTTGGTGCATTTGAGACCATGTGTAGTGAACTGCTACTGATATGTACTGAACAGGTACACGTTTTTTATACAAGTCAGAGCCAAACCTATGTCCCAAACATGGACTCTATTGTTGGAGACACAAACGCAAGAGCTCAATGGGCTTGGAGCCTATGTTAACTTTAGCATCCTAGTAGAGAGCAGCAGTAGGAGCCCTCCAAGACAGAGCACCCCCTTAGATCCACAGCACCAAATTCTGGACTGCAACTCTACAAGCTTTTTTGCTTGTTTGTTTTTTTAAAGAGGTCTCTCTGGGAGCATTACCTTGGCAACCACTCACTCACACCTTGCCACAGGCAGTTTATTAAAGGCACACTCCCATAGAAAACGGTCACCATCTTACTTATCTCAGTATGCTACTGCATCGACGGTGGCCGTTTGAAGGCACTTTGCCAACATGGATCCTATGAAAAGCAATTGTTACCTGACCAAACAACTAGGAGCCTGAAGCCCAAGGTGGGATTTAGGTTAACTGTGGAGATAAACTAGGATTTCTTAATTTTTGCAATCTAAGCAATATTTCTTTAATTTTAACAATATTTATATAAGTCACATCCCAAATATGCCAAGTGTTTGGCAAGCATAAGCAGGCAGTATCCTCACCCCATAGGCCCTAGCAGTCACACTGAATGCTTATGAACAATGGTCAGTTTCCCTAATATAGAACAAAGACCCCTGTGGAGAAAGATGGAAGGCTACATTTATTTTTCTTACTCATTGTCATAGTCAAGGGAATGGTTTAAGAGTCTAAATGCAATTGGAGAGAGAGAGAGACACACACACTAAATCACATTAACTAAAGCCCAGCATGGAGCATATGCAGGCATTGTTCAAGACTGCAATGGTTGCAATATTCTCTGACTCCCTGGAGAAGAGGCCACCACTGCTCTTTGCATCAAATTATACTGCAGTTTTATGAGGAGATGTAAAACTAATGTACTGATAATCAGCTCTGAAACCACGACCCTCGTTTTCATTCATAGCTTGAAGTGCAGTTTGAACCCAAACATTTGAACTAAGGTGAAAGCTAATAACCTACCTAACTGCATTTGCCAAAGCCACCCTTCCCCTTCTTCATTTCTGATTCTTGAATAAGCATTACCCAGAAATATTTATTCAGGTGGTGCCTAGAAGCAAGAGTAAAATGTTTTTCCATATCAAATCAAGAAAACACCCAGGGTCAGTCCTTAGCTAGTCTAAGTCAGCATGACTTATTTGGACTCATTAGCAATTGATTATATTAGTCAGATCTCGCCTATAGTTAATATTTAATTACACACAATTTTAGGTGAAGAAAAGATCCAAAATCCTATTTTGTAAGCTGTTTTACAATGCATTGTATTCTGGAATAATTCTACTGTCATTGAGGACCACTGAATTTAGGCTTACCCAGAAGCACTGGTCAAGCTAATTAAAGGCTTCACACCCTCAACCAAGGAACTTCACTGCAAGGAAGAGCAGGTCCAGTCATGAAATTAGGCATGTTTTCTGTCAAGCATCATGCAGGAAGGCATTCCCAATATTATAGAAATATATAATGAAGCTCCTAGAAAGGAGCTGGTATGTAATTCAACTAGCAAAAGTATGCAGCATATTGCTGCCACTATCTTTTCTGTTATGGAAATGGGACATAACAGCAGATTCAGACTGAATCTGACAGACAGCTCCTTGCATGCTAGGGTCAGCAGTGACATTAGCAACCATCTCTTGGGATCAAGTTTTTCTTTAACTTGTACCTTCATAGGCCACCCCTCTGTAAAGCAGACAAGAGCAGTTGTGCACTACGTGGTAGAATACTCTACCCATACTTTTGTCCACTCTCTGGCTAAAAGTACCTACCATAGCAAATTTGCCTTTAAGTCTTCTAGTTATATTACTACATAGCATAATTGCTTTCTGCTGTCAAGGAGATACCAAAAATGTTGAAACCAGGCCAAGGTGAGCCTTTCTTTTGAAGGAACCATCTTTTCCTGTCTAGAAATAGCTCTTATTAGTTTCTGAATCTGCAGATGCAGTGCCTGTCTGGGGGATAATTAATCAGCTGAAAGTGCAATAGCCTCAAATTGCTTCAGAACTGGCAAAACTGGTTTTAGAACTGAAATTATAGGAAGCTAGCTATCCCTATAATTAGCTCTAAGTAAAGGTCCCTTCAATATATAAATAAATAGCAATAATACCTAGTATTTAAAAATGACTAGCACAGTGATTGCTGTCCTAGCTCTTTTGCTTCTCAGAGGATGCCCTCATAACAGTAGCATAGATTCGTGATTCAAATGGGATATTTGAAAAGTATGAAGAGGAGTATTCACAAAGAGATACTCCTTTGTTCTGCTAGGAAAGAAAGGCATGTGAGGTTCACTGGATGGATGTCCTCAGAATCAATTGTACCCAAGTGGAATATTGCATTAATTCCCTTCAATCACAAATAGGCATCAGTGAAAGCTATTAGCAGCCTAATGACATGACAAACCTTATGGCATCTATATACCCTATACAAAAATTATTGCCTTTGGAATCTGTCAGGGGGGCAGAAGTTGCTGCTAGCTAAGAAACTGCTTCAGATTGGCACCTGGGTTCAGATTGGCACCTGGCACCTAGTTCCTCATCTTACTGCCTTCTGTACAGGGCTGGATGGAAGAGTATGAACATGGGCTGAACAGCAATATCTTTGGGGTAAGGAATTTATTTTTTGTTGCTTGCTATCTCTATGAGCTATTTTCCTGGTCTACACTTCAATGCTGCAAACTCCAGGCCACGCATGACATAGGTTTAACAGGCAAGGTTCTTTGGGTAGATGTGAAGATATCATATCCACCCAAAGAACCTTGCCTACCTATGTCCTTAGACCAACATGGCTACAACCAACAACCCTGCAGCACTGGTTTAACAGTTTGTTACAGCATTAATCATGAACCAAGGGAACCTCATGCTCAAGAGGACTAGTGTCCTCCAGTTAGGATAAATATGATGGCATGATTTGTACCTTAAGCAAAAACCAGAATAGCTATGGAGCAGCTCAAGCTTAATGCAGTGACAAATGTTCCTTAACAGTGACTGATATGTTGTAAGTTCAACAACAACAGTGTGGACACTCCTGTGTTGAACTAACAGTTATTTATTATTATAACTCTCTGGAATCATATCCAGGGTGGATCTTAAACAATTGCCCTCTGCATCTGTATGCAACACTTACACTAGCTCTAGCTCTGACCTTGGCCCAGCCCAGTCCAGGTGAGTGAGAGGAACCAACAAAATGCCCCCTGGCTCCTCATGGCAGTGAGTGCTTCAAAACTGCCACAAAGCAAGCTGAACCTTGCAGTGCCGAAAATGAGGGCTTTGCCCATAAAGGGACAGTGCAAAAACCTACAATAAAACACACCAGATTCCTCCTGATAGGAAGTACTAATCACCAGCTCAAAACCTTCTGCAGGTGAGAGGTGGTGGCTAGAAGAGGAGACTTCAAATGTACAGGCAACCCCCACTTAATGCTGTTTTGCTTAGCACTATTTTGCTATAACGCTCATTTGAAATTGATACCTGATTTCACTTAGCGCTCAGTGAGTTTCGTGATAACGCTCGCAGTCGCCATCTTGCATCATTAAAAACACTTGCAGTCGCCATCTTGGGTGGTCAAATACTTTTGGTTTTGCTTAATGCTCGTTTCGCTTAACACTCGGTTTTTCAGGAACCAATTAAGAGCGCTAAGCGGGGGTTGCCTGTAATGCAGTTTGAAAGTTTTCTATTTCTCTTAAAATGTGTCATAGAACCCTAATTTTAATGGTTTCACATTGTTAACTGACATCACCTCCCTGCACCAGTAAAGTAACTCCTTCTATCAAATCTTCCTTTCCAGGAGTCCTGCTGGTAGATGCTGGTCAGAAAAAGTTGAATCAGTGCATTTCATGGCTAGCCCAAGCCATTTTTTAAAAAACATTTCTACATTTCACCCATAGATAGAGAGAATGGCATAAATGCAGCCTTTGGATAGAAAAAAAAGATTATATGTTGAACTACAACGGAATTAAGAGCAGCAATGGATCAGGAAGGGAAAAAAGGGATTTTAAAAGTATTTAGGTGCTATATGCTGACAGGCAGCTTCTTCATTAGCATATCTCTGACAGGATGTACAAAAATTCAGGAGCCAGCTTTTCATTTAGTTGCTTAAGATTCAAGAAGTTTAATGCTTGGAAAAAAATGTTTTACTGCTGTAAAACTACGCAGATTATCTGGCTTGCTTTCTCTCATCCATCACTTAAGGGCTTGCAATTGAGTAATTAACCACTGCATTTTTATTTCTTTATTTTGTTGTGCACTGAGACTTACAGGAGCAGCTGTGCCATTTTTTTCTGGAAAACAAAGAATTCTGGGTTTCATTAAAGCTTCCCTTACAGCCCAGGAATTCTCTTCCACCATCACTGACTCACTGCCTATAACAGGCAAATTATTCTGTCATAAAACAGAATTGAGGGGATGCCTCTAGTTGTCTAATAGAATGAAAAATAGCAAGGTCAAACTATCCAATTTTATCTCCTTTTAAAGACACTTTAAAAATATTACCCAATCACTTCTTGAACATGACACGCTCAGCTGAAAAGACAGATGCTTGACATGAAATTGCTATAGTACACAGGTCCACTGAGCCATTTGCAAGCCATACAGCTACCACGTGCTAAATTAAAACACACTCTGAAAAGTAACAAGAAAAATGAAGTGCTTAAACTAGAAACAGGGCCCCTTTATTTACTTGTCTATAAATAATCCGGAGCAAGCCCCCCACCCTGGTCCCTTGCCCTAGGAAAAGCTATCAAATAATTGGTATTTCAGTGCGTGAGAATGACAGGGGAGGAAAGAAATAGCAACAGATGGAGCTGAAGATCCAGTGAGATTTAACCTGAGGAACACTGTCATTTTCCAGCAGGCTGCAAGCAGGAGTTTTGCTTAGAAGGGTACATGTTTCTCTCCTTGCTCCCAGCACCTATATACAAGCATACAACTGATACTTTTAAACACAGCACCATAGAGTATATTTACCTGAGAGATCCATATATTTTTTATAGCACAGAGAGAAGAGCATACACAATATGAGTGGGAGGTATGAGCTACCTTTATATTAACAAGAGCACACAGTTTGAATGTTATAGTAGTATCTAACTGTGTAATTCATTAGGGGATGTATGACTGCATGCAAATACCCCAAACAGGGCTTTTTCTCTGTTGAGCCTAAACAGTATGTGACCAAGTGATCTGTGAACCTATTTTTTTGGCATTACATTCCAAATAGGAAATCTAAGTATATTATGAAGAGATTTCTTCCATTTAGCCACCTCTGCATAGAAACTGCTTAAAAGTAAATCACAAAAAGAGAGATTCTTTTTCAGGCAGCCACAGACTAATGTTCCTACTACTCAAGCAGGCAGGTACATGTTACTGTGCATTTTATGAAGTCAGCTGTTGACCACCTGAGATACTCTGAGCACAGCAACACTGAGCCTGAAGAATCCTAGTATCATTTAAGGGAGGGGTGTCAAACTCAACTTGTGCCTTAAGGTGGATCCAAACCAGGGAGCTCCTCACAAGGCATGAGGAGGAAGTGGCAGCAGATCCAGATCCAACTTGGGGCACGTCAGTGGCAGCAGCAGCTCCAGCTCCAGCCCCTGCCATATACCCTGTGATGGGGCCAGACATTCTGCTGCTGGGTGTCCCATATTGTGGCAGCAGCTCCAGCTCCAGCATAGGGCATGCAACAAGGACCCGGGGTCAAGGAGTTAGGGCCATGGCAATGATAGCAGGTGAAGCAGCTGGAGGGCAACTGGAGCAGTGTCAGCCCCCACTTGCCTTCCTGCTGCTAATCACCACATCCACCAGGTCCCAAAGGTCCTGGATTTTTCAGCAAGCCACTCTCCCCAGGCTACATCCCCTAACTTCTGTTGGCTGCTGGTAGTTCACTGGGCTGGATAAAGAGGCTCTATGGGCCAAATCCAGCCCACAGGCCACATGTCTGACACCCCGATTTAGAGGAGGGTGATAAACTCAAATGAATTGGCAGTGTCTGGATCCGGCTACTGGGGCTTCTCATGGACTGGTGACCCACCTCCAGATGCAGCCCACGGAGCTTCTTTTGGCAGGCTGCCAAGAATCAGGGTTCGAATTACACTATGACTCTTGGGGGTGGGGGGGGTCTGCAAAAAAAATTGGGCTGCCCATCATGATGCCCTAATAAAATTGGAGACCCCCCCCCCCTCCGGTTATGATTTTCAAATCTTATGGGGGGGGGGGCTCTCACCTCTTATAGGGTGGCTCAGTCCTGCCGAGCTCCCCAATAATTCAAACCCTGGCCAGAAGTATTATGTCAGCACAGTAAGCATGTAGAAATTAAAGCTACCATCACTTGCCACCCCACCACCAGTTTTCATGCTGAATGGTGAAGCTGGGAGCTGCAGTAAGGAGCACTACAAGCCAGATCCAAATGCAAGTTGTCTGGACAGAGAGAAACTCTACAGTCTAGAAGATCTACTTCCAAAGGCTCTATCTGGCCCTTGGGTTGTATGCTGACACTCATGACTTAGGGAATCAAAGGCTGCTCATGGTGGGGAAAGGTGCATTGAGGAAGAAAGCTGGTGCTAGATTCCAGGTTCAGCATGGAATCTGGAGCCCCTGACCTTGTCGTATAGAAACAGTGTAAACAGGCAGTCGTGGAACTCAAACTTCTGCCGCACAAAGTGAACAGAAGAGTTTCATGACATTTTCCACAGGCACAGAGGTGCTTATATCAGGATGGCTGTACTCTTGTTTGTTGTATTGCCAAATACAGCAAATTTCCCTCCAAGGAGCGGTTAATTCAGGGGTGGGCAATTATTTTGGCTGGTGGGCCACTTAACGAGTTTTGGTGAGCTGTTGAGGGCCACACACAAAAATCTCTCAGAAGATATAATTTTAACAAACCATAGATAAAAACAAATCATATACTAAAATCAGACATCTCCAGCTTCTGGCCACCTTCTACCCACTCAACCATCCTCAGGATGGGCAAAGTGGGTGGAAGGCGGCTGGGAGCCGGATCTGGGACCCCATGTGCTAGGGCAGGAGCTTCCTGGCTGCGGCTTCCCACAGTCTGGCTCAGCATGTGGTACCTGACATCCATCCCCATGGCCACCACCCTTCCCTGCACTACCTGCTTCCTGGAGTGGCACAGCAGGGACAGGAGGAGAAGGAAGAATCGCCAGAGGTGGGAGAAGCCAAGAAGTGCCTGGGCAGCTGTAGCTGCACTGGAAGCAGCCCTCCTGGAAAAGCTGTGTACACTGTGGGGGGACTGGGGCCAGTAGGTGCCAGTGGGATGGCGGCATGGGGTGCCCTGGGTGGAAGTGGGCAAGATTTGGCGACAGGCAGTGCACTGCAGGGCCAGCCATGGGCCAGATTTGACCCATGGGCTGTATTTTGCCCACCCCTGGGTTAGTCCCATGTGTATTGCCAGAATCACAATGCAGCCATTGATGTCTTCTGGTGCATAAACTGTTGCCCTTTGACATTTCCAATCCTATCAGAGCCATTGTTGTTGTCTATTCCATCA
Organism: Alligator mississippiensis; assembly: GCF_030867095.1. Lineage (NCBI taxonomy): Eukaryota > Metazoa > Chordata > Crocodylia > Alligatoridae > Alligator > Alligator mississippiensis. The sequence goes on from NC_081825.1 coordinate 145,640,197, forward strand.
TCTTCTACATGTTTCTCTGATTCTGTATCTATTTATTTGACAAAACTGTCAAAACAAAGTAGGTAAAAAATCCTAGTATGTGGACACCCTGCGAGACATCCTGGCCCCATCAAAATCAAGGGAAGTTTTGCCATTGCCTTTAGTGAAGACAAAAATTTTTATTCATGAATAAACAAGATAGGATTCATAATATTTTGTGTTAAAACCACCTGTCTACAGCTACCTTTTCCCATTGGCTTCCTAGGCCTATGCAAGACATTAGGAGTATGCTATGTTTTTATTAAGAAACTAGAACAACACAGAATAACCTGGCATATTAAATGGATTAAAATCTGGCCAACTGACAGGTCTCAAAATCTAGCTCTAAATCAGGAATGGGTAGGTTTCTCTAGTGGGATCCTGCAGAAGTTTAATTCTTGGCCCTTTACTACGTAATATTCCTATGAGTTGCCTAGAGCAAAACAAAGTCATGACTTATAAAACTAGTAGATGGCACAAAGTTTGGGGTGGGAGATTAAAAATGAAAAGAGCAAGGGTGAAAAATGACTTGGATTGTTTTGTAAATCAGGCATTAGCAAACAATGTAGTTTTATGCTGCCAAATGTAATGTCATACACCTAGGAACAAAGTATGGAGGCCATGTATACATGATGGAAGATTCTACCCTGAAAAACAGTGATTTGGAAAAAGTGGTAGAGAAATTGGTGGATGATCAGCTGAACAGGAGTTCCTAGTAGAACACTATGAACAAAATGGCTATGCTCTTCAGTGCACAGAGGACTCCAGACCATGAGGCTGACCATACTGGAAGTTGCTAGATGACATAACCGAATGGTGCAAAGCCCTACAGGAAGCACAGATCAATACAGAATTAAAGTGCAATACATGATTGCCCCCTCTGTTTGTTAGACTATGGGACAGGAAAAAGAAGGAACATAACAAAGCCTATTTAGAATTAATAGGCTTTCATTCCATCCAGGAAGAGCACACACCAACTGCTGAAGCTTCCTTAGCCTGACGAAGGGTTTTTGAACCCGAAAGCTTGCTTAATAACCATTCTCCAACCGTTTGGGTTGGTCTAATAAATGATATCAAATTCACCCAAGGAACCCTGCCTGCCTATTTAGAATTAAAGCTCTTGTCATCAGGGACTGTCTGTACTAGTCCCTGTTTGTACCCTACCTACCGGAAGGGGCCCTGGTTCCTGAGTACATGTATTGCTACACAATAGCCCTTTTATCTCTAGACCGCCATCTCAAATTCCCTTTGCTGTTCCTCCCCCTTGCTCTATCCATACTTGCCACCGGCTCCTCTCCCAATGCTCTCTCTACATGCTTAAGTGCTTTTCTGGATTCAGTTGTTAATGGCAAACTCCCTGGAGGACAAAATCTCTCTTTAAAAAATAAGGCAAACACAGGGAGCTATAAAAAATGTGTATTTTAAATATTTAGAAAAGAAAAGAAGGTACTAAATTTCTGATGTCTGACAACAGCAGATCATCTAAAGAAACATGTCAGCCTCAGGGGTTTGTGAACATAAATGTAAATATGCTGCACAGTAAATTTAATCCCAGACTTCTGCATGCAATTATTTAAGAAAAGCCTCATCTCTATATACCTAATGCTGCTGGTCAATGATGTCCTCTACATAGAACAGAAAACCCTGAAAGGATTAACATTTTGCCAATGGCTGAGGAAAAAAGAAAAGAAGAAAAGAATCCCTATGGCTGAAAGGTATAAAATCAATCTATCCCTGTTGCAGCTGATTCATTTGGCAACAAATCACTCAGTGCAGCCCTTTCTAGTGGGACAGGGCCTTGCTGTAACAGCAGCTATTTATCCTCAAACTTTTGCCTCAGGCAGTGGTATTAGGTAGTAGCAATTAATAGATACCCTAAGGCTACTGCCAGCCTACCAGGACAGTGTCACAATGGGCATGTTCTCTCAGCTAGGAAAGCTGAGTTGGTGTTTGACTTAAGTATTCCCTTTTTAAAGGTTTTTTCTTTCAGGAGAGATGCACCATAAATGTTGGCTACTCTTTTTGCCAGTGAACTTGGTGGGAGAGATGGAGTGAGAGAAGATGTCAGTAGGCAAACTACACATGGGAACAAGAAATGGCCTTGCCCTGTGATGAAGCCCAGCAACGCAAGAAGCCTGAATTCAATGAGAGTTGCTCATGGTGGGACAGTAGGGGGTACTTGAGCCACCCACTTCACTGCCTTCCAGGCTCCAAGTGCCTCCCTGGGGGCACCTCACATCTGGACGACCCCCTTACTAGAGCACACCCGCTAGCCTGGAGGTAACACTGCCACCACCCAGGGTCTGGACTGATCCTGGTCCTGTGCCCCCTTGGGAAACACAGGCCTAGTAGTCCTTGAGGGTACTTGAACCACTACAAAAACGTGGGGTGCTTCCTGCAGTCTGAAGCATAAATAGCGGTCTCCCTTAGTCAGCCAAACCAAGGGGACCCCAAGGCATAATCTAGACCCACTCCCAATAAGTCTCCCACGCTAGGTACAAAGGAGAACTTTATTGGTTACAAGGAGTAGGTTTGGAATAGGGTACAGGGTTGAGTAGTATCAAAGAAATCCCATAGAGCAAACAGGGTGGCTGGGCAGCCTTTGATCACACATCTGAGTTACTGCAAGCTATATATCTAGCTAGATCTAAGGTAGCTTACTCACAAGCATCATCAAGAGGCAGATGAAGATTCCCTCTGGTGGCAGGCTCCCAACAAATTCCCACTTTTCCCCCCTCAAATTGCAGAGCCCAGTAAGAATGTCACATGCTCACTGATCATGAGTTTCAAGAGAGACAGCAAGTTTCAGATGGTCCAGCTTCTCTCTGAGTTTTCATCATGGCTACTGCCCCTCCTCCTGGGCAGTCCTTCACTTATATAGACCTTATGACCTCATTTACCTGATCCAGTGAAGCCCAGCAACTGTTGGCTGCCAGCCAACCAGTTTGAAATGCATCACTGGTTGCTGGGTAGACTTCCAGGGTCTTTAGCTCCCTCCCAGTCAGGTTGGCATTGCTTAGAATGTAGGGAGCTTAAGCCCCCCACTCAGGTATGTGATGCCAGTCACGTAGGCAGAGGGAGCAGGTTTCCCACCTCCCTCAGGAATGTATCCAGCTCATGTTACAACTCAGGGTTACATGAAGAGATGGGGAAGATGAGTCTGCCTTCTGCAGTGACCATGGTAACCAAATTGTCAGGTAGCAGAGTTTGGGAGAGACAGAAATGGTATTCTGCCTCATTGCCTGCCTGCAAACAAATTCCAACATGTAAATATAAGGAATCAGGGCTCGTGGTATAGGCGATATCTTTTATTAGACCAACACACTTTTTGCAAAAAAAAAAAATCTTTAATTGCAAGCTTTTGGACACAAACCCCCTTCATCAGGCACAGGAGAAGAGAAAAAAAAGAAAAGAAAAGATTAAAAATTTTCTCCAATGCCTGATGAAGGGTGTTTGTGCCCAAAAGCTTGCAAGTAAAGATATTTTTTTGCAAAAATCTTGTTGGTCTAATAAAAGATATCACTTCTACCATGAGCCCTGATTGTTTTTTCCTCTAGATCGATATGGCTATAACCTGGATACCTGACAGCATGTAAATATAGCAGTAGTACAATACTTCCTGTGCAATTCTGATAGCAAAATGGAGTGGGCTTCATATCACCGTTCTTCTGAGGTGGGCATGGAAACTCACGCTCTCAGCCACCACTACATTAGCTAAAAGGAGAAGGTTCCACATCAGGTTGGAAACATATTTAAGGCAACAGAACAAGACTCTTTTTAGAATATTTGCATGCTTACCAAGGAGAGAGTGGTGTATAATAGGCAATAATTTTTGGCACTTTTCACTCAGATGTTTGGAAGTGTTTCACAAGTATTGCTAAGCATTTACTAAGTATTTGCTAGTAATTGCTAAGTATTGCTAAGCATTTACTTCAAACAAAAAGCATTACTTCATTACAAAAGGCAGTTAAACCATTCAAAATGTAAGCAGGGAAATTTGGTAGATGTTGACACTAAAACAAGTTCCCACTTTCCTCCCCCCTCAAATTGCAGAACACAGCAGGGATGTCACATGCTGAAAAATTGCAAGTGAGAGCTTATCCTCTCCATCAGGTACCTGCAACACAGTAGCTTACATGACCCATCCAAGGTCATGCAGCAAGTCAGAAACAGAACCAGGTAACAAAGCCAAGTCTGATTCCCCAGCCTTCTGCTCAAGCCACTCAAGTGCAGCAATTCTATAAAGTTTATGTAGTTGATGTCTCCAGTAGTGCTTTACAGAGTCTTGCTCTCTGGCAGCACTGGGCTGCTCTGCCATCTACTGGAATTCCTGCCTCAAATCATGAGCTTCATGGGGATACATTTTTTGAAAAAGGTTCTTAGGCTTGAAGAATTCATCTAACCATCCTGTTTATTCCTTCCTTTGACCCTTTTACCTATTTTCTTCCCTCTTTTCTTTTATGCATTTTCTCTTTGTCCACTTTCTGCTTTAATAATAACAACATGGTACCATATTTATTTGAATAAAGCAACCCTGAATATAAAACATTCCATTTCCCATAACAAGGAAAATAAATCTGGGGGGATCATGTGGCCCCCTATGCAGCTGTCAGATGTCAGCATGTTGGCAGCCTGGAGGTGGGATGCCAAGGCCCACACACCCCAAGTGGCATAGATGAAACAGGCTGGTGGTATGCCCTCTATCCATGGTGGCCTTCGGGACACCTCCTGGGGGACGGGGATGGGGACCCCTCTCAGGGACCCTCTTAGGAAGGATGAGGACCCAGGCAGGACCCTTTGCTACTCCAAAGTCCATCTTTTGTATTCTCTTTCCCTCCTGATGACTCTTCATCTGTGGCTATCGCTGATTAGTCTCTCTGTGTTCATCACACTGTCACATCCTATGTTGTCAGCCAAAATCCCATTTTCATAAACCTAATTTAGGGCTTTACCAGTGTCCTCCTAATTTGGACTGTTCCCCCCAAACCAGAAAACTCCAGCCCCCCACTCTGGGGCCTTGCAAGCTGATGCCACCTTATCTCATGTTATATGCCCCCACTTTCCCAGGCTGTGTGTGTATCCATTGACTTTATTGTGTTAGACAGCCTCTCTCCTTCTGAAGGCTCAGAAAACTGTATATGAGACCCAGGTTTTTAAAAATCAATTAACCCCTGCTGCCCATCTAAAACATTCTAATCACAGAATCATAGAACCAGAAGGGACCTGTAAGATCATCGAGTCCGGTCTCCTGCCATGGGTAGGAAGTTATTGGGCTCAGATGAGCTCAACAAGGTGCCTGTCCAGCCTCACCTTGAACACCTCTAAGGAAAATGACTGCATCACCTCTGTTGGGAATGTGTTCCAGATTCTGGTGACCCTTACAGAGAAAAAGTTTCTCCTTATGCCCAGCCTGAATTTACCCTGTAATAGTTCATACCCATTGGTCCTCATCCTCCCTTGAGGTGCCCTCCTAAAGAGTTGCTCTCCTAGTTCTTGATGCTCCCCCCCTACTCTGACATACTTGTAGGTGGCTATCAAGTCACCTCTCAGCCTTCTCTTACTCAGACTGAACAGGCCCTATATATATATATATATATATATATATATATATATATATATATATATATATATAACTATAAGCCAATTCCCAAAAAGCAAACCTTTAAATACCATTTTCAAGCCATCAATCAGTGTCTTATCCAACTGTCAAGATGGCTATTCAGATCAGATAAACATCTTATGGTCAGAATCTTTCGGGACCAGACATGTTCTTGGCAATTTTACCCCTCATGTATAAAAGGCAATGCTTTCTTGTTGTCTCAACTGGATTCTTGGTGCCATGGTAGCACTACCAGTGCCCCTCCATCCTGTAAAATTGGATAAGACACTGATTGGAGAGTAATGCTACCTGAAATGCTGAATAAAAGGTCTAATAGGCATCTTGGGCCATACATTCCCTGGTCCCAGTATAGGAAGCCTGTTTAAACCTGACTGGATAGAACTGTTGCCAGGTTAGGGAATGCTGAGGCAAGAGACTGAGTCAAGCAGGGTAAGGATGACATTTGAACAATGGTTAAGAGTTCATCACAACGTCCAGCCTTTTGGAGCCCCTGACCACAAATGCCATCACACTTTTCCCAGGATGACTGGTGGAGGTCCTCCCCACAAATCTCATCAACATTCCAGGTGACTCCATTGGTTATGATCCATTTATGTTGTGAATTTTTGAACCTTCAAAGAGGAGAGTGATGGCTTGAAAATGGTATTTATAGGTTTGCTTTAAAGGGAATGAAGACGAAGACTTTAAACTAGGTTTGCCAAGGGATGTAGACCAAAGCCCTGAGGTAACTGGGGAAGTGGGAGGTCTGAAGGAAGCACACATAGGAAGGGGAAACAGGGGAGGCCTCATTCTTCCGGAGGAAGTAGGGCAATTGGCTAATTACCTCAGGTGTCTGTACACAAATTCACGGAGCCTGGGAAACAAGCAGGAAGAACTGGAATTCCTTGCACAGTCAAAGAACTATGACATGATTGGAATAACAGAGACTTGGTGGGAAAGCTCACCTGACTAGAGCACTGTCATGGATGGGGACAAACTGTTCAGAAAGGACAGGCAGGGAAGAAGAGGAGGAGGAATTGTGCTGAATGTAAAAGAGATGTATAATTGCTCAGGGCTCCAGTATGAAACTGGAGATAGGCCAGTTAAAAGTTTCTGGGAGTGTCTTTATACATGCCCGGGGGTAGACAGGGGGGTGCTTTAATTAAAATAGCTCTGAGTGGCGCTCTAATTAAAGTGCCCACAGTGTCAGGTGTATTCAGTATCCCATTCTTCAAAATAGCAACAAGGCAGCTTTAACTAAAGCTTGTTCGGTAAGCTTTAATTAAAGCACCCCCACGGCCATTTTGAAGCACGGGGATGCTGAATATAAGTAACACAGAGGCTGCTGGAGTGTGCTAGTTAGCACACTCCAGCAGACTCAATTAATTAGCTAATTAGCAGATGTCCAGTACATGTATAGATGCCCTGGTGGAGAACAACAGGGGAGAACAACAAGGGTAATGTTGTGGTGGGTGTCTCCTATAGACCACCGGACCAGGAGGAAATGGTAGATGAGGCTTTCTTCAAACAGCTAGCAGAAGTTTCCTGATCACAGGCCCTGGTTCTCATGGGGGACTTCAATCACCCTGACATGTTTTGGGAGGGCAATACAGTAGTGCACAGGCAATCCAGAACATTTCTGGAAAGTGTTGGAGACAACTTCCGGGTGCAAGTGCTGGAGAGAGAGACCATGCTATTTTTGACTTACTGTTCATAAACAGGGAAGAATTGGTGGGGAACGCAGAAGTAAATGGCAATGTGGGTAGCAGGGACCACAAGATGACTGCTGATCTCCTTCCTTCCTTTCCTCAGGATCCTGAACTCAGAGTAAGGACCCTGGACTTCTGAAAAGCAGACTTTGACTCCCTCAGGGAACTGATAGGCAGGATCCCTTGGGAGGCCAGTCTGAGCGGGAAAGTAGTCCAGGATTGCTAGTTGTACTTTAAATAAACCTTACTGAGGGATAAACCATCGCAATGTGCAAGAAGACTAGCAAGTATGGCAGAAGACCAGCTTGGCTTAGCAGGGAATTCTTCAATGAGTTAAAACATAAAAAGGAAGCTTACAGGAAGTGGAATCTTGGAAAAAACAACTAGCAAGCAATATAAGAGCATTGCTTGGGCATGCAGGGATGAAATCAGGAAGGGTAACGCACAACTGGAGTTGCAGCTAGCAAGGGGTGTGAAGAGTAACAAGAAGGGTTTCTACAAGTATGTCAGCAACAAGAGGAAGATCAGGGAAAGTGTGGATCCCTTACTGAATGGGGGAGACAGCCTAGTGACAGATGATGTGGAAATGGCTGAAGTACTTAACACCTTTTTAACCTCAGTCTTCACAGGCAAGATCAGTTCCCAGACTACTGCACCTGGAAGCACAGTGTGGGGAGGAGGTGAGCAGCCAATAGTGGTAAAAGAACAAGTCAAGGACTATTTAGAAACGTTGGATGTATGCAAATCCATTGGGCTAGATGTGATATACTTGAAGCTGGTGTAAGAGTTGACTGATGTGACTGAGATGCCACTGGCCATTAACTCTGAAAACTCATGGCAACTGGGAGAGGTCCTGGATGACTGCAAAAGAGCAAATATAGTGTTCATCTTTAAGTAAGAGAAGAAGGAGGATCCAGGGAACTACAGAATAGTCAGCCTCACTTCAGTCCGTAGAAAAATAATGGAACAGATCCTCAAGGAATCCATTTCCAAGCACTTGGAGGAGGAGAATGTGATTAGAAACAGTCAGCATGGATTCACCAAGGGCAAGTCATGCCTGACCAACCTGACTGCCTTCTATGACAAGACAACTGGCTCTGTGGATGCAGGGAAAGCATTGGATGTGATATACCTTGACATCAGCAAGGCTTTTGATATTGCCTCCCACAACATTCTTACAAGCAAACTAAGGAAATATGGTGTAGCCGCCGGGCCTCGTACATCTTACCTCGGGCTTCCTTGTTCCGAGTGCTTGCCGGTACTCGCCTTGCCATCACAAGTGGCCTTCCGGGAGGTCTTCTCACAAGCCGCAACCTGCCCCTTCTCGCCTGCCACAACTTGAATCTTTCAGTGGGTGGGGCTTCCTGCAGCACGGTTGCCCTCGTTGGTCTCCTGCTTCTTAGATGTCTTCTGCGAGGCTCCTCCTCCCCTGCACCTCGCCCTTTACCCAGCCCGGTGGATCTTGGCTGTTTCTGTAGTTGGCCGAATATCCCCTAAATACTTAGACAATGAGCTCTCCTCTCGCTCTCATTCCCTGCCTCCACCACCTCAGCCCCTTCTAATACGGGGAAACACAAAACTCCTTCCAGAACTCAAACAAAAAGCTCAATGAGCCTCAAAAGAGGCCTACCCCTGCCCCTATTGGGCTTCCTTATGGAGCCGACAGCTTCTCTATCCCTCCGCTTGTTGACAGGGCCACCTGCCCGTGGCTCGGTTCTGTGGCCCCTCTCTGCCTATCCCAGCCTCACGCCACTCCTTCTCCGGTATCCTACCAGCGTGACCCTCTGTCTGGGTCCCCTGGGAGCAGTGTCCCTCTCTCCGGGTCTTCCCCAAATTGCAGCCCCCTCTCCGAGTCTTCCCCGAACTGCAGCCCCCCTCTCTGGATCTTCCCCGAACTGCAGCCCTCTCTCTGGATCTTCCCCGAACTGCAGCCCTCTCTCTGGGTCTTCCCCGAACTGCAGCCCTCTCTCTGGGTCTTCCCCGAACTGCAGCCCTCTCTCCAGGTCTTCCCCGAACTGCAGCCCTCTCTCCGGGTCTTCTCTGGCCCGCTGACCTCTCCGCGCCACTGGGGTACTTACCGTTTCCTCTCCCGGCTCGCCTGCAGCTGTCGTGCTGGCCTCGGGTGCTGGCTTGCCCCCGGGTTCCTTCTGTTCCCCGTGGTGAGCGCGGGTAGGCACATCTGGTGTTCCACGCCTCCAGCTGACTCCACCTGCCAGGCTCCCTCCCGGCAGCCATGTGTGCCCCCCGCTCCTTTTTGCCAACAGCCCTTTTATTTCCGCCGGCCAGCGATTGGGAGTGACATCATCCGCCAGCCGTGGGTAACTTAGGGCATGATCTACACCCCGCGCGGGCTTCTCCTGCCGTCCCTGCTCCTCCTCCCATCCTGTGGTGAGCAAGTTATCTTTTTTTATTTTCCTTTTCTTCGTTCCGCCCCCAGCTCCTCGCCCTGGGGCTCCCCCCGTGGGCTCGGGAGTTTCCCTGGTCTTTCTCTTCCTGTGAGATATGGGTTGAATGAATGGTCTGTAAGGTGGATAGAAAGCTGACTGGATCATTGGGCTTAAATGGCTTGACATCTAGTTAACAGCCAGATTAGCCAATTAAGAAAAATGCAATGGCAGATGCTGGCCGGGAAATAGTCATTTTTTGGATGAAGACAGAAGTAGATCTGGGTAGGGTAGGGGTACTGTGCTGCAGTTACACCCCACTTCCACAGTTTAGGTCACATGCTGGCAGCTGGGGTCCCAGGCCCATGGGTCCCCTACAGAGTCTAAGGGGAGCTGGGGGACTAGAGCACACGGCTGGCTTGGGACACTCAGGCAACTAGGTGAGGAAGGGGGAACCTGTCCATTGTTGCTGCTGTTTCTGGCTGACCAGAAATAGGAGAAGTCCCAAGATTGCTCCTGCTTTGCTCAAGCTGGAGGCTGCCAGAAGTGGCTGTGCAGGGTGCCAGGTTCTGTGGCAGCAAGCAAGTCCCTGATCTTTCTTGATCTACTACATTTCCTCTGCCATCCTGTGGAGCAGGTATCAGAGGCAAGGGCCCCCCTTCTAGCATTTGCTCCTAGCAATGTGACCAAGCAGGGAGCAGGCACTAGAAGAGGGGACCCACCCACTGCTGGTGCTGTTCCTGGCCAAGCCAAGCCCAGCAGCTCATCCTACCTTTCACAGCAGCCCCTGGGTACAGCATGGTCTGTTCATCAAAGGTTGTTAAGGTAGGGTAGGATGCAACACCCGGTGGTGCTCTCCACCTTCCCTTTTTTGTATTTTTGGACCCACCCATGAATGAAGACTAGCTTATTCCTTTGCCTTATAAGGAGAGACAATCCCAGTCCACATAAAAAAATACTATCCCAGTCCACATAAAGGGGGCAAAAAAGCAAAGAAACCCTCTTGGCTGAGCAGGGAAATCCAGGAGAGCCTGGTGAAGAAAAAAAGAGGGCCTATAGGCTGTGGAAGCAGGGGGCAGTCACCACGGAGGAGTTCACCTGCTTGGCTTAGATCTTCAGGGAAGCAGTGAAGAGAGCCAAAGTGTAGATGGAGCTTAGGCTGGCGACAAAAGTCAAGGATAACAAAACATAATTTTTTAAGTACATAGGCAGCAAAAAGAAAGTGCAGGATAACTTAGGACCACTTCAGAATGAAGAAGGACAACAGGTAACAGATACGATGGCTAAAGCAGAGATTCTAAATTAATTCTTTGCATCCGTGTTCCTGGGCACGGATACGAATACGCATTCCATTAGGACTTTAGACAAGCCCAGGATAGATACCAACCCACCAGCGGTTCATGCAGACCTAGTAAAGGGACCCCTGGAGGGGCTGAATGTATTTAAGTCAACAGGCCCTGATGATCTTCACCTTAGGGTACTTAGAGAAATAGCTGGAGTCGTGCCAGCGGATCTGGTATAACTGAGCACTCATGGTGCTCAGGACAAGTCCCAGAGGATTGGAAAAGGGCCAATGTGGTCCCTATTTTCAAGAAGAGGAGGAAGGAGGAACCAGGTAACTATAGGCCAGTTAGCCTCACCGTTAGGCCCATTAGTCTTACTTCAGTCCTGGGGAAGCTCTTTGAGAAGATTATCCAGGAGCACATCTGGGAAGGACCAGCAGGGGGGACGATGCTCAGAGGCAATCAGCATGGGTTCATTAGGGGCAGGTCCTGTCAGGCCCACCTGGTTGCCTTCTACAATCAGGTCACAAAATCATTGGACGCAGGTGACGTGGTGGATGTAGTCTTTCTGGACTTCAGGAAGGGCTTTGATACTGTCTCCCACCCTGTTCTCATTAAAAAGCTAGGCAACTGTGGCATTGATGCCTACACAGTTAGATGGGTCACAAATTGGCTAAGGGGCCACACCCAGAGGGTGGTGGTGGATGGGTCATATTCGACCTGGAGGGATGTGGGCAGTGGAGTGCCCCAGGGCTCAGTCCTCGGCCCCGCACTGTTCAATCTCTTTACTGGTGACTTGGACGAGGGGGTGAAAAGCACCCTGTTCAAATTCGCTGATGACACCAACATTTGGGGCGAGGAGGGCATGCTGGAAGTGGGGACAGGATACAGCTGGACCTTGACAGGTTACAGGGATGGGTGAATGAGAATAGGATGGGATTCAATACTGGCAAGGGCAGGGTATTACACTTGGGCAGTAAGAACCAGCAGCATACCTACAGGCTGGGGAAGTCCCTTCTTGAAAGCACAGTGGCAGAAAGAGATCTTGGAGTCATTATCGATTCCAAAATGAACATGGGCTGCCAATGTGAGGACACGGTCAGTAAAGCTAACTGCACCTTGTCATGCATCCACAGATGCATCATGAGCAGGGCTAAGGAGGTGATCCTCCCCCTCTATGCAACACTGGTCAGGCCACAGTTGGAGTACTGCGTCCATTTCTGGGCACTGCACTTTAGGAGGGATGTGGCCAGCATTGAGAGGGTCCAGAGGAGGGCCATTCATGATCTGGGGACAGCAGGGCAGATCCTATGAGGAGAGGCTATGGGACCTGAACCTGTTCAGCCTTCACAAGAGAAGGCTGAGGGGGGACCTGGTGGCTGTCTATAAACTTACCAGGGGAGGCCAGCGGGGAATGAGAGAGCCCCTGTTCACCCAAGCACCTCCCAGAGTAACAAGGAATAATGGCCATAAGTTTTTGAGAGTAGGTTCAGGCTGGACATTAGAAGGCACTATTTCACACTTAGGGTGGCTAGGATCTGGAACCAACTTCCAAGGGAAGTGGTGATGGCTCCTACCCTGGGAGTCTTTAAGAGGAGACTTGACAACTACCTAGCTGGGGTCATATGAGCCCAGTATTCTCTCCTGCCCAGGGCAGGGGGTCAGACTTGAAGATCTACTTAGGTCCCTTCCAACCCTACATCTATGGATCTATTCTTGGCAAGACCTTTGAGAAAATAGTTAAAGATCACATTTGCAGGGGACCAGCAAGTAAAGTAATGCTACTTGCTGGCAATCAGCATGGGTTCATAGCAGACAGATCCTGCCTGACCAACCTAATTTCATTTTACGACCAGGTCACAAAACACTTGGATGAGGGAACAGAGGTAGATGTTGTTTACCTAGACTTTAAAAAGGCCTTTGACACAGTGTCACACCCAATTCTTATAAATAAACTAAAAAACTGCAATGTAGATTATTACACAGTTTGTTGGGTGGAAAATTGGCTTATGGGACGCATACAGAGAGTGCTGGTAGACGGGTCAGTTTCTACTTGGAGACATGTACGCGGTGGAGTCCCCCAAGGCTCTGTCCTGGGACCGGTACTACTCAATATTTTCATTAGTGACTTGGACGAGGGAGTAGAAAGCACCCTGTCCAAGTTTGCTGAGGACACAAAACTATGCAGGGAGGTAAACACACTAGAGGGCAGGAAGCAAATCCAAGCAGATTTGGACAGGCTGGGGAGGTGGACAGAACAGAATAGGATGAAGTTTAACAAGGATAAGTGTCATGTGTTGCACCTGGGGAGGAAGAATCATCAGCACTCTTACAGTCTGGGAGGGACCATTCTAAGCAGCAGAACTGCGGAAAGGGACCTTGGAGTCATAGTCGACTCCAAAATGAACATGAGTCACCAATGTGATGAGGTAATAAGTAAAGCTAACCGCATTCTTTCTTGCATAAGTAGGTGCATCACAAACAGGTCTAGGGAGGTGATACTTCCCCTCTATGCAGCATTCGTCAGGCTGCAGCTGGAGTACTGTGTCCAGTTTTGGTCGCCTCACTTCAGGAGGGATGTGGATAACCAGGAAAGCGGGTTCAGAAGCGGGCCACCCATCTGGTTAAAGGCCTACAGAAAAAACCCTATGTGGACCAGTTAGGAGACCTGAACCTCTTTAGCCTCCACAAGAGGAGGCTGAGAGGTGATCTTGTGGCCACCTACAAATTCATCAGGGAGGTCAGCTGGAAGTGAAGGATACAATGTTTACTAGGGCAACAGTCAGGGTAACTAGAAACAATGGACACAAGTTAAAAGAAAGCAAATTCAGGCTGGCCATCAGGAAAAAGGTCTTTATAGTGAGGGTCACCAAAATATGGAATAGGCTTCCAAGAGAGGTGGTCTTGTCCCCTTCTTTGGAAATATTCAAAAGGAGATTGGACATGCACCTGGCTGGGGTCATCTGACCCCAGTGCTCTTTCCTGCGCAGGGTAGGGGTCAGACTGGATGATCTAATAGGTCCCTTCCGACCCTAATAACTATGAAACTATAAGGGTCCATACATTAAAAAATCCCCTGAAATTGGCTTTAACAAGCAATTGCCATTAACAGGCATCCATGTTGGAAAAATAAGCAGAAAACTAGAGGACTGAATGGGGCTCAAGAATGAAGAGTTGACTAATCTTTTCCCCCTGACACAGGCTGCTTGTCTGGGTATGGTTAGAGTACATTAATGAGACAGTACACTCTTTAGTGCTGTACTGCTTTTATGGATATATGCATAAAGACCAAGAGACCAAGTATATAGAAACAGAAATCAGTATCCAAAAGTGTTGGTGCAGCACCTTTGACAGGCATTAAAAATATGCACACAAAGCCCAAAATCACTGCAAAAGTCTCTGTGCCCTTGTCTTTATTCATCGTTCTGAGGAGGTCCTGATATAGGTATGGTACAGCCGTCTCTCAACATCTGTTCCTTGCATTGCAAGGGAAGAGGAATCAATTGTAACCCCTTCAAAGGGACATTCAAAGTTGTGTTATGCCCCCTGCCAGCAGGTTAAAGTTATTTATGAGGAACTCTGAAGCAACCAGATGTTCTTTTTGTTTGGTTACTAGGAACAGAAATCAATTATTTGGTCAATATGTCTATTCATTAAAATCATTTTGTTTAGTTATCAATCTTCTCATCCCTCCAGGCTCTAAGTTCACGTGAAGTTTGTTTAGGGAGTAGCAATCATCCTTGCAGAGAGAAAGAGAAGAGGGTTTCTGGAGGGTTTCTTTTACCTTTTCTGTTGAAACACATTATACCAAATAATAAATTGCCCCTTCTATTACTCCCCAGCCCAACCATCTTCAATCCCTCCATCCAGAGGCAGATTAAGATTTATTGGGGCCCTGGGAAAACACAAAATTGGAGGCCTCCTCTAGAGGTGCACCAATATATTGGTCGCATATCAGATCAGCATCGATAAAAAGAAAATTAACATTACTGGCCATTGGCTTTTATTTTTGCAAGCGTAGCTGATAATATCACTGATAAATGTTGTGTGCACGCAGCCAGGAATGCAACAAGGCAACTTGGAGAGCAAGGTCCTGCCAGTAAGTCGGGGGAGGGGAGGAGAGAAAAGGGACATGAGGACAAATTGAGGACCCCACAGTGAAGGAGGGAGTGGGGCAGCACCAGGGGCTGCCCAGCCAAGATGATGAATAGGACCCCGGGGTGGGGTGTGGGATGGAGCCGCAGACGGCTCATCCAGAGGGTGCTGGGGGGGTGGGGAGGAGGCATGTGGGGAATGAGTGGCTCCCCACCACTGTGCACATCCCAGGGGAGGCATGAGGGGCATATGACCCCCTGGATTTTTGCATGGGGCAAAGGCAGGCTGCCTGCTGTGGGCTGGGGTATAAGGGCTGCACTAGCCTCTTCCCAGAAGGGGGGCTGAGCCAGGGAGGACAGCAGTGGTGGCTCTGGGAGGGGCTAGTGCAAATTTTGGGGTGGCCATAACCACCCCCAGCCCACCCCAGCGCTGCCCCTGCTGGGGCACTCCACTCTGCTGCCTTTCCCTCGCGCGACAAGTGCAGGGCTCCCACTACTTGCTGCCGACCAGTGGGGAGACAAAAATGCTACCAAATTTAAAACTGCAGCTTTCGCTCCCCTGCCAATGAGAAGCAAGCCACAAGCATGGCCCCAATTGGCAACAGACCCTGGATCTGGGCCCCACTGCCCTATGTGTTAGTCCACTTATGACTCCATGTACAAGACCAGTAGGCAAATTGATGCTCAGTGTGGAGTCCTTAAAACATACATGATGTAATGGCTTTTAGTAAAATAAAATCACCTGCTGGGTACTAACTCACCAAGGTACTCTGGTACTCTGATTTAACGTGATATATTATTTATCCTCTGTCATTATTGATTTAAGGCAATACCTGAGAGAGATCCAACCAACCTGTCCACATTTGTTAAAACAATATATCTCACTCTGATACCACAGTTCTCTAGGTCTCTTAAAGAAGCTCAAAGTTTAAAATACCATTTAAAATTAGATTGAAAATGGAGATGAGTCTCAGTTACAAAGCTCTGACTCAGATCCAAAGTTCATTGCTGTTTAAATTCAGAAGTCAAATTGGGATCCATCTCCTAACAAATCATAATGCTCCTTCCAAAAGCAGACATGTTCCTTACTAAAAAATGATCATTAAGAAATATCCGTAAAGACAGCACACTCTCATTTCCACAAGAGAACTGACCTACTTCCCTGCCATTGCAATTGCAGGACATGGACAGTACACTCATCACCCTGGCTTTCACCTATGGCATTTCATAGGGTTTTTCTAATCTTTTGGAATTTTGTTCCTTTTACTTATAAGTAAAGGTCTAAGGTAGTAATTCCTTCAGTTAACTAATGCCAATGAACACAGTGCCTATGAGGACTGGACTCAATGGCCACGGGAGTCTCTCCCAGGGCTATGATCCTAACTGTTATAATAAACAATGAGCCAAACAAAACATTGAGAATGGTACCAGTTAGTCCAATAACATGGACCCCTACATAGTCTCAACTCTGATTCACCAATAGAAGCTGTGGAGAAAGCTCCCGTTCACATCAATGAGAGCAGGGTTTGCCTCTATAAGAATTGTAGGACCTCAGATTCATGTGGAAGATCCTGATAAGGAGCATAATTTAATGATGATTTTATTAAAACATTATTAGAATCAAAATGGCAAAAGGTGGACACATATCAACTCCCATTTTAATCCCCCATCCAATCAAAGAAAGGTAAATCAGTGAGCAGAAGTCAAGCTTGTTTGCCTTATACAAACCTAATGATTCTGAATCTCTTACGTTATTGTACTCACCTCCCAAGTGGCTGGTTCCAATTATATTACATAAGTACCATACTTCTCCTTACACCCATGGCCTTTTAAAGCTGTTCCTCAGAAAAAAAAAAGAGAACTGCTATGTTAAGGGTAAGACTCAACCTCTTAATTGGCACCTGGTCTGGGAGTCTAGACGATGCAGCAACAATACACTGAGTTTCATTACCTTCACAGCAAATACCATTCCCTTTCTTCATAGCTACCTGACAGAAAAAGCAAACTAAAACAGAAGAAAGACCAGGAGGATACTTGTGTTAATTCAAAACTGCTGAAGTGTTCAAAATGAACATTAGTAATGATTTCTATGGCAGCAATGCCCAGGACACTGTGATGCTTGGTTATGTATGAACACGAGACAAATAGGAAGTCCAGGTGCCAAAGAGCATATAGTTTACATAAGATTTGCCGTTAAACAGCTAGACAGATTAGACACTTTTGTGGTGAACTTCTCTGTAGTTCTTTCCCAAATATTGTTTTTATATTAAATAGTCTTTTTTATCTGGTAGCTTTCTCAGGCACAGCCGTGCATAGTTCTTTGCCCACTATTTAGTGGGCAAATACTTTTTGCCCACTAAATAGTGTCTTTAACAATAGCTGTTCATTATTAATCAGATGTATCAGTAGACCACTAGGCACCCTTAAAAGAACATTTTTTCATGGCAACCGGATGCTAAGATTAATGTAAATTTCTTTCCAAAATCTCCTAATGACCAAAGAACTCCAAAATAGTACGATAGCCAAAATCCTGGCTCCACTAAAATCAACAGCAAAAATTCCACTGAAATCAATGGGGCCAGATTTCCACCTTAGAAGTGGATGCCATATTTCTACCATTTACCTAAGTTGGTGATCCTTAACTAGGGTGCCATGGCACCCAGGGGTGCCCCAAGTTCCTTTCAAGGTTGCCTTGGGATGCAACACAATGCTAGCACTGTAGGCTTGTGCAAAGTGGCAAGTATTTGCTTCAGATTCAGCCGATTCAGAGGATCAGTGATTCGATTTGGAGATTTGAATCACTGTCCGATCCAAAGATTCGGTGCTGCTTCAGAGATTTCGCCATAAACTAAATAGGCAGCAGTCCTCACCACGCTGGACACAGCTGCCTCCATCTGATAAATCTGTTGTGGTGGGCAGAGGGAGGAGGGAAGTGGCATGGGGGAGGGATGGATTGGGGCTGTGGCAGGGACAAGCTGCCCTGCCGAGGTGGGGGGTGCAGGATGTGGGCGCAGCAGCATTGGGAGTGGGGGCTCTGCCCTGCTGCCACTTATCCAGGCAGGGCAGGGGGGCCGGGTGTGATTCAGGTGCGGCTCGCTCCAGGCGGAAGAGGGCAAGTGGCAACAGAGCACAGCCCCCACTCCCAGTACTGCCACGCCTGCATCCCACACCCTCCTGCCCTGGCCGGGCAAGCAGCAGCAGCGCCTGTCCCCCCGCCCCAGTTGGGGAAGTGGCAGCAGTGCCCATATCCCGTGCCCCTCTGCACCGGCTGGGCAGCAGTGCCCGCCCCCGCTCTCTGGGTGAGCAAGCAGCAGTAGCGCCCACATCCCGTGCCTCCCTACACCAGCTGGGCAAGCAGTGGTAGCACCTGCCCTCCCACCCTGGCTGGGCATACGGTGGCAGCACCTGCATCATGTACCCCCCAACCCCGGCTGGGCAAGCGGCGGCAGGATATAGCCTGCTGCTCACCCAGCCGGCATGGGGGGATGTGGGATGCAGGCGCTGCTGCTGCTTGCCCCTTTCTGCTTAGAGTGAGCCATGACTTCATTGCGCCCTTCCCCCCTCCCCCTGCCCTGGCTGGGAAAGCAGGAACAGGGCATAGTCCCTGCTCCTAGTGCTGCCATGCCCACATCCCATGCCCCGCCCCACCCTCCTCCCTGAGTCCCATGCCTCCCCACCCCAATCCTTCCCTCTCCCATTCCCCTTCCCTCCCCCCTCTGCCCACCACAACAGACTAACCAGCTGGAGGCAGCTGTGTCCAGCATGGTAAGGACTGCTGCCTGTTTAGTCTAAGGCCAAATCTCCGAAGTGGCGCCAAATCTTTTCTGAATCAATTTGGACCTTTTAATTGGTCTCCCAATTTGAGTCGGATTTGGAGATTCAGCCACTGAATCTCCTCCGAATTGAATCAGCTACCAAAGTTTCACACAGCCCTATAGCACTGTTAGATGTGCAAACATGATTCGGAAGATAAACCCATATATTTGAAATAGGAATCCATAGTATTAAAAACAAACATTCTGGCTGCTTACAGACATGGGAGGATAAAAAAAGCACTTTAAGCATGCCACACCCCTGCATCAAGAGCAGTTTATGCCCAGAAAAGGCATCATATTAGTTTAACCCGGCTTTCCCAACATCTGTATAGATCGGGCACTTCAGCGGGGCTTTTTGGCACTTTTATCTAATAGCCAATTGAATCTATACAGATGGGGAGCCAGGTCGAACTACTGTGCTTCCTTTTCCAGTAAAGTGCTGTTTTTCTCTCTTTCCCCCATGTCTGTCAGTAGTCTCTGAGCTGTTGTGGCCTTCCAGAGCTCTTTGCAACAGAAAAATTACTCTATTATTTTTCCATACTTAAGAAATGGGTGAAAACTAAGAGTTGACATTTTTTGAGGGGGAGCATCCAGTCTAAAAAAGTTGAGAACCACTAGCCTTTAATATATTGCAAAAGGAAATAATAACTTTGGCTAATGGTTGCAGAGGCTCCCCTACATTCCCAAGAAATAGGGCTGATAGAGTAGACTATGGAAGCCAGGAGATCAGAATCGGTGTTCTGTTGAAGACATGTAACATTTCCCACAAACAAAACACATTAGACTACAGAGGATACAGAGTGGCCCTTGAATGTAAATAGTGTGGACTTCCATCACCCACCCCCCTTTCCAGTTTTTATTTTTTCCCTTTCTGCCACCTCTTGCACTTCAGAAAATTACTTGGTAAATAATGAGCAAAGATATAGACAAAAAGGACTGCAGGGAAGGATTCCACAAGCCCTCATCATCTTCAGTCAAAACTAGCCATCATCTGGTGTTAGTTTCATCTAGCAGTGCATGGAAAAAAAAGCGGCAAGCACTGCAGCACTGGGAGATCTTTCTCCCTGACTGACAGCTGGTGCTGTCAGGATTCATTACTGCCAGGAGGGTGTGGACCTCCTGGCAAATCCAGCACAAACTCAGGAAGTGCACTATCATTGTCCACCTGTCAGCTCTCACGCAGGGATATAAAGAAATTTAACTCCCACCACCCTTCAGAAAGCTTAAAATCTTCTTTTCTCAATAAGGGAATAATTCAGCCATTCTCTCTCCTAGCAGTTACCTGGGAATCTGTGCAAACACACAAAGATGCCTTTGTATTTCACTTAGGGCAAAACTTGCCCCTGTGCAATGCATCAGCACTCACTTATAAATTCATAGATTGTAAAGTCGGAAGCGACCACAATGGATCATTGTGTCTGACCCCCTACCCCTGGCAGGAAAGAGGACCAAGGTCAGATGACCCCAGCCAGGTGACTATCTAGCTTCCTCTTGAAGACCTCCAAGCTAGGTGATAGCACCACCTCTCTTGGAAGCCCATTCCAGATCCTGGCCACCCTTACTGTGAAAAATTTCTTCCTAATATCTAACCTAAATCCACTCTCAACTAGTTTACACCCGTTATTCCTAGTCACTCCCTGGGGCACCTTAGCAAACAGCACTTCCCCTATTCCCCGTTGACCTCCCCTAATAAATTTACAGGCAGCCACAAGATGTCTCAGCCGTCTCTTGTGAAGGCTGAAGAGGTTCAGCTCTCTCAACCTCCCCCCGTAGGGTCTATCACGAAGGCCACTAATCACGCGAGTGGCCCTCCTCTGGACCCTCTCAAGATTCCCTGCGTCCCTCTTGAAGTGTGGCGCCCAAAACTGGACACAGTACTCCAACTGCGGCCTGACCAGTGCCGCATAGAGGGGGAGCATCACCTCCTTTGTTCTATTAGCCTGCTAATGCACGACAAGGTGTGATTGGCCTTGTTGATGGCCTCGTTACACTGCCGGCTCATGTTCATCTTGGAGTCAATTACGACTCCAAGGTCCCTCTCTGCCTCCGAGCTGCTGAGAAGGACACTCCCTAACCCATAGGTGTGCTGGTACTTCCCAGGTGGAGTACCTTACATTTATCTTTATTAAATTGCATCCTATTTCTTTCTGCCCATTGATCCAACCTGTCCAGGTCAGCCTGAATCTGCTCCCTGCCCTCCGTTGTACTAACTTTGCCCCATAACTTGGTATCATCAGTGAACTTGGAGAGGGTGCTCTCCACACCCTCGTCCAAATCGCTGAAAAAGATATTAAATAATATCGGTCCGAGGACCGAACCCTGCAGGACCCCACTGCCCACCTCCCTCCAGGCTGAGAAGGAACCATCCACCACCACTCCCTGGGTGCAGTCCCTAAGCCAGCTGGCCACCCACCTGACCGTGTAGGCGTCCACTCCACAGTCTGCCAGCTTCCCAATGAGGATAGGGTGCGAAACTGTGTCAAAGGCCTTCCTAAAGTCCAGGAAGATGACATCAGCCTCGGCTCCCACGTCCGGGCAGTGTGTAACCTGGTCATAGAAGGCTACAAGGTTTATCAGGCAGGATCTACCTGTGACAAACCCATGCTGGTTTCCCCTCAGCATCGTTTTCCCTGCTGGACCTGCACAAATGTGTTCTTTGATTATTTTCTCTAGCATTTTCCCAGGAATAGAGGTAAGACTGACTGGTCTAAGATTACCCGGCTCATCCCTTCTCCTTTTCTTGAAAATGGGCACCACATTGGCCCTTCTCCAGTCCTCAGGGACCTGGCCAGAGCACCACGAACAGCTATGCCGACGGCTCAGCTATGACACTGGCCAATTCTTTCAGCAGCTGTAGATGGATGTCATCCAGGCCTGCTGACTTGTACCCATCCAAATCTACAAATCCAAAGTTATGGGATTGTTAATTACAGTTTGAACAAAAAAAAAATTCCTAAACAATTAGAGAAATGCAATGAAGTGACAATTAAACCCATATTTCCCTTCCAAGGTAAAGTTTGTTCTATTTTCTCCCTTTCTTAGGTCCTGGACAGATGTTACACTTGAGGGCTAGGGGCAGACATTATACATAAACCTGTCTAAGTGATCCGAAACTGGTTTAAACCTGTAACAGAACATAAGTTCACTGCACATAAACCAGTTTCAAAATGGCTGAAACTAGTTTAAGATAAACCTGGTTGAATGTAGAATCAGACTTAACTGATTTGGATCAAACCGGTTATGTACTTATGTACAAGCTTATATACAACCAAATTCTATTCTGAGGGGCTAAACTGATACATACCCTCATGCTGGCTCTCTGCACCAAGGAGCTGGAGGGATTTCAGCTGAATGGAACAGAGATATATTTAAGCCTTGACAGCATTGCTTGAAGCATTTGAGTAGACCCACTGGCATCGAATCAGTAAATAAAGCTGACCCAGTAAGTATGATTTACCACTACTATTCAAGTGCCTGCCTGAGTGGTCTGCAGCTGTGTGCCACTCTTCTACACTGAGCCAGTTTCTACAGAGCAACTCACAATCTCACCACAATGTGATGAGCACCTCGCACACACTTTTGGGTGGCAAATTCAGTATCCATGTCAAAGCTTGATCCTCAATCTGGCACAAAGCCTTCTCCAATTCGATCACATTTTCTACAAATCCAAAGTTATGGGATTGTTAATTACAGTTTGAACAAAAAAATAATTCCTAAACAATTAGAGAAATGCAATGAAGTGACAATTAAACCCATATTGCCCTTCCAAGGTAAAGTTTGTTCTACTTTCTCCCTTTCTTAGGTCCTGGACAGATGTTATGCTTAAGGGCTAGGGGCAGACATTATACATAAACCTGTCTAAGTGATGCGAACCTGGTTTAAACCTGTAACAGAACATAAATTCACTGCACATAAACCAGTTTCAAAATGGCTGAAACTGGTTTAAGATAAACCTGGTTGAATGTAGAATCAGACTTAACTGGTTTGGATCAAACCGGTTTAGGCAATGTCTGTTCCAGACCCCTTCCTGGTTTAAGTTAAATCAGAGTTCCCCAGCATTCCAGATGCTTTGCAGCCTCAGGCTGAGCTAGGCTGTGCTCTCTGCTCCAGAGAACAGGCCAGCCCTGCCCCTCTTCTCCCTAGCCAGTCTTCAGAAGAGACTGCAGGCACAGCAGGGTCTGCCTGGCTTCCCTTGCTGCTCAAACAGGGATTCTCTCCCATCTCCCAGAGGACAGACCTCAGCCCCACAGACCCTAATCATGCAGTATGCTAGCTAATGCTGAAACATGTCAGGGTGTGTGTGTGTGTGTGTGTCCAATTTCACTGGGACAGGCAGACAGGATAAAGGAAGACAGGACAGTGTCTGCTTAGGGCTTTTTGGAGCTAATCAGCAGGTCATCTGGTAATATCCCTCTGTTCTTTCCTTGAAGAGCTTGAACTAATGAGAGCTCAGCATTATGGAAGGGAAGGGAGGGCTGCTTTAGTGCCTCCCAGCTTCTAGCCTGAGGCACTGCAGCATGTGCCTGCATTTCTGGAATGAAAAGGGAATGTCTATCCACCTCCAAATTGGTTTAAGCTTTGCAAAGATTGAATCAATTCAGACTAAGGCTTTTTGAATGTCTGCCCCCAGCCAAGGTGTGATGAACCAGTTAATTATGTCTTAAGCAGTAGCCCAGGTGCATGTAATTAATGGTGTGATAGAACAGGGAATAATGTACAAAGTTATTTTGTAGAATATGTGTAATAACTTTGTGGCTGGTTCCCCACTGTGCTTTACAATGAAGGTGTGACCTGGCCAATCAGCTGACTGGGGCTCCTAGCCTTGGGGGGGTGTTGGAGCCCTTGATTCCATTGTGCTCCCAAGGCTGGGATCTGATGTGCTCCTGAGGTTGGGAGCCCCAATCAGTTGACTGCCACTCCCATCCTTGGGGAAACACTGGAGTCAAGGGTGTTACTATACCCTGTGAGGCTGGGAGCCCTGATCAGCTGCCTAGATTGTTACTTGCTGGTGAAGGGGAAGCCCAGAATCATGATCCTGAGCTCCCTCTGCATTGGCAATACAGCATGATTGGAATCTGATCCCTGATCCCATGATCATACCTCCTGCCATGCACATGTAGCCTGGCAAAATGTGTAATGGTTGGGGTCACAGATCAGATCCCATCACTCCTTTATGTGACTGTCTGCCAGAGGCCTAAAGCATGATACCCACTGATACAAATGTAAGTGACAAAGCACTGACTTACTGATGGAAAACAACTTCTAAGCACTTTAGACCAGTGGTACTCAAAATTTTGGCCCTGTGGGCGAGATGAGTGGTGTGGGGCTGGTCCATGGGCTGGATTGGGCCCTGCATGCCAGGACCAGGCCCCACATAGTCATAGACGACCCCTGTGCCACTCTGGCATGCTGGAATCAGGTTCTGGGGCCTACCAGGATTGGGCCCTTGCACTGCCCTCTGAAACCACCCACCCACCAGGGTTAGGCCCTGAGAGGTGCAACACCCCCACCCACCAGGATTGGGCTCTGTGCTGCCCCCATGCAGTTCTTCATGCTGGAATCAGAACCCACTTGCCAGGATCTGGCCCTGGGATCCTCTGCTGTCCCCATGTACCAGTACTGGGTCCTGCACTGCCTCATGTGCCTGATATGGTGCACAGGGCCATGCTGTCTAGTCCATGTGGCCCCCTACCGAGTTTTGGCAAGCTGCCAAGGGCTGCATTGGAAGCCCCACCCCCTGGCTGTCCCCATCTTCTGACCAGAAGTCCTGCCCCTTAACTCCTGACCTTTGACGTCAGAAGTCCTCCTTTCAGCAAGAGGTTTTGTCATCTCCAAACCAGAAAAATATGAAATTATATTCTAAAAAGCAAACATCTACAGCATCCATTAATTTTGGTTTCAAAAAATATTTTTGTCCTGATTTACATGTGTTTGTGTAGTGTATATAGAGGTGATTGCACAACAGTTCAAAATGAAGTTTTACTCTTGTATACTGTGGGGGGTGGGTATCGGTTTGTGGGGAGCTGTGGGTGTGTGGGTATGTGGGGTGAGACAGCATGTGGGGGGGTGTGGATAGAGGGTTTGTGGAGGACTGGGTGTAGGGGGGGTGTGAGGGGATGCGAGGGGGTCTGCATATATGGCAGTGTGAGGGGGTGTGGGTGCATGTGTATGGTGGGGTGTACATGTGGGCATACACACGCACTCTGCCCCTGCCTACACACACACTGTCTCTGCCTGTGCATGTGCACGTGCGCACACACACACAATCCCTGTGCACGCATGCATGCACACACACCCACACAATCCCTGTGCACCCACGCACACGCGCGCACACACACACACACACACAGAGTCCTTGCCTGCCCCCCCACACACACTGTTCCTGCCTGCACACACATACACACTATCCCTGCCTGCATACACACACACACACACACACACACTATCCCTGCCTGCATGCGTGCGTACACACACACACACACTATCCCTACCTGCATGTGCGCACACACACACACACACTATCCCTACCTGCATGTGCACGCACACACACACTATCCCTACCTGCATGCGCGCACACACACACACTATCCCTGCCTGCATGCGCGCGCGCACGCACACACACACACACACACACACACTGTCCCTGCCTACCCCCCCACACACACACACTGTCCCTGCCTGCCCCCATACACACACACTGTCCCTGCCTGCCCCCATACACACACACACACACACTCCCTGTCTGCATATGGACACACATATACTCCCTGCCTGCATATATACAGACACTCTCTGCCTGCCTGTGCGCACACGCACACACACACTCCCTGCCTCCCCCCAACACACATGCTATCCCTGCCTGCCCCACCACACACATAGTCCCTGCCTGCACGCACACACGCGCGCGCGCACACACACACACACACACACACACTCCCTGCCAGTCTGGTCAATGCAATGGTGCTGGAGCAGGACAGGGGCAGGAAGGGAGTGAAATGGCTGGGGGTACATGGGCTGGGCTGTTTGTCCTGCTGAGGCTCCCCCTGGGTCCTACTGCCTCTGTCTCTTGTTAGCTTTCACAGGATGCCAAGGCAGATAAATAGTAATGTTCTAAATTTTTTAGGGGCCCCGCAGGCCGTTTTTTGCCTCCCCCTGCTGCACAAGCAGTGATAAGCTGAACTCCTGCATAGCTTCCAAGTTGTTACTTTTTCCTCAGTTTCCTGTTTTGCTATACAAAGTTTTTATGCCTTTGAGAACTCCGTTTCATCCTTTCTCTGTGTGATAAAACTGGGCTTTTACCCTTCTGGTGACAAAAACATAACATGCTTGGATACCTGTCATCTGGAACCCTTCTTTATTTCATAACATCAAACTTATTTTACATAGTAACATCTTTCAGTCAGTACAGATCTGAACTGGACTCAAGGAAGACTAAAAAGAATGACTGCATATTCAATTAATGGTCTCCTGAGCCCTCCACTCCCATCTATCAGATAACTTTGTTTGTCTTCTGGCATAAGGTTTCAGAATCTGACAGCATCTGCTAACTGAAGTCTTTTCATAACCTCCTCATACCCTTCCTGGTGACCTCTGAATTGTTGAAACAAAGGCAGTCCCTGTTTTGAAAAACATCAGTCAGAATAGGGGCATATCTTTCTCTCTTACATTTGTCCCATTAAGAGGACAACTACCTAAAGTCTGGCTAATTTTTCTCACCCAAGGCATGGGTCTCAGAGCTTGTTTGTACTCTCATAGCACTTTGAATCACACACTTACAATTAGCCTAGATAAACAGATGGGTTTGATTCTGTGCTGCTGAGGTGACGCATGCCTGTTCTTCCCAAAAATTCCCACCAAAGTATTTAAGTGTCTTTGTATTTCTAACTTTACTCATGTCTAGATTCCTATACTATCTTGAATATTGTTTCTGAACTTTGTTCTACATGTTTTCATGCAGTATAACCTCATAAATCCGGCATGCTGGGAACCGAGCATCTGCCGGAAATTTAAACATTCCAGATTTTTGAAACCAGAGTGGCGGCCAGTTGCGGAGCGGGGGTCAGGAGTAGTGGTAGCTAGTCCCAGAGCAGCAGCCACACATGAAGCAGGGTGGTGGCTGGCGTGCAAGCTTCCCCCTACACGTCCAAGGGAGCAGAGGGGGAAGCTTAAAAAGTGCCAGATTTTCAAGAATTCCGGATTTTCAATATTCGGATTTCTGTGTAGCAGAAAGCCCCCTTAGAAAGCTCCCTTTTCCTCTTGCCTGCATTTGCTTTCCCCTCTTTAAATATGTTTTTCCTCTTCTACCTTTTCCTCCTTCCTCTTTCTTTCACTTTAAGATAAGGAATTGTGTTTTAAAATTTGTACGTGTGAATTTTGTATCTCCCCATGTATTTTGGTATTTTTATCTATTTGTGTGCCATGGCATTTGTAGCTTATATTTTATACTCCTCACCTTTCAACTATAAATGTGTTTAGTAATAATGTTAACAAGGGCAGGAGTCAAACTGCCACTTCCCTGCATCAGGCGGGCCCCTGAAAGAGCGAGTGAATCAGTGATTGAATGTGTAACACAGTAGCAGGTGGTAATTAACACCTAAGGAAACTGCAGATCAACCAACGGAAGAACTCAATAGAAGACAATGTAGCAACCGGGACATCTCTAAACGTCACTGAACAAGGGCTAGAAGCCCTGGCCTGAGTTAATTAACACTGGGGACCAACTTTTGGGCTGAATATCTCCAGATCGACCGCTCCCAAAGCCCTATTCAAATTCATCAACGGGCTCCCAAACCTGCACGTACATGCGGAGACCCCTGGGGCTGACAGATGCCATCCAGTAGCTACCAAGGGGGGAAGTCCCACGAGGGTCAACAATCCCTGGATTGGGCAAACCTGAAAACTGGGGAGTCACCAAAGTCTGCCAAGGACAGATAAAAAGCAGTGAAAAGTGACCCTCAGTGGCACCCTCTTGATCTCCAACTTGACCGGCACCCGACCTGTCCAGCCAGAAGGACCAGCCGGCAACCCCCTTCTGGAGGATAACACCACACTGGAAGAAGCCTCGCCTGGCCATCGACGGCAGACTCCAGCGCCTGTAGGATAGGTATACCCAACTCTTGTAGCTTGCTAATGTGGGTGTGTGTGTGTGTGTGTGTGTGTGTGTGTGTGTGTGTGTACTCTTGTAGCTTGCTACTGTGTGTGTGTCGGGCAGGGGGGGGAACCATCCCCAAGGTTTATGATTTAACTTCATTACAGTGTTTCAATCCGCCTAATAAACCAGAATTTTAAGGATCCCGAGTTGGACATTTGTAGCCAACAAACCCACCACTTCAATTTACAGCCCCCGTTTCGGCCACACACACCCTAAGAAGGATTTTCTTGGGGAATACAGGAAGAGCAATAATTTTGCCAGATCCTAGAATCTCTTTTGAAAAATAGACATGGCCAGCTCAGAGGCTGAGAACAGGAAACAACTCTTATGTCATGGTGCTATGACCTTTTCCATCCACCTTAGCCAGTGGTCTGAACCTTTTAGCTGCAAGGCACTTCTCCATAACTTTTTTGAATTTTGCATCATCCCAGTTGAGAATCACTGAGCTAGAATCTATATTCAGAAAAGATATGGAGAGGGGCCTTGAGGCTAAAAAGTTTAAGAAGCACTGATCTAGCTGGTGTCAGGTGAGGGCAATGGTGGCAGTACTTATCCTGCCTTGCCCTGCTCTTTCTAATGTCTACCCCCACTATGAGGGGGTAAGGGAAACCTCTGTCACTGAGGCTGCTCCTACAGTATCTCACAGACTAGTGACTACCCCAACAGACTCTTTCACTGGTCCCAGGAGCATGAAAGAAGTGAAGGGACCAAGCTGGGTAGGAAAAAGTGGCTGTGGCCCCCCATCCATCCATCCATCCATCCATCCATCCATCCATCCATCCACATCAGAGTGTGCTGCTGGGAGTACAGGGATAATGCATAGGGGTTGCCAGGGGGCAGCTGGTGTGCAGGGGAGGACAGCTGAGACAGCAGTCTCCAGGGGAGCAGCCACAGTTGCTGATGAGTAGGTGGAGCAGGTGCAGAGCATTGGATGGAAGGAGGAGAGCATTTATCTCTTTACATAGGGGCCAGGTAGCATGGCATCCTTAACAGGATCTCACAAAACTCCAGCTGAGAATCACTGACTTTAAATTTAATAAAATGTTCCTCATATCAGTGTGATTATATCTTCTTTAACAGCTCAGCCTCTGGCATAACCCCTGGGTCTCCCGAGTGCAACCCATGTAAGTAGATAACACCAAAAATGTCTGCATTGTAAGGAATCAATTGTATATGTTTCCTTGCACTGTAAGAAGAAAGAACTTTATTACAATCAGTAAACTAAGCTTCACTTGTGGTGGTGTTGCAGTATTGTTGTAGTCATGATAATCCAGGGAATATTCAAGAAGCAAGATTCGTTTGGTAATACCGTTTATTGGACCAACTATAAAAGCTATGTAGTGCTGTAGCTATAAAATGCTAACATTTCTCTTAACCTTATAGTTGGTCACCAAACAAATCTAGCATCTCTTTTTTAATTAAAACAATTTATATTTAAAGCTATGCATGGACTATAGTATTCAGTGTCGTTACTTCCAGGATGCTTTTTCTAGATAATAGTAATTTGGACAAGTGCTGCCTCATATGCTTGCAAAGTCTGCTCCAGGTCCCAATGACTATCCTTTTCTACACTGAATAGTGCTGTGACACACATGTGCCTCTTTAAGTTTGTTTCTGATTTTTACTGGATCTCTTGTTTTAGAGAAAAAGAACAGGCAAGTGCAGAAAGCAGTCCTTCAGCAGGCACCATGGGTAAATAGCTCTACTGGGGACATAACAAGCTCTAGTGCTTTCATTCAACAAACTCAGGAAAGAAAGAACTATGTTTTTAGATGCAATAAACACACTGAAACAAAAACTCATTACCACCTTCCAAAGAAGTTGCAACATATACAGTCAGTTTGTGATCTTCACATACAGCTTCTCATTTGTATTAATTACTTGCCTATTAAGTTCTTCCAGGCAGCAGCTCCAGAAAAAGAACTGATAATTCCATGGAGAAACCTACTGATTGCTAATTAAATTGGAAAAATCATTACATTTGCAGGAGAGGATTCAGGTGGCTTCTCAGGTATTAAGTCTAATTTTATTCACTCCTAAGACTTCCTCCCCTCACATCATCTTTGGGCATACTGGCAAGTGCTAGAACATACAGCTAGGGCTCTACCCAACTCAAAGAGGAAGCCAGACAATTTTGTGGGCAGATGACAGGGCTAACCGCTATTTTTGAAGGCTTATTATGGTCGGAGGCCCCCCACACCTCCGACTGGCCAAGGGGCCCCAGTGGCCCTGCTGCCATCACTGAGTGGTAGAGAGGGCAGTTTGTCATACAGCCCCACCCCTTGCTGCTGATTAGTAGAGAGGGGTGGGGCTGCATGACAGGCAGTCCTCTCAGCCAATCAGCAGCAAGGGACAGGGTAGCAGCCATCTTGCCTGCTCGCCTTCTTGCCGGAAGCTCCTCCTCCCTACTTCCCCTGGGGTGAGCTGCGCAGCTGGGAAGACTGCCAACTCCCACTGGAGAGTCAGCATTTTATTTTTAGTAAGTTATTTCCCCCCCACCCATTTCATGGAGATAACCTGATTCCGTGATTTCTGCAAAATCTGCACAATCATGATTTGGGTAGGTCCCTACTTATAGCCCCCACAAACAATGTGACAGGGTTCTGGAAATTAAAATGTAACAAACTAGAAGCTTATTAAGCATACTCAAGTTATATACTTCCCTTCTCTCCCACCAATCTTAGAAAAGATGGCTTGGATCACATAGGTTTATTGATGGGTCTAACTGTAACTGACAGCTTAATGCTGGGCAAATCACAGGATCTCTATACTTCATTTAGCCCTCTGTAAAATAAGTTTATATCAGGCGCAGGCAAAATATGGCCCATGGGCCAGATCCAACCCACCAGTGATTTTCCTGGGATGTGCTCCACTTCCAGCAGAGTCCTGGGAGCTGTATGTGGCAGCAGGGAGAGGGGAAGGCCACTGGCTCCATCATGCCACCCTGGTGGCATATGAGTTCCAGAAGCTGCATGTGAGCGCAGCCCTGTGTGATGGAAACAGGCTGACCTGAGCTCTGCACTTGTGCTACTCCACTGGGCATGGGCCCCAGGCCTCAAGCTGCCTGCTCCCACCAGCCCCAGCCCTACGTTCCATGCCCCTACCCAGCTCCAGCTTCCCCACACTCACTGCTTCTTCCCTATCTGCTGCCCAGAGCAAGTGCTGCAGCAAGGACACCAGGAGGAGCTGCTGGAAGCTGGGGAAGCTGAGCAAGTCCCCTGGCAGCTGCAGCAGTGGCCCTGCTTGGAAGCTGTGCATGGTGGCCAGGGCCAGGGCCGGAGCCCTCCCATGCATGCGGGTGGGAGTGAAGTGCACAGGCTGAGCTGGGTACAATTAATTGATGGGCACCCACGGGCCAGATTTCATAGATTTCATAGACCCCGAAGGATCACTGAGTCCAGCCCCCTGCCCCAGGGGCAGGAAGTCAGCAGGGATCATAGGATCCCAGCAAAATAGACATCCAAATGAAGGCGTTTGAAGTGGGTGCTTGAACCACCTCCGGCAGCAGTCTATTCCAAACCTTGGGGACTCAGACAGTAAAGAAGTTCTTCCTTATGTCCAGCCTAAATCGGTCATGGCAGAGTTTGTGACCATTCAATCTTGTCATCCCTTTGAAATAAAATTAAAATATGTCATAGTAGATGTTTGACTTCTAGTATATGATTTGATTTTTTCCGCTTCCAAGATGGTAACCCTCTGCCCCCAAAAGAAGTACTTCCAAAGGCAAGGGAAGAGACTGCTGGTGGCAAAAGTGAGGGGCTAGGGGTGGGACTTCCAGTCCCAAGATAGCGACCAGGGGTGGGGCACCTGTCAAGGGGCTGGGCTATCTTTGCGGCCCTTGACAGCTCTCCAAAACTCATTACATGACCCTCCAGCTGAAATAATTGCACTCCCCTGGTCTATATCAACTTCAGCCAGATGTCATTATAAAGTTCAATTAATAAGATTTGTCAGCTGTTTCAGGATCCTAATATGGAAATGCCACAGATGTGTTACTGTTTCTATCCCTGCAATCTTTCATTGCCCTTAAAATTGATTATTAAACTGGGTTTTTGTCTGGCCTCAGTAGAGCCTCTCTTCCATTTGCAGTCTGGAGGAGAACACTAATAAACTAGATTAGGGTTCCTACAACCTGAGGTCAGTTCATAGCTCTGCCACAGACTTCTTCTTTGACCTTTAGCAAGTTACTGGAGGTGTTGGTGGTAATTACGCTCTTTGTCCCACTCTTTTGTGTGTCCTGCTTCTGGGGGAAAATTTAGCACTGCTAAATGCTATCTGGCTGAGAAGTTTTGAAGAAGAATTCTAACAGGGGTGTCATTAAAGACTTGTCTATGCTGGCAAATAACAATATTGCATTAGAATGAATGGTAGCTGACATGCTGTAAAACATTACTTTGTCCTCAGCACAAAGGACAGTCCTGTTTCATTTCATTTCAGCTTGTTATGTGTTAACTCTATGACTCATTCTAGATTTATTCATGGCCAGCTGGCTTAATGTTAAACATGATAACCCTTATCTGAAACTTACATTAAGTTTCTTAAATCAGGGCTGGTCAACACAGAAAAGATGCTATGGAAAAAGTGAGAATGCAAGTCCTAAGTGCAAGAGCTATTTGACAAGTGCCTATCTGGATACTCTACTTCTACACTAAGAGTGGAATGAGTGTCCATATGGGGCTTAGGATGCAACATCTATTCCACAGACCCTCTTCCAGCTCTAACCATAATAAAATTTCCACTGCAGTCACTATCCACTATGATACACAAACCTGAACTACAGCTACATTCAATACTCAGAGGAACTAAATCTATAATCAGACAACAGAATGCCTTAAGCTTGGTCACAGCAAATTTCTTTTCCTGAAAATATGCACAAAAATTATATATTTATTTTATGCTTTATTAGATATGCACAGGCAGAGAGTCTGGACACATGAGAGATTAAAAACAAATGCACATTAAATCAAGCTGTCTATAAGAGATGTCAACAGTTGTTCTCACCATTTTGTGGACTCACTAAAGGTAGTCCATAGCCATGCAAATTCTTGACCAAAAACTGGTCTGAAGATTGATAAATCCCATTGTGAAGGGTTAACAGCCCATATTTATCTCCTAACAATGCCCTACTTCTAATACTCAAAAACACACTGTGATAGGTGGTCAATTAAAACACCTCATGTTGCATGAGCCGAGAGGCATTCTGAGTTAACCAGACACTAAGACAAATCAGTTTCTATACTTCAAACAGAACCTGAAAGTAGATGGAACAGCAAAAAGTTCTAAAAGGGCAGATGTCTCAGTCTCTAGTTAGTTCTCACCATGAAAGCTGCCCAATTACCAAAGTAAATTTACGCATGGCTTTAAGACCAAATGAACAGTAGAACATAGTATAGTGAACTTGCATAAGCCCCCAATCATTTATGATTGCCTCTGATGCCTATGTCTATAACCAGATCCACACATTTTCATTAATATTTAATTTCATTAGCTTATAAATAAGCTAATATCCCTCCTCTCCCACTTTGCCCATCATCCTCCCTGAAAAGAATATTCATACTTAGCCCTCTTAGTAGGAATTTATGGGCAATGAAGAAATGTCCCCACTTAGCCCAACTTTATATTTTGTAAGACTAAACCAAAATCTTCCTTAACAGTTATGGAATTAAACAAGGGAAAGAGGAAAATTCTGAATCAAGTGAAGCAGCTATGGCTTTGCTCACATCTGGGCTGTATCAAAGAATGCAAAGCAAATTCACTTCAGAGCTGCCATTCACTTCAGAGCCTGTGTTCTTAGTAACACACCAAGCTTTCAAGTATATTCAAGCTGAAGATTAATGAGAAACAACACAGTGATGTTCAAGGTGGCACAGCCACATGTATTGGCTCATACATTTACCTGGAGAATAAACAAAGTTGTAAGAGAATGTCAAATCCTGGTGAACTGGCACTACTAGGACAGATAAGCAACAAGCAACAATTACCATTTAGTTTACAGGGATCTTCAAAGTGCATAAATAAGTGAATGCTGGGCAATGTCTAACATCACCTCCAAGGAGGATTATTCTGCACTGGTCCGGTCCTGTAGGGAGCAGACCAGGAAAGCCAAGGCTGCAACTGAAGTCCAACTAGCTTTGAGCATCAAGGACAATAAAAAGTCCTTTTTCAGATATGTGGGGAGCCGGAGGAAAAGCAGGGGCAACGTTGGACCCCTGCTGAACCAGATGGGGCAACTGACAACTGACGCCCAGGAAAAAGCCAACCTATTAAATAGGTACTTTGCGTCAGTCTTTCATCAGTCCCATGGGACACCCATACCTGCTACGGAACAGGGAAGTCCGGGTGAGGGTGATCCCCTGCCCTCCATTGATGCTGACTTCGTGAAGGAACATCTTGAGGATACTGTCACGGCGGGGTCCTCGCAGAGGGCCGTGATCTCCTTGAGGTCCCTCGCTCCGTGTCAGGCCGGCCCAAGACACCCTCTAATTCTCGCCCGCCACGTCTTTGATTGTAAATATAATGATGGGAGGCTGCCTTGTGTTTTCCCTGGGCACGGCTACTCGGGACCTCTGTCCCCGCAGTTCTTCCAGACCCCCTGGGGGTCTCCCGATATGGTGGGTGTGCCCCAGACACCCTAGCCTTGTGGGCTATGCGTGGCTCCTACCAACCCCTAATACCACGCCCCAAGCCTCGCAGATGTAATGGACATTGTCCGGTCTGTACGCCCACTTCTCGGGCCTCCTCTTTACTGTGGCCCACTCTGGGCTCCCTCTCTCATGCCCAGCCTCTTGCTGGGACTCTCGTCTAGCCCACTCTGGGCCTCCCCTGCTGGTGTGGTTCCGCTCAGGGACTCTCTAGCAGGCCTCCGGTCCTATGGGCCAACCGCACGGGCACCCTCTCTGACCCTGGCTCACCGCGCTGCTACTCCCTGTCTTCTCGGGGCAACCGCAGCGCCCTGCCTCAGTCTGAGGGGTGTTGCCGCACTAGCCTGCAGCCAGGCTCGCTATGCCGTCTCGGGCTCCTTGATATGGCCCCTCTAGGGCTCCTCAGTAATGGCGCTCCCCCCTCTTTGGGGCTTGCTGTGCCCACACTGGGCTACTCAATAACGTACAATGGCGCTCCCCCTCTTTGGGGTTCGCCGTGCCCACACTGGGCTACTCAATCAGATCACCCCTCTTCCTGGGGTCGGGGTCTATGTTCCCCCACATGCAATCCGGGGTCTAGGTCCTTGTCCGCAACCTACGGGTTGCGCCCGCGACCCACTGGCCGCGCTCCTCGCCGCCAGTTGCTCACGCACTGGCGTGCGAGCTGCGCCTTCCCTGGCGCTAGGCAAATCATGCGCCCTCTTGGCGCTAGGGCACCCCACACTCCCTGGGGTCCCTATAATTGAGGCCTCCTCCAACCCCTACAGCTTCACCCAAGCCTCCAGGAGTAATAACACAAACACAAAGCAAAACCACAAGCCCCTAGGCTGTAACATAACCACAAGCCACATGGCTAAACTCTAGTGCCCATCCTCTCACGGCTATCATGAGCTGTACTTGCACATCCTGCTCCTTTCCACATCCTCACTCCCAGAGCTCCTGCCTCCCACGCTGCTGGCAGAGAACTGCCAGCCTGGCTTCAGCCCTGGGCTTTATAAGGGCCAGGCCCTGCCCCCTACAGGCAGCTGGCTCCCCTTAGTTGCTCCGGCAACCCGCAGCTGTGCTCACTTGGTTCTGCCAGGGCTCTCTCCCTGGCAGTTTCTCCTCTCTTAGGAGCAGTCACTAAGGTGCCCTGTGACACACCTCCCCCCTTAAGATCCTGACTCACCGAGGCAGATCTTCCCTTCTCCTCAGGTGTTGCCGGATTCGGGGTTTCTTCTTGGCCTGTCTTCTGGCACCTGCGGGTAATTCCTAGAAGCGGCGGAGGTTTTAAGGCGCCTCCTCCTCGCCTTTTACCCAGGGGCGCATCACATGGGATTTCTTGGGAGCTACCCTGCCAAAGGTAGCCCCGCCCACATTAGCCAACCCTGGTAGGGTGCACTTCAGGCCCACCTTCTTTTGTTTCCTTTCTACAGCCCCCTCATTTTATTAAAGAGGCCATCCTTAATGGACTGGCCGACACCAACATCTTAAGGGATAGCCAGCACGGGTTTGTTGCGGGTAGGTCTTGCTTGACCAATCTCATTTCCTTCTACGACCAGGTGACCTATCACCTGGACAAGGGAGAAGAGATTGATGTCATATATCTTGACTTCAAAAAAGCCTTCGATCTGGTTTCCCATGATCACCTCTTGGAGAAACTAGCCAATTGTCGCCTTGGGTCCTCCACAATCTACTGGCTGGAAAACTGGCTCTGGGGTCAGACCCAGAGGGTAGTAATTGATGGAAGTCACTCATCGTGATGTCCTGTGACCAGTGGGGTCCCCCAAGGCTCTGTCCTTGGACCCATACTGTTCAACATCTTCATTAATGATGTGGACACTGGAGTAAGAAGTGGACTGGCCAAGTTCGCTGATGACACCAAACTTTGGGGAAAAGCATCCACACCAGAAGACAGGCAGGTGCTCCAGGCTGACCTGGACAGGCTCAGCAAGTGGGCGGATGAGAATCTGATGGTGTTCAACACCGATAAATGCAAGGTTCTCCACCTTGGGAAGAAAAACCCGCAGCATCCTTATAGGCTCAGCAGTGCTATGTTGGCTAGCACTATGCAAGAAAGAGACTTGGGGGTCATCATTGACCACAAGATGAACATGAGCCTGCAGTGTGATGCTGCGGCTAGTAAAGCGACCAAAACGCTGGCTTGCATCCATAGATGCTTCTCAAGCAAATCCCGGGACGTCATTCTCCCCTTGTACTCGGCCTTAGTGAGGCCGCAGCTGGAGTACTGCATCTAGTTTTGGGCTCCACAATTCAAAAAGGATGTGGAGAAGCTTGAGAGAGTCCAGAGAAGAGCCACGCGCATGATCAGAGGTCAGGGAAGCAGACCCTACGATGACAGGTTGAGAGCCCTGGGGCTCTTTAGCCTGGAAAAGCGCAGGCTCAGGGGTGATCTGATGGCCACCTACAAGTTTATCAGGGGTGACCACCAGTATCTGGGGGAACGTTTGTTCACCAGAGCGCCCCAAGGGATGACGACTAGGTCGAATGGTCACAAACTACTACAAGACCGTTTCAGGCTGGACATAAGAAAGAATTTCTTTACTGTCCGAGCCCCCAAGGTCTGGAACAGCCTGCCACCGGAGGTGGTTCAAGCGCCTACATTGAACACCTTCAAGAGCAAACTGGATGCTCATCTTGCTGGGATCCTATGAACTCAGCTGACTTCCTGCCCCTTGGGCAGGGGGCTGGACTCGATGATCTTCCGAGGTCCCTTCCAGCCCTAATGTCTATGAAATCTATGAAATCACACAACATTCCTTGAGAATAACCTTGAAAAACCAACACCCCAAAAACACTTCATTTCAATCATCTTCTTTCATAAATACTTTTGCTTTCTAATGGAGCTATTTGCTGAGCCTATTGGATTTAACAAATGTGTTTGCAGAATATCCTAGGCACTTAAAATAAAAACACCCACCATTTATAGGCAATATTAGCATTAAAATACAGTGTTTCTATCTTCCCAAAGATAATGCTGTAAAGAGCAAATGGAATGAATGGAGCTCATTTTCACAAAGCACTTTCTTGCAACAGCACTAGTTATAGGATAGCTGCACCTCCTTGCAAGTTCTCTCCTGAAGTGATCCATAGTAAGGAATGTCTGTGTACAAACTACTCAGACCAAACAAGACAA
This sequence comes from Alligator mississippiensis, assembly GCF_030867095.1. Classification (NCBI taxonomy): domain Eukaryota; kingdom Metazoa; phylum Chordata; order Crocodylia; family Alligatoridae; genus Alligator; species Alligator mississippiensis. The sequence continues at coordinate 145,678,027 of NC_081825.1, forward strand.
CTTCCTACTATAAGGACACATGTTCCCAGGTACTATTAAGCAATTAAGCCTGGGAAATGTGGTGCCTCCAAGCCTTCAGATCAACTAGCAATTTCAGTAGTGACAGATCAATTTACAAGAACCAATTCCAGATGAAAGCGTGTCATGATGTGATGATTCAGCAGGGTAGGATCAGTGGTTGATGTAGAAGGGACAAGAAAAGACAAAAGTGAGAGGCTCAATATATGATACATTTCCAGCATTTACAGCTGGTTCATACAGGCAGATTACTGTATGCTTTCACTCAAAAATCCAATTCATTTGCCTCACTGTGGAGCTGGCAGTCAGGAGACCTGAGCCCAATTCCAAGCTCCATCGTCAGATCTTCTGTGAGACTTTGTATAAATCTCTACATCTATCTGTGTCTTGATTTTTCTACCTTTAAAATTTACCCAGAAGTGTTGGTACGCTATCAGCGTACATACATAACACTTAGAATTGTTTAAATGCAGTTTAAACCTGAAGTGGAAAGACACATAAACCTATTAAAGTGGTTTGAAGTTGCCTGGAACAGTGAAAAAGCGTACCTGGAAAATCAAGTATTCTTTTGCACTGGTTGACTGTAAACCAATTCCATATTATCTGTGGACGCCAAGTATTCCTGGACACAGGACTGGTTCATCCTCCAGGCATCACACACTGCATCATTCCTCACCTTCCCCGCACTACAAATGGCTGCATTAGTCCATGGCCAGAACTCTACAGCCTCTGATTTTCCTTTCGTTGGTACTTTTTATCAATGAGCTCCTGTGCATTACTTGTTCAGTAAAAATTATCTTTCTGACAACTGGCTGTGTCCTCTCTCCCTGCCCAACTATGGCCACACATTATGCCTCCCAAACCTGGGAATGTAAAAACATGGGTCTATGCATTCCCCTGCTGTCCCAGGCACCCCACATCAGACAAGTACACTTCCAACTTCAGACAAGTTCAAGCTACTGAACTTTGCTGAACTCATGCTTAAGAGAGAAGGGAAAGCAGAAAATTGAAAATGCACCCAGCCATGGTTCACCTACCCTACACAGACTGCCAAAGTATTGTTGAAACCATTCATCCCCCCGCACCTGCCCACTATGAGGCATATTGGGCTAGGGGCTCACTCAGGCTCCCTGATGTTAGACCAAGAGCAATTCCCCTACAATTATGAACTGGTTCCCAATGAATGACATTTTGGAATGGTTCAGCTGTTAAGTGTGTCAGCACCCCAGTAATATTCCTTTGTCAGATCTAAAGGCTAGGACACTAACCGAGCAGTGCATCTCAAATCAAAGGCAATGTGTGTATTGCTTTAGCACAGAATAAGTGAAATCTTCAAGTGTAGGGTGATACTTGCCTCCTGCAGCAAGCCAGGAAGAGTGAAGTGCTGAACTACCCTTTGTGTTTCTGGAAATCTCCCCTTATAGCCAAACGCTTGTCTCTATGGGGAAATTTATCAAAATGGCTACTTCAGAACAAGCAATTAGGGGCTTAAATTAAATAGGGGGAAAGGGGACATTGCATTCAAGTGTCCTCTATGCAGGGAAGTATTTGGGAAGAGCTTTCTTCTTTATTAGCATTTTTCGATAAATTTTCCTGTGTAGATGGGCTGTAAGAGGATACCAGTTTAGCTTGTAATTGTTCTCATTTTGTTCTCAGTTCTCTAACATCAAAGGAATATACTAACTTTGAGGTTGCCTTCATTTACAGGTATGGTTTCTGCATTTCTTTGTTAGCTGGTGCTACCAGTTATGTTTACCAGAGTATATCTTGGGGAGAATGGGGTAGGGGCACAGCTGAGACAGGGAGTAAACTATTTCAAGTCTTAAAATGCAGGTTTAGTATAGGAGACTAATTCTTTAGGAAATGTCATCTAATTCTTTATGCTTAATTCAAAGTGTTAAAGTCAATGGAAAGATGTCCATTGACTTCCTTGGACTTTGGACAATGTTATCATTCCTTCTTTCCTACAGAAAAACTCCCATTACAACGTGGGAATATCGGAGAGGCAGTGCCTTGGAAAAAAACATTGTTTAACCAAGATTGGTGGGTTTGTCAGCACTCCAACTAGTCGCAGCTTAGCTTCCAGTAAACAAAACAAAAATATACATACACAAAAATACCATTTTCCCCAGTAAAACCTGGCAAATACTATGTGGTTTACAGTGCCTCTGTGACAATATTAAACAAATGTACAAACTAAACACAGCTGAATTAGCTTGAATAGTTTAAGATATGACCGTGACAGCTGTAAATTTAATGTAGCAAATGTGGCCTTTTCTCTACAGAAGGATGTCTACTGGCCATAGCCAGAGTTCTAATTTGTATGATATCACTTACTGCAGAATTTTGTAAAGTAATTAAGAATAAAAATGGTCCTGGGAAACCTAATAAAAGTGCTTCTGCTTTCCTTGTGATGATTCAACCATGACAAATTTACATTAATGTACTCTGCTTCATATGCTGGAATACTCTCTGCACATATATACATGTGTACTTTACTATTAAAGTAACTAATTAGCTCTGCAGTAAAGTGTCACAGTCTACACATATGCTGGTATTAGGGCACAGTAAATTAATTAACTCTGCCATAAGATAGTACTGTCACGGACTATCTTATGGTGAAGTAATTAAGCGCGATGAAACACATGTGTAGACGGTGACGGGGCTGGCTGGGGCACAGTATGCCAAAGTGCAGGAGCTGCCTGCCACTGACCACAGGTTCTGCACCCTCATGCCCCAGCCAGCCCCTGCATTGCCCAGCACCACCACCCAGAGCCCTGGGCTGATCCTCCGAGCTTGCTGCCAGCCCCGAGCTGCTCAGTCCTGGCTCAAACTGTTGCTGTCCCAGGTGCACCTCTAAACGTTGCACCCAGGAGCAATTGACTTTGGCTCAAACAGCTCTGAAGTTTATCGCATCACATTAATTGAACATGTAGATGCCCCTCTTTATGTTTACATAATGCTCACCAATGAGTTGGCATTTAGATAACTATTTAGATAGCTAAATGGTCATTTGTATACATGGTCAAGATAACTGCCAGAACACACACACATGCACAAACACACTCATACCATATGCAGAGAAGAACACATATCCTGGAAGTTAAAAAGTAGCCTTTAAAAATCTCTATCTGAGGCTGAAAGGAAAGCAAACTGAACCACTTTGGGAAAACTTGGATAGTGGATTAAAAGCTTTTGTTGCATCTAGAACAATGATTCTCAACTAAGGTATGTACCACCCTGGGGTACCTTGAGATCCTTTCAAGGGTGCTGCATTATTAGGTGCACAAATATGATCCACAAGATAAATCCAGAGTTTTCATACAGGAGTCTATAGTGTTAAAACCATTTTAACCTGTTAGGCTATTTCTGATTTCTTTGCAACAGAAGAATTGCTCTAGTATTTTTCTATAGTAAAAAAAAGTGTGAAAACTAAGAGCTGGCATTTTCCAAGGGGTGCCTTGAGTCTAGGAAGTTTGAGAACCACTGATCTAGAAGGATTTGTGATTTCTGTTTTTCGGCAATTAATGGTCAGAGGCAGAGGCCAATGAGCGTGTATGGAGTAATGCAAGCTTCAGTAAGGGACTCCAAGAACACTGCTAAGTAACCGTAAGGCTAAGTACAGACAGTCAGAAAGCCTGAGGCTAAATCAATTCAATCTCACAGGTTAATCTAAGCTGCGTAGATTGAACCAATATGCAAGTGGATAGACATTCACTTTTGATTCCAAAAAGGCAATCATATGCCTGCAGTGGCCCAGGCCAGAAGCCAGGGGGGCACTAGAGCATGGCTCCTGCTCTGATGTAGCGAACAGCTTGGGCCAAGGCTTGCCTGCCCACCCTGCAATGTGGGGGAGGTGCAAAGCATCCTGGGATGCTGGGGACTGTGAGTTGACTTGAATCTGGAGGGGATCTGAGACAAAAGTTCAATAAACCAATTTTACCTAAACATTGTTTCACAGATGGTAGGGGCTGGAAGGGACCTTACAGATCACTGGGTCCAGCCCCCCTATACATGGGCAGGAAAGACTGCTAGAGTCAAATGACCCCAGTGAGATGGGTGTCACGACACTTTTTGAAGATTGCCAGGGTGAGTGACTGTACGACCTCTGGAGTGAGTCTGGTCCAAACCCTCGGTACTCAACTTGTAAAGAAGTTTTTCCATATTTCTAGCCTGAAGCGATCTTCAATCAGCTTGTACCCATTATTTGTTTTCCTCCCCTGGGGAGCCTTGGTGAACAGATGCTCCCCCAGGACCTGATGTATGCCCCTGATACACTTATAGGCTGTCACCAAGTCACCTCCGAGTCTTCTCTTCTCCAGGCTGAACAGTCCCAAGTCTTTCAGTCTCTCCTCACATGACCTGGTTTCTAGGCCTTTAATCATGTGTGTGGCCCTCCTTTGGACTTTCTCAAGCTTCTCCACATCCTTCCTCAAGAGCAGTGCCCAGAACTGGACACAGTATTCCAGCTGTGGTCTCACCAAGGCAAGGTAGAGCAGGAGAATGACATCCTTAGCCTTGCTCAAGATGCCTCAATAGATGCATCCCAGTGTTTGATTACCTCTGCCAGCTACAGCATTGCATTGGTGGCTCATGTTCATTTTGTTGTCTATCATGACACCCAGGTCTCATTCAGCTGTGGTGCTGGCAAGCGTAGCATTGCTTATCCTGTAAGTGTGTTGTGGATTATTTCTCCCCAGATGGAGCACTTTACATTTCTCCATATTAAATGGCATCAGGTTGAGGTCTGCCCACCTCGCAAACCTGTCCAGGTCAGTCTGTAGTGCCAGCATGTTGTGGAGCTTGACCAAGCTCCCCCATAGTTTGGTGTCATCAGTAAACTTTGCCAGTTTGCTTTTAATACCCGAATCCAAATAATTGGTGAACATATTGAAAAGCACTGGTCCAAGTACTGAGCCCTGAGGGATGCCACTGGTCACCTCCCATCATAACGACTCAGTTCCGTCAATCAGTACTCTCTGGGTCCTACCACAGAGCCAGTTAGCTAGCCACCAGACCAGAAAGTAGTCGAGGCCACATTTTCCCAATTTAACCATGAGGGCATCATGGGGGACCAGGTTGAAGGCCTTTCTGAAATCTAAGTATACGATATCAACCTCATCAAACAGTTAAGTCTACATCTATCCAGGTTTATCTTAAACTGGTTTTAGTAATTTTGAAAGTGGTTTATGAGCACTGAATTTCTGTTATGTTACAGGTTTGAACTGGTTTCTGATCACTTACACTGATTTATGTGTGTAGCAGGGCACTAGGGTGCCTGCTACTAGAAGTGCTGGGATAACCCTTCAGGTGTCAGTTGCTGAGGCAACCAAAGGGAGCTAATGGCTTATACCTGCCTAGCCAGATGAAGGAAGGGGCAGGGCCTGGCCCCTATATAAAGCACAGGCAGGAGGCCAGAGGCAGTCCCCTACCAGCAGCTAAGGATGAAGGAGCTCCCTGCCAGGAAAGAGAGAAGCCTGAATGCCAGAGCAGTGTTGGTCACCGCGGTAGGATAGAAAACCCGGTAGGCCTGAGCATAGTTATAGCTAGTGGCTTATGTTTAATTTGTTGCCAAGAGGCTGGTGTTTATGTTACTGTTTATGTTTGTTATTGATTACACCGGTGGTTTGGGTGAGGCTAAGGGGATGGAGGAGGCCTCATAGGGGACTCACGGTAGTGTGAGGACCCCAGCCCCAGTGAGGGCACAGTGTTCGGGGTGTACAGACCCCAGCTCCAGAGAGGGGCGGTTGAGAAACCCCAGAAGAGGGGGTAGCGGTGCGGTGAGCCCTGAGAGAGAGGGCCACATTACGGAGAAGGAGCAGCATTGCAGAGAAGGCCCCGGAGAGAGGTGCGGAGAGAGACGGGGCCACAAAGGGCCCAAGTGCCAGAGGGGGTGTAGACCCAGACAGAACATCATTTTTTCCATCTGCGAGGCTTGGAGCGTGGTACTGGGGTAGGAGGAGCCACGCATAGCCCACAAGGCTTGGATACACGGAACACCAGAAGCAGGAGAACTGTGGCCAAATAGAAGAGAGGTAGCCTCCCTATAAAAACACATATACAATCAAAGTCGTGGCAGGCGAGAATAGGAGGGTACGAGTCAGAAGCTTGGCACAGTAAAGGAGGCGACGGGGGATAGCACAGCAACCCTGATGTCGCTCCTGCCAAAATGTGTAATGTCTGTCCCTAGCCCAGACAGGCTACTTAAAAGAACAAAAAAACCCCACAACCCCCCCCCCAAAAAAACCAAACAAACAAACAAACAAGGGCAAAGTTTTCTATGGCAATTCTCAGGCTAACTGGTAAACCAACTCCCTGTTAACTTGTTTTAAAAATCTATGCAAGAACTTGCCCAAATGCATGTACTATATCTCATTACAGCAGATTTAGGGGAATTCAAAAAAAGCTCTGATAAGTAAGATTATTCCTACTGCATATGTGTAAAGGTTAATGAAAGCCTCCCTATGCCAGCCAACAGAGGCTTAATATGTTGCTGGGAATGCCTTGATGTTGCATTTTCATTAAAGGAATAATTATGTGTGCATCATGACTCATTTGCAATTTGGTGGCACAGAGTGAGAATTCATTATTTAAGGCAATAACCGCATCTGTGCAGCTCTACCTCATGTTCCCTGGCATTTGATTGACATTACAGTTTGAGAGATGGAAACCGTTCATCCTATTCATAAGAAAAGATTGTCATGGCAGTGGATCTAATGATTGCTCACAACTTATTAGTTAGGTACATTTGATGGTAGTGGGATTCATCTCCACAGTGAAAGAGAATTAACGTTATTTGATGGAAATAGGAAAGTTCTGTATTTCTAAATTTTTCTAGGAAGGCTGCCACTCTGCTAATTTTGTGTAATGCAGATATTTGCAGAAGGCTCGCTCCATGCAGGAATTTTACCTATGTTAAGTAACTGTTTTTCAACCAAGTCTAGAAACAAATTCTGCTAACATGTCTTAAAAGCATTTGGCATATTTGCTGGGAAACCATTTTAAGCAATCTGCTCTAAAAAAACCACTGTTGGAAGGCCCGCTATTTAGTTAAAATGTGTGTACAGTACTATGCCTCAAAACCAGGATCTCTGATCTTTAAATGTATACTTAAGAAAACTATTTCTTCCAGCTTGTTTTGGGACAATTCTGTGGTTCTCTGGCAAAACTCCCACTGTGGCATATTGCCATCTTGTGGATTCTGCTAGTATGAATAAGTAGTAATCTGGGGGAGGATGGAGACAATTTTGGTCTTTGCTTGTTTTGCTAAAGTATCCTCTTGGAAAATACTCAGTGGCAGCTTAGCTGAGTAGGAGCATCAATCTGGTTTCATCCATCATTCTTTTAATTTAAGTGACATGAACATGTTGTTGAAACCCATGTATCCTTGCTTTGCTGAGAATACTAACTCAAAGTTGCAGGATTTGGAGCTCCGTGCTGCAAACTCAAAGGATTAACATAGGATTTGTTTGTAGTTTAGTAATCCCTCACCAAGACTTGGATATAGACCCAGTCGCAGTTCTGAATGCTCACAAACGTCAAGAACATGTGGATCCAAAATTTATAGTCCAGACCCTTCTCCAGCAAAGAAAAAAAAGTCTGCTAACCAGGTAGCTTAATAACAGGCCAAGTGGAATATTATTTTTAACCACTCTACAAGATTCTTCTTCGTGTGATAACACCACCAGGGATTTTCTCTAAACATTCTGGAGATTTGTAATGAGTTATCTGTTTAACATTTTACTTGCTATTCAGTTAAACAAGTTAATATAAAATGCATTGCTCCTCTTTTTTGATTTGAACAAAAGCTGATATTTTAAGGCCACATGGATTAGGAAAGATAAATGGCCCATCAGAAATTCCCCTGAAAGACAGATTTTTTATTTTCTTCCTTAATGGTTTTCATTTTCCCAGAGGATCAACTGGTATTTAGTTCAGCAAGCTTTGCAAACATGTTTTTAAAAACACATGAAAAAAAAATCTCTTATGAGTAATATTTTGCTTTTTAAAAAGTCTTTATGATGCATGGAGAAAAACTTTAATATTTTGTTTTTAAAAGGGGTTTTTTCCCTGCTTGTTTTTTATCCTAGAGTATCAGGAATGGCAGCCTTGGTCTTCACTTGTTTTTCTAAAGCAGGGACGGGCAATTATTTTGGGCGGAGGGCCACTTACTGAGTTTTGGCAAGCCATTGAGGGCTGCATAACAGGCAGCCAGGGTCAGATAAATATTCATTTTCTAAATTTTTTAGGGGCCCCATGGGCCAGATAGAATGGCCTGGCGGGCCGCATCCAGCCCGTGGGCCACATTTTGCCCACTCCTGTTCTAAAGGATCCCCTGGGGAAATGCTTATTGGGAGTCATCAGAATTTAACAGAATAACAGAAGTGCTAAAGAAAGACATTCCCTGCCTCCCCCCATTTATCACTGGACATTGAAATGAAATGAGTTAACAAAAGCCACATGAAAATCCAAATAATGCACCAGTGTTTTAAACATTTTGGCTAGAAATCCCACTTCATCTGAGTTGCTCAGCTTTCAGTCTCGATTCCTAAGCTGTCATCAATTCAGTAGTTTGCCAGTCACTATGGAATGCTCCAGAGTGGACAAAAGTTGAATTTCTAATGTAAAAAGCAAGTAGGAAAGAACTTCTTGACAAAAATATTTCCAACATCATACAGGAAAAAACACAACCCCATTTTCATTTTTCTATGCCTCTCATTTTTAAGTCTTTTGATGCCAAAAGTTACCAATCAAAATATATTAATGATATTTTAAAAGTTAGAGGGATAAGGATTAGAAGCCAGAATCCTTCTCCAAGTGCTATTAGCAGGCCTTACACCAACACACTGTGTTGCTTTAGCAAGTCACCACCTCTTTGTCTCAAGCATTCCTTGGCACTCTGGGCACAATTTATAAGGACCGTTTGTAAAAAGGGTACACAGATTTATGTTAAGTATTATTATTGGAGCTCTATACATAATTCTCACTCAGTCTTTACTCACACAGCACACCCCTTGAAACAGAATAGAGAAGTGCCTAAAAACACTGGCTAGACCTAGTCTGAATATTATATATTCACATTACCCAGAGTGGAAAAGTACATGCAGATTTAGGTCATTTTTTGTTAATGGATTATTTTAACAATTTAACTGATCCTAGTTTACTTCAAAAGTACCATTACCCTCTGCTAAAGGGGGATGTAAAGGTCTTTCAAGTTGGGCTTCCCCTGGAAGAGTAACCAACAATGCCCAATCTGGTTACATTCTTAATTTAACATGTTTACTGTTCATTATATAAAAGGGTCCTAGAATGGAGATGGTCACAAAGAGCATACAGGCAATCCTCTCTTTCATGAATCTCAGTTCAACTACCAGTGACCAGTTCCCAGGCAGTAACTTGTGTTGAGAACTGATTTTAGGCAGAAAGGTAAAAGTAGAGAGAGAACCTCCATTTCTCACATAGTTCCCTCCACTTCTCAAAAGGACCTTTGTCACAAAACAAACAATTAAGGGTCCTCCCGCAGAAGCTGAGCAGCAGTAAAAAGAAATGGTCAAACAATGTGTTGCAGCACCATCTGGTGATTCCTCTCATAACAGTATTTATTATTTGTGTTGTCAAATTTCTTTAACAAAAATATTTTAAATATTGGTTGGCTGTTTGCTGATCGCTTTGCAAATCACTATTTGTGAGTTAACAGGTATACCCTCAGATGGTGCAGCTCCATTGATTTACACCAATTGGAGTCCTGACCCACTCCTTAATGCCACCTGAATAAATGACTGATGCCTTCTGGGGTTAGTAGTAAGAAGTGAAAAAGGTACTTCAGATGAGATAGCCCTGGAGTGATGTTGTGGCCATGATGGTCCAAGAAATATGCAAGAGGCAAGGATATGGGGGAGGAGTGATATCTTTTATTGGACCAACTGCATGGTTGAGAGTGATTTAGACATACTTTTGAGCATCAAGTACTGTTCTGCAGGTCTGAGAAAACAGCAGATGTAGCTTTAACTAAGTAACGAAGAACAAAAGCCTGTGAAAAACACCCTGTGTAAATAAAAGCACTCTATCTAAAGGAAAAGAACAGAGCTTAAAAAAAAAAGCAGAGACACATCATCGGGATTACCTAAAACAGTGGTTCTCAACCTTTTTTGTACCAGGAAACTTGTAAACATCACTTGTAAATATTAATGGCTAGTCCTGACCCAGTGCCCCTCACTCCTCACCCACTGCCCCCAGGCTCCAGTCCCCAGTGTGTAGGGAGAGGGAGGGCAAGCACCCTCTTGCAGACTGGAACTCTGCTGGCCTGCAAGGGAAAAGCCATGTTTTCCCAATTTTTTCTTCTTCAAAGAAGAATCCATTTTTAAAGTTTATTCATGACCCTTTCATATATTCTTGCAACCCACTTTTGAGTCATGACTCACAGGTTGAGAAATGCTGACCTAAAAGACAAGAGAAATGCTATAGAAAGGATAAATTGGTAAGTTGAAGAAAGACCATTCAGGAAGGAAGAGGGCTGTGGAGCACAGAATGAGAACACTTGCTGTATGTCCTCACAAACAAGAAATAAGACCCAACAAATCAAAGTTGTTCCTGTAGTCACCCAATACCTACATCAACCAGCAGCAGCATAACTCAGAGGAGGGCAGCGGGCTTGGGGTACCAACCCTGGGCACCACTTGCCAAAGGACCCCGTGCTTCTGGCATTGCTGCAGCAACCTGTGTTCTGGGAGCTTGTGCTGTGGTAGCAGATCCCTGCGCCACCGCAGGAGCTCCTGCATGAAGAAATAGATGCTACCTCCTCCTCCTTCACCCCCACTACCCAGGGCAGCACATTTAAGTTACACCTCTGCCAACCAGCTTTTACGCCCATTGAGGATTTCAGAATCACATTTGTTTTTCTGAGTTGTACCATCAGATCAGATCAGTTGTACCATCACAACCAGTAATGATTTAAAAACCTGCACAAAAGTCCTGTCTTTCAAACAGTGGAGCATTGACAGAAGTCTGTTAACTGCGGCTAAGTGAGCAGTGCTCAAAAAGTTCAGCAGAAAAAGCATCTGAGGAGGGAGAAATAAAAGTATTTAGCTTTCCTATTTCCTCTTGTAAATGCCAGAGACGAGAACAACCCATGGCTGCCTCTTTCCCTTCCCTATCATCAGCCTTTAGGATTATCTCCAGAAACAGTGAAAGTATGAAATATCACAATAAAATAAGCACCAAAATTAAATAAAGAAAGAAAAAGAGGTTCAAACTACAGGTACTATTTTGATGAGGTAAGAGGGAGAGGTAGGAAAATCTTTCAGTTTGAGTTCTCACCAAGACAACCAAGATCTGCAAAACAGGGAGTGGCCACAATGCAGATGTGGAGTCCTCCCACAAAACCCTCAGCCTGACACCAGCACTACAGTGGAAAGCCATCTCTGTGCCCCTCTGTGCTGGGGTAAGTCAAGCTGAGAAATAAATGAGCTTCCAACCCCAGCTGCATAATCAATACATTGAAAATTAGCCTGGTGTGTGGTAAATGAGGAGCACTCAGGGGCGACGCTGGGTTGTCTCATTATGGTGTTGTGCTTCAGTCCCCTCAGTGCTAATGATGGGCACAATGCAGAGACTCAGGCTGCAGGAGAGAATGTAACCCTGGGTAAAATGGTTTTATCATATTATTTTGTTTTGCACAACAGTACCTTTGGGCTATTGGAGATGCTAAAGAAATGCTGGCTGCGAGTAATTGTGATCATGCAGTAAAGGGACAGCTAAAACAGGAGGCTTAAGTGGATCATGACTCTTCCTTTTCATTCCTGGAAAATTACTGCCTAGTATTTACGTTTTGTTATTGCAGCACTAGCTGCAATGACTTCTCACTTTTTATTTTTAAAGATCTCAAAGCATCAAGCTGAGAGGTAGCCAGGGCTCAGTGCAAGGGGAACCAGACACAGAATATTAATGTGACCTTGCACAGGATCATCAGGATGGCAGATGCCTCCAGTTTAATGGGCAACAACAGCAGGTTGTGCTCTGGGGAGAGCCTGCCACAGCTTCCTGAGTCTCTCCCAAGACAGGCAGTGCTGCTGTAAATCCTAATAAAGTCACAGGGCAAAGGTGATGGAGAGCCCAGGGAAAAAGAGATGGGGCACAAGAAACCTTCAGAAATAATCACTTGTGAGTGGGCTTCATTTGGAGAGTCCTGTAGTGGATGTTGACTGTGTTGACTCAATGATTCTTTTAAAAACATTTGTATACACAGAAAATAGCAGAGAAAGCACAGCTACATATACACAGGTGGGAAGTTTCTTAAAACCTGCTAGATTTGAAGGCCTCTAAAAATCCCCTCCCTCTCAGACAATGATGCTCTCTCTGATAATATATTCTGTCTTCAAAATAACTGAATCACTCCTTGTTAAAATTCATAATGAGAAATTCCATGCAGCAATGCAATGACAGCTGACAGGTGGCCTGGATGACTGGGAACCAGGCAAGGGGAGACAATCACTGTTCAAACCTAGAGGTGTTCAGCGGCATTCAGAAATTGTTACCATCTGCTGTTTCCTTGGTGTCCCACATGGAACAAATATTGTAATCCCTATCTAGCTCCCAGTAGACAAGCATTCACAACATACAAGGCACAATCACAACTGGCATCCATTACGTAAACTCCAGCACCACATAAACAGTTTGTAAAGTTGATATCCATCCTCACCTATTCCTTTTGTACCACATTTTCTTTACTTCCCCATCTTATCCATGGTGGCACATCCTGGAGGCAATGAATTATCAAGGCTGCACTTGAGAGCATTTGTTTATTTTCTTGTTCATATTAATTAGTTACTGGTAGTACAATGCTTGCTGTTGTGATCCGCCACAACTGGAAAAATGGCAGTTGTCTGGCATATAGAGGAGCAAATCTCCAGCTCATGTAAATGACATAACATCAATGAATATAATACATTGACATAGGTCCATATCAAGTGAGAATCTGGCCCACAGTATTGCTCCAAACTGTAGTAGATTGGAATTAATAAATCTAAGGAGTCTGTCATGATGGTATCTACAATATCCAGTTATGGAAAGCTAAACATGAACTAGAATTACTTCTGCACAAGTAGGCTCATTAGGTTCCACTCAATGCCCATGTTTGATAGCCTGGAAAAAGGAAAGTAGACCCAGCTACTTACCCCATGGCCTGATCCCACCTCATCCCAGGTGAGGATCTGACTGTTGGTGCATGAAGTGTGAACAAAACAGCTCCAAAAGCATGTCCCCAGAAGCATTCTCGTGTAGGCTAGCTGACCCTGACAAGTGACATGTGGAATGAGCAGCTGAGACTTTGCTAACCAAGAACAGATTTTATTCAAACCATGATTTTTTTCTGTCTGGCATTTAATACAGTTCGTTATTTGCTGAACCACCTTCAATTCTGGTTGTTATAATTGTAGACTCTGGTGATCTAGTTTCAGACTGGAATGAAATGTACTACTTTCTGTTGTAGGTCTATTATGGAAGCTTTGGAAAATAATTCATCTCTTGAACTTACTGGAAACTGCCAGAGAAAATACCTGTACAGGAGACCCTCACCACTTGTGGGGGATACATTCTGGAGATCCCCATGAATGGAGAAATCCACTAAAACTGTACTGGGTCATCTGCTGCTTCATGGTCTGCTGATGCGCGCTGCTTCATGGTCTTCTACGCGTACTACTTCATGGTCTGCTGACGCCAATTCCCCCATCAACTTCACATTATGTAGGCTGTGCCCCTTTTAAAATGTCTCAAACCACCCCTTACTTTTGGAGCGCAATAACAATGAGTCATCATGCTGTGCAGGGAGAGAGTGTGGGTTGGTGCAGTGCACTGTGAATATTCGAAACCACGAATCGCAAATCCACGAATAGTGAGGGTTTCCTGTAAATCAGATCTTTTGGTAGGGAAGAACTAGCTTGACTGGCTCTTCAGCCCTGACATAAGCAGGTGTAACTTCTAAAGTCCCTGCTTACACCAAGGCCCACAGAGTAAAAAATTAAAGCATTCAGTTGATGTGACCAAACTGTAAGTGGCATGTAATAAAATAAATTCAGATTAATATGCACAATACAAAGAATATCATCACCTCATCAGATCTTTTTTATTTAGAAAGAATTTAAAGTAGTAAAACATGCAGTCATGATGACAAGACTGCCTGCAGATAGAAATACATGGCATAAATTTGTTTTACAAGATGGAAATTCCTTCCACTTAAGTGTGCAACCTAATTATTATGCACCTCTGTAAAAGTGCAAAGGTCAAAAGGTTAATAGGTAGCTTAATCAGCAAATTATGTAGATCAGTTTAAATCAAATACATTGCATAGCTCTTATGATCAGTAAAGTATGCAGTTCACTCAACAAATTATACAGAATTTTCAACTTGATCAGTAAAGATAATGCAAACAACCTCCACTGGCAGTGCAGCTAATGTTCCTTTCAGCAGCTCAGCCACACAGCTGTATTTCTGAAAGATTATATTGTACAAAGAAACGTCTGAGAACTACACACAGCACCTGAGAGAACAGCATTCTCGCTAACCAAACAAGTAGAAGTGAAAAAAGGGTGAAACAGGAAGGGTGACATCTCAGTTACTAACTACGCAACTTACCCAACAACATTGGTAATGATTTGTTTTTAAATGCAGAGTAGCTGAATATGTGAAACATGTTGTACTGCTGCCTAATAACTTGATTATGTGGCTTTTTCATGGAGACATATTAAAATGTAATGAGTCAAGTGTCATGTGGGACTGTCAGACATTTTTGCCCAATTAGAAATGGCATTCTTAACTTAGTAGTTATTAGTCCTGAATGCTGCTTCTATAATCCGTGTGCACATGCATGTGTGTGAAAATACTAAGTAATATAGAATAACAAATAATGACATAATAAAAAGTAGCTGATTTCTCTAAACTGCATGAATAGAAGTCTCTGGGTGCTGTAGCAAATAGCCATAAACAAAATTACATTTACTGAATGGGGCAACATGACCTGGTAGAGATCTGATAAAAGCCACAGAATTGAAAAATAAGGTACAACTAAATAAAGGACTTCTCTTCCAAATACCCCCAAAGCATAAAGCATCAAAAAGGAAATTCCAGGGAAAGTTGTAAATAAAACCACCTGCAGTTCTTCCTTGAGGGGTGGCAGAGAGGTGTAAGGGAAAGCAAAGCACATCTAGCAATAGTTCTGTCTCCTTCTGTAGGGAAAGAGCTGTGCCTACAATGCTAGCCATAGTGTTGACCTGATTTATGTGAGAAACAAATCCCACTTGGAATAATCTTTCACAAGCAAGCTGAGCAGCATCTATGAAGGGAGGAAGGTCCATCCATACCTAGCAGTCTGCCCTAGTGTGGTTACTGTAGCACACTTGTTTCTTAGCCAACCGCACACTAGCGAGCAACAGTACCAGCATTGCTTCTGGCCTCCTTCCACTTCCCAGCTTGAAAGACTTAGGAGCCTACTTGTAGCTGGGTCAATGGGGGCAGCCTCAGCAGGAATCCGGAGCACAGGGTTTAAACTCTTGTCTCCAAAGCTGCAGCAAGACACCTTATCTGCTTGGCCACCAGGCCCCTCAGAGGCAATCAGTGACATGCAATGCAAGGGTTTGGACTTGGATCTTTCACTGCAAATGATTCTTCCTGTATTAACTGACAAGAATAAGAATTGAACAGCTGTATGCCAACCCCCTGACACTGAGTAAGTGATATAGTTTACTGAGCTGTACTAGAGAGGTTTAAGCTAAAGGGATTCAGCTAGGGAATACCTCATGTTCAGAAAGTACCCTGAGAACCATTCTTCCTTTCCAAATTAACACATTCCTGCAGCATCTCTGGCATTGAAGAGAAGCTGGCTGCTATCCTATAGAACAGAAGGCCTAGATCTGCTGACTTTGGCATATGGCCAGCCCTCCAAGGAGCCATTTATGAGTCAGCATTACAGTGGTGTCTGTGTGAGCTAACTGTGTGCTCTTGTTGCCAAAAAAAAAAAAAAAAAGCCAACAGCATTCTGGGTTGTATTAACAGGAGTGTCACTTGCATTGAGTACAGACATTCAAAAAGCCAGAGGCAGAATCGATTTAAGTTACAGGTTTTCTGTAAGTGGCATAGTTTAAATTGGTAACAAACAGAACACACTTTCGCCTTTTGGTGGGTTGCAACGGAGGGGGGGAAGGGGGGGGCGGACTTAGATGCCAAACTTCTGTTATGAGTGTAGGCTCATTTCCAATCACTTATACCAGTAAGAGTATAAAGTTTATACCTTGCCTTGAAGAAAAATGAAGTGATTCTTCCACTGTATTCACTACTTGTGAGGCCGTACCTGGAGTACCATGCCCAGTTTTGGGCCCCACATTCCAAGAAGGATGCAGACAGTTTGGAAAGAGTCCAGCACAGAGCAACAAAAATAATTAGGGACATGGGAAGCAAGACTTAAGGAAAGGCTGATAGAGCTAGGGCTATTTAGTCTGGAGAAGAGAAGACTGTGGGGGGATTTGATAACAGTCTTCATTTTCCTGAAGGGCAATTATGGAGAGGATGGAGATGGGCTTTTATCTGTGGCTATAGAGAACAGGACTAGGAGCAATGGCCTCAAGCTGCAGTAGGAAGAATTTCAATAGGAGATTAGGAGGAACTTCCTAAGGCAAACACTTAGCAAGGATGGTTTGGTCAGGGATGATAGTGTTTTGAGCAGGAAATTGGACTAGATGACCTTATGAGGTCCCTTCCAGCCTTATTTTCCTATGATTCTATTCCTGATTTCCAGTGTTAATAAATGAGTAGATCCACTTGGCTCACAAGCTCTTTGCAAAAGGGAACATCTTTTCATAGAATCATAGAAGTAGGGTCAGAAGGGACCTAGTAGATCTTCAAGTCTGACCCCCTGCCTGGGCAGGAGGGAAACTGGGCTCAAGTGACCCCAGCCAGGTAGGCATCGAGCCACTTTTTAAAACCCCCCAGGGTAGGAGCCAGCACCACTTCCCTTGGAAGTTGGTTCCAGATCCTAGCCGCCCTGACTGTGAAGTAGTTCTTTCGGAAGTCTAATCTAAACCTACTCTCCAACAACTTGTGGCCGTTATTCCTTGTTATCCCAGGGGGCACTAGGGGAAACAAGGTCTCCCCCAAACCCTTCTGGTCCGCCCTAGTGAGTTTATAGACAGTCACAAGGTCCCCCCTCAGCCTTCTCTTGTGAAGGCTGAACAGGTTCAGGTCCCGTAGCCTCTCATTGTAGGGCCTGCCCTGCTATCCCCGGATCATGCGGGTGGCCCTCCTCTGGACCCTCTCAATGTTGTCCACATCCTTGGGGTGCCCAGAACTGGACACAGTATTCCAGCTGTGGCCTGACCAGTGTCGCATAGAGGGGGAGGATCACCTCCTTGGCCCTACTTGAGATGCACCTGTGGATGCATGATAAGGTCCTGTTAGCCCTGCTGACCGTGACCTCACATTGTCGGCCCATGTTCATCTTGGAGTCAATGACGACTCCAAGATCCCTTTCTGCCTCTGTGCTCTCAAGAAGGGAGTTTCCCATCTTATAAGTGTGCTGCTGGTTACTACTGCCCAAGTGCAGCACCCTGCACTTGTCTGTATTGAAACGCATCCTGTTTTTGTTAGCCCACCCCTGCAACCTATCCAGGCCATTGTGCAGTCTCTCTCTCCCTTCTAACGTGCCCACCTCACCCCAAATTTTGGTATCATCAGCAAATTTGAACAGGCTGCTTTTCACCCCATCGTCCAAATCACTGATAAAGAAATTGAACAATGCGGGCCCAAGGATCGAGCCCTGGGGGACTCCGCTGCCCACTTCCCTCCAGGTCGAATATGACCCGTCCACCACCACCCTCTGAGTATGACCGTTCAACCAATTTGCAATCCATCTGACTGTGTAGGCATCAATGCCACAGTCACCTAGTTTTTTAATGAGGATGGGGTGGTCAACAGTGTAAAAGGCCTTGCTGAAGTCCAGAAAGACTACATTCACGGTGACACCTGCATCCAATGCTTTTGTGACCTGATCGTAAAAGGCAATCAGGTTGGTCTGACATGACCTTCTCCTAATGAAACTGTGCTGGTTGCCCTTGAGCACCATCCCTGATGCCGGCCCATCACAGATGTGCTCCTTGATGTTTGTTTGTATTTTCACAATTGCATAGCACAACAGGGTCCTGGTCTAGGATTTGGGCTCCCTAGGTGCTGATGCCATGCATAAAATGAGCAATAATGCTCTCAGATTTCAGTGTGTGGTGACTCAGTAAATGCTAGGAGATTCTTAATGGATGGCATACATTCCAGGCATTAACCCAAGCTGAATGACTCACAGCAGCTACTAGCATTTTCATCCAATACCCACCTGCGCAGGTCCAACTCTTAAAAACACAGAAGCCATCCCTATTTCTCTGCTTCCACTTTTAGAATAAGTTTGCAACAGATCAACTAGTTCTGTCCAGGAGACATCTGGAAAGCTTTAGAGGAGCATCTAAACTACTGCAACTTACCCCCAACCATTTAAACACTAGAGTGTGGCAGGACCTACTAAGAAACAGTGATGCTAACCAAAGAGTAGCCATTACATTCAGAATGAAATGCAAGTCTTGGTCACCTAATACAATAACTGCTAGGCCTGGAAACTGTATAAAGTACCTGGGCATCTGTGGCGGCAACATGCCCCCAGAGGCTCTAAAGGAGGCAAGGGTAAACACTGGGGAGCCCAGAACCCAGAAACAGACCCCCCCGAGGGGGGAACTTACCTCTGGCTGGTTCGGCAGCGCAGGAGCAGGGACTGCAGCAGCAGCCGCAGCCACAGCTGCGGCCGCGTGAGCCGGCGTTATGCCGGCTGCTTAAGCAGCTGTTCCCCACGCAGGGAACAGCTGAACCAATCATGGCAGCCAGCATGGCCACCGCAGGGAAATTTAAAAGCCCCGACAGAACCCGCAGGGAGGAGGAGGAGCCAGAGGGAGAGAGAGTTGGCAGGCAGCGTGTCTGGCATGCTGGGGATCCCACCGGGAAGAGATACAGCGCAGCCGGCACAGCACCGGCAAGTGGGGCAGGGGAAATCGTTGAGCCCCTGCTGGAGACAGAGCAGGAAAAGCACTGCAGCTCCCTGCAGGAGGCTAACCAGGAGAGACAGGCGCACCCCCTGGAGGAAGTAGAGCAGGGGAGGGGTTTTGAACCCCCTGTAGACAGCTGGGGAGGAGGAGGTGGCCCTACATCCCACTCTCCCCCCCCCCCCACCAAAGAATATTATTTTGAAGACCACAGAAAAAAAAGAAAAAAAGGAAAGGGGGAAAGTCCAAAGGATAGAGAGAGAAGGGACATGAGCCAGATGAGCCATTCAGCCAAGTGCTCTTCCCTCCACCCAAAGCAGACCACAGGCAAGCCCACAAGGCCAGGGCCAACGTCAGACCATGACATAACCGGTTGGTGAGTGGACAGGGTGTAGGGGAGGTGGAGCCCCGTGGAATATCACACCAAACAACCGTGAGTACAGCTGCTGTCGGGAAGCCCCTATGGTAAGATCTCCACTGAACCCCTCTCTTGACAGTTTAACAGCAAAGTTGTGGCAGGCGAGTCAAGGGGAGGGGCTACCTTACTGGCAAGCCGTATCACCCATAAGGCCCCTGGCATCACAACATCCAAACAGGCTTGTCAGTAGGGCTGTACAAAAGTTCAGCAGCTGATTCAATTCAGAGGAGATTTGGCTCAATTCGGCAGCCGAATCTCTGATTCTGAATTGAATTGGGAAACCAATTAAAAGCTCCAAATCGAATTGGAAGCCTCCAAATCAATTTGGAAAACATTCAGAGCTGCTTTGAAGATTAGTCCATAGTCTAAGCAGGCAGCAGTCCTCACCACGCTGGACACACCTGCCTCCAACTGGTAAATCCTGTTGTGGTGGGTGGAGGGGGGAAGGAAGTGGCATGGGCAGGGAGCAGATCAATGCCCCCACAGCGAAGGAGGGATTGGGGCACGAGACTCAGGAGGGTGTGGGATGCAGATGTGTCAGTGCTGGGAGCAGGGGCTTTGCACTGCTACCACTTGCACAGCTGGGGTGGGGAGGCGGGGCACGATGCAAGTGTGACTTGCTCCAAAAGAAAGGGGGCAAGCAGCAGCAGGGCAGAGCCCCCACTCTCAGTGCTGCCATGCCCATATCCCATGCCACCCCACCCTGGTTGAGCAAGCAGCGACAGCACCCGCATCCCACACCCCTCCACCCTGGCTGAGCAAGCGTCAGCAGAGCATAGCCCCCACTCACCACGCTGCCGTGCCCTCATCATGCCCCCCCCCCCAAGTCCCGTGCCCCCTGGCCCGGGCTGGGCAGCTTGTCCCAGCCCCAGCCCCAATCCATCCCTTACTGTGGGGGCATTGATCTGCCCTGTCCATGGCCTTTCCCTCCCCTCACCTCCCATCACAACAGACTTACCCAGCTGGAGGCAGCTGTGTCCAGCATGATGAGGACTGCTGCCTGTTTAGTTTATGGCCAAATCTCTGAAGCGGAGCCAAATTTTCAGATCCGATTCGGCCGAATCAAATCAGGACAGTGATTTGAATCTCCGAATTGAATCACTGTCCCTCCAAATTGGCCGGATCCAAATCAAATACTTGCTGCTTCGCACAGGCCTACTTGTCAGTTTAGATGTATTTTATTGAAAATAACAATAGGAATCTACCAGAGCCTGAATGCTAGTCTCTGGTATCTTGTAATTTTTTTTCTATAATTCCATGGCTCCAGGCAGTTCAGCCCTATAAAATCCTTGATTTTCCTAACACGTATCAGAACAAGCCCTTACCAGTGTCCTCCACATTTTTATGCACCATTTCCAGGCCTCAATGTCATCCATACGGGTTATTGATGTTCTACATTTCCCCATCTCAACCCACCACAACAAATCTGTTTCCTCAAAGATGCTTCATGACCCTTTCTTCCTCATATATGCTACGAAACATTCTCCAGCTATGCTTCTCTTAAGGTTCCTTCTAATGTCTCTGGTGTAGCCAATAAGAAGTTGCAATTTGCTGAGGTGTACTACAACCAGCTCTCTCCTCTCACTTTCCTGAGCTACCTGACATTTAAGCCTGGCGTTAAGGATCAAGGCTGGAGTTAGGGCTATTCCTCTTCTATTCTTTACCCGATGGATCCCATTTTGGGCTGTTAATGGGCAGCAGTAACAGTAAGGTATATAGCCTAATCATATGTATAAGATACGGTATCTAATTCTATTTTTTTGCTCATTGTCTTACTAATACAGTACTGAATCCAGATCTTGACCAAAGACCCAATACCATTTTTAAACCAATGGTACAGAGTGTGACAAAGAACCAGCACATAGCTAGTTCTACCACAGAAAAATAAATCCAACAAGGAGACACATACTAATACTTAATCCAGTTTGCTGAAGTGCAAAACATAAGCATTTAAGAAGCTTTACAATGCAAAGAGTTGCTAATAGTTGCTATGAGTGCAGTTATTATAGCTAGTATCCAGGTTGTAGCTGTATTGGTCTAGAGGCAAAAGGAATCAGAATTTGTGGTAGAGGTGCTATCTTTTATTAGACCCACCAGATTTTTGCAAAAAACCCAAAATCTTTAATTGCAAGCTTTCAGGCACAAACACCCTACTTCAGGCATAGGAGAAAAGACTGTAAGTTCTCCTGGGTAGAAATGAAAGTTCATGTTTCATAGGAGAGTTGAAGCTCTGGTAAAATCTCCTGTTTGGAACAGTTCATTTTTATATGTGGATTAGGTGCAGAGAAAAGTTGGAATAATCTATTTACCTCAAATTTCAAAAAAAAAAAAAATTAAAGATTTTTTTTTTTTTTTTTTTTTTTTGCAAAAATCTAGTACTTGTAATAGAAGGTGTCACCTCTACCTCGAGTTCCAATTCCTTTTGCCTCTAAACCAATATGGCTACAACCTGAGTACCTGACGCATGGAAGATATCAAATTTTAGCCGATTCTTTAAATGATCTTCATAATTTTACAAGGAGGAAGCAAGTTTGACCACCTGAAACCCTGTTCCTGCCTTTGATCAAGGTAATTTGCATCATTACAGAGCCTCACCACAGAGCTCAGAGGCACCTCACCACATAAGAAATGCCTGCCCAGAAGAGCATTCCATCTTCTTACTCCTCGGTGAAGTATGA
The DNA here is from genome assembly GCF_030867095.1 of Alligator mississippiensis. Lineage (NCBI taxonomy): Eukaryota > Metazoa > Chordata > Crocodylia > Alligatoridae > Alligator > Alligator mississippiensis. The sequence goes on from NC_081825.1 coordinate 145,700,202, forward strand.
AACACCATAACCAGAAGGAAATTTGAATACATCCTGCTTACCACCAAACAACTTCAAGGTAAACAGATTATTCCAACTTTTCTCTGAGCCTAATCTGCATATAAAATGAACTGTTCCAAACAAGAGATTTTACCATACCTTCAACTCTCCTGTGAAATACAAATTTTCATTTCAACCCAGGAGAACTTTTACAATCTTCTCTCCTATGCCTGAAGAAGGATGTTTGTGCCCAAAAGCTTGCAATTAAAGAACTTTTTTTGCAAAAATCTAGATGCTCTAATAAAAGATATCACCTCTACCACAAGTTCTGATTGCTATTATAGCTGAGTATTTCAGTGTCTGAGTGAAGCAGTTACAGAAAAATGTTAAAATTGCATTTCACCCCTTAGTGAATGTACCAGAGATACTATCACTTAAAAATACCAGTGTCCTTAAACAGTCGACAGGGCTTGTACTGGGAAGAGCGATACCAAAATCACTGAAGCACTTTTTAAACATATAATAAAATTGTTTTTCTTTCTTTTCTTTTTTTTACAAGAAGTTACAAATGGGAATGTCCTTATATTTGTGTCAGATAATATCAACAACATCTCAATTACTCTGTGATACAGTAGGAGATAAAACAGAAGTCTGGCAAAACTTTATACCTACAGGCAGGGATGGATCCAGTAAGGGTCTTGGGGATGCAGTTGCACCCTCCGATTCCTGCTTCACTTAATGTTTGAAACAAACTGTCCAGCAGGGACAGCAGCATTTTCATTCAGGTGGAGGTGAGGGAATCAATTGACTTCATGACACCTTATTATCTACTTGCTTCAAGTTTCTTTTTAATTGGAGAAATCTATGTGTTGTGTTATGGGATAATGCGTGCTACCACCTGCACCCACATTTTCAAAATCCTAGATCTACCCCTACCTACATGCTAGTTAGTGCATATCCATTAATTTTCCTTCTCTCCCCTCCCCCACCTCCTCTCCATTATATAAGTTGGTTTTATTTTTTTTTTGTCACATCAGGAAAAGATTAAATATTATCTACTGATACTGGACTCCAAAATCTGTATTCTCAGAAGGTCACATCAAGCATTCATTGCCTAGTAACAATAAGATCATTGCTATGGACTAAGCCACCACCTGTGAAACAGTCCTACTTCAGACTGGATCTCATGGGCCAGTTCCAGTGGCGCACAAATTCGGTCTGTGTGTGTGATCCCATACACCAGCCCAGCCCCCCACACTAACTGGTTGCAGAGAGACTTCCATGCATTGGCCTTACTCTGTGAATCAGATTCAGCTGTGTTATCCAGCCTGCAAGACTTTTTCTGGGTCCAGAAATTTGGCAGCAGAGGAGTAGTAGCAGCATTAATTGCCATGGCTTCCAGAGCTGGATTCAGCCAATGAGCTAGAGATTGAGTGCTATTGTTCCACCACACTCCCTAACTGCAGAGGGGTACACAAGGTTCAGCTCTGCTTCACCTGAAACGCACCACCAGAATTCCCAGTGATTTAAATGGGAGCAGGATGAAGTTCAGAAGACATAGAAAAGGGCTAGAACCTCAATTGTTGAGAGTCAGCAAAGCTCCTTTGACATCAGTAAAGCTACATTTTTCTGTGTGTATTAGGTCCTACAATATATATTGTTTAAAAGACAAATGCAAAAAAATATATATCTTTGGCCCATATTATAGAGGGGTTATTTTGCTTTTACAAAAAGGTGAAATACAAAAAATTCCCAAACTCTATAGCAATGATTCTCAACCAGGGAGTATCATCTGCAGCACCCAAGTGCCTTGTGACGCTTGCAAGATTGCCATGAGGTGCCACACAATGTTAGCACCATTGCATGTGCAAATATGATTCACAAGATAAACCCAGAGATTTCAAATAGGAATCCATAATGTTAAAAACATCCTGAGCTATTGTGGTCTTTCTGAGTTCCTTGCATGAGAAGAATTTCTCTCTTATTTTTCTGTAGTCAAAAATGAGTGAAAAATAAGAGCTGGCATGTTCCAAGGCGTGCCTCAAGCCAAACAGGGGGAGCCTTGAAACCAAAAAGGTTAGAACCACTGCTCTAGAGACTCCCTGTTAATCTTTAGGTGATACCATCTCCTGTAGTCTTTCTGCTGTCATGACATACCCACCTTATTACATCATATGGATGTCATGCTTTACCCATGGAATTGTAGGCCAGACTTATTGGGATAATATTCTGGCTGCTTTGCTATACCTTGGTGACACAAACCTGTCATAAACCCTGCTTCTCTAGCCAGTGAGGCTGGCTTTATATTTTGCATCATTAGAGTGATGCCAACAATCACATTGTAGCTGGCTCCATATTTGTAGTATATGTATGTTTTATTTAATTTGATTATTTGCTTGTTGGCAAACAACATTTCTCTGATTTTTAAATATAATTTCAGTGTTAGATTTGTCTGTAGTATACTTTTACTTTAATTAGTTGATCAAAGTGATTGCAAAGGATATTTTGTTCATGTTTTATTTTGTCCTGGTAACATTGTTTCCCCATAGAGTTCGAAGGTTGTCTTGGGGATTTTCAATTAACTCCATTAGTACCCATCAGATTGGGGCATGGCTTCTACCCACAGTACTTTTCCTCCACCCCCACACATGTTGTAGAGGTATAGGATTAATTTTCTTTTCTTTCATTCTAAGCCACTTTCCTTTCTACAACAGGTTAAGTACTGAACTCTTTCCTTCCTCCCTGCTATCACTGCATACCCCTCAAACTGCAAACTTAAATGGCTAATTTAAATGGAGATTGCAGAGGTTCATCTGATTGCTCTGAAGGTGTAAATGTACTTTTGGGATGGCTGAATTCAGATATATGCGTGTGTTCAACATGGTCAGATTTTGTAGGTTTGTTAGTGAACAAAATGCTCTTCGTTGCAAGGTCTTACATGTCTTACAAGGTCTTACACGTCTTCCGGCTTTAGGGCTGGAAGGGACCTCATAAGATCATCAGGTCCAGCCCTCCTGCTCATAGTGGGAAAGACTGCTGGGGTCAAATAGTAAGCCTGTGCAAGTTGGCACCGATCTGATCCAGCTTTGGATCCAGCCACTTCAGATGCCAGTGATCTGATCCAGAGCTCCAAACCAGGTTTCCTCCTCAATCCGGCCAAAGCAGCTCTGAAGCTTCGGAGCCGCCTCGGAGATCTGACCATAGGGTATAATGGGGGAATCAATGAAATATCTATAACTGTGTTGTTTTTTTGTCCTATTTGGATGAAACTTGCAGGGATGGTAGCCTCTGCTGAGAGCATGAAACCTGTCAAGTTTTAAGAAGATCAGTGCAGGGGTTTTGGAGGAAACTGTACCCCAAATTCTTGAAAGCCAAACTCCTGTCACGTCTATGTTACACCACGGGGGGAGGCGGAGGGTCAAAACTGCAGGGGTGGTAGCTCTTACTGAGTCTACAAAGCCTGCCAAGTTTCAAGAAGATCGGTGCAGGGGTTTGGAGGGAACTGCACCTCAAGCTGCAGACAAGCAAAACTCGTGACATGGATGCTTGTGGGACCAACTATCTCCATCTTGGGGCAGTTGACTGTCTGTATTGATTCTTTCCTCTCCTTAGTCTGGTTTTGTAGGTGCTAATTGATGGCAATTAACTGACTACATTAGCTAGGTCTTGTGTATTGAGCTGGTCACTAAGTGATTCATGATTGATTGGTAACTGGTAACACAGTAGCTTAGCAGCCAGGCCTGCAGTTGTGTCTCCCATGCCCCAAGACAGAGACAGTCAGTCCCACAAGCACCATGTCATGAGTTTTGCCTGTCAGTAGCTAGGAGTGTAGGGCCCCTGAACTCCCCTGCACCAATCTCCTCAACAGCTGGCAGGTGTTGTGGCCACAGCAGGGGCTACCATCCCTGCAGCTTTCACCCTGCTGTGCCTTAACACACAGTGTCACTCATGTCATGACTTTTGCTTGTCCGCAGCTTGAGGTCCAATCCCCCCAAGCCCCTGCACTGATATTCTTGAAACTTGGCAGGCTTTGTGGCCTCATCCAGTGCCACCACCCCTGCAGTTTTGACCCCCCTGTGTTGTAACACATAAATGTGACAGGAGTTTTGCTTTCAAGAATTTGGGGTGCAGTTTGCCCCAAACCCCTGTACTGATCTTCTTGAAACTTGTCAGGCTTTATGCACTCTGCAAAGTCTACTATCCCTGAAAATTTCATCCAAATTGGACATCAAACAACAAAGTTATAGATATTTTATTGTTTCCCCATTATACCCTATGGCCAGATCTCCGAGGCGGCTCTGAAGCACTTCGGAAGCTCTGAACTGCTTTGGGAAGCCTAATGAGGCCAGTGCTTTGATCCAGACATGCTGCTTCAGACCCCGAAGCATCCAAAGCTTCTCTGGATCCGAAGCAAGGTCCGAAGCCTCACGCACCCCTATCAAATAACCTCAGCAAGGTGTGCATCCAGTCTCCCTTGAAGATCTCCAAGGTAGGTGCCTGCACCATCCCTGCTGAGACACTAATCCAGAGCCTGGTCACACGAACCATAAAGAAGTTTTTCCTTGTACTGTAAAAGTTCTTTTAACCAACATCTTACAAACCGGCATGCTCTACTAACCGGTATGCCAGCTTGTAAGATAAAGTGAAACTGGAAGTGCCCACCGTAGCACTTCCGGTTTCTCCAAGCCCCCATGGCCCAGGGCAAAGCAGCCTGCGTCCCTGAGACCCCACAGCCCAAAGGCATAACAGGCTGTGCAGGGCCTGCCTCCCTGTCCTGCAGGGCCCATGGGAGGGGCAGCGATGCTGCAGGAGGGGCAGAGGGATGCCCCAGACACAGCAGGAGAAGCAGTGGCTGGGGCCACTCAATTAACCGGTATATTTTGTTATCTGGTATCCCGCATTCCCAGGGGATGGCGGATAACAGAGCTTTTACCATATTCAGTCTGAAACCTCCTTCAAGAAGTTTATGACCATTGCTCCTGGTTTTCCCTTGGGGCACTTTGATGAGTAGTTGTTCACCTAGCCCCTGATGCTCTCCCAATATATTTATATGCTGCCACCAAATCCCCCCAAAGTCTTCTCTCTTCTAGGCTGAACATCCCCACATCTGTCAGCCTTTCCTCATATGGCTTGCTCTTCAGGCCTCTAATCATATGTGTGGCTCTTCTCTGGACTCTCTCCAGCTTCTCCACATCCTTCTTGAAGTGTGGTGCCCAGAACTGGCTGCAGTACTCCAGCTGCAGCCTCACCAATGCCTAGCAGAGATGGAGAACTACTTCCTTAGTTTTGCTTGAGATGCATCAGTTGATGCATGCCAGTGTATTGTTTGCTCTGCTAACTGTAATATCACGGTGGTGGCTCATTCATTTTATGGTCAATTATGACCCCCCAAGTTCCTTTCAGATGTGGTGCTAGCTAGTGTAGCACCACCGAGCCTGTAAGTATGTTGCAGATTTGTCCTCCCCAGATGGATCACTCCACACTTCTCAGTGCTGAACAACATCTAATTCTGGTCTGCCCAACTAACTAATCTGTGTAGGTCCGCCTGGATCGTCAGCCTACCCTGAGGCATGGTCGCACTTCCCCCAAGCTTAGTGTCATCAGTGAACTTTGCCCGTGTGCTTTTCACCCTCACATCCAGATCACTGATGTAGATGTTGAAAAGCACCGGTCCACTGGCTACCTTCCATCAGGTTGATACAGATCCATCTATTAGTACTCTCTGGGTCTGACCCCACAGCCAGTTTCCCACCCATGTGACCATTGAATTGTTGAGCCCATAGCCCCCTAGTTTTACCTTGAGAGCCTCATGGGACACCAAGTCCAAGTAAATGACATTGACCTCATCTCCCTTATCCAGATGGTGAGTAACCTGGTCATAGAAGGAGATGAGGTTAGTCAGACATGAACTACCTGAGACAAAGCCGTGCTGGCAGTCATTCAGAATTTTGCCTTCTAGTAGCTTCTTGCACATGGACTCCTTGAGAAATTCTTTGAGGATTTTTCCTGGGATTGAGGTCAGGTTGATTGGCCTGTAGTTCCCTGGGTCCTCTCTCCTCCCCTTCTTGAAGATGGTCACAACATTGGTCCTCTGGGACCTCTCCTGAACATCATGAATTCTCAAAGAGGTTTGCCAGTGGTGCTGCAATGACTGCCGAGAGTGCTGAACGAACTAGCTGATGGGTTCATCCAGCCTAACACATCTTTTCTCTTCTATTTCTACAAGACGATTTTCTTTCTGCTTCTCCCTACTACAGTACCCATTCATATTGCCAGTGGCACACACTTCAAATATACCATTGCCACCATCTCACAAATATGAACCTATTTATCTGGCTGCCTGCACATCTGATGCCTTCTGGTCTCTGAATGTTCCCCCTTTTCTCAGCATCTGGGAATGGATTCCCTCACTTCCAGCATGGGCCCTGAGTGGGAAGCCCCTGGTATTAATTGCAGTTGTCTCAGCAAGTCCAACCCTGCAGTTCCCTTTGAGAAAATGACAGTGGTTGGCAGTGAGCAAACAGCTTCTTTAAAGTGAAGTATAATGCATTAGACCAAATCATTTGAGAGAAAGCTTATCTTAAAAATAATAAATTATAATCCACGTCTGCTTACAAGGTATCCATCTTCTACATGGGGATCTTGGAAGGATTAACTTCCTATAGACTTCTGCAGAGTCTCCCTGTGTCAGTCTCCTTGTCAGGACTCAGTGACAACATCCTACACAGTCCTTGGCTGTTTAACATCTCTTCACATGAGTACAATCATTTTTTTCCTTTAACAATTTAAAGCTATTTGACCTGGTCACTCCCAACTCTGACAAAGCAAAGTTTGCATCTCACTAGAGAAATGATCATTGCCGCATTATCTTTCAAGTGTGTGCTTAAGTGCTCTAATTTGGGAAGCTATTGTTTCACATTCATACACAAACCTCATTGATTTTGAGATTTACTAATATATATCAAACATTTAGCTATACACAATGCCCCTAGAATGGTTACCTCTTAGTGTTTGTAACATTATTATATATGAGCTTCATATCTGTCACAAATTAGTATAAATTTGGGAATGGACAGTATATTTAGAGATATGTGATGCTTTAAAAAGTTAGCCCTTACCCAATGGTAGTACCCAAAACACCACTTTTATCTTTCTCTCTAAGAATAGGAAATAAGCATCTGATCCAGAGTCCATTAAAATCAATGGAAAGGTTACTTCTCACTTGAATTACCTTTAGATTAAGTCTCGACCATGGTGCCACAGATTTTTTAACATGTACTGTAAAAAGATGACCTTCTAGCAGCAACCACTATGTACTCTTTTAATCCTATCCGCACACGGGCAATCAAGACTGATTGTCACTAACTCAAAACTAAAATTGGAAGCACAGTTAACAGGGTGCCTGCTGTCACCAACATATCTCACAATGTATTCAGCAAAAGACATGTCTACCAAGAGAGGGGAAAGAGGATAGCTTCCTTGAGCTTCCCTTGCCAAGCAAACATTAATTAAGAATCACTTTCCAAGTTAGTTTGCCTCTCTCACATTGTGGCTGGTTGCCATTGGTTACCATCTCCCCTAATGCATTTGTTTCCCTGGAGAAGGAGGATAAGATACAATGAAAAGGAACCACCACTGACTACAAAAGAATAATAAATGCAAACAGATTCCAATAAAAATGTCATCTTTAACCATAATGAGGCTTCTAACTTCGGTTCCATTTCTCCTTGAGGACACAGTTATTTTTATTGTCATTATTCTTTCTGCTTGTTTCTACATGATGAATTTTTCATTGGATTTTTGGTCTTACTGTAGTTTTCAGTTAAGTCATTATCATCTCCCTCAAAGGGATAAGAATGGGTTGGGGGTAGGGGAGGGAGGGAGAAAGAAGAAGACTGTGACACTGTGAAATGTGTCACCAGAGAAGTACAGAAACTTTCTAAATGCCATGAGGAATCAGATTTATGAGATGTTATTTGGTCAATCAGAAGGAAAAGCAAACTAAAAAAATTAATCAGGATTATGATTTATTTATAATGGCAATTAAATTCATTTACAAAAGTGACTACTGATTCAGGGACATGAATCAAAGAGCTGATTTGTATAAAGTGGGAAGTACCCAAAAACATGAGTCACTTTTGGAAATTTTGGTCAACAATTTTAAAAGTTTATACTGTAAGCACTTCAGTAAGTGAGACATGCGAGAGAAGCATCCATGACTGCGATGAATTGCCCCAATCCCACAAGCACTTACTCACAAGTGGCATTACTTACACCAGCATCTCCACTGAACTCAGTGGAACTACCTGGGGCCACAACCCAGCAAAGCACATTCTGCAGGTGCTTAAGATGCATTGATTTCAATATGATTTAAATATATGTTTAAATTTGCTGTGTTAGGGTCCATGTGCATTTCCAGATCATGGCCCCCACACAAATATCAAAATGGAAAATATAAACAAATACAAACCACTTAAGATCAATGAAGTACTAAGCTTCTATTGAACTACATTTCCCTTCTTTCTATTAGAAATGAGTCCTATACTTTTGTGCGTCTTTCAAAGAGCAAAATGAACAAAAGAAGGACTTTTGACAAACAGTAACAAAAATCCAGTATGAATGTGACAGTCGGTCCCTAAAATATTCCTTATCTATATTATTATATCTGTTTAATTTATTGCAGGTATGAAGACAAAATCCCCCAAAGGCATTATGCTAAAAGGTCCCAGAATTTTTTTTTTAATCAAACATTCAAAATGTTATTGCATATTATTATTTTAAAGTGAGAAGCAAAATTAAGAGACAACTGTAGCCATTTTGTGTCAGACAGAAAATGTTTCAGACAACTGTGTGTGTGAGAACTTGCATGCACTGGCGCACACAGTTACCATCACACACATACTTGCAACAATTGTAAATTCAACAAGCCTGGGCAGACATATAACTATTCTTTCAAATTAGGTTGGAAAACAGGCACAGCTTTCTTAAAAGTTTGGCCCTTAAGTCCCAGGAGTTCTTTCTGTCCACGTAGGAGTTTTACTGTAACATTCCAGCCAAACTGCAACTCAAATATCCTCTTACTGGTGCACTATAAGTGAGCAGGAACGGGAGAGGGTAACAGCAGCCTCAGGCACAAGTTGGGAGAGAAAGGGGGGTCAAAAATACTAGTTGCCACTGCTGCCAGCCAGGAGATGCCACTGGTCAAAGCTTCTGTGTTAGGCCTCTAGCACAGGAGTTTTCAACCTTTTTTAATAAGTGTACCCCCCGATGCCTGGATGTGGAGCAGAGGGGTGGTGTGGGGGTGTGGCACTTGGCCAGATGCAGTGCAGCAGCAGCACGTGGTGGTGGGTGGTGGCAGCAGGGGCTGCGTGCAAGCTCTCCCCCCTCCCCCCGCCCATCTGGCCGGCCGGGCAGCGCCTGTGCAGCCCACAGAGGAGCACCAGTGCCCTCACCACCCCCCTACCCCAGCTGTGCTCCTGGGAGGTGGCGACGCAGGGTGATGGGTAGCGGCACTCCATCCCCACCTGTGCGTACCCCCTAGGGCCTTCCCAAGTACCCATACCCCTGATTGACAACCCCTGCTGTAGCATACTAACTAAACCCCACTTCAGAGCTTAAAATGAGGAACTCCCAGTTCCTTCCAGCCTCCCACTGGCATGTGATATTTGTGCACACAGCACCTGGTATACCTCATCACACACTCCTGCAACTTCAGGAAATCTAATGAACTGTCTTTTTTTTAAATCTCCTGGGTCCAAAACAGCAACTTCCTTTGTCTTATAAAGGGATGAGAACAGCATCAGCACCTGATACTTGCTCAGTGCACAGACAGAAAAAGAAAGGCTTTCAGAACATGTATTACCATAACTTAAACATTCCCCACTACATTTTTCATCCTGCTATACTTAAGTATTGCAGGGTGGAGTCAGCCAAGCAGTTAATTATTTGCTGCAACACTGTACCTAAGCACAATACAAGGCTACAGTAAAAAAAAGAGTTAACTCCTTCATGAATTTCTTAACACCAGTGTCTTGTGTTACTTGAACGTGCCAGGTTTTTCTACTATTTGCCACACTATCAATGGAGGACTAGTATTAAAACAGCTGCCTCACTGAGTGATTAGCAGTTTGATTGTTATCTCTGGACATGGAAAGAATGGCATAGTTGAAAGAGAACAGCCTAAAAAATACATTTGCCTATACAAATATTTTGTCCTCCTTGACCCCTGGTCTCATTTGTTTAGTCGCCTGATACGTTATCCAAAACATAGCAGGTAAGCTGTCCAAGACAGAGGCTACTTTTGCCTTACTTATTTGTACCATGTCAGTACAACAGGGCCCTACCACCCATCCATAGGCACAATTGTACTGGAAACCGTAATCATAATTCCCAAGTGAAGGAACATATTATTACTGGCCACACAACTGTTGGACCCTGTGATGCATATGTGGGCTAGGGCCGGTTGCTAAAGAATGCAGTTTGAGGGAGATTACCTTTAAACGTTTCCTCCATCTGGCAAGAATAGGGGCCACGGTAAGAGACATAAGAGCTCTGTCTCCCTGATTCTTGGTGGTTTCTAAAAAGGAGGTAATAGCTGTACCAAGATGACAATTATATGCCTCATACTATTTTTGTAATTTTATTCATATTCTGCTACACTCACTCTAAATGCTTCTAAACCAGCTCTGCCCAATGCATTTTTTTCAGGTACAGCCTTATTTGTGCATCCATTTGATTATGCCAGCAGAGTTCTAGGAATAGGGTTTGCTATTTTGTTTATGTTCTTTCTGTTCACACTGGAGTATTAGAGCACAAAACACTGAGTCTTCTTAAACAGGGGTTGATTTCATAGAAATAGGTATAAAGACAAAGCAGATCCTCAGGATGCTAGTCTTCACATCCTAACAACGTTAAGTAGGTTAAACACTGGTCTTAGATTATTTGACAGTGTCTCAATCATTTAAACCCATTTCAAAATACCATATTTACTAGAATACAAAATAACCCTGAATATAAGATGACCCCTCTGCTCCCTTTATTAGATTCTATATATGGACATTTTATATATTTGTTATATTTTTCCAGGTATAGAATTTAATTATTGGAGTGTTGTCTTGAATTCATCCCCCTTAACACTGCTACAGCAGGAAAAATAGTAGCTGCGGGTGGGGAGGGGTCAGGCGGCCCTCTTGCCCTCTGCCCCCTCCCCCCCAACTTCTTCCTGTAGCTTTCCTATCCCCCTTTATTGTCAGACCCTACTCAGACTCTGTTCCCTCCCCAAGCACAATGTGAAAGTGAGTTGCATGTAAAGGGGTGGGAGAATGGAGGTAGAAGGCAGACAGAGAGGAGGGCAGAAACTTCAGAGGAGAACAGGAAACTCTTGTGAGTATGTCTCTAACCCCAACCCTCTACAATCTACAATCCCCTGACTACTACACACAACTCCAAATATGCTGCACAGCTATGCAGAAAAACTTCAGAGAAAATTAGAAATCATCTACTTCACCTACTCGACTCCAAAAGAGACAAACTCATACACTACAACAACTTAAAAGATAGAAATCCATGCATGTTCCCTGACAATATACAGCGGATACAAAGAGACTACAAAAAACTTTCTACAGCATTCATCCTACATAAAAAGAAGAAATGGAACAAATTACTCCAAGAACAAGCTCCCCAACCACAAAACAACCATCAGAGGAACAACACCAACACCTTACGACCTTCCAACCTCAGACTTGATGAAACTGCAAGCAGCAACCAACCCACAAATATTATCAATCTCTACACACACACGCTTACCAAAACTGAAAAATCTGTCCTTTCTAAAGGCCTAAATTTCTGTCCAGAAAAATACCCTAATAAAATACTTCAATGTGGAGAACTAGAAGAATTCTTCCGACGCCTGCGCCTCAAAGAATATTTCCACGACCAAACTGAACCCACTCCCAACAACAACTCATCCTCTGACATCATTCAAGAAAAGATCAATGCCAAAAACCCCCCAAAAACATCAGATTGGACACCTCGCAGTGGACGAAACCCTAACCTTGACTGCTAGATTGACTACTTCAGGGAAAGAATGAACAATGAAATAATCAGCAACACACGCCACCACAACAACCTCTCTCTACCAGAGAAAAAGGCCATAGAATCTCTAAGATCTAACCACCAAATAGTAATAAAACCAGCAGATAAAGGAGGAGCCATAGTCATCCTAAACCGTGAGGATTACATAAAGGAAGCCAACAGACAGCTCTCTGACACCACCTACTACAAAGAACTACAAGAAGATCCTACTCCCCTTTTCACCAAAAAACTCAACAATACCATCAAATCATTTCCACCAAGATTACAAGAAAAACTACAGACCTTGATCCCCCTGCTACCTAACCCAGGGACTTTTTACATGCTCCCTAAAATCTACAAACAAGGGAACCCTGGCAGACCTATCATATCCAACCATGGGACCCTAACTGAGGAAATATCAGGTTTTGTTGAATCCATCCTAAAACCGCTTGTCACCCACAGAGCAAGTTTTGTCCAAGACACCACAGACTTGCTACGGAAACTTAAAAACATAGACCACCTTCCCAGCAACACACTCCTAGCCACCATGGACGTTACCAGCCTATACACCAACATCCCACACCAGGATGGCATCCATGCCTGCCTTACATATCTACAGGAACAAGATTACAACCCAGAATACAGACCCAAAGATATCACTGAGCTTATACACTTCATCCTCACACACAACAATTTCACTTTTAATAATCAACACTTCCTCCAGATGATGGGAACAGCTATGGGCACTAAAGTGGCCCCACAGTATGCCAACCTTTTTATGAGCCACCTGGAAGAAGACTTCCTCAAGAACTGCACCATCAAACCCTTGCTGTACTTACGATATATCGATGACATCTTCATCATTTGGAGTGATAACCTGGAATCTCTAATTGAGTTCCACCAGAAATTCAATAGTCACCATCCCTCCATCCGACTTTCTATAGAATACTCCAACACCAAAATCCCCTTTGTAGACACAAGGATCAGTATCCAGAAGGGTAAAATACAGACCACAGTATACAAGAAACCCACAGACCAACATACATATCTGCACAGAACCAGCAGTCACCCGAAACACACCAAAAAAGCTGTGATATACAGCCAAGCCCTCAGATACCACCGCATCTGTACTGAAGAGAACACCCGGGATCGCCACCTCACCGATCTGAAAAAGGCTTTCACCCAGCAAGGACACTCCTCCAGAGAGGTAGATCGCACGTTTGAAAGAGCCACCTGGATACCACGTGAAGAACTGCTGCAGTACAGAAGAAAAACACCCACAAATCCCACACCGCTGGTTATGACCTATCACCCATCCCTTGAACCTGTACGGAAAATCCTCAAAAAATTGCAACCCATATTAGAAAAAGACCCTATTCTTAAAAAGATCTTCCCAGAGCCACCCATCCTAGCCTTCAGACAAGCACCGAACCTCGCCAACCTCATCACCAGAAGCAAACTTCCTCAACCCCAGAACACACCAAAAGGATCCAGACCGTGCCATGACAAGAGATGCAAAACCTGCCCCCACATCTCCACCACCCCCACTATTACTACACCCCACAACAGAGCCATCAGCATCCCAGGATCTTACAGCTGCACCTCCAGAAATGTAGTATACCTCATCCAATGCACCAAATGCCCTGATGGAAAATATGTAGGAGAGACCAGACAACAACTGCGCACCAGAATGAACGCACACCGGAAATCCATCAAAGACAGAAACACCCAGTTACCGGTGGGGGCACATTTCTCACAGGAGGGCCACTCTCTCTCCAATCTCTCAGTCCTGATCCTCAAGGGAAATTTACACAACACATCCCAGAGACGAGCCTATGAGCTCCATTTCATCAACCTCCTGGATACTAGAGATCAGGGACTAAACACAGACATTGGATTTTTGATACATTACAATCTGCCTGGCAACTGACTCCCCAGCCCAGCCCCTGGCTTCTTTACTTTTCATTCCATCCAGGAAGAGCACACACCAACTGCTGCAGCTTCCTTAGCCTGACAAAGGGTTTTTGAACCCCAAACCTTGCTTAATAACTATTCTCCAACCATTTAGGTTGGTCTAATAAAAGATATCAAATTCACCCAAGGAACCTTGTCTCCCTAACCCCAACCCTGACCGCTTCAAATTTTGGCTCAAATATTCCATAAACACATTTTTGAGTAGCACTTTTGTACCAACTATTCATGAAATTAGTCCAGAGCTAAAAGGCTTATATTGGTCATTGGGCTGGGCCCCAGCAGAGTCAACAGCATTTCAAGCCATGGTGACCCCACAGACCCACACTGCTCAGTATAAGTGTGTACTCCAGAAACCTCCCACAAAAGATCCACATGCTAATTAGATGCCCATTGTGACTGGAACTGGATGTCCTTGTCACAAGTCCTGGGACCCTTCAAAAATTGATATGCAAATGAGGCATAGGCCTGCTTCACCCCTCTCCACTCCATAGAGAGGGGGGCCACACTAATCACATGCAACAAGCTGAGAGGCAGGGTGACAGACCCTCACAGCTACGTAGAAGTTTATTAGACCCTCTCAGCTACGTAGAAGACTCTCTCAGCTATGTAGAAGGCAGACATTTAAAGCTTGTGAAGAAACAGGAATCATTGGAAATGGGAAAGACTGTGGGAGTGAAAAGGAAGTTAAAATGTATTTGATATACTGGTTCACCATGACTGGATAAAGAGTTGGCACTGAGGGGGGTTGGGCACAATGAGGACTATGTCTTGTTGAGATGGGTTGCACTAACCTAGCATTTCTGGCACCAGAGCCAGCCTAGTATTGCAGTACCTCCAGACCCAATACTTGGTTCCTCCTTGGGGAGCAACTATATCTTTTTTTTTTCTTTTTTTTAAGGGACACACACACACACACATTCCCACCATTTGTTTTATTGGGGCATTGCTGGTATGTGAATGTAAAACAAAGGGCTTTCTCTCCCATCCTGATTTGGTGACAAAAACCCATATTATAGTCAAGTAAATACAGTAATGTCTTCTCTGCTTCTGCATGTTTAAATTTAGTATTTGTTTTTATTTTATTAACTTAATCAAAGTTAAATGAAGATGGAGGAAAATCTAGCAAGCAAAATTAATCTAACAGAAAGACACTTTACCTACTTTACCAGAGCTTTGGGATGGAAAGACAGAAAGGATTAACAATACACCAGTCAAAATTGTAGTAATGATTAGATCAATTAATCTAAATGTGTAAATCGTACTACTGTAGTAATTAATTCATTCAAAATTATATTATCTTCTTCCTTTGAACAAAACAGTATTTAATGCTTATTTGATCTGTAAAAGGGAATTATCTGATTTGTCATAAATACAAAAGGTTTGTAAAGCAGCTCTTGAAGTTGCTTCAACAAGTGAGCAAAGACAACTGAGCCAGACTGAATCTGCTTGACACTGCCCAACCACTGATTACACAGGTCCAGACAGCACAATAACATTTCTACACTCCTGTAAATTGGAGGGTTTTGCTGCTGATGGCTGCTGCTCACTAGGGGTGTGTGAAACAGGCCATATTCAATTTGGATTCGTATTTGGCCCGAATCGGGGACAGTGATTCGATTCATTGATTCGGATCACTGTCCCCGATTCGAATTGGCCAAATGTGAATCTGAAGATTCAATGCCGATTTGGAGAATCAGTGATTCGGCCATAGACACAACTTTAAATGTTTTTTCTACGTACCTTGAGGTACCAGGCGCAGCTTGTGGATGCTGCAATGCCGAGGCAGATGAAGCTTCCCACAGGAGCAAGGGCCCCCCCTGCACGTGCCCAGCAGTGAACCTGGGTGGTGTCAGGGAAGGTGTTCCTGTCTAATCCAAGTGGTTTGGCTTGGGAAAAGTGCTTGAGTTTGTGGGGGGGTTTTCCCGTGAAGGATTGGTCTGTTGATGAAAAAGCTGTTGTCTCCCCATTCTCAGGAAGCTTGCAGTATTTTACATAAGTTCTGAGGATGAGTTTGATACTATTCCTGACCTGCCAGTCAAGTCAGCCTCTGAAGATATCTGCTTCATCCTTCCTGCCATCTCCAACCCATGGGTGTTATTATCTAAAAAGGATTTAACAGTAGCCAAAAGTGCATCAGCTACTGTTGCATCTAGACTAGAATTGGAGGAGTGACAGACAAGCTGCTCTAGTGCCAAGAATTCTTATTACTCTCACTTTTTTTGAAGAGATGGTCCATGATGTCTAAAGATTATTAATAGCATGGGTGTGAGGAAGGAAGGGAGTTTTTTTTACCTCAAACAATCATAGGAAAGGACAAGCTTATTAGTCATTCCTTGGGAAAGTTGGCAACAGTCAGTGAGACTGCAGCTGTAGTGGGAGCTGACTACAGAGAGGAGGGTTGGAAATAATGAGGGGGAGAAAAGCAAACTTTTGAAAAATCACTGAAACCTTCCTGAACTGAAGGCCACTGGCACCCATATAAAAAGGGAGCAGTGGCCTTAGTTAAGGAAAATTTACAGAAGATGACTCCTGTGAAAAGACCATTCCAAATGTTATGCTCACATAGTTTGGGCCTATCAGTGCAGCTCCTCCAACTAATACCACTCTTGTATCTTGAAAGAGATGTCTACACAAAGCAAGACTGGCCATGTCCTCCTTTATTTGGAAGGCAGAAGGACAGGTCGCCAGCTGGGATAAAATAGACTCAGAAAAAGGTATTGTAAAACAAACAAGTTACCATGAGGGAACTTGTATGACTGCATGGACAGGTAAGGTGACTGAGAGGGAAGATGGGGTGTGAACTTAAAGTGCAGCTGCTGTTCCATTGTAACTGCCCATGCGCAAGTTCTTGTCTTCAGTCAAAGTGAGGGTTAACTGCCTGGCATTTCCCATGAGGCAGGAGTGTGTACATGGAGTACCTGATGCACCATAAGTTCACACTCCAGCTTACCTTGCAATAGCTTGTTCATGTAGCCAGGCCCCAGTCTATTTATCGCTGGATATTTGGCCCTGAATCATCTCTGTTTTGGCATAAATAAAATAGAAGCATGAAGAGGTTTGGTGAAGTGTACAAAAAGATTCAACATTTTCATACCCTCACTACTGTCAAAGTTGTATTCTAAAATAACCAAATGCTCAAAACCAAAAACCATCACAGCCTAATATTTGATTTTATTGCATCTCAACCTAAACATTATTTGCACTTAAAGCAATTTTAATTTCTTTAAGCTCCATTTTTGGGAAGAAAGAACTGCCTGGGCTTTAACGCATCAGAGACAAGACAGGAGATCAAACAATTAAAAAAAAAATAAGATCCTCTCTTTGTCTGACACCTAATTAATGACAAACACATTGTCTGTACATTTGAATGCTTCACCCCTCATTACATACCCAAAGTTCAGTAATTAAATAAGTCATTTGGTGGCTGATAGGCTGGCAAAACTCCACACATGCAGGCTGAGTCTTTAATTTTTCTAATTAGCTAAGCAAAGAAACAAACTATTGCACTGGAACGTTGCAACTAGGAAGAAATTACTGCTTGCATTAATTAAGTATAACACTGAGCAATACCATAGAGCAACACAGAAAAGATGCATTGTGTTCTTTTAGAGAGAGGAAGCACAAAATCCATTATTATACTAATGCAGCATATGTGTCTTCCTTTATAGTTGAAGCTTGTGTTTCAGGACATGGTTCTATGTCTGCACAGGAAAATAAAGAGGTATGAGATACACCCTTTCTCTCCTACACAAGCTAGTCATAGTGCCAGTCAGAGTGTAAAGGGAGACCATTTTCCATGCAGCAGGTAAGTATGTGCAAAACAAGCCTGTCTTTCTGCTGTCCAATCTGATCAACAAAGCAGTTGGTGCAGCTGAGATGGCATGGAACTGAAAGCTGTAAAGTCTACACATTGCCTCCCTCCATTGAGCATAAAGGTAACCAAGGACAGGCTCTGGATCACATTTTAGTCCCCTGATCTGCTGTGTGGTATTTTGCCCTTGCTTATGGCAAAACCACAAGTGAACCACCAGGTTGCAGTCTGAGTTCTCACACAGCAATGTTTATACTGACTGTAAGCTGTCTGAGGCATGGGATTGGGTGTTTTGCTTAGTCTGTAAACTGGGATGCATATTATGGCATCACAGGAAAAAGAAATAACCATCATTACATCTGAAGTGACTGGTGAAAACACCAAAAGGTCTGATTCTGTGAAATCAATCAGACAGTGTCTAACACTTGGCAGGAGCTCTGAGCATTTTCAAGATCAGCTCCTAGTTGAATCCTATGTATAAAAACAAGACTATCACTTCTTCCACACAAGAACCTTATGTAAATAAGGTAATTGTGAAGACCTCATGTTAAATCACAGGCTCAATTAACTCAGTGGCAATTTAAAACCAAAGTCCACTGTGTATTATAGATATAAATGAGATAATCTCTAATGAAGATGAATAGGACATCCATAAATTCATTCTTCACATTCATCTGCCTATCTATGGGTGTCTGAAGACATGGTTAAGATGTGCTTTCCCACTCATCCATTCCTCAGTCCTTTCAAAACTGATGTGAGCAGGCTTTAACTGGGCAAAGTGGTAACAAATATTCCAATAGCATTTAGGAATATTTATCCATTTACTTCAATGAAAAAAAGACACCCCCACCCAATCCACTCCCAGAAGACCTTAATATCAAAAGTATGCTGAGAAGAAGACTGCTCTTTAGACAAATGTATGTTTAAACATACTTCTGGAGGATAAGTTCATCAGAGGCTATTACATTGTTGCTATACTAGGCTATTATTGCTATACTCTTCCTCTAAAACAATTGCTACTTCCCACTGTCTGAGACAGGATACTGGTGAGGGGTGGACCTTTGGTCTAATCAAGTGTGACAGCAGATCTAATGTTCTTACGAATGAACCAGAGATATTCCATTCATAGGTGAAACTCATAGAGGACCTTCCTTACAGGTGAATACCAAAGCACTTTACACACTATATAGTATAATCACCCCATCTACCACAGATGTGCGGCCTGTTCTGGGAAAGAGCAATACATCTGGTTAGTAATGTACTAACAGTACTCCCTATTTAGGACAATACATTGAGGGGGATGAATCAGACTTAACACTAACAGATGGAGGCTTTAAACAAGAAGCCCTTAAGGCTAGATCCTTTTTTTATTTATTAGGCATCTAAGTGTCAAGTGTGATCCTCCTGCCGAGCCTCTGAAAAGCTATAATCGCAAAAGGTGATGGGTCCTCTTCCTCCTTGATTTTAGGGGACTTAGTCTTCAGACTAAAAGGATGGTGTTACACAGGGAGACATATTAATGCCTCCTGCCCCTGTTAATGGGGCAGCTGACAACAGACATCCAGGAAAAAGCTAATCTCCTCAACGATTACTTTGTGTTGGTTTTCCACCAGCCCAAGGGAATCACCCTGCCTAACAGGATGTAGGATTACCAGGATAAGGGTGATCATATGCCTATAATTGGCAAAGATGCTGTGAGGGCCAGTGTGGAGCCTATCTGCAAGAAAGGAAAGAAGGAAGATCCAGGGAACTACAGGCCAATCAGTTTGACCTCAATCCTCTGAAAGATCTTGGGAAAAATCAAAGAAACCATCAACAACAGACCAACAGAAGGCAATGTACTGAGAGATAGACAACATGGCTTTGTTGTGGGTAGGTCTTGCCTGACCAACCTCATTTCCTTCCATGACCAGGTGATGCATCACCTGGACAAAGGAGAAGAGGTTGATGTCATATGTCAAAGGCCTTTGACTTGGTCTCCCATGATGTCTTTATAGTAAAACTGGGGAACTGCGGCCTTGACAATCTTATGATCTGATGGCTAGGGAGCTGGCTCTGTGGTCAGACCCAGAGAGTGATAGTCGATGAAACCAAATCAACATGGTGCATGGGGACCAGTGGCATACCCCAGGGCTCAGTACTCGGACCAGTACTCTTTAATATATTTATAAATTATCTGGACTTGGATGTCAGAAGCAGACTGGCTCAGTTTGTGGATGACACCAGATTATGAGGAAATGCAGTCACTCTAGAGGATTGGCTGGCAATTCAGGCCAACCTGGACAGGCTTGCAGGGTGGGCATATCAAAACCTTGTGACATTCAACACGGAGAAATGTAAGGTGTTCCACTTCAGGAGAAAAAACCCACATCATACTTATAGGCTCGGCAGTGCTACACTCACTAGCACCACGACTGAAAGACTTGGGAGTCATGATTGACCACAAGATGAACATGAGCCACCAATGTGATGCCACATCTGGCAAAGCAAATGAAACTCTGGCTTGCATCTACCAATGCATCTCATGCAAGATCCAAGAAGACATCCTCCCACTTTACTTGGCCTTGGTGAGGCCGCAGCTGGAGTACTGCATCCAGTTCTGGGCTCCACACTTTAGAAAAGATGTGGAGAAGCTTGAGAGAGTCCAGAGGAAAGCCATGTACATGATTAGAGGTCAAGAGAAAAGACCTTATGAGAAGAGGCTGAGGCATGGGACTCTTCAGCCTGGAGAAGTGCAGGCTCAGGGGTGACTTGGTGGCAGCCTATAACTATATCAGGTGTGTGCATCAGGAACTGGGAGAATGTCTGTTTTAGGCTGGATATAAGGAAAAACTTCTTTACTGCCCAAGTCTCTAGAGTCTGGAATAGACTCCCCTCAGAAGTGGTGCAAGCACCTACTCTAGATACCTTTAAGAAACACTTGGATGCTTATCTTGCTGGGGTGATCTGACCCCAGCTGACTTCCTGCCCCTTGGGTAGGGGGCTGGACTCTGTGATCTCATGAGGACCTTTCCAGCACTAATGTCTATGAAATCTATGAATTTTTTTTTTTAGGGAATCAGGAAAAGTGAACTAGGATCATACTTGGACACTTACATCTAAGCAGCACTTGGACATCTAATAAGTAGAGTAGAATCCAGCCCTTGGTATTTAATAGAGATGCATTCAACAGTAAATTGTGTTGTTATAGTTACATAATTGTTATGAACAAGGGCCCAGATCTTGGAATCAGACTGATGTGCATCTAAGCCTATGTGGAGGCCCACTGTTGCCAAAAGGCTGCAACCATGCAGATCTGATCTTCAGACTGAAGCCATACCTTCATTTATATGCAAGTACAGTGTTTAATTTTGTTCAGTTAGAATAGTAACAGTCTTCTTAAACAATGAACTCCATGTAACTGCATGAAGTGTGACCCTTGTAATCTCACAGGCAGTAAGAAATGCAGGTCTAATTAACTGTTAAATTCCTGGCCACTTGATATTTAGTTAACTCAGGAGGGTATAGAGTCTGTTCAGAGGGCTTTGCACAGTTCTGAGTTAACATTCTTTCCTCCCACCTCCACAAACCATGTTACTAGTAGCTTTTGTGAACCTTTAATGAAAGTTAACAAAATCAAATGTTCAGGTCTCTGTGTGTATTTCCATGCAACTGGCATAATGGGGCCTCCATTTTCATTATAAATACTACAAAATAGCAACAATTCAGTGCATAGAGGATAAGGTGACAGTAGGAGTTGAAACTCAGAAAGCAATTTTAAATAGTTTGGGGGAAATGATACTGACAAAGAACAGACATTAAGGAAATCAAACGATTAGAATAGGAAACACAAGACTTCCCTTTGCATATTCTCAAAATATACAAAGCAGAATTAAGCAGTAATTAAGACTGGCTGAGGGCAAGCAAAGATGCATTCCATTCAGGAGAGAAAAGCAAATGTGTCTCTGCGTTATACACACAGTAGCTATGGAAAGAGAAAAGCTAATGGACAAGTGCATTCTGAAGGATTCTGTTTCTTTTGCAATGTGGGCCCACAAACTTTGCTGCAGAACCCATCCATCTCTTGCCACAAAGTGGTGCTCCAAAATTCAACCCTTCTTTTACAACAAACAGGCTTTTGCTCCTCAAGTTGTGAAGATGGACAACCAGTTCAGAACGGTCTTGAGTCTGTAGACAGTTTGAACCAAGGGCTTAAAAAGGTGAAATGCCCCATTCATTTTAATAAAGTAACTCAAAAGCCTAAAATAATTCCAATGTAACAACATTAAGAGAAAGAATCAGTTACTATGTTTGTACCACAAAATCAGCCTACCTGTCTAGTAGGGCTGTGCAAAACAGCACCATTTCATTTCAACTTCCGTTTCGCTGTTTTGATGGGACATTATTTTGTTTTGAGTTTCATTTCATTTTGAAGCACTGTTCCATTTCAGGTTGTCAAAACTGTTTCGCTGTTTCAATGCTGTTTCAACATTTCACCCGTAGGCTATAATGGGGACTCACAAAACTGCCTATAACTTTACAATTTCCTGCCTGATTCAAATGAAACCTGCAGAGGTAGTAGCCCCTGCTGAGGCCACAAAGCCTGCCATGTTTCAAGGAAATAGGTGCAGGGGTTTCTGGGAAACTGCACCTCAAGCTGCTGACAAGTAAAACTCAAGTCATGTGTGTGTTAAGGTGCAGTGGGGTGAAAATACCAGGCATGGTAGCCCCTTCTGAGGCCATGAAGCCTGCCAGGTTTCAAGGACATAGGTAAAGGGCTTTCTAGGAAACTGTACCTCAAGCTGATCACAAGAAAAAACTCATGACGTGACCATGTGTGTGTTAAGGCACGCCTTCACTGGCGCTGGGGCCTCTACACAACACAGTAGTGTTCCCCAATGAGGTCTCCTCTTCCCCTACATCCTCAGCCTGGTCCACCACTTTAAACAACAACAGGTAATAACTGAGTAAGCAGCACAGTAGCAACAGCAGCATCTCAGGTAATATAGACATTGGAATTCTGACACACTACAACCTGCCAGACATCTGACTCCCCAGGTACCTCTCCACTTCTACCTGCTATATCCCCCTACCACCACCACCCCCCCCACCCCAGCCTGTCCCTCACCCTCTGATGCCTCTATTGCCATATTCACTGACTGGCTTTCTTACCTGCAATGCATGCCAGCCTCTGGCTTCTTTACTATTCCTTCCATCCAGGAACAGCACACACACCAACTACAGGTGTTACCGCAGCCTGACAAAGGGCTTTTTAACCCAAAAGCTGGCATCCCAGGCAGCTAAGCTGAGCTCACATGGAGCCTTGCAACTCCACTGCAACCAGCAAGCCTCAGGCCTGTCAAAGATGTGGCTTTCCCCAGCCAGGACTGCGCACGTGTGTATGGAAGCTGGAGGTTATGGTGCCTCCTACCCACTTTTCACCAGGGGGTCCTCAGTCCATGCATTGCCGCACCACCGACAGTCCCACCAGGCCCCCTGACTGACAGAGTGCAATTTTAGTATTCATGCCCAGGACCTGGGGTCTCCTCCTTCCCTATAGCCACAGCCCATACCTTCAAGTTTGTCCCGGCACAGGAGCTTAGCAGAGACATGTTCTTCCCCTGCTGATGGTGATGCAGTGAGTTTCACCTCCAGCTCTGAGAGCAGGGCATTAAATTGTTTTTAAAAAATGAAAAAGGGAAATAGGTGAGGACAGTGAGGAGGGTGGTACTTACTCACTCTGCACGTGGAGCTTGGGAAAACCCAGCAGTGGGAGGTTCACCTTCAGGAACACCAAATCCTCTACAAAACCAGGATCCAGGGAGGTGCAGTGAGGTGTCACTACATCACCAGCAATGTTGAACACCCTCTCACTTGGAACACTGGTAAGTGGACAGGACATGTGGCTGGATCTGGCTATGGTTGCCTGGGAACAAATCTGGCTGTGGCTTGCCCAATAGGCCAAGGGGTCTCACAGCAGTGGCTCCGCATCCTTGGTGAGAAAGGCAGCCACCAAGGCTTGAGCACTACCTGCCTGACGATGGGTTCTGGTGCCTCTGGACCCCACCATGGAAGCCATTCCCTTGAACCACATTGGCAGCAACTGTGGTGGAGGAAAAGACTGGCTGGTGGATGGTGTGCTGGCATGGGACAGTGGATCCCCCTCTTCCACGTCCCACTGCCTCCACCATTCTGCCTCCCTGACTTCACCAGCACCTCTGTCCATTCATTCAGGCGTTGGCTGCTGCGTACACTCCCCTTCACCCTTGGGTTACACATGGACCATACTGTACTGCAAGTAATCAAGCCATTTCCTGATGCCCTCTTTCAGCCGCCTCACCAGTGCCTGAACATCTGGTGATAGCAGCTTGCCCCAGCCAGGAACATTGATCCCCTGGAACTTCTCCATTTCGTTTTGAAGTTCCTGCACTACAGGGATCACGGGGCTAAGGAGGGCATTGCCAGTGCTGAGGGTCTCGGTGGCCTCAAGGAAAGGCTGGAGGGCCACTAAGATCTGGGAGATGGTATCCCACTCAGCTCTGTTAAGGGGGCCACTGAGCCTTGCTTGGGGAGATTGGAATATCTCATGGATGGCCTTCTGTTGCTCCACCAGCCTCTCGACCATCAGGTATGTGGAGTTCCACCGAGTCTCCACATCCTGCATGATTTTGTGCTGCGAGATGTTCAGCTCTGCCTGTTTGTCCTGCAGCATCTTGCCCCTCTTGATGCTCTGGTGAAAGTAGCCTGGCATCTTCCTGCATTTTGAAATGAGCTCGCTGGTGGTTTAAGTGCCATCACCAGCAGCCCTGTCCCTCTCCAAGACATCACTGACAGCGAGGTGGAACTTGCGTGCCACACAGCAGATACCAACAAAGTTGGCATCACGAAGCATATTGACCATATTTGCCCCATTGTCGGTGACCATGAACCCACAGGTGAGTTCACCCTGACCAACAAGCCACCCCTGCACTAAGCAGTTCATGGCCTCCATGATCTCTGTTGCTGTGTGGGAGTCATCCATCACCTTGGCTTGAAGGAGAGCCCACCAACAACCTAACTGGTTGTACAAGTGCCCTGCGAGGGAGAGGTATGCATGATCTCCATCTGACTGCTCCAGATGTCCAACGTGAAGCATAAGGCCACCTGCGGACCTGCCTTGTGCAGCTACTCCCTCAGGTAATCCCTGCATGCTTCATACAGGGAGGGCATAATTGCCCTGCTGAAGGTGGTGCATGCAGACATTTGGTATGATGAGGCCACGAGCACCATGACCCACCTGATCCCTGGCTGCTCAACTAAGGAGAAGGGCTGGCCATCCACAGCAAGCATCTCCCCAATGCTCTGAGTGATCTTGCTCATATTTGCAATGTGCCCCCCTTTCTGTCCACCTTCCCCCACTGTTCCAGGATGGCCTGCCTCTGCTTTGGGGGGACAGGGGCTTTGAGGGGGGGGAGGGGACTTCTCTTTGGGTATGCTCCCACTGGTGCCAGGCTGAGGAGGAGCAAGGGCAAGGGGGTGGTGCCTGCTTGTTGTAGCAAAGAGGCTATCATTTTGGGAGGGGGTGGGAAACTTATAGCTCTCCCTCTACCCCCTCTTCCACCCCTCCCTGAAGGCTTGCCAGCTCTCCTTCCAGCATGCTTTATGGTGTGTTTCATAGTCTCTTTGCCTTGGTGTGCTGGAAAATCTGTGTGTTCTTCTGTAATGGAATCTGATTTATGTAGTATATGTAGATTTTTGTATATGTATGTATGTTGTTATGTAATAAATAAAATAAAAATATATAAATGTATGTATGTGTTCCTGTATAAATTCGGTATTATAATATGCAATATATGCTGTGCTTCCCTGCACAGTGAATGGAACGCACACTGTGTGAAAAAGCACAGATTGCTTTTCTGAGGAAAAAGAATCAAAATAGACTAGCAAAAACAAAAAGAGGATTTTGGGGTATTTTAAAGAGTGGATTTGGGATTTTTTTCCAGAGATTTTGCACACTTTAAATAAGGAACACTAGAATTCCTGCTAGTGAGGCAAGTGGCAGGACCTAGGCAGAAGAGCCTCCTCTGAAGTGTCTTCTGGGGAATAATATGCAATATATACTGTGCTTCTCCGCACAGTGAATGAAATGCACACTGGGAGAAAGAACAGATTTCTTTTCTGAGGAAAAAGAATCAAAATAGACTAACAAAAACAAAAAGAGGATTTTGGGGGAGGAATAAATTGAATGGAATCAATGAATATAAAAATAATATAAAAGGGTATAAAAGGGAAAAGGTATTGATGAATCCCACTTGCTAGGCTAGCAAGTAGGAAATGAAAGATAGCCTTTGTTGTTTGACACTGCTGAAAGACACCGCTCAGTAACTGACCCCAAGGCAGAAGGCAGCTCAGTTCAAACAATGCTGCTTTGTATGCTGCTTTCATCCCTCCCCCAGAGCACTGGGATTGGAAGGGACCTGAGGGAAGGATCAGTCACTGGCCAGCTACACAGTCAATATCAAAGCAGTCCTTGCCCCCTCTTCCCCCTCCCTCTTCTTACTTTCTGTTTCCTTGCAAGCAAGCCCAGCTTCAAAACTCAAAACGTTTTGAAACTTTTGAAGTGTTTTGAAGCCCTTTGTTTCATTTTGAGGCCGTTTCAAAGCCCTTTGTTTCATTTTGATTTCACTGTTTTGAGCTTGAAACGTGTCAAAACAACATCAAAACAAAACAGGTGGTGAAATTTCACACAGCCCTACTGTCTAGCCCCCAGCAACTAAATCTCCACTTTCCTCATTAAGAGCAGCTATGTGTTGCTAATCCAACTATCTACTCTGAAGTCTGAAAACGCAAAGTCTAAATTACATCAAAATGTAATAGGTAAATAGATATTAGCACCAGCAAAGCATTCCCGGAGTTACTTATTTTCATATTTCATTATTCTGAAATTAAATATTGATTTCTTCATTTCAAGTAAGCTTCCCTGAAGGTTTTCCTGAGTGATACAAAATCAAGAAACACTCCTATAAAATTGGGACAGGATACATGGGCCCTTCAGGAGGTGCCTTTCTACAGCTCTAGAAGTAGCTAAGTCTCTATTTTCTTAATTATAGATGTGTTAGTCTAAGAGAGAGCCATACCAGAGTCCTTGGGCCCGCACTGTTCAATTTCTTTATCAGCGATTTGGACGATGGGGTGAAAAGCAACCTGTTCAAATTTGCTGATGATACCAAAATCTGGGGTGAGGTGGGCACGCTAGTAGGGAGAGAAAGACTGCAGAAAGACCTGGATAGGTTGCAAGGGTGGGCTAACAAAAACAGGATGCGTTTCAATACTGACAAGTGCAGGGTGCTGCACGTGGGCAGTAGTAACCAGCAGCACACTTATAAGATGGGAAACTCCCTTCTTGAGAGCACGGAGGCAGAAAGGGATCTTGCAGTCATCACTGACTCCAAGATGAACATGGGCCGACAATGCGAGGTCACAGTCGGCAGGGCTAACCGGACCCTATCGTGCATCCACAGGTGCATCTCAAGTAGGGCCAAGGAGGTGATCCTCCCCCTCTACACGACACTGGTCAGGCCACAGCTGGAGTACTGTGTCCAGTTCTGGGCACCCCACTTCAAGAGGGATGTGGACAACATTGAGAGGGTCCAGAGGAGGGCCACCCACATGATCCAGGGACAGCAGGGCAGACCCTACAATGAGAGGCTATGGGACCTGAACTTGTTCATCCTTCACAAGAGAAGGCCGAGGGGGGACCTGGTGACTGTCTATAAACTCACTAGGGTGGACCAGAAGGGTTTGGGGGAGACCTTGTTTCCCCTAGCGCCCCCTGGGATAACAAGGAATAATGGCCACAAGTTGTTGGACAGTAGGTTTAGATCAGACATCCGTAAGAACTACTTCACAGTCAGGGCGGCTAGGATCTGGAACCGACTTCCAAGGGAAGTGGTGCTGGCTCCTACCCTGGGGGTCTTTAAGAAGTGGCTCGATGCCTACCTGGCTGGGGTCATTTGAGCCCAGTTTTCCTCCTGCCCAGGCAGGGGGTCAGACTTGAAGATCTACTAGGTCCCTTCTGACCCTACTTCTATGATTCAATCTCAGAAATCATTTTGACTCAGTTAACTAAGGCAGTCAAAAAGACAGAGGTCAAAAGTATGGACTCAGTAATACTGAGTATGGACACACAGCTAGTATTCAACTTTATGCCTAGTAGAGTCAAGAGAGGCATCTCCAGGTGCTTACAGAAGTTATACAGGGCACACTGATATTTTTGTACCTTTATACAAAGTGCTTAAAGTTACAGCATACAACTCCTGTGCATGGGGACTCAGTGCATCTATGCACTGACAGAGGCTAGGCAGCAAGGGGCATTGTTGCATGCCTTGTATACCAGCCAGGGCTTAAGCAGCCCCCATGCCTACCCCCATGTGGGAGGGTCTCTCAGGAGGGTTTTTAACCCTTCCCCCCACCCAGCAGTGCCGTTGGGTACCCAGGACCCTCTCCCTAGAGAAGGACCCAGAGGGCCCCTCACCCTGATTGCTGGCTTGACCACCCCCTGCCTGCAAGGAGGCAGCCAGCTGGCTGGATGAGTCCTCAGTACTCTCCCCTTCCCTGGCTACACAGGGAGGAGACACTGCCTTCTTCCTGTAGCAAACCAGGGACAGGACAAGTAACCCATGCAAGCAACTATATACAGTTTCCCTAAGGTGATCTAATTGAGTGCTTTTGTTTATTACCTGTTACTTTTTAGCACAATTGGACATTTTAAAAGCACTCTGCAGCCGTGCACATGTGTTATGACACAGCTGTGACAGTGTGTATATGACACAGTGCTTTCAGGGCCAGACCATGCGAGAAGTGTCACTTTTATCTGTACACTATTATATTGCAAAAAACTGTCTTGCAGTGCAACACTGAAAAGAATCAATCAATCCAAAGACAGCAGAGCAGGCAGGTTTGAAGACTGTATTTCCTGCCTCCACTGATGACCAGCTCCAACACCAAGAAAATGATTTTCAGTGGCAGACTTTATTATTGCTGCTGCTTTATAGTCTCACCACTGCCGCTAGTACCAGTAATAGTTAGCTTTACCAGCTGAGGACCAAAGGACTTTAATAAATGCTATATTCTGTCTTGAAGAAAATAAGTGCAGCACCTGAGGAAAAGGCAAGGGAAGAAAGGTCATAAGCTTTTGGAAACAAGACAGACAGGATAAAAGGGTCAAATTCTACATCATTTAACATATACTAAATGTAGTGATTTCTCCAGGCCACATCTAGGGTGGTCCCTGAAATATTATTTCCTTCCTATTTTGCTTCTCTCTCATCTTTTTTTTCTATTGGTATTGCATATTACGAAGGGAAATGCAGACACTTCTATTCTTATTGGAAGATAAGTTTGAGAGAGTGCCCAACTTTGTGTCTCATTCACTGAGCAGCTCAAACTCCCAAAATAATCATATACATACATAGTGTTCTTCCCTCAGATGTGATCATATACTTGCTTTGTATTTGGACCAGTGACGAAGTCATGCTTGTCCTTTGATGCCTTTTCACCCTCTCAGTGGGACTATAAATATTTTACACCCCAAATGACTGTTGAATTATCCATTCAAAAGACAGAAACAAGAATGCAGCTGAGTTGACTCATCACAACTAAGCTACACTGCTTACATTTTATTTATTATAGACAGAGACACAGAGCTGACCTAAATACTGGGTTGCTACTAACCCTTTCATTACCAAAAACTTTCAGCATCTTTTCTTCCAGAAGCTGTTGGAGACCCATTATCTGCAACGCACCTTTGATATTCAGTAGAGGGAATGGCCTCATCCTCTGGAAGTGCCATTTTTGGTTATGATATAAATAGAATTCCCCACCTCTTGCCTTCATTTTTTACTTTGAGTATGAATTTCTAAGGCCAGGCCAATACCACCCACAAAGCACCTACAGTACGAGCTGTACCTCATGACCACAAGGAACTCTGGGGCAGTTACAGTGACAGAACTTAGATGATCCTGCTCCAAAAGGTCAAGCCACTCTTACTTAAACTAGAGAGAGAATCTCCATTAAGACCACTGTTGATCATACAAGTATTTCTGATTCTATTCACTAAAGGGCAGCAGCAAACACATAGGGAGGCAGGCAGGCACACACTAGCATCTTCCAATCCAGGCAAGCATTAGCCAGCTGGGATAGCTTCATATACATGGATTACACTACAGGATATACCATGCCAGTGAATATTTCCTTGATGTGTATAAATAAATTGGCATTTATTTATTTACAAAGAGTATTCCCCTGCAACACAAAGAGAAGCTACATTCCTGCTGTTCTCCAATATACAAAATTCTATGTTATTGCAGATGAGGAAAAGGTTGCAGAATTTGGAAACATAAGAAAGGGAGGGAAAAATCTGTGAGACAAATGGAGATGAGAAGAGGGGACAATAATTTGAGGCTCTGAGTGGACTCATATGGACTCCCTCCTGCCTCCTCATACATCCCTGTGCTTTTATTTAAATAAAAATACATAAGCAGTGAACATTAGGATTGAAAAAAAAAAAATGAGGGGAGGGCCAGACCTCAGCTCCTGCTGATCTGCAGAACTCGTATCTATGGGAGTTGAGTAAGGACTGCAGTATTCAGGCTCCATGCTGTGTATCCCCTGAACAGAAGGCTTAGCTGTTGGATATAATGACACTAATTATAATGGCACTATTTATCACAGGCAGCATCATGCACAGTCCCCTGGTTCTGTTTACCAAACACCATGACTCTGGCATTGTGGAATCATCTGCACAAAGATATCATGACTTATTTAACTAAACACGGGGTGCAACCAATACTAGGAATGGCTATATCGGGTGAAAGCAAACAGCTGGAAGAAAAAAAATAGGAGGTAGCTTAGTAATTAAGTTCAGCCATGCAAATCAATAAAATACTTGCTAGACTTCCAGCTGTAACACCAGGCTATTACTGTGCTACTTTACCCTGTTACACATCAAATATGACATTGTTGTTGGTAAAAAAAATATGGGGGAAATAAGAAAAGAAAAAGAAAAGTATTTCAATCTGAAAAAAATGGCTGAGTTTGTTTGAGACCTTGGTGATGAAAGATAGCCCAGTGGTAAAGATAATGGCCTGGGATGGGGGCAGGATTGCCAACTGCCAGTAAGATTTCTGTCAGTAAAAAAAAAAAAAAAAAAAAGCTTAAAATTGTTGTCAGTGAAGGCAGAGGCAAGGCTGGCGGTGGGCTGTCAGAGATGGGGAAAGTACAGGTACAGTCAGGGGCATCAGGATGGTGAGGGGGGGAATGCAGCACAGTGTAAAATCACTGGAGTTAAGCAGGGCTGTTAACCCAAGAATTTTTTTTTTCTGCAAACTTTTAAATTTTTCTTTTTTTACTTTTTTACTATGGCTGATATTAAACCCCTAAATTTTAACCTAACCCTACTGAGGCCTGGTAGAAAAGTTACACTAAACATGATGTAAAACATATACCAATAAAAAGTTTGTCTGTCAGTAAAAAAATTATAGATTGTCAGTAAAAAAAGCTGTCTTGGGTTGGCAATTCTGAAACTGGGAGACTTCGGTACAAGTCTTCTCAGTAGCAGACATCCTATTTGACCCTGAGCAAGTAACTTAGTCTCCTTTTGTGGGACCCAAGGAGGAAGAGTGTTTGTTATGTGTTCAATCAGAAAACTACAATTTGTTCTCCTAACACTATTGATACCCAGTCTCAGATTGGTCTGATGGACATAAAATGACTAACTGACTTGAGATCTTCCCAACCTGGTTTAGAATGAACTGTCAAAGATATTCACAGCTGTCAAGTCCTAGGTGGAGCTCCCATCCAGGTCTCCATTCCAATTGACCTGTTACCCTACACCCAGAACAAAACCATGTCTTTGGCCGGACTGAACCCTCTCATCTCCGTTACATTTGCCGTCACTTTCCTGTCAACTTTTGTCACTTCAATAATCCCCTACCAGGTGCTGCCAATAGGGTTGGTATCAAATGCAAAGTAAATGTTAATTAAATGCAAGCAAATATAGAAAGGCCCTCTAGTAGAAATATTCCCTTGCACTTTTTTTACAGCTGTCTCTTCTCCATTCCCTATCTCTGTACAAACAATGGTCTGATAAAACCACAAAGAAAAAAAAGAGGACTGTCTAATTTAGGCTGCCATCTTGTAATGGGACTCCACGTGAGTATAAGGATCCATCTACATTGAGCAGCTGGCAGGCACTGTGTTTGATTTCTTTTTATTGCATGACAATACAATGTAGCATACGCCCGTACAATATTTGTTCTATACACACTTACACTTTTGGTGGAAAACAATGTTCCCTAGCTTTAAGCATTTCTCTCTCCCCACGCTGTTTGTCCCCTAATGTCAAATCTCAGCAAAGATGTTGAATCAAGAACTCCACTCTGTAAGCAGAATATTCTCTGTGTGGGCCTATGATTTTAGAATTTGCTTTTCAGTCTGAAATAGCCTGTGTCCAGTAGATTTCAAGGATAGTTTTTTTCCACATGCATTTGTAGATGGGGGTGGTGAGGGGTTGCAATTCTCAGAGCAGAAAATTATTTGAGGTAGAAGGGAGATAAGTAGTAGGTTCTTTTGCATTGCTTCATTCCAGGTGTATTAATAAACAGTGTCAAGAACACCTAGAGAACACAGCTAACTCCCTTTTTGGCATTTTTATACATCCAAATAAATTAAACACATTTTACTTTCAGCTTCCTCTTGTTTAGACCCCTACTGTGCACCTGGGAAAGGAACTAATATACTGATTGGTACATGGAAGTGTTGGCTGGGGACAAAGCTTTAATTAACATTAAACAGGCGATGACTAACAACTGCCATCTGTGACTTGCACGAGTAAACCCAAACTGGGGTTTCTCTTTCAGTCTCCAGTCTCTGTGGCATAACCCTGGCACAGGCTGTGTGTGAATTTTCCTCTTTATTGCATATTATTCTTCTGCCCTACAAAGCCACCAGGGTGTCATTTGCTACCAACTTTTTTTCTTGTCTGTCTTGTCATTTTTGTTCTTTTCCTATGGGAAGAACTGAATTATTTGATAGCTGGAGAACCTTGTTTCTGTGCCCATTTGACCTGTCTGACTTGGCAGCTTGTTATTTTCTCATAACACTTGAAACTTTCATTCTTCCCCTTTGCCCCACAGACAAGCTCTCCATTTAGCATTTCTACAGAATCTTTTTTTTTTTTTGCTTGGGAGCTAGAAATTCAGACCTTCCTATTTCAGGTTACTCTTTGTTTCCTTTTCATTACATTTTCTTTGACCTCCTTCTTCTCACATTATTACTCTGGGACCAACAGGCAATGATAACACCAGTTACTTGTTTCTCATTTGATTATTGCTCCACTTGAAAGTATCAGTTGGGCTTTGAGGTCTTATACTAAAAATAACTAGACCTGTTAGCTCTTTAATTACTGTCACCTTTGTGTGAAAGCAGCTTTAAGAGACTTTTTCAAGGAACGCAAGTAGTTCTTGCTTTCCTTATCAGCAGGTCAGCAGTGTCACCAATCCCAACAGTTCAAATTCACAAATCAGTTCTCAAAAGATCATCAGATAGTATTAAAAAGAATTAATTTGGGACTCAACTGATGTCTTGTCTTCTTGTTTCACAGTGTTAGAATTCAACTGAGTCACAGTTTTAGGGGTTTTCTTCGTAACCATGAGGGTTAGAACCACACATTTTTTTAAAAAGGAAGGTTACACTCCTACCTAATCCCATAACTCCAGGAGGTGGGACTTCAAGAAAAAGCATCAGCTAACAAGAGACCCATGATAAAAATGGGTAGAGCTGGCCACTTTTGGTCAAGTATCAATATTTTCTGCTTAATCTTTAAACTTTGTCCCTCAAAAACTTGCTCAAAAGGAGAGAAGTGATTTCTCTTCACTTACCCTGACCCAAACCAGCTGTCCTATACACAGAGTCAAGCAGCCACTTGGGAGGGAGTTTATTGCAATTTGTTACAGAGTTACTGCTATCAGTGGTGGCATGGATACCATTGCCCCTTATATCTGTGAACTGAATTGGGGTATTCTCCACAAATCAAAGCTAACCCTTTTTGACAAAATCAGTGGTGTGATTTCACCTCTAAAAATCTGTATGTGCTGCCATGTTGCCAACTCTCACAATTTCAGCATCAGCTCATGACGCTTGACCATCGAATAGCAATCCTGGATTACAGAGACAAGAGATTAAATAAATGAAAACTAAGTTCTTCATATAAAAATGCACATTTCTAGTTCTTCTGGTAATTAAGAAAACCTTGCAAATCTGACTGGAGGGTATGACAAGGGCTCAGAAGCCAAGAGGCAAACAAACACCAGAGCGCCCCAAGGGATGACAAGGACCAACAGTCACAAACTCCTCCAAGACCGTTTTAGGCTGGACATAAGGAAAAAACTTCTTTACTGTCCAAACCCACAAGGCCTTGAATAAGGCTCCCTAAAGAGGACTCCTTTAAGAAGCGTTTGGATGCTTATCTTGCTGGGATCCTTTGACCCTAGCTGACTTCCTGCCCTCGGGGCAGGGGGCTGGACTTGATGATCTCCCGAGGTCCCTTCCAGCCCTAAGATCTGCGAAATCTGCGAAAAAGAAACCCAATATGTTTATTTATTTTTATTTTTAAGTGTGATTTTCAGGCTCTGGCTCAATATTTTTTAAAAACTGGAGATTTAAATACCATGTCAGTTATATTTTCAAGGCTTGTAAGTGGATAATAAGGCAAGAAGAGATAAGGCCAGCTACTTTATGGATATTCTGTACATACACTAAAAAGTGGCATCTCTGTGAGCAAAACTGCTGGGAGTTCAGAAACTAGGTTCTGGAAGGTATACAAAAGTTCCATATTTTTCCCCCCCGTGCGAAACCAGGTTGAACATTGGCAACAATAGATGCCTTTCCTTCAAATTTTAAAATGGTTCTGCTTGTGATGGGAATCTGGAATTGCAGACATACACAATAAATAGAAGCAAATCCTAATTTAACTTTTCCAGAAATAAAAGGATTTGTTTAGCAAACTAGTGGGCAACCCCAAGTTATTTCTTTATCTGAACTGCTTTGTGCCTGTGCCCCCCCATGACCTAATGCTGAAGGCTCCAAACAGTCACAGAACAAAATGAGGTGCCCATGCACTGGAGGGGCTGTTGCACTTGGGATGAAGCTCTTGGAGTTCACGTAAATCAGATTTTGCCTGACCTTCCTCTCTGGCACTGCTCTCCAGCCTTTTGAAGTAGTATTAATTATTGCTACTCTTCACAAACCAAAACTCAGTCCAAATCTGTGTACCAATTATCACCTGATATTTAATTTGTCTTCACTGTCTGAGGTCTTGGAGAAATCTGTGCAAGATCATCTCATTGGCCATATTGAATGTAATTCTGTATTCCAGCCTCCCTCAGATTCCAGGATGCACTCACACAGCCTTTTAACTGGCTCTTATAAAGATAATAAGCCATAGTGATGCATGTACAGTTTTAGCCTGATTTGATTTAACAGCTGCTTTTTGTCCCGTTACATCATGTCCTTGCACTTCATAGCTGAAAATCTCATATTGGCCTTCCACACACTGGCATATCATGGTTCAAATCTTATTTGACTGCAGTATTATTTCAGACCAACTCATTTGCTGGTGATATATCTATCCTCCTACTTACCAGTGAATTTCTGATATTCTCCATGTAAGTGCTCATTATTAATACATTCTTTGTTCAATTTGAATTATAAAGATATTGCCTTTGGGTCTCATGGATCATGCTATTTATATCAGCTTCCACTCAGATGCAAATGGCATATGATAATGATATCAGATTGACTGAAAAGGAGACATTGCACAGTCATCTGCTGTTATGATGAGCACTTGGCAATTAGCATCTAGACATTCACTAACTTAGAGGAAGCAGTTCAATAAATGCATACAGCAAGGGAAAAAAAGATTTTCACCTGAAACACTTAGGGTGCAGATAGAAGTCCAGCTCCCCACTGTAACTTATTGCACTTTCCAGGAAGCGCCATGAGTTAAAGCTATCCCTGGGACCCAACAGATGTTTGCTGTAGGGTCCTGGAGACTAGGAGATATGATGCAGTTTAGAGTGGCTGTGTCTTTGCAGCCACTCTCCCTTTGCTATGCCCTGTCCCTCTCCCAGTCCTGTTTTCAAAATGGGAGAGGGGGGAAGGGAGCACAGGGAGCTCATTCTGGGGGTTGCCCAGTTGGTGCTGGAGGGTGGAGAAGATAGTCTAGAGTCCCCCACACCTTAGGGAAGCTCTGATCCACATGCCGGAAAACACCAGGGCTGACTGGACAACCCCCAGAAGAAGCTCCCTCTGCTCCCCTCCCATTCCAAAGACAGGGAGGCAAGGCTCAGCTGCATCAGATGCTGCAGATGCTGACAGATCTTTATGAAGGTGCTCCATTTTGGAGCACCTATATCTGAACCCTCATATAATGAGAGTTCAGATTGTTGTGCGATCAGACATTTTTAAAGTGATCTGCAGCCATGCACTTTGGTCAGGGCACAGCCATAGAGCACTTTCAGTATCCAATCATGTGACAAACTGTCACCCTTATACTGACACTTGAGTGGCTGCAATTTTTCTCCCCTAAACTTCTCTCAGATATTTAAACTTGGTTTTGGACAATATTTTTGACACCTCTTCAGCAAAAGAGGAAAGCCAGTCCCGCAGGGACTAGGCCTGAGAAGATTTGTAGTGCAAGTACCTTCTCTATCGCTACTTTTTTGTGACTTCATGGGAGGCACTTTAGACAAAATCTAGATTGTTCTTTTAGGTACCTCTTAGACCTGGGATCAGCAATACCTAGCCCATGGGCCAGATCCAGCCTGTGGGACAATCAGATCCAGTTTTCAGTGCTGGGGACTTTGGTAGTATTCCAGCACCAGAGGATTTTCCTTCAATGTCTTCATCAATGGCCTGGAAGATGGCATAGAGTGTATGGTCAGCAAGTTTGCAGATGACACCAAGCTGGGGGGAACAGTAGATAGGCTGGAGGTTAGGGCTAGGATTCAGAGAGACCTAGACAAATTAGAGGATTGGACAAGAAGAAATCTCATGAGGTTCAACAAGGACAAGTGCGATGTCCTGCACTTAGGATGGAAGAATCCCATGTACCAGTAGGCTGGAGGCTGACTGGCTGGGCAGCAGCTCTGCAGAAAAGGACCTGGGGGTTACAGTGGACAATAAGCTGACTATGAGCCAGCAGTGTACCCTTGCTGCCAAGAAGGCTAATGGCATACTGGGCTGCTTTGGTAGGTGTGCTTCCAGTAGATCAAGGAAAGTGATTCTTTCCCTCTATTCAGCGTGGTGAGGCTATATCTAGAGTATTGTGTTCAGTTTTGTCGCCCCCCCCCCCCCCCCCCCCCCGCCGAAGGGATGTGGACAAATTGGAGACAGTTCAGCAAAGGGCAACAAAAATGGTGAGGGGGCTGGGGGACATGACTTATGAGGGAAGACTGAGGGAACTGGGCTTAGTTACTCTACAGAAAAGGAGACTGAAAGGGGATTTAATAGCAGCCTTCAACTACCTGAAGTGGGGTTTGAAAGAGGACGGAGCTAGATTGTCCTCAGTGGTGGCAGATGACAGAACAAGAAGCAATGGTCTCAAGTTGCAGCAAGGGAAGTTTAGGTTAGATATTAGGAAGAATTTTCTCACCAGAAGGGTAGTCAAATACTGGAACAAGTTACCCAGAGAGGTGGTGGAAGCTCCGTCCATGGAGGTTTTCAAAACCTGGCTAAACAAAGCTTTGTTTGGCATAATCTAGTTGAGATGGTCCTGTTTTGAGCACAGGGGAGGGGTTGGACTAGATGACCTCCTGAGGTCCCTTCTAACCCTAACTTTCTATGATTTCATCTGCACTGCAGTTGGGTGATGGGGAATATAAAAAAGTTATAGGGCTAAAAAAAAAAAAAAAAAAGAGCAAGTCAAAGGCTGCATAACTCCATAGCCCATCCCTGGGGAAACTCCCAGGGATGAGGTGAGACACAAAGGTCCAGTTCCTGCTCCCAGGATTCTGTAATCAATGGATTGATCAAGGGATTGATAAAGGGATCAATCCTGATCCCTATTTTGTAATCAATGACTGTATAATGGAAAACAAATGAACAGCCCCCAGAATCAGGGACTGGAGCACAAGACTCCCTCCTCCCAGTGGAAAGCCTTAAATATCAGGACATACAGAGTTAGATTCCTGCTTGCTTGCCTAATGAATCATGCACTGGTACCTGTACAATCATTCAGTTGCAATGTGGGGGTATGTGTTTGGATGCCCCACCTGGAGTATTCTCTAACCTGGTGGTTAGGGCACTCTCCTGAAGATGCATGCATGAATCCTCTTCAGCTGAGGTGCACCTGTAAGCCAGGTGCCAGAATGGCACACACTTCCCCTCTCAAGGAGCCAGTCCCGTACTGCTTGGCCATAAGAGCTGGGCAGGTAACATATGGAGCTGGAGGGGGAGTGGAGGGAGAAGGGCCAGGGGAGAAGTGAAAGGGGTATTAAAGGGAGGCCCTGGAGAGCTGGTGCTGTGGTGCTGCTGCAGCTAGTATACAGCGAGCCCATGCTCTTAAGACAGGAGCCACAACTCTACCAGCTCCTACTAGAGTGCAGAGAGGTGGGGCAAGTATCTACTCCACCTCTTTCACCTCTTCAATGGTCATGCAGAATTCTCCACGCCTCTCTCTTCTGCTTCCCCTTCACAGGGAACTGAAGGAGTTTCCTATGCTATGCCCGAAGACATTTCTAAAACACTCAAAACTCATTCAAACTTCGGTAACATTACTAGGTTGCATTCCTTGTCTCTCTCAACCACCAGGCACATAGGACAACAGTTAGTTCTAAAACAGCATCTAATTAGACCTATTATTTTAAGTTTTTTTTTCAAATGTTTCACAAAAATGAAAACAAAACTATGAACATGTTTCAATCAATTTTTAATATCTTTAGAATTTTTCATAAAACTACTTTCTATTTTCCAACTTGCTTTCCTACTGGCAAAACCAGAGCATTGTGTGTGGTCACAAGGAAGCACTGAAAGGATCACTTTTTTATTCTATATAGTGGGTGGATCTACAAATGCATCAACACACTTTAGTTCACGAACCTTAAATCTAGTACACTGAGGTGCCTATACATGTGCAAAAAGTCTGCTGGAGTGTGGCAATTACTGTGCTCTATTAGCCTCCCACATCTCGCGTATCTCATTTGATAAGCTTTAGGTCAGGCTTGTCCAACATGCGGCCCACCAAGCCATTTTATCTGGCCTGTGGCGGCGGCAGCACTGCTGCCACTGTAGAGTGCAGAGCCGCAGCAGAACACAGAGCTGCGGCCCCAACGCAGAGCCACAGCAGTGGCAGGCCTGCCGTGGAGTGTGGAGTCGCAGTGGCAGCTCTGGCGGAGCCACCGCGGCAGCAGCAGCGGAGCAGTGAGAAGATGGGCAGGGCTGGCCCACGGGACCCAGCCGGCAGCGAGGGGAGGGGAACTGCTTACCCCTGTGGGGCCCAGCTCATCAGTGAGCTGGGTCCTGCCGCAGCTGCCCCAGCCACAACTGATTGGAAGAGCTGGGGACGGGCTCTGCCCCTTGCCCCCGGCACGTGGCCAGGGGAAGCTGCAGCATGGCCTGCACCCTGCCCACATGCGTGGTGGACAGAGGCACGAGGTAAGTTCCCGTGCAGAACTGGGGGCGCCTCAGGGCCAGCTTGCGTGGTGGACAGAGGCATGGGGTAAGTTCCTGTGCAGAGCTGGGGATGCCTCAGGGCTGGGCCAGGACGGATGGAGACATGGGGCAAGTTCCCGTGCGGAGCAGACCCATTTCATTGTCACTTCCTGCAACTTCATTGGTGTCAAAGGTCACGTGACATCACTTCCTGATGTGATGTTACTTCCTGTGACGTCTTTGAACGTGGCTCGCTGGCCCACTGGGCGATAAGAAGTTCGTGATCCAACCCCACGTTCAAAAAGGTTGGATACCCCTGCTTTAGGTAAAGCACCCCCACTGCCATTTTGAAGCACAGGGATGCTGATACACAAAAATGGGCTGTTTAATTAGAGCTGCTCTAATTAGAGCACCCGCCCCACACACACACACTTCTGGAGCACGTGTGTAAATGCCCTCCATTGTGATATACTAGAAAAATGTGCATTAGCCTGCCTTAATGCACATTAACTAAAGAGCACTTTTTTCAGTGAAGCTTTAATGCACATTAAAATAAGCTAATGTGCATTAAAGCTCACATTTAGATGCACCCAACAGCTACCAAATTAAGTTCTTATCTATGACAGAGTGCTAGGAACAACTGCCTAAATTACATCAAGCATCATAATCATCAACAATAACGGATGTTGTAATCTTTTTGCATAGTCTGGATGGAGCAAAAAATCCAAACTGAAATAAAAAATATTGGGAAGTAGATTACAATAAATTAAAATAAAAAAGGAAACATGTTTCAGCACTTGTTATCACTAGTCACCAGAATCCAGTGCTGACTGAGGAACAGGGGAGTGAGAAAAAATGAGGAAAGGGAGGTAGCCCCTCTCAAAACCCACCTTTCAGGCAATTGACCACTCTTAGAAACAATGACATCATAAAAGATGGTGGAAAAGGTTGTACACGATCCACTATATTCAACTACAACAGCTTCACTGACTGCTTTGCTTGACTGTGGATTTAAACCAACATATATCACCATGTCCATCTTCCTAGAGACCATTCATAAGAAATGTGCTCTTGAAATTTAGCATTAACATTTGTACAGGACCTCCTGTTAAGGTTCAAACACTATCATAGAAAGTTAAGTAAATATCCAGCCATTACCACCATAGTGTGGGGATATGCTTAATCTGAAAACACTCACCAGGAATTAATGAGAAAGCTAAATGCTTCCAGTGTCCTATTATATTGCACAAGCCTAATAACTTCCTTTCCCGAATGAAAATTGCCCTGTCTGTGAGAAAACTTCCACTGTGCAAATTTAAGATTAGTACAGTCAACAAGCTAACAGGTTGATGAGGCACTCTCATGCGTAAACATGTATGTTAGATGCAGGAGTGCCTCCACCATGGTTTAATACAAATACATAGAATGGATACAAATATTTAGAGAGGTTCTAGGACAGGCTTGTCCAACATGCAGCCCACCAAGGCATTTTCTGTGGCTTGCGCTGCTGTGACGGGGCTCAGGGCAGGTGCAGGATGGAGCCTTCATGTGAGAACTTTGCCTCCGGGTGGCAGAGGAGCAGCTCCACTAGCAGGCCCGGGACATGCCAGTCACTGGCAGGGAGGATGTGCATCCGGGAGCGCCCATGCTCCTGCCCCCACCTCCCTGTCCCAACACGTGCCCGTGCCTGTGCCCTGCCAGAGTGGCCCCACGCAGGAAACCAAGCAGCGGCCGCTGGCACTGCCAGCCTGCACCTGCCTCCTCACCTGCCCACTTCAAGCCAGCCACGCTGCCTTCCCTTGCCCTGCCCCACAGCAAGGCAGCACCTGCTCCCCCAGCCAGTCTCCCCCCAGGCACTGTGGCTCTCTGGGCCTGGCTGCCTGCATGCAAGGCCCCGAGTCCTGAGGGGGCTGCTTCTCATGTGCTGCTGAGGCAGGAGGCAGCGCGGGCACATGCAGCCACCGGAGCAGCGAGGTGGGCAGCGGTGGAGTGGAGGGTGCCTTTCCCCGCACATCCCAGAGAGGCTATAGGCGGGAGAACAAGGAGGACCCTGGACTGGGGCTCCCACACGTGGCAACAGCTCTCCCCACTCCACTCCGTGCCCGGCTACAGCTGCAGCCGTGCCCAGCTGATCCAAGTCTCTCTCTTGCAGCCTCTCAGATGCACTGAGGAGTCCCCGCCCCCTCATCCCTCCCCTCCCACCTGCCCCTTGCAAAGCACAACGTAGGTGGCTCCTGCTGAGACACATCCCTCCACCTTTGATTAGTTTCCACTCTGGCTGATATCTTTTCCACATTTCATCTGTCAACTTGCATTATGCTTCTTTCATTATGCAACAGTGTTTATTTTAGTCAAGCTTTTGGTATTATTTCATTGTTACTTTTATATTGTTTTTATTTTGGATTTTAAACCACATTTCCAGGCCCATTTCATTGTCACTTCCTGCAAC
Source organism: Alligator mississippiensis (assembly GCF_030867095.1). NCBI lineage: Eukaryota > Metazoa > Chordata > Crocodylia > Alligatoridae > Alligator > Alligator mississippiensis. The sequence continues at coordinate 145,742,153 of NC_081825.1, forward strand.
TTCATTGGTGTCAAAGGTCACGTGACATCACTTTCTGATGCAATACCGCTTCCTGTGAGGTCTTCGAATATGTCTCGCCAGCCCACTGGGTGATAAACTCGTGACCCAGCCCCACATTCAAAAAGGTTGGACATCCCTGTTCTAGGAAAACATTCCACAGCAACCCTGTACAGGTCACCTGATTTCATCTACCAACTGTGTATCCTAAACCAGAATACACCATTTCACTGTATTCTATCATAACTATTATTACTATTAACATTACTTTATCAAATAGAATATTAACCAAAAAATATGCTCCAAAGTGTTAGGAACTTGGAAAATGAAGTTGTTCTTAAAGTAACCTAGGGATGCAGTTACTTAGCACTTCTGTTTTATTGTAATGTAATAAAATATAGATCTTTTGGCACAGTGAATTTCAATTAATAATAAATAATTTCATGTAATAGGGGTTGAGAGTTTGCCATTATTCAGGAATGCCCCTAAAGCATGTGTTCAAGCATCAGCTTAAATCCATCATTACTAAGCAATGGATGTTTTTAATTCCCATCAACTTCAGTGAGCCCTAAGCAGGCACCTAAGCATTTTGCTAAACAGTGTCTGAATCAGATTGGTGTGTTCTCGTTGAAATGGCTTACTCCAACATTAGCTGTCATTGCCATCACTAATAAACTAAGACAGTATCTTCTATAAAAAAAGATGAATTAAATCAGTGCCAGTCAGTATTTACAGCAGATATTAAGAAAAGTGAAACCTTAAAGCTTTGTTTTTTTAATGACAAAGATGAAGAGTCCAATCCAAAGCCCATTTACATCCTAAGTAGGGAAATTCACAGACTTCTAGAAACTGATTCAAAGTCCACTGAGGAAGAAATAAAGCTGACATGCAGCGAATGTAATTTGTTACTGTTTTCAGTCAGTACACCATTTGATTTCATTTTAACCGTTCACACAAGTTTTGTTTTTACTGACTATTTCTTGCAGCTTTCAATTGATCTATACTTATTTTCACATACTGTGGGCCTGACCCTTTTTCATTAAAATACCATGCAGGGTTGTCAAGAAAAATAGTACAATGCTACAAATTTGTCTAGACATGCAGCCATAAAAAAAAACAAACAAACTATTAATAGCTTCTGATGGTACACAATGAAAAACAATACAAAAGCTACCATGGTTTCTTCACTCATGAGTTTCTTTTGCACCCCTTCATTGCACTGCTCATAGCAAACATATTTGGGATTTTCCCGTTCTCTCTTTTACCGGGTCCAGGTGAACACATGCATAAGAAACAAAGAACATGAATGTAACTCCAAATGAACTAAAAAAATGCAATGATGGACTCTCATATTCTCCAACACACAGACTTTTGGATTTTTAAACAAATGCAGGATAGGAACAAAGAAGGAACACTCCAGAATTATAGCTGACCAATAGACTGAAAGACCCCATAGAAACTGAGTGATTACATCCAACTGTATAAGCAATGCAAGACTGCCTTCTCTTGCCCTGAAAGGAAAAAAAAAAAAAAAAAGAATCTCCACTGCCATTCCTTTAGGGTTTTTTCTCAGCCTTCTCCCCTCCACCCCCATAGGACCCTCATTTTCCAGTGCTTCCAACACTGTATATTCAAACCACTTGTATTATTCTGAAAGCACATGCTGAGTTGGGGCTCCTACAAAAGGAATGAAACAGATATAAGGCAAGGATGGGACAAGGGAAGAGATTAACAGAATCTGGATTAGTGTATCTCCTGTTAAATAGCATCTTTCTTCTCAAGTTGTCCTAGAACCACTGAGAAAGCTCTGTAGAAAACCTGTGCAAGTGCTATAGGAACTGGCCTGAAGAACAGGGATAGGGCACTGAAGATTCTCTGATTGCTATAGGGTCCTCTCACACCTTCCCTTGAATGAAAAATGTGCCCTCTCCACTACTCCAATGGCATGCAGAGCTTCCCAGACTTTAGGTAACAGTTAAAAAAAAAAATCAAAGTCATTTGGGTGTCTACTTGTCCATATATTATTTAATGCAATTTAATTAGTCACTTCAAATGGAAGTAGGGTGAGTTTGAGAAGACAGTTCCCAATATTCTACTGTTACACTTAAATTTGAGATTTATTTTTGAAACAGCAAGATATAAATCAGAGAAGAAGAAACTGGGATACTGCTATGACTTGCATTTTTGGTGTAGCCTTATGTTTCAGAAAGTAGGAAAAAATGGAAATGTTTCTTAAAATTTTTTTTTTTTAAATCCATCAACTAAGTTAATATCGTCTTGTCAACTTAATGTACAGTAACGACAAACAGAGGAATCAATGTCTGTGAAACTCACTTAAGAGGTGGTTGTTTTATCATAAGAGAATGTATTAGAAGTGAAACAGGGAGATTTGATTTGAGGAATATTGTAGCCCATTGGAGGTCTAGAGATAATATGGCTAAGAACAACTGGAATAACAGCTTATAGCCTTTACTAAAACTTCAATTGTACCTGCATAAGAAACTAATACAATAGTATAATAACAGTATTAACAAACCATGAAGGCTTGGCCATTCTTTATACTAATTTATTCCATAAGCCCAGGAGTAATGGGTCCTGAACAAGGCAGATATTTTCATAAATTTTGAAAAGGGAGCAGGCATCTTTCATCTCAAATGGATGTACTCCTTCAACACCAGGTCCTCCTTATCAATGGAGAATATCAAAAATGTGTTCAAGCTGTTGAATTTGTAAATATTTTAATGGTTTGCTAGACTTCAGATCAGATGTCAGATGAAAGATCACATGACTCTATAGGACAAGAATCAGTTAACACATTTAGACAGTGTTAAGCTTTATACCTTAGTGGATGTTCTTGCATGGAATGCTAATTACTATATCCCAGTAACATTTTAGCTAAGCTAGACAAGTGCCTAAAATGATAGTGATGAATCACAACCAGGTTTCTACCCCCCCCCCCCCAAAAAAAAACTGCATCTTTCATTCCTCAGTTTACCACTGGACTAAAAAAAACAGCCCACCCACAGCAATATATCAAGAAACCTAAATGAGAATGTAAACTAAATTTCACCTCCAAGTTTCTTGTCAGTGATATTTCATCTGATTCTCTAGGACATAAGCTATAGCTCAATGAGAAACCTAGAAAAAGCCCCTCCATACAAACTAAAGACAAAATGAAAGGTAGTTCACCTTTGCATGAACCAGAACCTGTCAAGACTTCTACTGATGTTCAATGCATTATTTAATTATAGCAGGTGCCTGCCCTTTAGCATTCTGAAGAGAAATAAAGCAGAAAGGTTAACTTACCTGTTTGCAATCAGATAAAGACTTCTCATTGGCCAATGTGCTGAAAGTTGTAGTCTGAAAAAGAGTGGGAAAAGTCCATCAGTTCAGACTAAGTGTTAAGCATCATACTCAGTGTAAGGCAAACCCAGGGCTGTCCTCTCTACTGGGCTGGCTGCAAGCAAGGAAGAGGGAAGAGTCCACTCTTCCTACTGATGTGCTAATTATGCACATTTTACTTCATACCATAAAGAGCCACATAGATCACTTTAGGACTAGTCCCAGGGCAAGATATTACTAACATAGTTAATAGTGGTGGAATCAAGCCCTAAAGTTACAAAACGCACTGAAAGGTTAATGCATGTCTTTGAACCTTAAAATGCTAACAGTACTTGAATAGTCCAGGGACGCTGTAGTTTAAAAGTTATGAACTGGAGGGAAGGAGGGTGATAGTGAACCTGAGGTTGACAACTTCAGGAGAAATTATGCCAATTTCAGGCTCTGCTTTTCTACACTGTCAATTATTTGAAAGACTTATTTATCTGACCTACCCTAAGCAGTGCATTTAATCACGCATATTTTTTTTTAAAATCAATGAACTCCAAGGTTTCTATCATTTTGAAGGGTCAAAGGGTCTGCTGGCTCTTCTCAAAGAATTTGGGTTCAGTTTCTTTTGTAACTAGTTTAACTCTCAGAGAGCATGTGCCTAAGAATACGTTACAGAAGACCTGGGTTTTGCTTCTTTGTCAGATGCTTTGAGAGGTAAACTAGTTTCAGGTGATGTTGAATCAAGACTCCCTTACAGAGGCCAGCTGACAGCATGTTAAAAATTCCCCAAGACCTTTTCTAGCTCACCTTGTGAAAGACCAAAAACAGGAGAAAGCACATAGGCCATTGCCAAAAAGTAAAATTACCACCATGCTCAAATATATTACCACATCTTTCATACCCAAAAATATCCAAATGCCAGATCTCAAGAATCCTCTACTAGAGGAAGTGATACTACATGATTCAAAGAAACATTTCACTTTAACCCACTGTTTTAATTTGCTTTATGTAAGTTATTGTGATATCATTTGCTCTATTAATCAGTTTGCAGCTCTGGTTGCTCAAATTGTATGGATATCATTTTGTTAAAATGCATGCTGATTACATTTATGGACAGCGATTCAACTCTTTTCTTTTTCCCTTTTTAGAATTTACAAGCAACTTTTAGCAGAATTTCTGTAGTTCATCTTTATAAGCTGACTTCTAAGCCCAATTTGCCTTGATGTAAAGTTAGAATAACCCTAGTTATACCACTTCTCAGTGATTTTCCTGAGAAAAGTATGGTAGGCAATAAACTCTGTAGCGCACTTTCCTAATCCATATGTAATGCAATACTTGATGGACACAAACACTGATAGAAAGGATACAGCTACACCATGGTGTCAGTGTGTCCCAAATGGGATGCTCCCAACCATGTCCCATCACCCATTCCCATTCATATACTTTAACCCAGGAGATGCACTAATAAAGTCACTTTAGGGTTGTTCCCAGAAACCACTTACAGAGATGCATCCCAGGGAATCTTGGAATGCCTCTCCATAAGTAAGGAAAGTTGGGGTTTCCCCCTTATGGAAACCTCAGGATCTTCAGGGGCGCAGGAAAAGCCCAAGTAGATCCTGGCATAGAGGCATGGGACCTGGGGAATCCCCAGTGCTCCATGCCAGGACCTGCTTACCCAGACCTGCCCCTAAAATCTCCCAGCAGGTCTGGATAACCAGGGAAAGCAGATTTTCCCACTTACCCAAACCTGTTTTAGAGATCTCAGGGGCAGGTCTAGATAAAAAAGGTACAGCCTGGGTTTTCCTGCTTAACCAGACTCACCCTCAGGGTCTCTGAGGACTCATCTGAGTAAGCAAGGAAAGTAGGGCTTTTGCTCAATGAAGCAAACTGAATTCAGATCTCTCAAAATCTCAGTCCAATGCCCAATTACATGATTGTCCTCCTTTTCACAAGGCCCTAGCACCAGTATCATAAGAGCATTTCTAGCAAATAAAAAACTGCTTTCAAACTCCAAGAGAATGAGCTCTTTTTTAAATAGGCCACCACTCTAGTTCCCAGACAGTAGACAAACAGACTGAAACTACATATGAGTAATCATATTTGTACATGCAAATTGCTGACTTTGTACATATAAATAATTTTGCATGCAGTACTGTAAATGCTTTAAAATTACAGGCCAACCCAGTTTCCAGGTCCTAAATGGTGCTGGGCTTTGGGCAAATGGCTGATAGTAGCAGACTAATATTAGAACTTAAGTTACAAAATTTAAAGACTCTTTAAAATGAAACCTTTTAGTATGTGTTTTAATTGAACTACTACTAAGAAACCAAAAATAAAGTGGCAAATGGCTGGTCTTTAAGGACACTTGTACACATGATGAAGCTGCCCTTTTTAGTGGTTTAATTGCCCTTTTATAGCGATTTAGTTGTGTCACACTGTACATCAGGCCTATGTGAAGCAGTAAGTATTCACTTCAGATTCAAATGATTCAGAGGGACAGTGATTTGAAGCGCTGTCCTGATTCAATTTGGCCGATTCAGATTCAGAGATTTGGCTATAGACTATAATGAGGAATCACTAAAATGCCTAACTTTGTCTTTTTTTTCCATATACAGATGAAAACAGCAGGGATGCTATCCCCTTCTAAGGGCATGAAGCCTGCCACATTTCAAGGAGATAGGTGCAGGGGGTTTTGTGAAAGTGCACCTCAAACTGTTGAAAGAAAAACTTGTATCACTTGCGTATGTTAAGGCAAAATGGAATGAATGCAGCAGGGATGGTAGCCCCTCTGTGAGGATGAGGCCTGTCAGGTTTCAGGCAGAGTAGTGCAGGAGTTTTGGTGAAAGTGCACCTCAAGTTTCTGAAAGCAAATAGATGCGGACCAAGGAGGGTGGCACTCACTCCGTCTGCACCTGGAGCTTGGGGAACCCCAGCAGCGGGAGGTTCACCTTGAAGAATACCAGCTGCTCCACCAAACCAGGATCCAAGGAGGTACGGTGGGGTGTCACTACATCACCAGCAATGCCGAATGCCCTCTCGCTTGAAACCCTGGTCAGTGGACAGGACAGGTGTTCCTGTGCAACCATGGCCAGATCCAGCTGCATCTGGCTGAGGGTTGCTCAATAGGCCAAGGGGTCACAGTGCAGCAGCTCCATGTCCTCAGTGTGATAGGTAGCCACTGAGGTGTCCGTGCTACCTGCCTGATGGTGGGGTCTGGTGCCTATGAACCCCAACATTGAAACCATGCCTTTGGCCCACATCGGCAGTGGCCGTGGTAGGATTGGCTCATGGTTGGAGTGCTAGCACGGGAAAGTGGATCCCTCTCTTCCACATCCTCCCGCCTCTGCCCTTCTGACTCCCTGACTCTGTTCACCATCACCTCCTATGGCAGAATACCATCTATGTCTCTCCCCAAACTCTGCTACCTGACAACTTGGTTACCATGGTCACTGTAGAAAGCAGACTCCTCTGGTCCCATCTGCTTCAGGTAACCCTGAGTTGTAACCTGAGCTAGATACACTCTTGAGGGAAAGGGGAAACCTGCTCCCTCTGCCCACATGACTGGCATCACATACCTGGGTGGGGGCCTAAACTCCCTATTATTCTAAGCAATGCCAACATGACTGGGAGGGAGCTAAAGACTGCCAGTCTATCCAGCAACCGGTGATGCATTTCAAATTGGTTGGCTGGCAGCCAACAGTTACTGGCCTTCATTGGAGCAGATAAATGAGGTCATAAGGGCTATAAGTGATGGACTGCCCAGGGGCAGGGGCAGTAGCCATGATGAGAACTCAGAGAGAAGCTGGGCCATCCGAAACTCTCTCTCAAAACTCATGATCAATTAACTGTTTGCCTCCAGAGGGACTCTCCACCTGCCTCTGGATGATGCTTGCGAGTAAGATACCTGAAATCTAACTAGATATATAGTTTGTAGTAACTCAGATGCGTGATCAAAGGCTACCATGCCACTGCTTGCTCTAAGGTATTTCTCTGATATTCCATATCTACTCCTTGTAACCAATAAAGTTTTCCTTTGTATCTAGCATGGGAGACATTGTGAGGAGGTCTAGATTATGCCTTGTGGGCCCCTTGGTTTGGCTGAGTAAAGGAGACCACTATTTGTGCTTCAGACCAAGGGAAGCATCCTAAGTTCTTGCAGTGGGTCAAGTACCCTCAAGGACTACTAGGCCTGCATTTCCCAGAGGGCACAGGTCCCAGATCAGTCCAGACTCTGGATGGTGACAGCGTTACCCCAGGCTTTCAGATGTGCTCCAGGAGGGAGGTCGGCCGGATGCGAGGCACTCCCAGGGAGGCACTCGGAGCCTGGAAGGTGATTGGGCACAGTGAGGTGGGTGGCTCAATGAAGGAGCACACCCTACTCTCCCTCTACATGTGGTTGCAGGGGTGGGATCTGACAACCTGCTCTCATGAAGGCATAATTTGGGGAAGGGAATAGAGTCACTGAAAACCCTTGAGCAAACAATCTCTAATTTGGCATTGGGTCAGCTGAACAGTATAGATAGGTAGGATGGCTGACAAGTATGACCACCTGACCATGGACCAATTGGTGGAGAAGCTGAAGGAGACAGGCATCCAAAGAAAAAGATGGCAAAAGAGACAGGACCTGATTGAAGTCCTGCTGGACTATGAGTCAACCAGGGAAGTGTCCACCCCGGTTCCAAGTGGGAGTAGAGATGATGGAACTGCTCTTTCTGATGAGCTGCTGGGAGTGAGCCCCCTGAGCTAGAAATGCCCGAGGAATGACCCTCTTCTTCACCCAATGGGTTGGACCTCCAGAGATACAGCCTGCAGCTGGAAGCTCAGGAAGCCCAGCATGGCTAAAGCTCGAGCTAGAATTTAAATAATGAAGCTGGCAGAGAGGGTAGCACAGTGCCAGCACAAGAAGGAACAGAGTGAGCATGAGGCTAGAGAGGCCTAGTGCCAGCACAAAGAGAGGGACGCCCAGCACAAGGCGGAGGCCAAAGAGGCAAGGCTCAAGCACAAACACGATCTCACAGTACTCCATATGCAGTCAAACACCAGTCACTCAGCCATCACCAGCTTCACCCTCCAGACTGAACACCCCAGTCTGCCTCTGTTTCTTGGGGACAGAGGCTTTGGAGTGAGAGGGGGACTTGTTTGGGCATGTTCTCACTGGTGCCAGGCTGAGAAGGAACAAAGGCAAGGGGGTGGTGCCTCCTGAGATGCAGCAGCATCACTGTGATGGTGAACTGTTTCATGTCCTTATGCAGCTGATGTGCCTTTGGCAGTGCTGGCAGGTAGCATACCTGGGATCATCTGCCACTTCAGAATAATCCCACACTACACTACCCACCTGCTTCTGGGTTGAGGGTGGGGATCCTGCCTTATCTCCCTCCTCACCAGGCAGAGGCACAACAACAGGAGGAGATAAGCCACCTGTCCCCACAACCTCCTCTGTAGTGCCATCCAGAGAAGGAGACCCGTCTCTAGGGGAACTTTTAGGGGTGTGGAGCACTGCAGCAGGACGGCATCCTAGGGGTCGCCATGCTCTCCCCTGACGCCCCCTTACTGTACCAAGTTTGCCAAAAGGGCACCCTCAATTCTCCCCCGCCATGTCTTTGCTGTAAAGTGTATATTAGGGAGCCTACCTTTCTGTCCTCTTGGCCATGGCTTCCTGCTATACACTGGCCCCGTTCAATAATGGACTTTCTGTGCACCCCAGCCTTATGGGCCATGTGCGACTCCAACCACCCCTTTACTATGCCCCAAGCCTCACTGATGTAATGGACAGTGTTCAGTTTCACCTGATGTCTCACTGGTACTCGGGCTCTCTACCGCCTTGCCTCGTTCCGCACCTCACTGGGCACTCAGGGTCAATTCATCCCCAATGCTGCCCCCTCTCTCTGGGGCTTCTCAAATCGCTGCCCCCTCTCTCTGGGGCTGGGGTTCCCACGCTGCTGCAGGTCCCCCATGAGGCCTCCTCCATCCCCTAATAGCCTCACCCAAACCACCAGTTCCAAACAGCAAACATAGAACATAAGCCCCTGGGCTATAACATAAATTCAAGCCGCCCAGCTAAAACATTATTCCAGCCAACCCAGGGTTGCTCCGTCTTTCACCAATACCAGTAGTTACTAGTGCAGTCATGCCTCCCTCTTTGTTCACTCAGGCAGAGCTTCTTCCCCCTTGGCTGCCAGCAGAGAACTCCCCTCCTGGCCTCAGTCCTGGTGTTTATGTGGGCCAGGCCCCGCCCCTTCCTGCCAGCTGACCTCTGGCAGGTGTGGACCACTAGCCCCTTCTGGTTGCCAAAACCTGGGCTCCTGTCTCTGTTCTTAGAGTAGCAGGCACCTTAGCACCCTGCTACAAGCACAAACTCAGAGTCCCCCTCCTTCCCAGGAACTTCTTTTGCTATGGCCCTCAGCTCCTCTGCTTCCAGATCCAGATCCTCCTCTGGCAGTGGAAGGCTCATGCTGGAAACTGAAATTGGGGTAGAGAATGTCATGCTGCTGGTGGTTACTGGTGGTGGTGCAGGTGCAGGCATTGCTACCATCTCTGTGCTCCCACTAGCAGCAGAAGACTTATCACTACCAGGCAAGAGGGTGTGTCTATGTTTGGGGCAGGGGAACTTGCAGCTCTCCCTCTGCCCCCTCTCCTTCCCCTGCCAGAAGACCTGGCACCTGCATAGCAATGACATAGTCAGGGAAAACAGATCTCTTTTTGTGGGGGGAAAAAATCAAGACAGACTAACAAGAACAAATAAGAGGATTTTGAGGGAAGAAGAAGTTGAAAGGAATGGATAGGGATAACAATAGGGATTGTAGGCAAGGGTAAGTAGGAAAGGATTGAATACAACTTACAAGAAGAGAGACTAGCTAGCAAGAGACTAGGTAGCAAGCCAGAGCCTTTCAGACACTGCTGCTCCCAGAAAGAGACAGCTCAAAGGCACAGATCACTTCAGACACAGCTTGATATGTTGTTTCTCCATCCCTACCCCAGACCATTGTGACTGGAAAGGAACTCGGAGAAAGATCACAGTCACTGGCCAGTTACAGATGTCAGTATCAGAGCAGTCTTTCCCCCACCCTCAGCCTTTTCCATATACGAAAGGTCACCCTCCCCCCCCCCCCCCCCCAGTTTCTGTTTCCTGCAAACTTTATGAATCTCTGAATCCCTCCAAATCAATTCAGAGGCTTCTGATTCAATTCGGACCTTTTACTGGGTCTCTCAATTTAGATTCAGAGATTCGGCCACTGAATTGCGTTGAATCTACTCCTAATGAAATCAGCTACCAAAGCTTTGCACAGCCCTACTGTACACACACAGTGGTGTATTGCGATGAAAATTACTTCATTACATCGCAAACTAAAAGACAACCCGATGTATTTTAGTTTTCTACGTAATAAATTGCAGTGATATCCATCCCCGAGCCTGCCCAGGCTTCCAGTGCCCTGTGCACAGTCCCTGCCACCTTCTTTGGCCACTAGCATACCCAGCTTGCTCCTAGGAGGTGGCAGGAGGGCAGCTGGGTGTACTGGTAGCCAGAGAAGGTGGCAGGGATAGTGCATGGGGTGCTGGAAGACCAGACAGGCTTGGGAAATCTTCAACTTGGCAGGCTTCCAGAGCCCTGTGCACCATCCTTGCCACCTTCTCTTGGCTATCTTACTGAAGATGGAGGCTGTTCATACACATGATGGGGGTTTAGGTCCCCTGAATTGAAATGGTGGGTTTTTAATTGTGATGATTACAAACCCACCATTTCAATTTAGGGACTTCTGTGACTTATGGCAAGGGGCCCAATCCTTTTTTGGGGCAGGGTTGGGGGGGCTGGGGGGGCGGGGGGGGGGGGAGCCTGCCTAAGGCCAGGGGATGAGCTGCCAGCAGCCCCTGAATGTGCACACTCCCCGCTGCCTTCTCTGGCCACCAGAATACCCAGCTTGCCCTTGGGGCAGCACAGGGAGGTGACAGAAGGATGGCTGGGTGTGCTGGTGGCCAGAGTAGGTGGCAGGGACAATGCACAGGGTGCTAGAAGCCCGGGCAGGCATTGGAAAGCTCAGACTTGGCGGGTTTTCCAGCACCATGTGCACTGTCCCTGCAGCCTTCTCTAGGTGCCGGCACACCCAGCTGCACTCCTGCCACCTTCTCACACTGTCCCAGGGGCAAGCCAGTCTGTGGGGTCTGTGCATGGTCAGGGGCCACTAGAGGCTCACCACCTGGCTGTAGGCAGGCTTCCCTAGGGAAAAGAAAAAAAAAAATAAAAAATCAGGCTCCTCACTGTAACAGTGATGGAAGCCCCTAAATTGAAATGGTGGGTTTTTAATCATCACAATTAAAAACCCACCATTTCCATTTACGGGACCTAAACCCTCATCACGTGAACAAGGAGCCACCATCTGTAGAGTCAAGATTGAAGATGGAGCAAAAAGTTTTGATGAATGATAAACATTCCAGAGAGTCAGGGGGTGTTGAAAAGACAAATGCTGGGTCATCATTTGCCATCTCTTTATTCTGTGCAGGGAACATTCCACTTCTTGTGTCATTGAGTGTGCCAAGACATGAACCAGTCCTTTAGTAAAGTGCCTGGCACAGAAAGTAAAAAGGTTGCACGAAATAAGTGACAGGCACAACAGCTCCACAAAGCAAGGGAGGTCTAATGCATCTCCAGAAACAAGGTTGTGTCTTGGCTGGAGCATCAGGATCAGCCAAAAGTACATTAGCAACTTTTTGCAAACATTTAAATTGTCATCTTTATTTCTGCTCATGCCAAACATCAAATTTATTTCCAGTGCAAAGGGGAAAAATTGTAACTCTAATGTATACAAAGTGCATCGTCTAAAATCATACCCCATATACAAATGATAACATTTTAATGTTTTCCTGGGATCTGGGAATACTAGAAATTTCAATTAGTCAAGAGAAAGACTATTAAATGTGCCAGCAGGATTTATATTCTAGACTAATAACCATCATCTGCATCCTATTTAGTTAATGAAGGGTTGGAGCACTCACAGATAATTAAAGGGAAAGTGGATAGGATAAAATGTAAACCATAGAAAAATCAGATCTACTTCTATCTTCATTTAATGCTAAACATATCTAATAGCTCACCTAATCAAACCATAATATTTGCTCAGATGAAATTAACTAAAAACTTGTAAGTTCAGGAAATGGGATAGCCTCTGGAATGGGAAATCAGCTGAAAATTAAAATTGCTTAAAAACAAAATGTTCGTGTAAGGACTATGAGGAAATGGTCACTTGTAGCTCCCAAACCATCAGCTGCTCATTTCTCCCACTGTTAATACTTCATACCTGATGAGTGATAAGAACATTGGTAATGACACACAGAAGAGACTGCAATTTCTAATGGTTCATCTATGCTACTGGTTTTAACGTGAGTTGATAGACAGCTAATGACTTAATGGACGCCTATTACATGCTGGTCCAGGAGTGCTCAACCTCTCCAGATCCATGGGCAGAATAGCATATAGTCAGTCCATGAGCCTGTTCCAATTACGGGTTTCATGCATGGGGTTAGTCTGCTGATGTGATCCAGTATGTCTGCCCAACCACAAGTGCTGAAGCCAGCCAGGGAGCAACTGCATACTAGTGTGATCTAGCATGTCATCTGGGCCACAGGGCTCTCAGGGAGTGGTAGCAGAGTTAATTTACTGTGGCTCTGGGAGCAATTAATACTGCTACCATTTCCCAGTGGCCAAAATTCAGTACCCTCATGAGGGCTCCAATCCACCAGCCCCTCCTCCAGCACAAGCTAGGCAAACCCCAGAGCATGGTTCCCTCCCCTGTCTATTCCCCCTCTCATCCTGCAGAGAGCAGTGGGGGCAGAGTGGAGCTGGGTTACATCAGCCCAGCCCAGCCCTACTTATGCACAGGGACAAACACAAGTTAATGAAGGTGCTCTGGTTTGGAGCATTTTCATCTGAACCCTCATTACCAAGGGTTAATTTGTCATGTAATTGGGCACTTTTAAAGTGCTCTGCAGCCATACATTTCTGTCAGGGCATGGCACCTATAGAGCACTTTCAAGGGGCCAATCAAACAACAAATATCACTTCTGTCAGCACCCTTAAAGAACACACCTGAAGCTGGGCTGCAGTCATGATGTTTAAGTCCTGGGTGCTCAAACAGAGACAACAGAAAAAGGCTGGCTCCTGTCACCCAGGGAGCTTTAAAAAGCTTGATAACCTGATTGTGTGCCCTTTCATTTAACTTTACTAAACTCCTTAAAAGATGAACTCTATACAAGTTTAATTATTTTTCAGACTGATATCCCAGCATATCCAAAAGACTCAGAACTCAGCTATCAGTTGTCAAAAGAGGGACTTAGTTTACTTATGCTAATTACTTGCTGATACAATCCGTTTGCTAAACATGAGACATGGGGACTAAGTACAGACAGTGAAAAGGTTTGGGGCTGCATTGATTCAAGTTTCACAGATTAGTCTAAATTGTATAGATTGAACCAATAAGCAAGTGAATAGATATTCACTTTTGATTCTGGAAATCCAGGCATTTACTTGCACTGGCTCAGGCCACAAGCCAAGGGTGCTAGAGCACACCTCCCTGCTCTGCTGGAGCAGACAGCTTGAGCCAAGGCTAGCTCACCCACCCTGTGAGGGAGATTGTGTGGGGGAGATATAAAGCATCCTGGGATGCCAGGAGGTTAACTTGAATCTGGAGGGGATCAGGGACAGAAGTTCAATAAACCGATTCAACCTAAATTAGCTAAGTCTGATACCACATGCATCCAAGTTCATCTTAAACCAGCTTCTGTTATTTTGAAAGTGGTTTATGTGCACTGAACTTCTGTTGTTAGATTTGAACCAATTTCTGATCACTTATACCCAGAGGTGCCAAGTACATGGAGGCCCGAGGGCACTGGCCCCCCTCACAAGAGAGCTGTCACCTGAAACGCTTAAAACTTTCCACATGTCCATCATCTTAGCCTTCCCCCCAGGCAAAAATAAATGTCAGTGCCTATACTTGTACTAGTTTGTGTGTAATTTCTGTTCCTAGCCTGTGTGTAAAAAAAGAGAGCGAGAGAGATTGGCCAAAACAGATATACATATGCGAAATAACTTCTAAGGCTGTGCTTGTTAAAACCATATGGGAAATTACTATGGATATTTTGAGCATGGAGGGGGGGGGGGGCAGATTTCTAATATAATTCTGTTTTTTATATATACATACTGCCTTTGCCTTTGACTCCACTAATTGAGTTTGGCTCTCAGGAGTTTCAATTGTTTTCAGTCCTGTTTGTTTTCAGTGCCCAAATGTATTCAGTGCATATTGGCTACAGGTCAACCATGTGCTGGTGACTGAGTGGTACTAATAGAACAGGTAGTGTAAAAAATTGGCAGTACTTGACTAAATCTCTTGCTGCAGCAAATAGTCCAAAATCTGACAAACATCTGACACAATCACTTACAACAGTAACTTGCTAATTGCAGTTATTGTTAGCCAGTAAAACCTTAGGCCCAGAATATCAAACTAAGGAACCTAAAGTTAGGCTCCTAAATCCAAACTTGGACACCAGAAACAGCCTGACATTTGGAGACATGCTGACTACTGAATAATTCTACTGAAGTTAATAAAACAATTTGCAGATGAAGTCATTTCACTTTTCTTTAGGGTCCCAGGTTTGAAAATGTTGGCCTCAAGTCTCCAGGATGTTTTCTCCATGTCGATAAAGCTGCTCTATGCAGGCAACTGTTTCAATGGCCAGAAAACCAGCAGTTAATTAGCAGATTTGTTCGTATCCACTCCTCAAATCATTTAGCCAACAGAGAAGCAAATCAAACAAAACTTAATAGGAGCATTCAGGGAAGGGGAAACTACCTGGCATGAAATAACAGATTTCTAGACCAGGATCATAGGTAGAAATAGAAAGGAAGTCACAACCATCCAATTCTGCATTTTGTTCTTATTGATGAATGAGGACAGCTGGTTCCCTAGTTAAGGCTCAATGGTGAGACTTGGGAGACAGAAATCAGCTGCCAGGTGTGCTGTAGATGCCCTGTGTGAACTTGTGAAGCCACCAGATGTCACTATAGCTCAGTTCCCCATCTAGATACTGGGGATACATTAATGCCATCTTATTCACACATTTTGGGTGTCATTCTGTCCTTTTGTGGCCATCTTAATAGGCAATTTTTAGAATCATAGAAAATTAGGCTTGGAAGGGACCTCAGGAGGTCATCTAGTCCAACTCCCTGCTCAAAGCAGGACCATTCCCAATTAGATCATCTCAACCAAAGCTTTTTGTCTAGCCAGGTCTTAAAAACCTCCAAGGATGGAGATTCCATAGCCTCCCTGGGTAACCTGTTCCAGTGCTTTACTACCCTCCTAGTGAGAAAGTTTTTTCTAATATCTAACCTAAACCTCCCTTGAACCTCCCTTGTAACTTGAAACCATTGCTCATTGTTCTGCCATCTGCCACCACTAAGAACAGTCAAGATTGGGAGTGTATAATTATTTCAACTGGAGGGCCATTTAATGAGTTCTGGGGACCTGTTAAGGGCCACATCCATCTCTCTCTTTCTCTCTCTTCTCTTCACTCTTCCCCTGCTCTTCTCCTTCTCTCTCTTTTTTCTTCTCTCCTCTCTCTCATCTCTGTTCTCTTCCCTTCTCACTATCTCTCTCCACCTCCTTCCCTACCTCGAGAACCTGGCCGAAGCTGTAGTTCACCAGGAGCCCCAACACTCAGCTGTGGACCCAGGCAGGAGTTTCTGCCATGCCAGGTGGGCATCAGCTGTGGGTGCAGCCAGCAGGTTCTGAAGTCCCAACACAAAACCTGCCGTCAGTGTCATATCTAACTCTGACACCTGCATGGCACAGCAGAGGCTCCTGCCTAGGTCAGTAGAGGAGCATCAGGGCTCCTGATAAACTACAGCTCCAGCAGGGTCTAGAAGGAGAAAGAGAGAAAGAGAAGCTGACACCCACCCAGAGCAGCAGAAGATCCTGCCTGGGTCCACAGCTGACTCTGCTAGCAGGTTCTGCGTGAGGACTCCAGGCAGGATCTTCCTCACACTGGGAGGTCAGCGGTTCAGCTGTGGATGCCACTAACAGCTTCTGCATCAAAGCTCCTGAACCTACTCTGTGTCCACAGCTGCTGCTGCTGCCCAGCCACTGCAGTGGAGCCCCACCCAGCTCTACAGCTGATGCTTGATGCTACTGGGCAGAAGCAGTCCCACTTGTTCACAGCCCACCTGGCACCACACAGCAGCCAGAGCCACCAGCCACCTGTGAGCCAGATCCCTGTGCAGGTGGATAACTGTGAACAACTATGTAGCTGTACAGACTGAGAAGACACAAGAGCTCATGAACGCTTAAAAGTGGAGTTGACCAAAACCCACGATTTCTGGATTTAGCCTCAGGATGGAAAAGGGGTGGGTGCATGTACATCTCTACCATTTTGACCCATAGCCCTGTGGCTAGAATTCTAGACCCCCTCACCCAGTAGCACCTTACAGCCCAGCACTCTAGCCACCATACCACAAGTTAGGCATTATTTATGACCTTCTCTGGTGTTCCTTTTGAAGGTGAGCAATTGTTTTGGAAAAAATGGATGGAAGGCAGTGCAGGTAGGACGTTTCTGCCCCAGTGGGGACAAGGGCCCAAGCTAGTACCTGGAGCCCCCTCCCTTTGGGACCAGCAGCCACCTCACTGAGCCACATGTCCCTGGCTTGCTCCCTCCTTCCTGGCCCCACATGCCTCCTTCTTGTGGCTGTCCAAGGGGGCTAGCTTCAAAAGGAGCACCAGAGAAAGCAGAGAATAACAGCTGATGTGTGATAAAATGAGTGAGAGCACTTCCCTGATGTGTTACTGTTGCCATTCTGTGAGACAATGTAGTTATCTATATGCATCCAGAAATAGAACTCTCTTTGGCACATAAGCACCAAAAGTGCCCTTGAGACAGCTAAAAAAAAAGACCACTTACATGACCAGGAAAGAGCGGACTGTCATTCTTTGTCCATCTTGTCCATTTACAAGGGGCTGTCACTTACTAAGCACTACATAGCACCCAACACAATCAAGTTTCTAAGTATTAATGCAGTACTGCTACTAATAATAATTAAAAACAAGAGACACTTCTATGGAGACATAGATGTTCAGAAAAAAGTGACAGGTGAAATAGTTGCAAGCCTGGCTGCAAGCTGAGTGGGTGAGCTGTGCTTAAGAACTCTGCAAGAAAAAGGCACCAAAAAGTTTGGAGAGTGCAATAGCTTTTCCTGACAGGAGGGTATGCTGTGCACAGTGCATGCTTTTCATTGGAATGTTTGAATTCAGACCAGAGCCCCCATTGCAAACTGAAGACTCTGATTGGCTG
This sequence comes from Alligator mississippiensis, assembly GCF_030867095.1. Lineage (NCBI taxonomy): Eukaryota > Metazoa > Chordata > Crocodylia > Alligatoridae > Alligator > Alligator mississippiensis. Next base: position 145,759,808 of record NC_081825.1, read on the forward strand.
GTATTGGACAATAAAAAGCTAAGAGAGGGAAAAGAAGAGGGGAGAAACAGGGGAGGAGCCAACTCCAGCCATGGAGAGAGGGGTCCCCAAGCAAGGGGAGATGGAGCTGAAATTTGCCCAGGGAACAGACATCAGGATGAGGGAGAGCCTGTGTCATACCACAAGAAGCCGATTCCCAACCAGGTTCAGAGCTGTGCAGCCAAAAAACACAGATGCCAGGGAAAGAATGGGGAAAGGGTTGGTCAGCAACGTTGGTAGGCTTGCTAGGAGGAGTTTCGGGGAAGCCCCTGTCTGATCTGAGAAGGCTCCAGCTGAAAACAGACACCTGCAAGGGAAATCCCCTGCCTGCAGGTGGATGTGCTGGGAGACAGGGGCAGCCCCAAGAGGGAGTGGGGCTGTGATGACACAAACTCACATGGGTGTGTGAAAGGACACCTAATCCCAGTGTTTGCAGGAGGTATATTTCCAGAAGCAAATAAAAGGGAGCCTATTGCCTGTAGCAGCTGTTCAGAGACTTGTTTTGCTGTGTTACCAGGAAGGATCAAAGGAGTCCATTTTCCCCGAAGCAGCAGAAGCCTCACATCCACCATCTAGTGGTGGATCCTAGTTATAGCTGTGTTATGAGAAGTGGATTATGAACAGAAGGCAATCAATTGAGTTGGTGGGGGGAAACTGTTTTAAAGAGGTATAACCAAGTGAATATAATTATTGAAGTTGTTTGACATAAGTGGGAACACCCAGTGCGTTCGAATTATCCACCTAATGTTACAGTTGTAAATTTTATCCAAATTGTTGGTTTTATTATTATAACCATTGGTATTATTTTTTTTCTTTTGTTTATTTATTTCTCTTCTATATATAGATTGGCTGTATATAATAAAGAAACGTGTTCACTGGGTTCCTAGTGAATTCCTGGGCAGTGAGGGATACCCTCACCTCTTCATGGGATACCCAAGTCAGCAGATCTGGCTGAGAGGCTTCCAGGGCTACTGGCACCCTGAGGACCCGAAATCTTCCATCCAGCCCAGCGTGCCAGCATGGGTTACACAGGTAAATAGTACTGCCAGTTCAAAGATCTTCACCCCATGGATTACAACTATAGTTACAACAGGTATGTACTTTATGAATGTTTTCATGGCACATATTTTGAGTGCCACTTTAGCTAAAAAGGCATCCACACCTTGAATAATGTGTCCAGTTCTGGTCCCTAGACCTCAGAAAGGATATTAAAGAATGAGAGAAGGTACAGAGAAGGGCAACAAGGATGATCAGTGGTATGGAAGGGCATTTACATGAGGAGAGACTGAAGAGGCTAGTTTGGAAAAGAAGCTTTCTGTTTAGAAAAGAGATGCTTGAGAGGGGACACGACGGTTTACAAAATATTAAATGGTGAAGAGAAAGTAAATAGGGATTTATTATTTACCATCCTTCACAATACAAGAACTAGGGGTCACAAAATGAAACTAGTAGGTAGCAAAAGTTTAAAACTAACAAAAAAAGGTTGGTTTTTTTCTACACAGCATGTAATTAAAATGTGGATCTCATTGCTGCCAGATATTGCGGGAGCTGACAGTTTAGCCCGATTCAAAAGGGGACTGGACAAATTATTGAAGGAAAGGAGCAGCAGTTGCTATTGAACACAGGAGTTAGGGATACAGCATCTGAATTAGAACTTCCTAGACCTTAAATGTTGGAGAGGAAAACCCTGGTCACACCCCTTCACTCTTCCTTTCAACATCCACTCTCTACTACTGTGTGACAAGGACACTGGGCAAGATGGGCCTATGGTCTGAACCAGTAAATGGCAATTCTTATCTTCTTACATAAAAAATGACACCCTAAGTCAATATGGCCACATCTCCTGTATCTGGGTCATAGCTGCTTATTTTTGTGAACAGTAAGACCATCATTTCCATTCAACATTAGCCTATCATATCCTTATAGCAGTAGGTTTCTGAACTCCACTCTTCATCACGCATCAACAAAATAAATTGTCAGCCTGCATAATGTATCGATGTTGTTAACATAATGTGTACATAGAAAATGGACTGATTTTCTGACCTCAGCTTGAGCCCTCAGTGTCATCACTTAGAAAAATTACTCAACTGCACACTGAAGGAGAGGAGAGAAGTGACCTGGAATCATTGAAAGGATGTAACTGGAGACTCCTAATGTTATTTTTTGTCATTATTCTAGCAAAAGCCTGGGAGGAAATCTTGTTTCACTGAAATCATGTGGAGTTTTGCCATTGACTTCAATGAAGCCAGGCTTTCACTCCCAGTATAGAGTAAAAACAACTGACAGGAAATACAAAGGGTTAAATCTTCAGCCAGCATCAGCTGACTTTGCTGCAGTCATTCTTACTCACACCAGCGAGGATCTCCCCCTCTTTGTCCAAAATATAAAAAAGGGAAATACTGAATGAAGAGATAAGACTAGAACGTCTTCCCCAATGACAACACTGTCAACTGCAAGTCTCTTTCAGTTCATACGCTTCACTTTTGCCAAGATGTTTTCAACATTTCCTGCCCCCCTCCCTCCCCCCAAACACTCTCCTACATTAGGTAATTCTCCGAGACCAGTCTGTACCTGTATATACTCACTGCAAACAAAGACTACATTCATGCATAATACAGGCTGATGGAATGAACACAAGGGGCAAATTCAGAGATGAAAAAAGTCATTATCATAATCACTGGCTATTACAAATCATTTATTCTGAAGCACAACAGTAATGATTGCCTCCAGTCCCTATCTGATGGGGTCTTGTTTAAAAGCCCAGCTCTGATGCTGGTGAATGACTGTTGATTTGCCATTATCTCAGCTTCCTTAAGTGACAGTTTGATGGGAAATCAGTAGCTACACAATGTAACTGCCCACTGGAAAGGAATAGAAAGCCTGGTTTACAGTGTGTGTGCTGCACACATCCTACAGTTGTAATACTGACAAATAAGAAACTCCAGTTACATATCTCTGACTTCTTTTGCACATTGTTGCTGCATTTTGCATCTCACTTTATTCATTTTAAAGGTCCAACAAAGGGAGACACTTTTGGTGTATGTTTGAAGAAGCCATTCCGTTTAGCAGTAATTCCAAAGAAAATTCAACTGATCACTTCTGGGTTCTGGTTTCATGCAGCCACAAGCCACATCAGATCTGCAGCTTGTTCATCTCCAGGTCCAACCCCTATTGCTTTTAGATAATGTTATGGGTTTCACTTTAGCATATGTAGAAGCCAGAGAAGGCTTAAAGCAGCAGCTCAGAGAATGCTCCTTTAACAAAAACCAGCAAACAAAGTAGATGTAAGTAGAGGGCCCTCTACACAAATTTTCTTAGTTCACAGTGCATCAGGGCAAGGACAGCCCTGTTCCTTTGATGTTACAAGGTTGTGAGTATGGGGGAGAGTCAGGTCAGGGACAGGGCAAAGTTCATTACTGAGTAAACACAGTTGGGAAGGGGAACACACCCAGGGTGAATGTTGACTGCAGCCAGCAGCCATCTAAGTCCACAGCAGGGGATTTTCCTTCAATTGTGGGAGAGTAGTCTCCAGTCCCCCTAGGCCCTGCTGGTGCCCCTCACTACTAATCCACAATACCCCCATCCCTGCTGGTGCCCTTCACTCCCAACCCTCAGCCCCTTGGTGCTGCCAGTGCCCCACACTCCTAACCCATAGTTCCCCCATGCCAGTGCCCCTCACACCCAAACCACAGCCCTCCCCCAACCCTGCTGCTGCCCTTCACTCCTGATCTGCAGCCCCTTGTACCCCATGCCCTGTTGGTCCCCTCACTCCCAGCTGTGAGGGCTCCTATCCCACCCGGGCTGGAGTGCACCTATCCCACCCAGGCTGGAGTGCAGCAGCTGCAGCTGCTCCAACTCATGTAGGCAGTGGTGGAGTGAGTCTGGCCCTAGTGTGGGCTGAAGGAAGAAGGGGATACCTGTGGCACCACCTGCCCTAGGCAGCGTCTCCTGGGAGCCCCGACCCACCCTTGAGAAAATAGGCACTGGCCCCAGTGGCACCAGCCTGGCTGCACAGCTCCCTACCACTCCCTTCCCCCCCACCAGATGGGCAGGCACCTCCCCTCGCTCACCCCCCCCCGCCCTGCCACAGCCCCAGCCACCTTTCCCCAGCACCAGCCACCACCCACCCCCCTTCATACACCCATCCCCTCCACACACCCTAACCACACCCCACACAGTCCCCAAGCCCTGGCTCTCCAATCCCTGCTCTCCACAGACTTACATGCTAGGACCATGCAAAATTTTGATGGGTGTTTCATTTTGAAGTTGTTTCAATGCATTTTGAGCTTGAAAACAGAGAAATCAAAACAAAACAAAAGGTTTTGAAACAAGCACACTCAAAACGTTTCAAAAGTTTCTAAACATTTTTGAGTTTTGAAGCTAGGCATGCATGCAGCTAAACAGAAACTAAGGAGAAGGAAGGGGAAGAGTGGGGAAGGACTTATCTGATATTAACATCTAGCTCCTGGTTCTATTCCACCAGCTTTTTGATCGCTTCCCCCAGCTCTTCCCAGGGGGTGCGGGCCCCTGATCTGCATGCAGGGTTTGAGCAGGCTGCTGCTGCAAGCTGGGGAACAATGACAGCTGCTTGGCACAGCCCACACCAAGCGCTAGGAAGACTGAGGCGCTGCTGCTGGCTCCAGCCTGCAGTGGCAGCCTGCTGAAACCCAGCACCCCCCAGGAAGAGCTGCAGGAATGATCAGAGACCTGGGGAATTGAACCGGGGCTGGGGAATTGTTCGTGTCTCTGAACATTCCCCCAATTCATGGTCTGATTCCCTACCTTTCCCAATCTTTCCCCCAGCTCTCTGATTGTTTCCTCCAGTTCTTCCAGGGGGACACGGGCCCCCAACTGATGCAGGATGACAACAGGCTGCCACTGCCAGTTGGGGATGGCAGCGACCCTGGGCTATTTCCCCAGCCAGCAGCAGCAGCCTGCTGAAACCTCACGCACAGATCCAGGAGGCACACCCCCCAGGAAGAGCTAGGGGAATGATCAGACAGCTCTGGCTGACAGGTGGATCCACCCCAGCTCCAGGACAGTGCACAGTGCCCTGCTGAGCCATGCTGCACCCATGTGATGATGCAGCTGCTGTGTGGGTACCAGGCAGGAGGGGGCACAATCCCCACTGCTCCCCACTGCCCTGCAATGCATGGCGGGGTGGGGCTCTGCCACAAGTTGCCAGAGGCCCCAATCACCACTGCCAAAGCCAGTGAACATAGGGCTTGGTTTGGGGGGGGGGGAGGGGTTTCAAAGCCCCACACTCACCAGCTGTGGACCAGGCAAATGACAGCATGCTGCCACTGACGGCTGGGGCCAGTGCCAGCACCAAAGTCTGTCCAGAGCTTCCCATGCCAAGCACAGGGAACAACCCAGTGCTGGTGCTAGCCCCAGCCAGCAGCAGCAGCCTGCTGTCATCTCTCATGTAGATCCGGGAGGGCTGTGACAGACTCCTCGGGGGGCGGGGAGTGGGCCCCCGGATCTGCATACAGAATGACAGCATGCTGCCGCTGCCAATAATACTAGTTTTGCTTTGAACAGTTTGAGGTGCAGTTTGACAAAAATCCCTAATCCTATCTCCTTGAAACTTGACAGGATTCATGCTCTCAGAGGGAACAACCATTCCTGCAAATTTCATCTGAATTGGGCAGGAAATGACAATGTTATAGGAATTTTCATAATTCCCCACTATAGCCTATGGACGAAATGTTGAAACACGTTGAAATAGCATCAAAACAGTTTCAATTAAACAAAACGGAACAGTGCTTCAAAACAGTGAAACCACCTCTGGAGAGAGTTTATTCCACAGTCTAGACACCCTGACTGTGAAGGAGTTTTTCCTGGTTAAGCCTGAAGCAGCTTTCCAGGAGTTTGTATCCATTGGTCCTGGTCTTCCCCGGAGGTGCCTTAGTGAACAGTTGTTCACCGAGCTCCTGATGCACTTCTCCGATATAGCAGTAAGCTGTTATCAAAGTTCCCTCTCAATCATCTCTTCTTTAGGTTAAAGAGGCTCTCAGCTTTGCCTCGTATGGCTTGCCTTGCAAATCCCTGATCATATGGGTGGCCCTTTTCTAGACCCTCTCAAGTTTTTCCACGTACTTATTGACACACGCAGCACCCAGAACTAGATGCAGTATTCTAACTGCAGTCTCACCACTGCTGAGTACAATGGGAGTATCACTCCCTTAGTTTTGCACAAGATGCATCGGTTGATGTATGCCAGTGTGTTGTTTGCCCTGCTGACCACCGCCTCACATTGATGGCTCATATTCATACAATGGTTAATCATTACCCCTAGGTCCTTTTCAGCCATGGTGCAGGTCAGGCCGTCACCTCTGAGCCTGTATGTACGCTGAGGGTTGTTTGCCCCAGATGGAGCACCTTACACTTGGAAGTGTTAAACTTCATCTGGTTCTGGTCTGCCCAACTCTCAAGCCTGTCCAGGTTGGCCTGCATCTGCAACCTATTTTCTGGCATGCCCCATAACAGAATTGTTATCTCAATCTCCCTTCTTGAGAGCAGAGGCAGAAAGGGAACTTGGAGTCATTATTGACTCCAAAGATGAACATGGGCTGACAACGTGAGGTCACGGTCAGCAGGGCTAACCGGACCTTACTGTGCATCCACAGGTGCATCTCAAGTAGGGCCAAGGAGGTGATCCTCCCCTTCTACACGACACTGGTCAGGCCACAGCTGGAATACTATGTCCAGTTCTGGGCACCCCACTTCAAGAAGTATGTGGACAGCATTGAGAGGGTCCAGAGGAGGGCCACCCACATGATCCAGGGACAGCAGGGCAGACCCTACAATGAGAGGCTATGGGACCTGAACCTGTTCAGCCTTCACAAGAGAAGACTGAGGGGGGACCTGGTGACCATCTATAAACTCACTAGGGGGGGACCGGAAGGGTTTGGGGGAGACCTTGTTTCCCCTAGCGCCCCCCTGGGATAACAAGGAATAATGGCCACAAGTTGTTGGAGAGTAGGTTTAGATCGGACACCTGTAAGAACTACTTCAGTCAGGGCGGCTAGGATCTGGAACCAACTTCCAAGGGAAGTGGTGATGGCTCCTACTCTGGGGGTCTTTAAGAAGCAGCTTGATGACTACCTGGCTGGGGTCATTTGAGCCCAGTTTTCCTCCTGCCCAGGGAGGGGGCCAGACCTGAAGATCTGCAAGGTCCCTTCCGACCCTATTTCTATGATTCTATTATTTGGTGTCATCCACGAACTTGGCCAGCAAGCTTCTCACTCCCCTATCCAAATCATTGATAAAGATGTTGAAAAGCACTGATCCAAGCACGGACTCCTGAGGGACACCACTGGCCGCTTTGCACCAGGACGACACATCCATTCATAAGAACTATCTGTAGCCAGTTTCCCACCCACTGAACCATCAAGCAGCTGAGCCCAAAATCTTCCAGTTTTCCCACAAGGATATTGTGGGATACTAGATCTAAAGACTTTTTGAAGTCTAGGTACAAAATGCCTACCATTTCTCCTAGGTCCAGGTGGTAAGAGACCTGGTCATAGAAGGAGATGCACTGTCCTGAAGTGTTAAGCCAGGGTCCCACACTTCCATTTGTTTTCCTTCTACTGCCTACATACCTAAAGAAGGACTTCTTATTGTCCTTGACTCCCATAGCTAACCTAAACTCCATCACCGCCTTGGCTTTCCTGATCATTTCCCTACAAGTGCTGGCCACTGTTGTATAGTTCTCCTTGAGGACCATCCTTAGCCTCTACTGTGCATACTCCTCTTTTTTCTTTTTTGAGAGGACTGCAATGTTCCTATTAAGCCAGGAGGGCTTGCCAGCCCTTCTGCTGCCTTTCTTCTTTGCAGGAACGTTTTTCTTTTGTGCCTTGAGGATTGTATCCTTGAGCAACAACCACTCTTCACGTACCCCATTTGCCTTGCTTTCCTGGTCCTGCATCGCCTCCCCTACTTCAATCCTGCTAGTTGATTTGTCAACCCTGCGGCGGACAATGAACCTGATCATTTCATGGTCACTGTTGCCCAGGTTACTCTCAATGTTCCAGCCACACAACAAATCATCTCCCTTGGCCAAGACCAAGTCCAGGAGAGCATTACCTCTGGTTGGCCCTTGCACTTCCTGGGTCAGGAAATGCTCCTCAATCACAGTCAGGAAACTGTGTGAATGATCTGACCTTCCTTTAGTCATCTACAAAACTGCTATTTAAGGATAATCAAGAAAATAGTGCGTTGTAACCACTGTGGCTGATTGGCTAAGGCAGTGGGGGCCAATCTTTTTGGCAGGCATATCACAAATGAGTTTTGCACACTCCACAAACACCACCCCAATGTCCTTGCTCTGCCCAGTTTGCTGCTCTACTTTGTTTCCTGCCCTATTGCTACTGCACCTCCTATTGCCTCCCTGATCTGCCATGTGCTACATAGAGGCTGTGTGTGCGCCACAAATTAGCCACCCTTGGGCTAAGGCATGTCTTTACTACAGTCAAAGACAAGACTCCCACTTACGTAAACCAGCTTGGGTTCCAATAGCTGTATAGCCATAGCAGCATCAGGTGAGGCAAACAGGCCTAAAACGTACTGCTGTTTTTGTTGCAGTCATTTGCTTGTACAGGGCCTAATCTGGTTTGCCTCTCATCACTGCTACATGTAAATAAATGCTAATAAAAAATTGAAGGCAGAGTTTCTCCCTGATTCAAAAATGGCATTAAAAAAAAAAAAAACACTTAGATTCAGAGTCATAGAAAATTAGGGTTGGAAGGGACCTCAGGCCATCTAGCCCAACCCCCTGATCAAAGCAGGACCATCCCCAACTAGATCATCCCAGCCAAGGCTGTCTAGCTGGGTCTTAAAAACCCCCAAGGATGGAGAGTCCACATCCCCTCTGAGTATCCTGTTTCAGTGCTTTCATAGAATCCTACAAAGAAGGGCTGGAAGGGACCTGTAAGATCATCAAGTCTGGTCCCCTGCCATGGGCAGGAGGTAACTGGATTAAAACAAGCTCAACAAGTATTTGTCCAGCCTCCTCTTAAAGGCCACCAGAGATGGCAACTGCACCACCTCTGCCAAAAGTGTGTTCCAGATTCTAGTTACCTGTATGGAAAATAAGTTTATCCTTATGTCCAGCCAAAACTTTTTCTCAACTAGCTTGTGTCTATTGATCCATATCTTCCCCGGGGGGGGGTGGAACTTTTCTGAAAAGCTGTCCTCCTAGATCCTGGTGTTCTCCCTTGATACATTTGTAGGCAACTATCAAATCACCTCTCAGCCTTCTTTTGCTCAGGTTGAACAAACCCAGATCCCAAAGTCTCTCCTCACAGGGCCTGTCCCCCAGGCCCTTGATCATGCAGGTGGCTTTTCTCTGCACCCTTTTGAGCTTGTCCCCATCCTTCTTCAAGTGCGGTGCCCAGAACTGGACACAGTACTCCAGCTGTGGTCTCACCAACGATGAATAGAGGGGAAGGAGCACCTCTCTGGATCTGTTAGCAATACATCTGCTGACGCATGCCAGACTTCTATTTGCTCTGTTGGCGACTTCACCACACTGGTGGCTCATATTCATCCTCTGGTTAATTGACACCCCTAGGTCCCTTTCAGATGCAGTGCCAAACACTGGACCACCACCCATTGTATAGATATGGTGAGCGTTCTTCCTATCCAGATGAAGGACCTGGCATTTGTCCCTGCTGAATCTGATATAGTTTTGTTCAGCCCATAGAACCACCCTGTCAAGGTCTTCCTGAATCTTTGACCTGTCCTCTGATTTCCTGCTTGTCCCCACAGCTTGGTATCATCTCCAAACTTAATCATTATACCTTTCACTCCCTCATCCAGGTCATTAATAAAGGTATTAAAGAGCATGGGCCCGAGCACTGACCCCTGGGTACACCACTGGAGACTGCTTTCTAGGATGAGGCCACCCCATCAATTATGATTTGTTGGGATCAGCCACTGAGCCAGTTCCCAACCCACCTCACTGTAACCTGGTATAGGCCCAGTACTCTCCAACTTAACTGAGATTTCATTGGAAACCATATCAAAAGCCTTGCTGAAATTTAGGTAGATGATGTCCACCTTCTGTCCCATGTCCAGGTGGTTTGTTACCTGATCATAAAAAGGATACCAGGTTTGTTAGGCATGACCTCCCCTCTACAAAGCTATGCTGGTTGCTTCTTAGTACCCCACCAGATGCGAGCTTGTGGTTGATGGCCTCCTTGACAATTTTTTCAAAGATCTTCCCCAGGACTGAAGCCAGACTGACCAGTCTATAGTTGGCAGAGTCATCCCTCTTTCCTTTCTTAAAAGATGGGAACCACGTTCACCTTTTTCCAGTCACTAGGCCCAACTCCAGAGTTCCATGCCTTCTCGAACAGCCCCACCAGAGGCACCGCTATGAGCTCGGCCAGCTCTTTCAAAACTCTTGGATGAAGGTCATCTGGATCAGCTGACTTGAAAACATCCAAATGGTCTAAAAGTGTCTTCACCTGTTCTGGAGTTATTTTATGAGGACCACTGTCATTGCCATATTCCCTGTGCCCCTGGTCTGGTGACTAGTTCTCGCCTGGTTTCAGGAACTGATGTGAAGTAATTATTAAGGAGCTCTGCCTTTTCATGGGAGTCAGCTATGGGCTTCCCCTCCATGTTCAGTAAGGGTGCCACAGTGGAGTTTGATTTTTTTCTTGCTCCCCATGTACCTATAGAAGGAATTTTTGTTATCTGTAATATCGGTCACCAGCTTGGTTTCCATGGGACAAGGAAAGCCAAAGCATCCATGTCTGCAGACCCTGGCCATATAAGCGCACTCTTCTCTGGATCCCAGTCTATTTTTCCATTGCATGTACACTTCCTTTTTCTTTTTGAGAAGTTTCCTAATGTCTCCGCTAAGCCAGACAGGTCTCTTGGTCCCTCTCCCTTTTTTTGATCGCATGGGGATGGCCTCTTTTTCAGCAGTAAGAATAGCCTCCTTGAGGAAGTGCCATCCTTCATGAGCCCCCAAGTCATCCAGTCACTGGTTGCAAAGGGCCTTTCCAACTAGACTCCTGAGTTTACCAAAGTCTGCCCATCTGAAGTCTAGGACTTTTGTTCTGGGGGTAGAGTTCCCAGCCTTTTGGTAGTTGGTGAATCTGATCAGATTGTGATTGCTATCACCCAGAGCACCTTCAGTCTTCAGGTCACTTACCATGTCTTCCCCTTTAGCCAGCACCAAGTCCAGAATGACTTTACTCCTAGTCATCCCATCCACAGCCTGTGTCAAGAACAGGTCATGTATGGTTGCCAAGAAGTTGGTTGATCTGCTGGAGGTGGCTGAATGATCTTCCCAACAGGTGTCAGGGTAGTTCAAGTCACCCATGACAATCAAGTCTTTAGTACTGGCTGCTTCAGCCAGTTTGCTGTAGAATGCCTGGTCACTCTCCTCTCCTTGGTGGGGAGGCCTATAATAGACTCCCACAATCAGGTCCCCTTCTCCCCAGCTCCCCTGTATCTTGACCCAGAGGGTCTCAAGGGACTTCTCACTGCCATCAAGTGTAACCTGCAGGGAGGGGTACCACTCCTTCATGTAGAGGGCCACCTCTCCACCCTTCTTTCTGTCCCTGTCCTTCCAATAGTGGCTGTAGCCCTCAATATCCATTGCCCAGTCACATGCATCATCCCACCAAGTCTCTGTCAATCCAATGAAGTCAAAATCCTCATTTGCCAGAAAGAATGTCAGTTTGTCCTGTTTGTTGCCCATGCTTCTGACATTCCTATAAAGACAGCTCAGCTCTCCCCTAGTTGTCTCAGGTTTTCTGTCTCTCTGCATGCTTCTCTGGGCATTGGTAGTACTCTGAGCGTCTCTGATGTGAATCCTCTTGATCAGCAGATTTATGCTCAGTGGTGAGTTTCAGCTGCTGAGCCCAATCTTCCCCCACTCCTCCAAGCTTATCTAGTTTAAAGCCCTCCTCAGCAAGTCTGTGGTTCTAATGGAGAAGTTTCTTCCCTCTGCCAATGAGGTGGATACCAACTCTTGCATGCATCCAGTGTCATTGAACTGCATACCAAGGTCAAAGAACCCAAAGCCAGCACAGTAACACCAACTCCAAAGCCTTTGGTCGACTTCTTTGATGCATTTCTCTCTCCAATGACCTCAGCTTCTAACTGGGAGGATTGAGAAGAAGACCACTTGTGCTCCTAGTTCCTTGAACTTCTCCCCCATGGCCTTGTAATCCCTCATGATTCTCTCAGTCATTTCTTGCTGTCATTGGTCCCTATGTGGATGAGGAGCATGGGGTAGTAGTCTGTGGGAGGACCAGTATTGGGATCCTTGCCATTACATCTCAGATCCTGGCTCCTGGAAGGCAGCAGACCTCTTGAACAAAGGGGTCTAGATGACTACCCTCCTCATGTGAAAGTTTTTCCTTATTTCTAACCTATATTTCTCTTGCTGCAACTTGAGATCATTTCTCCTTGTTCTGTCATCTGCCACCAGAGAACAGTCTAGCTCCATCCTCTTTGGAACCCCACTTCAGGTAGTTGAAGGCTGCTATCAAATTCCCTCTGTCTTCTCTACTCCCGACTAACTTTTAGAACTTCATTTTAGTTTCATCTCCAAAGACAACCATTTCCCTGTACAGTGTAGAAAGTTAAGAGACATGATGTATTCATGTCCTGTTGCCTTGAGAAACAAAAATTAGTTATCTGTCCAGGGCTCTCCAAAAGCTTGTGAGATTGTTGACTAAATCCAGGAAAATTTATAAAGTATCCAGTTCAGGGGTTTACTCAGCCAGATGGGCTTTTACATCAGGTGTACATGATTAAATGTATTCTTAATGAGAAAGAAATTATCATCATCGACTATATCACGTTCAAATACATCACACAAGGAGGCTATGGTTCTTCATTTTGCCCAATGGACAATGCATCACTACACTGCAGTTCTAAAGGATTTAAGTCCCAGGGTCATTACCCAGAAAAGATGGCAAACAACACAAAATAACTTGAGTTTCGATGCAAAATTTCATTGCCTAGGTGTAAATAAGGTTCTTACAGTACCATCAAGAGCCTTATTTACAACTAGGGAAATAAATTCCAACTGGGGAAAATCAATAAGTAAATAATAACCCCAAAACACAGGCCCACCTATGCTGCATCACACACTTCATCTGCAAGCTCTCTGTGCATGATTAAGAGTTTTTAATCCTCTGCGATACTTCCTATAAGATCTCTTTCCCCCCATTTCTAGTTCCAAACTCTTTCCTTCAGTGCTTTATTCCAAAAGAAAGAAGGTGCTTTCAGTAAAATCCTAGTCAAGACTAAGTCACCTGTATTTTTTATACAAGCTAAAAAGTTAAAGTAAATCTCTGGCTCCCTTGTAATCTAACTCATCCCTCTATCCCAAGTGAAAATTACAGGCTACCTCATCTATAGGATTTTCCTTTGTGCTAATGAACTCAAACTGCGGCCTTGTGCAGATGTTCGCAGGGCTTAGGGGGAGGTTAGATTGCATTAAAAATGGTGACCTGATCTAACTTAGTTTGCTGAGGTGCGGCCTAGTTTCAGCGATTGAAAATTAATCTAAAACTATAACAGTACAGGAGTTCCACATACACAGACTGATTTTTATACAGTGGAATGCAGTCTAAGATAGACCTGGATTGATGTACAGTCATGTTTAATTGATCTAAGTTAGACTGGTGCATTGAACTTCAGTACAGTTACCTGCACAGCCCCACTCATGGCTCGGAAAACCTAGTTGGTGGCCCCAGTTCCAGGGCTGCAGTTTTCCTACCTGCCCCCCTGGAACTGGGCTCTTTTTAGTTCTCCCAGCCCCTTGCCTCCCCTCCCCCACCCACCAGCCAGCCAGCCCACCCCATCCCAAAAGCCTCTTTGGGTGGCTGTTTTATTAGCGCCTCCAGATGCCAGGAGCTGGTGAAGTAGATCCTGGTAGGGGGAGGGGTGGGAGGGATGGGGGTACAGGTTTACTGGGAGAGAGCTAAATATAGCCCCTTGCTCCCGCTAAGCCTGGGCACAAACCTTACGAGTCCCTCTGATCACACTAAATCCTCCCAGAACCCAACAACCTCCTGTGGACCCTGCCTGCCTTCCAATCATTCCCACAGCTCCTGCCTCCCCCGGATCACTCCTGCAGAGCACACGTTGCCCCAATCGCTCCCTCAGATCGTCTCCACCCTCCCGCATTCATCTCCCTGATGGCTCCTGCAAATGCCACCTGCACCCCATGATTGCTCCCATAGATCCTGCTTGCCCCCACCCCATCAATCCTACAGATCCCACCTGCCTCCCCAAGCCCCCACAAATGCTTCTCTGGATACCACCAGCACCCCATACTCCTGATCCCTCCTGCAGATGCTGCCTTCTCCCCAGTCCCCCCCATGGATGTCACCTGCATGCCTGATGCCCACAGTTGCTCCTGCATATCCCACCTGTCCCCCCACAGATCCCGCTGGCCCCCCAATTCCCTGCATTGGATGCCTCCTGCACCTCCAATCCTCCTGATCCTCCTGTGGATCCCACCTACTCACCATCATTCCCACAGTCCCCCAATCTGCCCACAGATGCCACCTGCAACCCTGATCCTATCACTCCTGCAGAGCTCACCTACCCTTCACCCACCCTGCAGATCCCACCTGCCCCCACAAAGCCTCCCTAGACACCACCTGCCTCCCCCATCCCCACAATTACTCTTGCAGATCCCACCTGCCCCTGCATATCCCATTTGCCCCCCAATCCCTCCACATACCCCTGACTCCCCACAAGCCTACTTACCCAACTGTGCCCCAACCCTCCCCCCACTAACCCCACCCCATCCCCAATCATCTTAGATTGGGTGGCCATTTTAAATATGATCGAATTTCTCCTTAATCCCCCCAAGCATCTGCACTTAATCTGAGAGCATGATTTCTTTCCCAGGGAAAACGCACATTGATTCTCAAGGCTTCCCCAAACTGATGCTTTATCCTTAAATTTAGGTCAGAGCTGAGCTCACTTAAGAATAAGTTTCTCCTTTTCTATAAAAATTCTGCCAGCAAAATGAAGTTTTATCAAAAATGATTTTTGTAGAGAGAAACATTAATACTTTGCTGTCAAAGAATAACAAAGATTAAAATGTAAAGTTTTAAATGAAATGAAACTCTTTTTATCATGTCAACTTTCAATTTTTTTTAATTAAAATTTCTATTTCAAATACTAAAATTAACTTTTTTCACTTCATTTCATAGTTTCATAGTTGGTAGGGTCAGAAGGGACCTGAGCAGATCATTAAGTCCGACTCCCTGCCATGGCAGGAAAAAGTACTGGGGTCAAACAACCCCAGCAAGGTGTTAGTCTAACCTCCTCTTAAAGACCCCCAGGGTAGAAGCCAGCACCACTTCTCTTGGAAATTGGTTCCAGATCCTAGCCACCCTGACTGTGAAGTAGCGCCTCCCAATATCTAGTCTGAATCTACCCTCTGCCAGCTTGTGACTGTTATTTCTAGTCACTCCTGGGAGTGCTCAGGGGAACAGGGACTCCCCCAATGCCTGCTGGTCCCCCCTGACCAGTTTGTAAACGGGCACTAGATCCCCCCCCCCCCCCCCAGCCTTCTCTTGTGGAGACTGAACAGGTTCAGATCCCTTAGTCTCTCCTCATAGGGCCTGCCCTGCTGCCCCATGATCATACGGGTGGCCCTCCTCTGGCCCCTCTCGATGCTGTCCACATCCCTCCTGAACTGGACACAGTACTCCAACTGCGGCCTGACCAGCGCTGCATTTTGGGGGGGGGGGGGGGGGCGGGCGGGCGGGAAAGAGAAATCACTTCCTTGGACCTGATTGAGATTTGCTTTCAAGATTTCCCATAAACCATCAAACTGAAATTTGTTAAACAAAAGGCTCATGGAGGGAACAAAAAAAGTGTGTTTTGACTATTTTTATCCATCACAGAGACATTCTCAATTGTGTCCTATTATAGTATAGCAGTGCTTTATATCAGTGGGGAGTCAATCTTTTTGGCAGGCATGCCACAAATTAGCTCCACATCCTCCCCATGTGCCACTTCAATCCCCTTCCCTTGCCTGATGTGTTGCTTTTCTGTCTGTTCTCTGACCTGTGCTTCCTGCCTGATTTGCTGCTTTGCTTTCCATGTCCTTCCTTATCTGCTGCTGTGCCACTTGCCCCTTCCCTGAGCTTGTGTGTGTGGCACACAGCAGATATCTATGCTAGTTGTGGCAGCTATGCTGCAGGTTGGCCATCCTTGTTTTATATAATCTAAAATGGATATTTTAAGTAAAAGTTGTCATTACAGATGCAATGCAGCTATTCTTTTGAGCACCTCCTGCACCCAGTAGTACTAAAAACTACACTTGTGGTATACTTTCAAGTGCTTCTGTGTCTTACTGTTCTCTTCATAGTAAAAATAATTACAACTTTCTTAATAAAGTAGAAAAAAAACTGAACTCAACTTGTAACAGTTATATGGCACTTCAAAATCTGGGATGTAAAACAAGATGCATGTATTTCCATAAATTGAATTTAAACTAACTCAGTGGTTTTCAATCTTTTTTCATTTGCTGACCACTAAAAAGTTTTGAATAGATGTGTGGACCCCTTTGAATTGTAAGTGTGGTTATTCACATACTTTTGATCGATCATAGTCATCTTTTGTGGATCCCTTACACACCACAGGTTGAACACCACTGCTCTAACTCACTAACAGGCTGTTTGGCTTCTATACATCTTCCATTTTCACATCCTAACACTACCTACAAGGGCTGTGCAAAGCTTTGGTAGCCAATTCGATTCGGAGGAGAGTCAGCCTGATTCGGGGACTGAATCTCCAATTCCAAATTGAAATTGGGAGACCAATTGAAAGCCCTGAATTGATTCAAAGCATCCAAATCAATTTGGAAAAAGATTCAGAAAAAATTCAGCAATTCAACCATAGAATAAACAGGCAGCTGACACAGCTGCCTCCAGCTGGTAAGTCTGTTAGGGTTGGGGGAGAGCAGAGGGAAGGGACATGGGGGAGGGGGGGGGGGGATTGGGGCTGGGGCCAGGGCTGGGGCTGAGACAAGCTGCCCAGCTGGGGTGTGGGACACAAGATGCAGGCACAGCAGCACTCAAAGCAGGGGCTATGCCTTGCTGCCACTTGCCCAGCCAGGGTGGGATGTGGGCACAGCTCACTCCAGGTAGAAGGGGGCAAATGGCAGCAGGGCATAGTCCCCACTCCCAGCACGGCCACACCCGCATCCCACACCCCGCTAGGCCAGCTGGCAAGCGGCGGCAGTGCCCAGCCTGCCGCACTGGCTGGCAAGTGGCAGCAGCACCCACCCCCCCCCCCCAGCCACCCTCCATACACCCCCATGCCAGCTGGCAAATGGGCAGTAGCACAGAGTTCCCCCTTCCCAGAGCTGATGCGGGCGTGGCAGTGCTGGGAGTGGAGGCTCTGCCCTGCTGCTGCTTGCCCAGCTGGTGCGGGAGAGTGGGGATTGTCTGATGCAGGCATAGCTCACTCTGGGTGGAAGGGGGCAAGTGGCAGCAAGGCATAGCCACCGTTCCCAGCACTGCCACACCTGCATCAGAGCTGGGAGCGGGGACTCCGCACTGCTGCCACTTACCAGCCAACTTGGAACAGCGTGGGATGTGGGTGCAGCATCACTGGGAGTGGGGCCATGTCCTGCTGCCGCTGCCCCCTTCCACCCAGAGCAAGCCACGCCTGCATCATGCCCCCCCACCCCCATGCCAGCTGGGCAAGTGGCAGCAGGGCAGAGCCCCTGCTTTGAATGCTGCTGCACCCGCATCCCACACCCCACTACCACCCTCCCCAAGTAACACGCCCCTGCACCCCACAGCTTGTCCCAGCCGTAGCCCCAATCCCTCCCCCAACCCCAACAGACTTAGCAGCTGGAAGCAGATGTGTCAGCTGCCTGTTTAGTCTATGGCCAAATCTCCAAAGCGGTGCCAAATCTTTCGGATCCTATTTGGCCAAAACGAATTGGGACACTGATTTGAATCTCCAAATTAAATCCAAGTCCTCCAAATCAGCTGAATCTGAAACCAAAGTGAATACTTGCCACTTTGCACAGGCATACTATCTACTCTTCTAGTGAAGCAAGGAAATGCATCATAAAAAAAAAAGTCTTTGGCCATGGTCCACTATAGAAAGTGAAGTCTAGCTAGAAAGCCCATCCCAATGTGAAAAGCAGCATAGAGTGCATGAACTACATAAATATATCAATTTTGGTTGGAATATTTTCTTTTTGCCTAAAAACTTTTGTGGCATTCATAATTTTATTTTTTTAAATAATGGCATGTTCTTTGGAAAGCAGATACTTCCTCCATCAAAAAAAAAAATAATTGAAAGCCTCAAGTTTATGTTAAAAAACACAAAAAAAAGAAAAAAGAAAAACCCCAGCTTTGATGGAAAGCGTTCAACCAGCTTTACAAAAATACTGTATTTCAAGCAGCATGCTACATTGTATTGTATACATTTTAAAATTAATTTCCAACAGTTTCTGAAGACTGCTGTAGTGCTTATCCATATTTTTTTAAAGAGAGAACATGTATGATACACTTTGTAAGCAAGTTTTAAATTTTAAGCAAATGGGATGATGAATAATGAATCTGCCTAACATAAGACCACAGGTCCATCTAGCCCAATATCCTGTATCTCAGTGACACAGACAGATGCTAAGAGGAAGAGCATTTATTCAGGGTCTTTCCAAAATAATCTGCCCTCTGTCCCTCTTCCCTTACAGCTTCCTTCATTCAGAGACCTATGAAGTCCTAATTTGAAGACTGAAGCCCTTCTATTGTGTTTATATTCCACATGGAAACAGAATACTGGCTATCCCTAAGCTATCCTTACCTGTTAAATGGGAAAAACACAAGGAACAAGCCAACCTCAGAAGATATGTGAAAGAGGATAGATCCACTTGGCAGCAGCCCTTTAAAGATGGTGATCAGGAATAATAGGTTAGAACAGAGTTGGCCAACCTGTGGCACAAGTGGCCTGGGCAGCCTGTGTATGTGGTACATGGCAGATCAGGGAGGCTACAGGCAGCAGTCACAAGTAGGGCAAGGAGCAGAAAGCAGAGCAGAAGATCAGGCAGGGAGCACAGGGCAGGAAGCAGAAGGCAGGGGAGCAAACTGGGCAAAAGAAAGGGATTAAAGTAGCACTCAGAGGGTGCAGGACTAATTTGTGGCACATCTGGCAAAATGACTGGCCCCCACCAAGTTAGAAAGTCCTTAGAACCCTTAGGAGGTCAGCTCCATACAAGAGGGAAGCTCAGAGTCCCGTGGTAATCATTAGGTTCACCATACACAGATATTCACAATCCAAATTCATCCCAAAATTTGTTCTACACATCAATTCAATTATTTTCCCAAACTGGTGTTTTTTTAGTATCGTGCTCTACTCCTCATATGCTAGTTCAATTTCCAGGGAGTAGTGAGGTTATAGGAGCAAAGGAAAAATCAGTAAAGACAAAAACCTGGGTTAGCTCTAACCAGGCAAGAAGAAAAACCCTCTGCAAAGCTATCCCAGTAGCATAACAGGAGGAGGGAGGATGGGGAGCAAGTGAGGCACCAGTCACAGCCACCAACTTGAGTGGGGCTGTGCTGCAAAAATAGCAGCCACCACCACTGTTAGCAACCCAATCACTGCCTCTGTCCAAGGTACCACTGTCCCCCAAGGCACAGAACTGCCCAGCTACGCCTCTCGGCTATCTAGATCTACAACTCCTTCAGACTGCCCTAGTTACAACACGTTTAACAGAATAAGAATTGAAACTATTTTCAGGCTCTCATGTAGACTACTTAGGTACCAGAATCGCATATTAATTTTGGGACACTGCTTAATGGCAAATGGCTTTGACACTTAGCCCTGCCAGGAGAATCTGTGTCTTTCAATAGACAAAAGGCATAGTTTATAGTGAAGTATTAACTGAACTGCATCTTTTATGCCTTAGGTAAAGGTTCTCATTATTCCTTTCTTTAAATAATCAACTGAAGTATTGGAAAAGCCATTTCTGAAACTGTAGTTATAGATAGCTGTACAAGGTGCACTGACACAGGTATGTCTTTTACTAGTAAACTTTGTCAGGCAACATCAACCCTTATTACCGTTTCCATCAACTGAGGATATTTCCAAAACCAGCTACCCATGAAGTCAATTGGCCCAGCTAATGCTTAAGTCAAAACGTAACAAAATTTAGCCTCAGGCAGTGGAAGATGAGGCTCCTGTAGCAACAATTTAAATTGCCCTATTTCACTATATAAACCACCATTAAAAATATGGTCTGTCCAAGAACAGAGATGCACTGCTCTCTGAAACTTAAAATTTGACTCCAGCTGATGAAGACTTTGAGGGATGCTAATAGTCCATCTTTGTTGTAACCAAAATGACTAGCAATGTGAACTTTCTTGGACAGTTGACACTTACAGGACCAGGCAGTAAAATTTCAGTATCTGCCAGAAGATGCCAAGCTGGTGGTCCCTCTTTTATATTCAATATCAAATTAATAGCACAAACTTTGAAAAAGCCCGTATCAACTACACGTATTTTGTTTAAAATGTTGAAGCCATTCACACTTCTGCCACATCTTAGTCATCATCTAGTTATTTATTTACAGTACTCGGTTTCTCCAACACTTAGAAATATACTGGTGAGGAATCAGGATTTCACACACATGACCCTCTGTATCTTCTGCTGAGTTCAATGTTTTCAAAATGCTGCTGTATGTTGTCAGAGGTGTCAGGGGAGATGACAGACTGCACAGTGAATGGAAGGTGTCTATGCAACTATATTTGTGAAGCAACACCAAAAATGCAAAGTTTGAGTGTAAGGGACAGTTGGGGGTTCTTGTTTTTATCATGCACATCTTTGATGCACAGCAGTTTAAGACTTGCCATTCTTTCTAATATGGAAACCTCCCCAGTTCAACAAGAAACAGATGATTTAGGCATACTCTGACATTCACAAGGTTGTAATTCTCTTTAAAAAACTAAGCTAGGACTTGGGCAAATTGGGGGTTTTAAGGTTTTTATTCAAGATGGGGAAGTCCTAGCTCTATACCAGCTCTCCTCCTTTAATGATTGGAAAAAAAAACCTACAGTGATTTTCATGTTATGTCACCCAAGACACCATGTGCAGACCTGAAAGTAAGTCACAAAATACAGCTGTTAAACAAACAAACAAAAAACCTGTAGTGCAGTGGTTCCAAATTTTCTTGCAGAAAAGTCTTTTTCTGAGAGAGGGCTGAAGACAAACAGGATCACAGGGAATGGTGCAAGACACTGGTAACCTTTACTCTCTTCCAAGAACAGCAAGATTACAAAGCAAACTGCTAAAAGGGAATCTTATAATGATCCAGTATTCTTCTCCCTGACAGATTGCCTCATCCTTCTCAATCAACATCGGTTTGCTCCACAACAGACTTTGTTACCACTGCAAAGCTTGCTTTCAACTGACACACAGTAAACAGATCTGTTAGATAGAATTTTTAACAGGAAAACTTTGGTTCTGTTTTCTGATTCAGTGTCCAGCATTGAAAATGTTCAAGGAGGTTAGTAATTTTTTGGCATCCTTCCACACACACACACACACACGCACGCGCGCGCACATTGGACACTGGAAACTTCATAAAAAGTCTCCGCTGTGCAATAACTAGCAGTACAGAAGGCATATACCAAAGCTATACCAAGCTATCACACAACAAAGTACTACAAAGCAGTAGTATATTTGGCTATGCTTTATTAGGAATGAACAAAATAATCTTCCCCCCAAACTGATGCATAAAACGCTAATGGGCAATCACATAACAAAACACAAGCAAGGATGCCCAGTCAATTGTGGAATTAGCCAAGTACCTGTTACTTCCCATGGACTCTCAAATTTAAGATGTGGTCACATAATACTTTTGCCATTGATTTACCTAGAGGCCTTTTCCAATATAGATTTCTGTCCAAGGAGTTAACGCATAGCTTAGATAGCCAAGAGAGTGGTATGTACTCCAAGTGGAAGATAAGTTCTGTTGCCACTTCCAGTCAATAGCAACTTTAAAATGACATGCTTGGTGTATAGCTTCTAATCAGTCACCCTTGGATATGCATGAAATAGTTCTCTAGGGAGAATAGGCTATTCATTGACCAAACACACATGCATATTATTCTATACAAAGTGCCCCATTTCTACTAAAATCAAAATGACAAATCCAGTTATGTCATTTAACCAGATGCCTTAGAGGGCTTAGGGACTGAAATGAAAGGATTATGTAAGGATTTTTAAAAGAATTACAAATGGATGGAAATGCTTGGCAGTTTCTTTTGGTTTTCTTCCAAGTAGCACACAAGGAATTGAAATTCATTGTTCATTATGACAGAGATCTGACAATTTTGACATCAAAGATGGTGGGCACAGCTGGGAAAACAGTATTCCCTGAACGTTCACAGTCAAAATGCACTGAGATCTTCCTGAACCTGTCAGAAGTTACATTACTCCCCCACAACGGAGAAATCATTTTGTACACATGTAGAAAACAATTCTGTGTCTGGGCTGCTCCAGTGCAAAGTGTTCCAGGACTATTGCCTCATTTAAGGTAACAACATTTCCATTTGCAAAATAAGATAAAACCATCACATTCACCTAGTGAGCAACAGCTTAGAGCCCAAAAGAAGAAAGGTGACGACTTCACCTGAAGAAGTTTCAGCATGTTAGGTAACAACTTGGTACTTGTTATCAGAGCTATCCAGTTTATACCGGGAGTGAGGAGTTCCACAAGTGACAAGATTGCTGCCAGTAGACTATGGGGGGCGGATTAGGATGAAAATAAGATGAATCTATAGATACTCGAATGGGACCTTATCCAAATCTTGTTCCAGGTGCAGATGAACTTTAGTTTCTTTAATTTCCTTATAATTTTCCATATCTTGGTTTTTACACATGCCTAGAGAAACAGATGCCAAAATGGCAATGGGTTTTCATTTCAAAGAATTGGATACTGAACTCCAGCTAATACATGTTTGGAAAAGATTGCTTTGTGTTTCCTACCAGCACCTGCTAGTGGCATCTAAAAGGAGGAAAGTCACTGCCCAGAGATCTAAACTCATTTGAACCTGCTGGAGACCCACAGTGAGAAACAGAGAAGCTCAAAGCCAAAATAGAGGATGGGGGCATGGCACCCCTTGATACCCATGACACATCCATTTTATATCTTTTGTCTGGCTTTTGTTTTTTGAACTTTAGGATACATGCGAGTCATTTTTTTTTCAGCTTTGCCATGCAACACTGAGAAGTAGAGACTTCATTTTAAAATAATGACAACAAAAGTAGAGCCTTTCATGCTATGAAAGGACTAGGAATTGAGACTTTGAGAAAAGCCAAATATAAGAAAGCTTGCAATAAAATTAGGAGAAATTACAAATACTGCCATAGGAATTACATTTAGGACACCCATAAACAGACAATGAGATTCTTCTTGCAAATTTTTAAATATTCTATACAAACACATGTCATTCCCTATTCAGTTGTATTGGATATTTACAGGACATCATGCTTAAACTGTCTTGGGGTACTTTGTGATGAAGTTGTTCTATGGAACACTTCTCTGTACCTTTTGGGGTTCATACATTTCTATTCCTGGCTATTGTCAAGGTGTTCCTGATATTCTGAAATAAAGGCATGGTTGAGAGAGTGGAACAAGACTCTTCCTGATTCTGTTCATCAGGAAAATTACAGAATTGTGCAGAGTGACTGCATATTAAGAACTACAGGTGCATATAATTAACTATTTTCCAGAAGTATGAGCCTGTGGTTTTCAGGAAATTTGCATACCAGTATTCACAGGTGTGCATAAAAAAAAATGCTGCTACTCATATATACGTAATTGAATCTGTGATCACTCCAACATACACAAGCATCCACCTGCAGTTATTACAAATAAAGGTTTATGTATGTGTCTCAAAATAGCAACTAGTGTACATATTTGGTTCATTGTTCTGAACCTACATGTTTTCTTTCCTAGTTTGGAAATTGACATTGTCCAAGCACCTTAGATGATTTTGTTTTACTCATTGTGTGACTAGCTAGAACACACTACTAGCATATTTTTGGAAAAAGTCTCTTTTGAGAATGCCCATGCACAAAATCATTTTCATCATCATCATATGCAAAAAAAAATCAACCCCCTGCTAGGAGGTAAAATTGAACAACGTTGACACAAAGTACATGGTTTTGAAGCAATTCCTTGGGCAAAGATACTAAATTGACTTTGCTTTGCTGGAAAAATAAAATCTGTAGAACTGCTATGGTGCCCATTCTTTTATATTTCTGAGTATTAAATAATGTGTTTTCATGCAAAAAATATTGAAGAGGAAAAAGGCAAGATATCAGCACAAAAAAAGTTACCAGAAAAAAAGAGAAACACAAAAGTAGAGCATGAACAATGTAGTCTCCTATAGAATTAATTTATAGAGGAGAAAAGAAAACAAAATATACACCATCATGAAAACAAATGAGATGAACAAACAGAACAGAACAGAATGCAAATTTCAGCTTTGGCTGAAAGAAGGAACCTTCTTTCTAACCAGATTTATGTGCATCACTTAAAATATTCCCCTCCCTGCACACACACACTCCTCTGCAGCGCACCTAGTAATTATCCTGTAACAAAACCAAAATGAAAGAAAACTGAAATGGTGCTTTTGCTTTTGGGTTTTCCTCTCTCACAAAAAGATGGCCTTGATCCAGTACATTCTTTGGTGAGACATATTTACTTCCAGAAGATGCAAATATTTAAAATTCTACTGGTTTCTTAAGTGGAAGCAGTGTGCTGGGGGAACTGTTTGTGAAAGAGGTGTTGTAAAAACACAGGCTGTTATGAGTACCCTGTATATTAAAGTGTGCCAAGGGTCTCTGGCTCATTTGCTATTTTCATGCTGGGATATCTATGAAAATATCTCAAATTTCTAAGGATGTAAGGACCTTCCCCTATGTGTCAGCTGAGCTATACTGCTGGGACTGCATTTTCACAAAGGCACTTTTTGAAAGAACACAATAGTGTTGCTGTCTACAGGGACAGAAGTCTATTAGAGAAGCTCTGGAAAAGCCTGATATACCCCATTCACCTGAGCTAAATGCATAACTTTAGCACTGTCTCTGTAAAGTTTGGGAAGTATTTTCTTTGTATGCAGGATGGTGTTAAAGGTGATTCTGAACTAAGTTCAAACAGCAAGGACTTTGTCAAAGAGGAAGAGTTTGAGTACTCATTTATTAAGGGGTCAATATCATTTAGCCACTTAGGAAGATGAATATACAGAGGAAGACCAAGTACTGTGGGCAGGTGTTCATACATAAAAGTCAGAATGGGGCACAATAGATGGTTGGAAATATCAACTTAGTTTGAATCAGAGGTTTCTTTGTTGAGTTCAAAAAACTGTTACAGAGGAAGGAGTAGGGTGGAATATGAATTATGATGGGGGAAGGAACATGAAGACAGCTACATCACAGAGAGCACGTGAAAAGATAAATATAGATAATTTTCCCCTCTTTCTTTGAATGTGTCTGCATCCTCCATAAGACAGTTGTGACAGAGGCAGGCTGGGGTGGCAGAACTCTATAGGCAGCATACAGACTGTCAACTTTGCAAAATGAAAGAGTGTGATGCATCATTATGCCCAGAAGCAGAAGGTGAGTCAGGGAAGAGACCATTAAATCATGGATTCAAAGCACAGCTTCTACAAACTAACCAGGTTCCATCTCTTACCATGCTAACCATAACCTGATTTATAAGCAAGTGAGAAAGAATATGGCCAGTTCTACACTCCCCAAAGTAATAACATACTCCACGCTTTCTACTACAGGCCACCTCACCAGGGGGACGAGCTGGATCTGGAATTCTCAGGTCAGCTCATGGAGGCTGTAAAGTCAAGGGATGTGGTTGTCATGGGTGACCTAAACTACCCAGACATCTGCTGGGAGGAGAAGTCAGCCAGGTCTGACTACTCAAGGAGGTTCCTAGCCAGGATACAGGACCTCCACCTAACCCAGGAGGTGCATAGTCCCACCAGGGGAAATGCCTGGCTGGACTTGGTCCTTGCCACAGGCAACCTGGTGAGGGGTCTGTAGGTACACAACCACTTGGGTGACAATGATCATCACCTGCTGGAATTTACTATCCAGCGCAGGGTGGTGTAAGCAAGCAGCAAGGCAGAGATCCTCGACTTCAGGAGGGCCAACTTCTGTAAGCTAAGAAGGTTAGCAGGAAAGGCATTGGAGTCTCTGAGCTTCAGTGAGATGGGAGTCCAAGATGGTTGGTTGTTCCTCAAGGAAACGATCCTCTGAGCTCAAAGGGAGCCAGTCCCAATGCATACCAAGGGTGGCAGGAGTGCTAAGAAGCCCCCATGGCTCAGTAAAGGTATCCAGGGATGCCCAAGGGCAAAAAAGGAGGCATACAAACAATGGCAGCAAGGGGCTATCACCAAGGAGGATTACACCTCCGTTGCTCAGGACTGCAGGGAGGCTGTTAGGAAGGCCAATGCAGAGATGGAGCTAGGGCTAGCAACCAGAATTAAGAATACGAAAGTCCTTCTTCAAATACATAGAAAGTAAGAAGAAGGTACCGAGTAACGTGGAGCCCCTACAGGATAGGCCTGGCAACCTGGTGATTGCAGCAAACGAAAAAGCTAACCTCTTTAACGAATTCTCTGCCTCCATATTCCTGAACAGGGACATCTCCCCCACTAGAATTGTGGACAGACCCAGGGGAGGCACCACCATGCCTAGGGTCAGGGATGACCTAGTTAGAGAACTTTGAGGGGCTGGATGTGTTTAAAATCAGTAGGTCCAGATGCTCTTCAACTGAAGGTGCTGAGGGAATTGGCAGGGGTCATAGCGGGGCCCCTGGCACGGCTCTGTGAGCACTCGTGGGGTACTGGCCAGGTACCAGAGGATTGGGGACAGCACTGGCCCTTTTCTATTCACAAGAAGGGGAGAAAGGAGGACCCAGGTAACTATAGGCCAGTTAGTCTTACCTCGGTCCTCAGGAAGACCTTTGAGAAAATTATCAAGGAGCACATCTGTAAGGGCCCAGCAGGGGAGGTAATGCTCAGGGGCAACCAACACGCATTAATTGAGGGCAGGTCCTGCCTGACTAACCTGGTTTCTTTTTATGATCAGGTCACAAAGTCCCTGGACAAGGGTGTCAGGGTGGATGTCATCTTCCTGGACTTTAAGGCCTTTGATACAAAGCTTCTGTCTACCACACAGCTCTAGTCATACAGTATACATTCTGAATATATCCTCTAAGGTTTAATGTTTTGACAACTGTTGATCCTTTGGGATCATGGTATATGCATGACAGGTCACCCAGACCTTCAATGCATATGCCTAGTCAAGAGGTTTTTTGTTTGTTTGTTTGTTTGTTTTGGGGGGGGGGGGGGTTGGAGGAGTGGAAGCTGCCCAGACCTTCTACTTCCCTTTAGGACACTGAGACCAACTCATCCTCTAAGATCATCAAGGATTAAAGAATACAGGGGTAAGACAGGACTTAAAGCTTCCACTTTCACTGAAGGATTTTAGTGTTTCACAGAAAGCATTTCTAGACCATAACAGCGGCCCGTCCCAATGAGGCTGATCCTGAGCATGACTCACTAACCCATTCCTGCATGTAAGCTCCAAACCTGGAAATACAGCAATGAAGATGCTTATTCACAGCAAGCATACAATAGATTGAGGCCTTGAGCCACTGAAGAGAGATGCCCTGAAGGGTGGGAGTACAAAAATGGAAGTGGGTAGGCAGGATGCACTCAGGAACAGCCCGGAAGGGGCACATTGCCACTGCAGCATAGAAATGGCCTGAATGTAGGAAAAATTATGAGGAATTGCTAAGCTCTAGCCCCACCTCTGACACAGCTGTATGACCATGGCTAAAGTCTCTTAACCTAGTTGTGCTCACTTAGTGTCCTGTTTTACAGAAGGTGACACTTCACCAACTGATTGCTAAATAAACAGATGTAGCCCCATTTTTACTAAAAACTGGAAGAAATTAAAACAAGGATGGTCAGAGGATTGCGATTTGTAACATTGTAGGGAGATAAAATGTGCCATGTGATATCATTATGATCATGATAATCATACCAATGCTTTTGTAGAAGAGGGCTCCATCACTGTGGGAAATATGAACAAGCACATTACAAGTATGATCTACCGCTAATATTAGGATTGCAAAGTACTGTAAGTAATAAAAAGCACAATGTATTTTGTTGACACTCACAAAAGTTAAATTAAAAACAGCTTGTTGAATAATAGTATCTCTGTTAGTGAAATGTCAGGAGAGGACATCAAGAACTATTCATCAAGGACTCAAGAAATATGTTCATTCAGATAACACAAGCTCTGAAGCTTTTTGCTGCAGTTGTACGATGCAAGTTCCTCCCTCTTCCCTTAATGCTCAGACAAATTCTAGCAAGGATGATACATCCGCACATCCAAAGCAAATACACACACACATTTGGGTAAGCTTTTGAGAGTGTTATGAGTTAAACAATTATAAAAGAGTGCCATATCATTCTAAAGTATATTGCTGTTCTGAAAGGTAAAGGTATCAGTGTAACATTTAGAAAATAATAAATAAGCCTTTTTCCTTTGAACATTTCTATTAGAGAATAAGTTGTACTGTTTGGCCCAAATCCTGGTCACAGTGATGGCAAGAGGCATTTTACCATTAACTTAAATAATTCATACAGAGCCAAATCTTGTATGCCAATCAATCAATCACCACCCACAGCTTCTTCAAAATTAATCTTTCCCTGTAGCAATTTATGCTTTTCTGCTTAATTCTAACACTGCTCTCCCAAAAGATTATCCATTTAAAAATCAATTCAGAATACGGTTAATGCCTTTTGATGGGCAAAAAGATCAATTTTCAGAGCCCTTATGAATAATACATTGTCAATACCAGAATGCTACTAAAATCAAGAATAAAACGTGGATAAAGGACACATTCTGCTCTCTGCTTGCTTTGAATCCACTGGCATTTCTCTGCACTTACACTGGTGAGGAAAAGAGCAGGCCTTGGCAAATAGAATATATGTGGGCTGTGTCACTTCTGCAATTTCAAATAATCTCTACATTCCTGCATACATGTTTCTGTCAGTCTTGGTTACAGCATGGATTTAAGTTCTCTTTTTTTATTCTAGAATCAGTTTTCATCTCTTTTTCTGCCATTGCAGTAGGAAGGGCAACTACCATTAAGAACAACTACTTCCAAGCAAGAGAATTTCCTTTAAAGTAAGGAACAGTTCTTCTCCCACACCCTTTCACATTTGCCAGGTAGAGTGGTGATAAGCAAAGGACACGTATCTCGCATTCCTGTAGAACCTATAAACCATGCACTGCTGTGCTGGATGGCATACACAAAAAATAAAAAAAGACAGTCTATTATAAATAGATTCTAAACCCAAATCAAACCTGCTTCGTGCAGTTTTGCTTAGATTCTGAGAAGCCCATTGTTCAAATTTACACAACAATGCCTTTAACCTCTCTGGGGCAACAGCTGATGAATTCCTTCCAGGATCATTCTCTCCCCTGCCCCCTTCCCCCCCCCCATCTTGCTTTCAGAAATGAACCTGCATTGCATACAATATGTTGCAAAGCTACAGCACAGACCACCTTTTTGATAAATAAGACATGTTTTGAATGACACCTTCTCCTTTCCTTCTTTTAGAGAGAGCTCTGCCAGTGCCCTTGCAATGGTTGTGATTTTGAGCCACCAGACTTAACTCAGAACCAAATTTTACCTGAAGGCTGCAATAGTCAATTACAGAAATGCCTGCAAAGACTTTCAAGACTTACACTGAAAGAGATTAGATTCCCGTCATGAACGTGTTACAGTATTTAACAAGGAGTTCCACACTGCTCGGCATTAATTTCCTTTCCTCGAGGAACACAGGATTGGCTTAGAGCCATCTAAGTTTAACTTTTTACCTCAAAGCTCCCCTTTGTTTATCTGATGATGGATATAATGCATTTAAAATAAGCGACTGTTTCCTTAATTTCTGAGCAGAACTATGGAAGATAGGAAAAGGAATTCAACAGCAGGAATTCAGTGTTAGACCTAGCCTAACTAATTATGTATTTCTTCCAGCTCTATGAAATTGCTCTTAGCATTACAGCGCTCAGGCTAACAGAGGTCCTTTACTAGGCCATAAAAGCTAATGGCAAAGTGAATTCATTTTGACATGGAAACGTGTAGAACTGGTGCTGTGCAATAGCATTTCATAGAGTTCCAAATTACATGTCCCAGAGGCAGGAGGTCAAGTGATCCCAGCAGGACAACCAGAAGATGTAGTGGTCTAACCCCATCTCAGATGCACTCCCCAACCCAAACAGGTCTAAGTTTTCAGCAGTGGCCACTATTTTGGACATTTGGCTTGACACACCTGAGGCCCAACCCTCAGAGTCTGAGCACAAGGAATGCTTATTGGCTCCAGCTTGCTAGATTGTGGCCGTGTCTGACCCAGAACCAGATAACTGCTTCCTTCCAGGGTTGCTACTTTCCTAGGCTGAGCCAGTACCATAGTAATAAAGTGCAATAAAAAAAAATCAAATCCACTCACAAACAAGTAATCAGAGCTGGCGTTCTGCTTTTGACCTATATATAATTTTTAGGGCTGTGCAAAGCTTTGGTAGCCGATTCAATTCAGAGGAGATTCGGCCCAATTTGGCAGCTGAATCTCCAAATCTGAATCGAACTGGGAGACCAATTAAAAGGTCCAAATCTAATCAGAAGCCTCCAAACTGATTCAGAAAAGATTTGGCACCACTTTGAACAGACGGTCATAGACTAAACAGGCAGCAGTCCTCACCACGCTGGACACAGATGCCTCCAGCTGGTAAGTCTGTTGTGGTGGGCGGAGAGGAGAGAGAAGGAGCATGGTGGAGGGAGAGATTGGGGTGGGGAGGCATGGGACGCGGGCACAGCAGCGCTGGGAGCAGGGACTATGCCCTACTACCACTTGCCCAGCCAGGGGAAGGGGAGGGGTGCAATGGAGGTGTGGCTCACTCTGGGTGGATAGGCAAGTGGCTGCAGCACCCGCATCCTGCGTCCCCCACCCCCCTACGCTGGCTGGGCAAGCCATGGGCTATATCCTGCCACTGCTTGCCCAGCCGGGGTGGAGGGAGGGCGCAGGATGCAGATGTTGCTGCTGTTTGCCCAGCCAGGGTGAGAGGTGGGCACTACCACCGCATGCCCAGCTGGTGGGGGGGGGGGGGGGCGCTGAATGCAGTCACTGCTGCCGCTTCTCCAGCTCAGGTGGGTACTGCCACCACTTGCTCAGCTGGCGTTGGGGGGGGGGGGGGGGGGGCCATAGGATGTGGATGTTGCCACCACTTGCCCAGCTGCAGCGAGGGCACGGGCACTGCCTCCACTTGCCTAGCTGGCATGGCAGGGCGTGGGATGTGGGTGCTGCCACCACTTGCCCAGCCAGGGCAGGGGGATGGGCGCTGCCACCCCACTTGCTCAGCCAGCACAGGGGGGTGTAGGATACAGGCACTGCTGTCACTTGCTCATCTGGGGCAGGGGGTGGGCACTGATGCTGCTTGCCCAGCCAGGGCAGAAAGGCATGGGATGTAGCTGGGAGCGGGGCCATGCCCTGTTGCCATTTGCCCTCTTCTGCCCAGAGCGATCAGTGCCTGATTCGCACCCCCCCCCCCCCCCATCCTGGCTGGGCAAGTGGCAGCAGGGCAGAGCCCCGCTCCCAGCACTGCCATGCCAGCATTCCAACCACCCCCCCCGCCCCCCAAGTCCCACGCTCCCCACCTCGGCAGAGCAGCTTGTCCCAGCCCCAATCCCTCCCTCTCCCCACAACAGACTTACCAGCTGGAGTCAGCTGTGTCCAGTGTGGTGAGGACTGCTGCCTGTTTAGTCTATGGCCGAATCTCTGAAGTGGCGCCAAATCAAAAATTGGGACAGTGATTCAAATCTCTGAATTGAACCACTGTCCCTTTGAAGAAAAAAAACAAAAAACAAAAAAATACCACACACAACAACAGCCCCGGCCAAACCGAATCCTCAGTGAATACTTGCCACTTTGAACAGGCTAAATATAGTTTCACTACATTTTTTTTACCCCATACATCTAGTGTGAAAAAAGAAAAGCAGGTAATAACAGTTGAGCTGAACCAACCTTTCCAAACTTCCCAGTATGTGGCTACAATACACTTGATAAGATTAAAAAGTAATGCTGGGGAAGAGAGCAAAACTTCTTAAAAGCTTGAACATTTTGCTTCTCTGCATTTTCTATGCCTTGCTATGTTTAGATTAACAGCTGTTGAAGAGCCTTTAACCAAAAATTAGCAAACTCAGACTCAAACTGAAATGAATACAACTCCCTCCATCTAAAATCTGATTTAAGCAACGCTCTGTTCACTACGTGGATATCAGGACTGAGACAATGTCAGATTGATTCGATTTTACAGAAAGCAAATAGAATGCACAATCAATCTCACAACAAATCAGTCAGGTCCCAGCCTCAAAATGTCTTAGCTAGTCACTTTCCAACACATGCATCTCCAAATACATTAAATCAATAAAATAAAACAATGCAAAGCCTGATAGTAATGATAAAAGAAAAGAAAGCAAATACAGTCCTAGCAATATTGTGCACAGCTCTGTCGGACCAAAATGAGATTTGCAGACAAATAATATTTGTTGTCTCTACAGCAAACAAACAAAAAAAATTACTCCATAAAATGGTGCAATTTTTATTGGATTAAAAAATATAATTTAAAAAGAAAATGAACCAGTAATTGGTAATGTGTAGGAAGTGTACCTGTGCCTCAATTCCCCTTCTATAAACTGGTTAACTGCACTTCCTCACTCCTAATCTTTTTGTCTTCCTATTTAAATAGGCAGGGAACTGCTTGCCAGAACATGCATGCACACAAGGTATATGCATACTGTAAGTCTGGCTCCTCATTCTGGAAAATAATCCAGTTCCACAGAGTAGAAACTATAATATATATATAAGCTAAACACCTGGAAAAAATTGTCCCTCCTCAGCTTTCCCATGCATACTTAGTCTTCTCCCTGCCTCTTCTGACCTGAATGGGCAACTCTGTTTTTACATGGTTGTAGATTCATAGATTGTAAGGGGCTGGAAGGGACCTCCTAAAATCATTGGGTCCAGCACCCCTGCAGTAGGCAGAAAAGACAACTGGGGTCAGGTGATCTCAGTGAGATGACCATCCAGTCTCCTTTTGAAGGAGAAGTGATTGTACCACCTCTGGAGGGAGTTTATTTCAGTCTGGACCAAGGTTCCCTCTAAGGTGCATGCACACACGGCTGCGCACAACTAGAAGTGCGGCCGCACACAGCCTTTTCAAGGCTGCGCACCAGGACAGGCTGGAGCCCAAACCTGGCGCAGACTGTGCCAGCTCCAGGGAAGTGCTCCACTTCCCGGCCCTGATGCGGGAGAGTGGAGCACTTCCCTGGAGCTGGCGGAGCCTGCGCCAGCTCCCTGCCCCAGCCTCCATCTCTGCTTTGCCTCATCTTGGAAGATCATGGAGTCCAGCCCCCTGCCCCAGGGGCAGGAAGTCAGCTGGGGTCACAGGATCCTAGCAAGAAAAACATCCAGGTGGGATGTTTGGAGGAGTTTCGCCAGAGATCCCATGATGACTTCAGCCAGCTCCTTCATCACTCTCAGACGAAGTTCACCCAGTCCTGCTGACTTATAAATGTCTACCTTTTCTAACTGATCATACACCCATTCAACATCAACAGTAGGAAGGTGGTCATTCCCACCATGCCCATTCTAAACCTTATCTTTCCTCTTAGTCTGGTGAAATACCAAAGGAAAGTAGTCATTCAGGAGAAGCAAGGTGGGTAAGAGTGCTCAGAAACTCCCTTGGCTCAGCAAGGGCATTCAGGAATGCCTGAGGACTAAAAGGGGGGCGTACAACCAGTGGAAGGGAGGAGCTATCACCAAGGAGAAGTACTCCTCCTTGACCCGGGAGTGTAGGAGGGCTATTAGGAAGGCCAAGGTAGAGATGGAGCTCAGGCTAGCGTCCGGGATTAAGGACAACAAAAAGTCCTTTTTCAAGTACACTGGGAACAAGAAGAGGGCACCAGGCAATGTAGGGCCCCTGCAAGATGCAAACGGTAATCTGGTGGCCACGCCAGACAAGAAAGCTGATATTTTTAACAGTTTCTTTGCCTCTGTTTTCTTGAACAGGGACCAGGATATCCCACCTACCAGAGGTAGGGACAATCTTGGGGATAGCTCTATCAAGCCTTCAGTCAGTGCAGATGTAGTTCAGGATCTTCTGGAAGGGCTAGACATTTTTAAATCTGCAGGTCCAGATGCCCTCCGCCCAAGGGTGTTGAGGGAGCTGGCAGGGGTCATCGCGGAGCCCTTGGCCTGGCTGTATGAGCATTTGTGGTCATCTGGCCAGGTACCAGGGTATTGGAAACTGGCTAATGTGGTCCCAATTTTCAAGAAGGCAAAGAAGAAGGACCCAAGTAACTACAGGCCTGTAAGTCTCACCTCGGTGCTCAGGAAGATCTTGGAGAGAATCATCAAGGAGCACATCTGTGGGGGGCCTGCAGGGGAGATCATGCTCAGGGGCAATCAGCATGGGTTCATCAAAGGCAGGTCCTGCCAGACCAACCTGATTGCCTTTTATGACCAAGTAACTAAATCCTTGGACAATGGTGTCACCGTGGACGTAGTCTTTCTAGACTTTGAGAAGGCCTTTGACACGTTCTCTCACCCCATCCTCATCAATAAATTAAGCAACTGTGGCATTGATGCCTGCACAGTTGGATGGGTAAAAAATTGGCTGATGGGGCACACCCAGAGAGTAGTGGTGGATAGGTTGTACTCAACCTGGTGAGATGCGAGTAGTGGAGTAACCCAAGGGCTTGGTTTTTGGGCCCGTACTGTTTAACATCTTCATCAGCAACTTGGACGAGGGGGTGGAAAGCACACTGTCCAAATTTGCTGATGACACTAAGATCATGTGGGGCAAGGTGGACATGCTTGAAGGGAGACAGAGGCTGCAACTAGATTTAGACAGACTACAAAAGTGGGCAGATAAGAACAGGGTGGGGTTCAACGTAGACCAAACCAGGGTGCTGCACCTTGGGAGAAGGAATCCACAGCATACACACAGGCTGGGGAGTTCCCTTCTTGAAAGCACAGAGATGGAACAGGATCTTGGAGTCATTATTGACTCCAAGATGAACATGAGCCGCCAATGCCAGACCACAGCCAGCAAGGCCAGCCATACCTCGTCATGCATCCAAAGGTGCATCTCAAGCCAGTCCAGAGAGGTGATACTCCCCTCTATGCGTCTTTGGTGAGGCCGCAGTTGGAGTACTGCATCCAGTACTGGGCGCCACACTTCAAAAAGGGATGTGGCCAGCCTGGAGAGGGTTCAGAGGAGGGCCACCCGCTTGGTGAGAGGGCAGCAGGACAGGCCCTATGAGGACAGACTGAAGGACCTGAACCTGTTCAGCCTCAGCAAGAGGAGGTTGAGGGGGGGACCTGATGGTTGCCTACAAGCTCATCAGGGGAGATCAACAGCAAATAGGCAGAGCTCTTTTCTCCCCAGCACCACCTGGGGTGATAAGGAACAATGGTCATAAGCTGCTGGAGAATAAGTTTAGGTTAGAGATCAGAAGGCAATATTTTACAGTTAGGGTGGCCAAAATCTGGAACCAACTTCCCAAGGAAGTGGTCCTCGCCCCTGCCTTGGGCCTATTCAAGAGGAGGTTGGATGATCACCTGTCTGGGGTCTTGTGAACCCAGCATTCATTCCTGCCTATGGCAGGGGGTCAGGCTAGATGATCTGTTCAGGTCCCTCCTGACCCTAGCTACTATGAAACTATAATACCCATTAACATCTCCTGGGAGATTGGCAAATTAGGTTCAAATCCCCCAGAGAAGGGGATTGAATCTGGGCATGGGCTCCAACTATTAGAAGTAAGAGGGGCAGCATTGCCTGCCACTCCAGTAGTTTTGTAAATCTACTCCTTCATTTCCTTGACTTGTAATACAAGTGCTAGCAACTTGGTGCCTTAAAATTGCCAAAATTGTTTCAAAGTTTCCAAAATGTTTTAGTACTTCCATTTTGGCTGAAACTATTTGGTGAATTCAACCAGAATTAATTATTTACTGAAACACCTCTCCAGCTCCACCCACAATCTCATTTCATCATCCTATTGGGGAGGCCAGGAATGCGCTCTATAGGACATTTCTGTTAAAACGTACTTGTGGGTACCAAGAATGACAGGGATATGACCAACCCCTAAACATTACAGCTGAATACTTTATCAAAGGCTCCAAGGGAATGAGTCTTGCTTAGCTTTTCAGTTCAGCTCCACATAATCTATTGCGCTGCTATACTAGGCTGAGAGGTGTAATCATTCTTCATTAGTGTTCTAAAAACTGCTCTTGAGATTGGATGAGCTAGCTGGAAATTACAGGAAAATGAAAGAGCCCAAACCTAAAAGCCTCCCCTCAAATAAAGAAAAAATCCTTTGCCCAAAGAATTTCCCATTGTTTCTCTACTAGACTTGAAGTGGAGCATGAAACCATAACAATAAAACTCAAATTCTTCCCTTCATAAACTAAGGTACAAGATTGAGAGTGGGGGCAGTAAGGAGGTGCAGGAGAAGGGGGAAAATAGACACACATACAAAAAAATTAAAGTATTAACCAAAGAAAGAATCAACATACCTTCTGCTTGGTGTTTTGCTTCAAGCTGATACAGGACTGACTTCTGGGCTATGAAAGAAAGAAAAAGAAGACATGAAGACTAATTCAGTTTAGGCTAAAATACTTCAGAAAAACCTTGATTACAGTCAGGTTAAAGTTTCCCTAAAAGCATGGAATGCAACAGCTCACTTCGTTTTCAACAGGTGCTGCTGAATGCTGATCACGCTGCAAAATCCAGCCAAACACTCCATCTGGCAGTCATTTATCCCGTTGGGATAAAACCGGGGTAGCACACATGGGTGTACAATGTCCAAAGACAACTTAAAAACTGTGCGCCGACTACACGATAGCCCAAAAGCAGCGGAAACCCCACACAAGGGGATTCTGTATCCCTGCTTCCCCATCTCAAGGACAAGAGTTTCTAAAGATGACTGTACAAACTGTACAAAGACATGTAAGGAACCTAGATAGAAGATGTTTAGTTTAGGGGTTCCATACACAGCCCACATCAACCTAGCCAAAACCCTAAATGAGTGAAAAAGGAGTAAGCCACTTCTTTGCCTTTCTCCTCACCATGTCTTACAATATTGGCCACATCCCTGCTACCTGGATAGCCTACTTAGCTGAGGTCATTGGTTGTATGTCATCCTTCAGCTTCAGCACCAGTGAACAGATTAAAGCCATTTCAAATATTCTTTGCTCTTTCCCAGAACTGGTCCCTGTAACACCGGGTAGTGTTTTTTTCTGCCTAAGGACTATGTGATCAGGCTTTAATATATGTTGTTCTCTTTCCTAGATCTCCCCTCTCATTGCTGTACTTCATTTAAAACGGAGACCTACGGACAGTAAGGTCACCAGCTCTCTCATGCCGTGACTGGGGGCACCAGACAGTGGCATCAGTGCTCACTATGCTAATCATGGCAGGTACCACACAGAAGCTTCAAAAGATTTTTCAGATGATTGATGATATGCTCAGATTTTAATCTACCTCTTCTAAGAGAAGTGATAAGGAACAGAGCATTGGGGTCTGACAATAAAGCCCGAGTCCTTATTTGCATCCGTTTTTAAAAAGTACAAGGAAAAGCACCATGGCCCAAACCAGCATCTCAGATTTATTATGAGCAACTTCAACAATATCACTCACAAATCAGGATTTGACCCTTGGTGCCTTGACTCTGTAGAGCTGTTTGCTCTTCTGCGTGCACGCTTGATCTCTTTCTGTAGGCAAAATAATTTGCAGGTATAAACTCATCAGCCTTCTGTTGGTTTAAAGCCCCAGTACTCAGCTGGTCTTTTATCCTTTAAGAGACTACCACATTAACTGGAATATATTTTAGAGTTTGTTGTAAAGAGTTTTACAACTATGGCAAACATGGTTGAAAAAAAGTGATAGTCCAATAAACAAATAAGGATTCTAGTTTCACACTCTTCCCCTTTTTTATTAACCTCAAGGTGTCTATGCCTCATACATGCCGTGTCTTCCTACCAAAAGGACAGTTCCAAGCATGACTGGCATACTGAGCATTGTATCCTGTTCTAGATATATTGTTTACACTTGTTGCTACTCCCATAGGGCCTCCTGTAAAAAGAAAGCTTTTGCAAACTAGTGAATCAACCTTTAATAGCAAGCTATAATAAAATATATAGAACTAAAGAAGGATTCAGAGCATGGATGTTCTTAAACTACACTACTGTCATATGATTGCATTCTGCCCTAGGGACATGCCTACAACTCCCAATACTACATGCAACCCAAGAGAGAATTTGACTTTATTGACATTTTCTGCAGTTGGCTATTTCACAGCAGGTGTTACCCTATCACCACAGGATTAAGCAAGAAGGTAAACTATGGATGCTATGTGTAAATGCTTGGGAGCAGAAGTATATATTTTTCTTTTTACTTGTTCTAAAACATATTATGCAGGCATCATTGTTCACTTCAATGCTTTATAAAATCACTTGCAAGAGCATCCTCTTCTTGTGTTCTTTTGGATCAAGTAGTGAGTGTATTGATTGGCTGAGGCAACTGGAAGAAATATAGAAGATTCAGGGGCAGAGCCAGAAGGACTGCAGTGGCATGGCTACACCTCCTGTTGGCCTGGACCACACCTTGGGAGCTTCTGGGGACTTTAACAAAGTCCTCAAAGCAAATGAGAATCCCACTCTTCCCTCCATGCTCAGAGTCGCATCCTTTCCCCTGCCCTGCCCACCACTGCTGCTTTCCCTAGTGTCCTGGAGTGGATGTGGGGGGAGGTACTTCAAATCTGTTCCCACCTGCTGCAAGAGGGCTATGTGGGGGCTGGGCTCATCTGGGACAGCAACAGTGGCAGTGGCAATAGGCAGAGGAAGATTATCCTTCCCTGGACCTGCTCCCAGGTGGGAATGGCCAGGTGGGGGAACCCACACCACTCACCACTGTCCCTGTGCCAGCTGAGCCCAGCCCTCATTCAGCCCATCTCAAAACAGGCAGGAGAGGCTCCGAAGCTTCCCCTGCTCAGGACAGTACAGAAAGCAGCAGCACTGAGTGGGTGAAGGTGTAAGAGGACAGGAGAGGATGCAACTCTGAAAATGGGATGGAAAGTAGGGGAGTCTTAATTGCTCTGTGGACTTTAAAAAGTCCCTGAAGGCTCCCACAGCACAGTCTGCTTGCAGCAGTGGGTGGGAGATGGGGAGGAGGCTGGGATCAAGGATGCAGCCACCTCTACAGTGCAGTCCTGGAACAGGGGTGGGCAAGACAACACTATCACAACCATTTTTTCAGGAATAGTAGCACATACCATGTTCCAAAGACGGAACTCCAACCCCAGAAACCGATTCTAGTTAAGACTAGGGTTGGCAAGCCAGTCAATTGGACCAGTTAAATATTGTCCATTGACCAGGTCAATTGACTGCCCATTTTTTGACTGGTCAGAGATTATAGCAATTTTACCCCCCCCCCCCAAAAAAAAACTACAATTTTTTTGTAGTTTTTTGACAACAACAAAAAAAATTGATTTTTTTCATATTTCTTAATGGAAAGTTTGTGTTTTTCTGTGTGTTATTTGGACTTGTTGGCAATTTTGACCAATATTTGACCTGTCAAATACTTAACTCTAGTTTTAAAAGATTCAGACAGACACACAGCTAACACTTGCTTTTTGCATAAGTAGCTATTACACAAGCTAGGAATAGGCCATTTCTTCCAAAAAGACCAGCTTTTATAAGCAAGAAAAAAAACTCATAAGGCTATGTGTAAGAGCACTGCTCCTGTTATAGTATTATTAGAGCCAATCAGTAGCAAAAATAGCACCTATGAGGCTCCAAACCTTGAATACTTTGAACATGGGATTAAGTTTCCCAGGAAACTATTTACTGGCTCTAGCCCAATTAAGCATAGAAAATTGCCTCAGGAACCTAATAATAGTTGTGACTTACTTGTTGTGTGACTTTGGTCATGTAGACCCTCAGCCTCTATTTCCTCATCTGTGAAATAAAATAGTTTTTATGTACCAATCCAGCCACAAAATACACGTAAAGTGATATATAGCATAATGCTGTAGCTTTAAACTTCTGCAGACTCAAGGCACATATAATTAGATTCGAGGCAACCTTCAGAAAATGCCAGCTCTTAGCTTTCAGTTGTTTTTTTGACTACGGAAATATAATAAAGCAATTCTTCTGTTGCAAAGAGCTGAGAAAGACCACAACAGGTCAGGATTCCCATCTGAAATCTCTGGGTTTATCTTGTGAACCATGTATAGGTGTTTGCACACCTAATATTCGGAGAAGCCCTTAAAAGGGATCTTGCAGCACCCCAGGGTGCTGCTGCACCCTGACTGAGAATCACTGCCATAAGCATAGAAATATTAAATCCCATGACAGAGATGAGATAGCACTCACTGGGTGGTCAACACATTCATTGAAGTGCCATAGCTGCTGCATATTAATTTTAGTACTTGGATAACCAAGTATTAAAATCAATGCATAGTAACATACTACAGCACAGTAGCTACTACCCAGATTTTTTCTGATGCCAACTGCACAGTAGCCTAATGCTACTGCACAGTAGCATATTAGCACAGGTTTTGCCCAACACACTACTGCACAGTGTTATCCAGCTATTGTGCAGTTAACGTCTCATGTAGAAACACCCACTACCCCTTTCGCACAGCCAGGGAGAAGAGCGAGCTAACAATTCATTACAAAAAATAATGCTTTAAAAAAAATAAATAAATTTAAAAAAAAAATGTTTGCTCAGTTCCCTGGTTTTTAAATCAGCTTCTCCTGTAACATCAGAAAATGATGGCAGGCAGGACTGTTCTACATGTAACCTATGCCATCACAGCTTCTTTCTTTGACCAGGGTTTTCATTTGAGTACATGGAAGGCTGTAGAAACCTCTTACTGCTCATGTATATTCAATCCTCAACTCTAAAAAGAGAAACTTGCCTGTTCTGCAAGCCTTACAATCATGAATAAATAATAGACCTCTAAGAGTCTATCCCTCTAATAAAAGTCAAGGGTAGCATGTCACTTAGGCACATCAGTTACTAGGTTATATCCATTTAAACAAAATATGATAACTATGAAATAGGGATCTATTAAAAATAACCTGAACATTCATAAAAAATGTAAGTGTTAAATATACATGTTTAATAATG
Source organism: Alligator mississippiensis (assembly GCF_030867095.1). NCBI lineage: Eukaryota > Metazoa > Chordata > Crocodylia > Alligatoridae > Alligator > Alligator mississippiensis. Next base: position 145,801,139 of record NC_081825.1, read on the forward strand.
TACACTGGTTCATACAGTTCATCCCTACAGACAGGAAGGAAAGCAATGCAGACATCTAAATAGTTTAGTTTCACTGGCATATTAATTCCTAGTGAATTGAACTGCCAATATCTTTGCCAAACAACTTTCTCACGTCATTTGTTGAATCATGCAACCTCTTATTCCTATGAATAACTCGTAGTAAAAGGGTGGGAGGTACTGTTGGTACAGTATAATTTAAAGATTTATAATTTGGCAGTGAATGTTGAAGTCTAAGATAGGAGATTCATGTACTCTGGATTCAAACACATTTATGGATAATTAATGTCTTGGAGACGAATGCTTAGAATTGTCTGAAAACACAAAATCTGCCTGGCAAATTGCCTAGAAAGCCTCAAACACAGTTGATCAGTGGTAATGTGAGGAAAGCCAACGTTTGGAACTTGAAGGGGAAGATGCAAAGTGTGAGAGCCTGCTATCATGATTCACTTCCGAGAGGTTGACAGAAAATCACTTGAATCCAGCACATCAGATCAAAGGTATTGTGGGACAGAATCACCAGGGAGGAGTGGGGGCACATTTAGTTCATGCCACCCTCTCAGCAACCCTCAGAGAGCAACAGCAAAAAAGACCCAGCCTACTGTACCCAGTTGTCTATCTCAACAGTAGTATGAGTCATGCTGTTGGCTTGAAGCCAAGATTGAAAAGCAGCACTATCTAAATAGAACGTTTACATTGTGTATCTGCATTCAAAATAGTGGATCCGTGCACCCTCTATACAGGGGGCAGAAACTTATCACCATATCATCAATTCACCTGCCCCAGACTCACCACTTCTATCCTGATCCCAAGCCTGACAGTCCCTATTCCAAGCCTAGTCTGTACCAAACACTGCATAAAGCACTCAGCCTCATCACCTGACCCAGCAGAAGGGAAGAGGAGATGGACATCTACTAGTAAAGCCATGGGATGCTATCCCACTTATTGTTTCAATGAACTTTGGGCACTTGAGCATGGGGGGTTGAATGCTATTATTTATGCTTAAGTCCTTGAAAACCCATTAATGCACCTACTTTTGTAACTACTACCATCTAACCCTTAATATTGTCACATAAAAACCAGCAAAGAGGACAACTCATCCAGCCTTTGCATTAACAGTTTTTCAGGGGCTTGAGTAGGATGGAATAGGATCACACTTAAGCACCTAAATCTACTCACACATACAATAGATGGAATAGAATCTGGTCCCATTGCTCATCTCTCTTCATAAACCCCCCTATAAGCCCTGTCCACATGAGAGACAAAACATAGCCCAAGAGATCCCTCCAAGTACAAGAGTAAATGCTCAATAAACCTCCTACTTGTCATATTCAGCAAGTTATAGCAATATTACTACCTACCTACCAGTAGCTAGCTGCTCTGTTTATATAAGCAGCCCTGGATCTAAAATGGCTGCCACAATTAAGCACCTGCTGGCTGCTTGGCTAGGCCCTTAAAGTGGCAGGCACCAACAGTGCCCTGCCACACAAATAAAGAGTGGAGTCATTTAGGAACATGTTCACTTATTCCTGCTACAGTCCACTTGGTACCAAGTTATCAGCCTCTCCAGAATCAAAGGCATTTGAAGTTCTAAGCAGTAGACAGGTCGCAGGGATTTCTTGATGCACTTGGGGAAAGACTGGAGCTGAACTAATGAGTTGTCATTTTAATTATTTAACACACATTAAACTCCAGGCAATGCACAGAGTAGGGAAGCAGAAATGCCATTCATGGGCTTTCTGGCACAACAAACACAGCTGTGCAGTATTTATAAATCACTTTAGCGAAAGTGAAGTAACCCTGTGCTACTCAGTCTAGCTCCTTTTGAAAAAGAGAAAGTGAAGCATATGCAACTGCTGAGCTGAAAGGGAAATATATAGCATTGCACAGAACTTTCTTTTTCAAACGCTGCCAGATAGCCAGATAGTAGGGGAAGTCCTGGCCCCGCTGAACTCAATGTGATTTCTGTCATCAATTTCAGCAGATTCAGGTTTTCACCCACTACCCTTGGGCAGACTATCAGCTACAAAAATAAAATAGCTGTGAGGCAGGCAGAATATTCCCTTTCTCCACTGTATACAACACCTCTGGCTGCTAAAGACTTTAGGCTAGCACCCAGCTTAGAAGACAAAGTACAGGTACAGACAGTCCTGTCTATTAAGCATTAATTTAAGCCATGCCCAAACTGCTGCATGTTATCCAAACACATGGAGCAGGAAGAAAGCTTAATGCCACCTTTTGCCTTCACACTATCCCTTCCCCAAATACAGAATAAACAGAGAATCCAATGAACGTTTCCTGAAGGCACTGAAATCTCTCCCCATCTAATGCCTGTAGAACAATTCCCAGCACCAGGAAAGCACTTTACAATAAATAGGGCTAAGGAGGCAAAGTCATCTTGTATATTTATTATGCCACTTACACAAAACCAGATATGTTTTGCTAGCAAGAGTCCTGGTAAGCCTGCCTGCTGAATAATCACATTCTCCGTTTTAACCAAGAAGAGATTCCAAAGTCCACAGAGTTTCAGTGAAGTCCAAAAAAGAACAGATTTGTGTGTAGAAGCAACATGAAAGAATCCAGAAGCTATTGAAAGATAATTCAACAAGAAAAATGAGGACCAAAAATAACATACCTCATTGTGCTGTGGACTCATTCTAATGAACCACTTTAATTATCTTCTCATCCCAAATAGGTAGGGTCACAGTTTTGTCCCTTGAGGCATATATGAAATTCTCACCATCTTCAATGGAAATGGTTTGCATGGGCCTGAAGGCAGAATTTGGTTTTAAAATATATTGTTGCATGTCTTTAGCTGAATCACAACAGTAGCTTCTCTGGTAAACAAGTATTTTATTACATACTTGCTGGTAAACAAGCAAATAATTTGGAAAGATGGTAGCATCCATTTGGATTATCCATAGACTGTTGCACAAGAAAAGAAGACTGTTGAAAAAGAAAAACACTGTGGAGCTAATGGGCATTTACATACATGCTGCGAGTCTGCTCTGATGCGCTGGCAATCCAGCATATCAGAGCAGACTTGTTTCATCAAGTCTGCTGCAGTACATTACAGTTTCAGGTGTATGTGCAGTTTCTGGTATAAATTAGGGATCATCCCCCCACCAGTGTAAATGCCAGGTTTATACAGAGGTACAATCTAGCAGTCAGAGAACACAAGTAGGAGAGAGAAGCTCCCAGCTCCAAACTTAGCTCTGTTATCAGCTTCCCCTCTAACCCTTTCACCAGCTGTTTGCCCACTTGCCCTCAACGTTCCATCCTTAAAGCTGGAAATGCTTCTTTCCTCATCTACCTCAGTGTGTTCTGGGAACTACTTCCAATCATTAGAGTCTAGAAAGTATTTGGAAGAGGAAACTGTTATGTAAATGCTAGCTTTGATATAAAAAATAAAGTTGTATTAAAGCATGCCCTATTCTTGTAAGACTTCTCCATCTATTAAACTGTTCTCATCAAGCAGGAAATTCACAATATATAGATGGGTTCCTGGTCCTTGCTAGAGAACAGCATATATGCTGTAGACTTGTTTCTATCACACTGGAATCATTACAGTTGGTTTTAGGGACAGAAGTTACATATAAACCAGTTTAATCAGAGACCGGTTTAAAACATGTAACAGAACAGATGTTCAGTGCACATAAACTAGTTTCAAAATGGCTGAAACTGGTTTAAGATGAACCTGGTTGAATGTAGTATCAGACTTAACTGGTTTAGGTCACAGTTTATAAAACTTCTGCCCCAGACCTGAGGAAGGGTACCTTATGCACAAAAGCTTTTCCAAGATCTCTCCCAAGATATCACCCCAAAATACCCTTGCCTCCTGCACCTCTTCTTTCAGCATTTTTGGGACCCCAACTGCTCCATGATGACAAGTACACCAGGGATTAAGGCATGTATTCCTTATGGAAAAAATACTGCCTTTTCCTTAGCCACAACCAAAACATAGCAATCCTGCTCCATTTGCCCAAAGTTTAATGTATTGCAGATAATTAAAATGTCAGCTGTGGAGTGTTTCTTCCTGGGTCTAATGATAGCACAGTTCTTTCATATAGATCCCAATCCAATCCAGCCAACTGCAGAGTTACCTGATAAGGCTAACTGAATTTTGCAAAATATAATAAACTATTTCACTTCTAGCAGAATAAAAAATATTTTATTACAAATTCTTCATATATAAAAAAACCTTTTGCTGGATTTCAAATCAGAATCTTTTGTGAAATAAGAAAATTTTATCAACTAGGCAGCATCTTTCCTCGGCTACCATGGGTTTAAATTAGTTGCAAGACAGGTAGATGATTGTGCAATGGAGATATGTTACCAGTGCACATGGACAGAATTCTATACAGGCAGTCCTCAGACTTACAGCACAACTGGTTCCTGAAAACTATCTTAAGTCAAAACATCATACTTTGGAACCAATTTTCCCATAGGAACAATGTTATAAGTGAGTGATTGGTTCCTTTACAATGCTTGATACAGCTGCGTCCAGCTGATAAGTCTATTGTAGTGGAAGGGGAGGGAAGGGATGTAGGGGGGCAGATAAACACCCCCATAGTGAAGGAGGGATTAGGACAGGGGCTGGGGCAAATGCTGCCCAGCCGGGACGGGGCGGGGCAAAGGACAAAGACACAGCTCATCAGGGGGGTGCGGGGAGGAGGGGCCACTCCTGCCACTGCCAGATCTGCGTGGGGCGGATGAGGCTGGGACTGCACCATGCTGTACTCCAGGCAGGTGGTAGGGGTTATGGGGGGGCTAAGGTGAATTTTCAGCTGGCTACAGTTGCCCCATAGCCCCCGCTTTGCCACCTGCCATGCCCCATTTTGGGGGCACATGCCCCCCCCCCATGACTCCCAGTGTTTGCCCAGCTGGGGGTGAGACTGGGTGTCACAGGATGAAAATTCACTGTAGCCCCCCCATAGCCCCTGTTGCCCACCTGGAGCGCAGTGTGCTGCAGCCCCAGTCCCGCCTGCCCTGTGCAGATCCAGGGGCACAAAACCCCCTTCCAAGCTCTCCCAGGCAAGTGGCGGCAACAGAGGCAGGAGCTGCCAGATGAGCAGCTCCCAAACAAGCAGCATGCAGCGGAGGGAGCCAGGCCCCCCCGTGCCCCTCGGATGAGCCGTGCCTTCATCCCATGCCCCCCAGCCCTGGCTGAGCAGCACTTGCCCCAGCCCCTCCTTCACTGTGGGACCCAAGGTCAGCAAGAAGCCCTGCTCCTTGGAGGTGGCGACAGCAGCAGCATGGGGTGGTAGCGGAGGGGGATGGAGGGGATGGCAGGGCACCAACATAACAGTGGGGACAGAAGAGACAGAGGGAACAGAGAAGGGGGGGTGAGGCCAGCACTGCTGGCCTCGCCTACCCTCTAAGCCCTGCTCCTTGGAAGTAAAGGTGGCAGGGGGTGGTCGTGGCATAGCACTGGCCTCACCCTCACCCTCGCCCCCCCTTCGTCCCTACTATCATTCTTGATGAGCTACTCATCAGTCTTTACTATAAGTGGGATTGCAGTTTCAACTACCTTCTTATCTGCACTACAGTAGCATCTAGAAAGCCCAAGAGAGCAAATCCATTTTATGAGAGATTGTACATATGCATAACACAAGACACTATCTGTCCTGGAAATCTTAAAATCTGAATGGTTAGAATAAACAAAGGACAAGACAAAGAAAACATTATTATCCCAATTTACAGGCAAGGAAACAAGGTAAGAGTGAGAATAAGAGATTTGTCCAGGGTCACATGGAAAGTCTGTGTCAGAAACAGAGAAGTCCAGAATCCTAATATCTTCCATCACCCTTCATTTCAAAACCTAAATTCCAAGACCACTGTTGTTCTTAAATCTGTTTCCTAGCAGTTTCCTAGATACATGCAAAATTGCTAGGCAAATTCAACTTAACTGACCACATACACTAACAGAAGGAATAATCTAGAAGTCAGTGGGAATTTTGCTCAAGCTGTAAGTGCAGCACCAGACATATAGATTGAAGTTTAACAAATAAAGCAATCTACATGCCAGTGTTATTTGTTAGGAAAGAGCAGCCATATGGCTATGGAGGCTTCTTTCTAAAACAAGAACACTAACAATCTTGCGTGAATTATATGAACTTTTTTGTTGCTTTTAAATAAAAATATTGTGTCTAAAATAAAAGGAGTTACCAGAAAGATTATAAAAGTATTACTGGAGGTTTTCAGTTAGTAACAATTAGCTTTTACTAACCACTTCGCTCAAATGTAATTTAATCTTTGAAAATGGTTTTTAGAATTTTACGGACCATTTTGAAACAATGAAAGGGGGGGTTTATTGTGATTATTTGAAAGAAAAAACATTTTGCCATTTCAAAATATTTGAATAGCTAGCAATAGTAACAAAAATAGGCTTACTTACCTTACATATTTAATATAATGCATCAATCAAGCAAAAAAATCTGAGATAAAAACAGCTATTAAGTTTGGATGCCCATTTTGAGGTACCCAATTTTTCAGAGTTCTTAGTTTTGTATGCCACATAATACATTCAAAGTACAACTCCTGATGATTTTAGCTGCAGTTCCTGAGTGCCTAGCATCTTCAAGGTCTGATGTTGGACACCTAAAAAATGAGGAAGCTACCACAATATAATGCCATGTAGACACTACCTTGCACCTGCACAAGTTCAATTCAAGTAATTTGTCCAGTATCACATGCCAATACTGTGACAGAGACAAAGACAAAATCTAGTCCCCCAGGACAGTGTTTAACTGCCTTAAACATGAAACACTAGGTTCTTAAAGGCTAGAAGAGATGGTTGGATCATCCTGTGACCTCCTGTGCATCAAAGACCTTTAACATTTTATAATCATCTTCACTGTTAAAAAATTATACCTAATTTGTCATTTGAATTTGTCTGACTCCTGCTTCCAGTCACTGGCTTTTGATTTGGCTTTCTCCACTAGATGTTCTCTCCATGTTTAAGGCCAAGTACAGACATTACACATAAACCAGTATAAGTGACTGAAAACTAGTGTACACCCAGAACAGAAAGGAAATTTGGTGCACATAGACTGGTCTAGAATGGCAGAACCCACTCTAAGATAAATCTGGATCGATGTACACTCTTACATAATTGATTTAGTTTAGACCAGTGCATTGAACTTCTGTACCAGATCCCTTATCAATTCATGTTAGGTTGCTGTCCATCAGTATCCCATGCACCTTGGATGACCCCCAATAGCCCCTCCTTGCAGGGAGACACACTAGCATTTGCCCCATGCACATCTGCTCTAGCCACCACCCAACAGGATGTCACAGAGCCAAGCCAGCACAGACCCTCTTCCTAGCCCTGCTTCTTGACTCTGGCCATTTGTCAGACACAGGCAGGTGGGGACGGGGGGTGGTCTGTATCCCTGCACAAGACCCAGCACGTGGCAGAAGGCCACCTCTGTTTCTCCCTAGAAACTCTGCTCTGTGACAATTTGGTTAGCATAGGCCCTGCAGAGAGTACACACCTTACCCTCTCTCTTTAGATAGGAATGTATCCAGCTCAGGTTGAGGGAGGGGTGAAACATGCTCCCTCTGCCTACGTGACTGGCATCACATACCTGGGTGAAGGGCTTGGGCTACCTGGTGGGCTAAAGACTGCCAGTATGCCCAGCAACCAGAGATGCCTTTCAAATTAGTTGGCTGACAGTCTACAGGTGCTGGCCTCCATTGGACCAGGTAAATGAGGTCATAAGGGCTATATAGATTTCATAGACATTAGGGCTGGAAGGGACCTCAGAAGATCATCGAGTCCAGCCCCCTGCCCCAGGGTCAGGAAGCCAGCTGGGGTCATAGGATCCCAGCAAGATAAGCATCCAATTTTCTCTTGGAGGCATTCAAAGTAGGTGTTTGAACCACCTCTGATGGCAGGCTATTTCAGACCTTGGGGGCTTGGATAGTAAAGAAATTCTTCCTTATGTCCAGTCTGAAATGGTCTTGCAGTAGTTTATAACTGTTCAACTTCATCATCCCTTGGGGCGCTCTGGTGAACAAATGTTTCCCCAGATCCTGGTGGACACCCCTGATAAACTTATAGGTGGTCATCAGATCACCCCGAGCCTCCACTTTTCCAGGCTAAAGAGCCCCATAGCTCTCAGCCTGTCATTGTAAGGTCTGTTTTCCTGACCTCTGACCATGTGCGTGGCTCTTCTCTGGACTCTCTCAAGCTTCTCCACATCCTTTTTGAATTGTGTAGCCCAAAACTGGACACAGTACTCCAGCTGCGGCCTCACCAAGGCAGAGTACAATGGGAGAATGACGTCCTGGGATTTGCTTGAGAAGCATCTATGGATGCAAGCCAGCGTTTTGATTGCTTTACTAGCCGCAGCATCACATTGAAGGCTCATGTTCATCTTGTGAAGAATCATGACCCCCAAGTCCCTTTCATCCATAGTGCTAGCCAGTGTAGCACTGCCAAGCCTATAAGGATACTGCGGGTTTTTCCTCCCAAGGTGGAGGACCTTGCATTTTTCGGCATTAAACACCATCAGGTTCTCATCCACCCATTTCCTGAGCCTGCCAAGGTCAGCCTGGATCACCCTCCTGATACCCCAAAGTTTGGTATCATCAGCGAACTTGGCCAGTCCGCTTCTGACTCCAATGTCCACATCATTAATGAAGATGTTGAACAATATGGGTCCAAGGACAGAGTTTTAAGGGACCACACTAGTCACAGGGCACCATGACGATTGACTTCTGTCAACCACCACCCTCTGGGTCCAACCACAGAGCCAATTCCCCAGCCAGCAGATCGTGATGGACCTGAGGCCATAGTTGGCCAGTTTTGCCAAGATGGGATACAAGATCGAAGGCTTTTTTAAAGTCAAGATATACGACAATCTCCTCTTCCTTGTCCAGGCAATAGGTCACCTGGTCATAAAAGGAAATAAGATTGGTCAAGCAAAACCTACCCGCAACAAACCTGTGCTGGCTATCCCTCAGGATGTTGCCATTGGCCAGTTCATTAAGAATGGCCTCTTTGATAATCTTTTCTAAGACCTTTCCTAGGATAGAGGTCAGGCTGATGGGCCTGTGTAACAGGGGGCCTGCTCGGGGCCTTTCTCAGACAGCCCACTCACCTGTTCCTGGGCCAACCACCCACATTCTCGCCCACCACACCTTGTTGGTATAATTAGTTAGTGGATGTTAATAAGCAGGAGGCTGCCCATGTACTGCCCTGATGCCAGGGGACACTATCTGCAGCTCCATTCTTCCCCTACACCACAGCCCACACCTCACAGATAGAATCTAGATATTCTCATCATCACCGGCCCCCACACTGGGCCCCAGAACCCTACTATTGAACCCCACCTGGATTCCTCCCTTCAGGCGGACTCTTCCACCGTCATACCAGGCACCATAGCTCCCTGAACTGATCCCCCTTCGGGTGTGATCCCCCACTGGGACCTTCAGCTCTCTAGCCCTGGCCCACCTCCAGGCCAGTCAGGACCCCAGGCCCTCAGCTCTTGGGCGTTCCTCATGGTGGGCCCCTGGCCCTTTGACCCTTCTGGTCCTGGCCCCAGCATGGGCCAGTCAGGGGGAGTTCAGACAGGCCTGAATCTATGGCCCTTTTCTCACTCTCTGGGCCCTCCAAACAAAGGGGTCACTCACCTGGTCATGGGGGCTAGGGGTTAAGGTGCCCCGACCTGCCTTTCACAGAGGTGGTAACTGGCTTGGCATTTCCTTGCGGCTCCCACACCACTGAGAACCCCACCAGGCCACCCGCTCCTGGCAGGGTACAGTTTTAGGTCATACCCAGGGCCAGGAGCCTCCTTACCATCCCCTACAGCTCCTCCCTTACCTCCAGATGATACCCACAGCTCTGCAGCCAGGCAATGTTGTTGCCTGGCCTCCTGCATCAGAACTGCCCCGTTTTATATGGGCAGCCCTGAATCTAAAATGGCTGCCCTAATCAGGCACCTGCCAGCTGCTACCTTCTGGCCCTTAAGGTGGCAGGCACAAACAGTGCCCTGCTACAGCCTGTAATTTGCCGGATCCACTTTCCTCCCTTTTTTGAAGATAGGCACCACATTGGCCTTCTTCCAGTCATCGGGCACTTCACCAGAGCACCAGGAGTTCTCCAAGATCCATGCCAGGGGCTGAGCTATGATGCTAGCCAGCTCCTTGAGTACCCAGGTGTGCAGATTGTCAGGGCTGGCTGACTTGAAGGTGTCCAGCCTCTCAAGGTGTTCCTTCACAAGGTCAGCATTGATTGAGGGCAAGGAATCTCCCTCACTTGGGCCTCCCTGTCCCATGATGGGCAGAGGCGGCCCATGGGACTGGTGAAAGACCGATGCAAAGTACCCATCTAGTGGGTTGGCTTTTTCCTGGGTGTCATTCTTCAGTTGTCCCATCTGGTTTAGCAGGGGTTCAATGTTGCCCTTGCTTTTCCTCTACTCCCCACATATCTAAAAAAGGATTTTTTATTATCCTTGATCCTAGTAGCCAGTTGGAGTTCTGTTGCAGCCTTGGCTTTCCTGGTTTGCTCCCTGCAGGTCTGGACCAGTGGAGGAATATTTCTCCTTGGAGGTGGATCCCATCCTCCATCCTTTGTAGGTCTTTCTTTTTAGATGCAGGAGGTCCACTAGTTCCTTGCTGAGCCAAGAGGGCTGCTGTGCTCTTTTGCTGCCTTTCCTCTGAGATAGAATAGCCTTAGCTTGTGCATCTAGGATTGCTCCTTTGAGGAGCAACCACCCTTCCTGAACTCCCCTCCCCTTTGGCCCCCTTGGGGCCTTAGAGCCTCACCAACAAGCCTCCTAAGCTTATCAAAGTCAGGTTTCCTGAAATCAAGGACTTTTGTATTGCTGACCAACTTGCCAGATTTACAGCGAATGGTGAAGGTGATCAGGTCATGGTCGCTGTCACCCAGCTTCCCATCAATTGTTAGGTCACCAATTAGGTCATCCCCAGTTGCCAGTACCAGGTCGAGCAGCACTTTACCTCTCATCGGCCCGTAGACTTCTTGAGTCAGATAGAGGTCATCCACACACGACAGGAAGCTTTGCGACTGCTCAGATTTGGCCGAGCACTCTTCCCATGAGATGTCTGGGTAGTTGAAGTATAAGTTAAAGACTGTTCAGGAGGAAGGGGCAGCAGCCATGAGGAAGACTCAGAGAGAGAGAAGAGCTGGACCATTTGAAACTTGGTCTCTCTCTCAAAATTCATGATCAAAGGAACTGCCTGCTTCCAGAGGAAATCTCCACCTGCCTCTGGATGATACTTGGGAGTAAGCTAGCTGAGATCTAACTAGATGTATAGCTTGCAGTAACTCAGATGCATGATCAAAGGCTACTCCAGCCACCCTGTTTGCTGTATGGGATTTCTCTGATACTACTCAGCTCTATACCCTATTCCCATCCTACTCCTTGTAAGCAATAAAGTTTTCCTTTGTACCTAGCGTGGGAGACTTATTGGGAGTGGGTCCAGATTATGCTTTGGGGTCCCCTTGGTTCAGCTGACTAAGGGAGACCACTACTTGTGCTTCTGACTGAGGGAAGCATCCCAAGTTCTTGAAGTGAGTCAAGTACCCTTGAGGGCTAATAGGCCTGTGTTTCCCAGAAGACACCGTGCCAGAATCAAGCCTGTCCCTGGGTGGTGGCAGCTCTATCCCCAGGCTAGCGGGTGTGCTCCAGGAAGGGGGTTGGCCAGACATGAGGTGCCCCCAGGGAGGCACTTGGAGCCTGGAAGGTGGTCAGGCACAGTGAGGTGGGTGACTCAGCGGAGAAGCACCCCCTACGGGCTCGCCATACAGCATACCTGGCAGTGGGGAAAAGGGAGCTCCACCGAGGGAAGGATCAGGCCCCGCAGAGCTCAGCACTAATGGCAAGACACACCCAGCAGCCCAAGAGACTCGCACCATGTGGTGAGATCAGGGGGGCTTTGCCAAGGGAAGGATCAGGCCTGCTGCATTTCCACAGAATGGCAGGCTGTGGCAGAAGGCCACAGAGTGCCCCTTTCCTCACTGTCTAACTTCTGTCCCCCTCCTCCAGCCTCCATTTCTTGCTCCTGACCCTGGCCCTGCCCCTGCAGGTGGGGCAGGTGGTGCAGGGAAATTCAGAGAGACCCAAGGACCCCATGCAGTGGGGAGGGTCTGTCATTCAACACAGCAGAGGGGGCCCACGCACAGTGTGGCACAATTTATGGCCTGAGCAGCGTGTTGCTGGGGAAGTTTGTGGTCTCTAGGCTCTCAGAACTTGGACAGCCCTGTTTGGTTTATCAGAGCATGGAAATCTCCTGCCTTCTCATGCAGCCATGCAAACAAAATGCTATGGATTATAAAGAGAAGTGTAAACAAAATTGAAAGGATCATTATGCCCATGTATAAATCCATGGTGCATCCATACCTTGAATACTATGTCCAGTTCTGGTCCCCACATCTCAAAAAGAATATAAAAGAACTAGAAAAGGACAACAAAGATCCTTAGTGTTATGGAGGCTCTTCCATATAAGGAAAGACTAAAGAGGCTAGGCCTACTTAGTTTAGAAAAGAGATGCTTGAGGGAGGACATGATAAGGGTTTACAAAACACTAAACATTGAAGAGAAAACAAATACAGATTCACAACACGAGAACTAAGGGTCACAAAATGAAACTAGTGGGTTGCAAGTTTAAAACTTATGAGAGGCAGTTGTTTTTTTCACAGAACATGAAATTACAGTGTGGAATTCATGGCCACCAGATGTTGTGGAAACTGACTGTTTAGCCAGTTTACTGAAAAAGGGATTGGACAAATTTGCAGAGAAAAGGGGCATCAGTAGCTATTGAGCATGGGAGTTAGGAATGCAGCACCTGAATTAGAACTGCATAAACCTTAAATGCTAGAGGCTGCAAGTGAGAGACAAATAGTGGGAAAAACCCTGGTGGGAAAAACCCAGTGGAAAAAACCCAGTGGACTTTCCCTTTCAGCATCCACTCTCTGCCACTGTTTGACGCAGGATACTGGGCTAGATGGACCTATGGTCTGACCCAGTAAATGGCAGTTTTTATGTTCTTAATCTCCTTCTTCATGCATTACAATCCCTTCACATATACAGGCAATAATATTTATCACACCTGTCTGCTTCGCTAAAATCCAATACTTGGTTTGATACAGACCTGCTTAGTCCGGAATACGACTTGCACCAAAACAAACATGGAACAGCCATTTATACTGGATAAATGGCAATTAAATCGAATTACATAAATGGCATAAATAGCAATTAACCTGAATTACCTGTGATTGTTCAGAGGTAAAGTGTTAACCTGAATAATTCACAAGTACTTAATGTAGGACTTTGATATTGGCTGTCTGTAAGGTCTGGATCTGGTATGGCACAATACTCTGTGGCAAATCAAACTAGTTTCAGCTTTTAGAAAAGGTTCTTCTGGTGCATTAAATGAGTCAATGAAAAAAACACAGCATTTGATCTTGTAGTTAAAACATCATCATAATGCATGCAGAAGGGAACGTTAATTCTGGCACTTCTCAACTTGCATTTGCTTTACTTTGCAACCTGAAGAGTGCTCTTTAAACAGAGGTTGTGTGTGTACATTTCTAGACTTTTTTTTTTTTAAAAGCAAACTGAATTAAAAGACAGAAAGTGGGGTTATACTGTCATTCACAAATGACCAGTAGGTGATCAGCAGTCTGGTCTGGGGAACTGGGAGAGGCTCCGATGTAATCACTTAAAATGGAATCTTCAGAGATTTTACCTGGATTAACCAAAATCTCTACTAAAATTAAATGAGGTTTATATATTTTAAAGGTCTCTTAGCCAGGTTACAAAGGAGAAGGGAAAAAGCACATCCTGAAGCAAAGGCCTGCCAGCTTTCAAAAGGCTGCTCCAGGAACCTCTTAGTACTACAGCTCTTCAAAGAAAGGGTCACCAGAAGTTTTTAACATTGTGCCCTAGCCTTGTTTTCCTAGATGACCGAACCATTTTGGCTGAATTATTTTTTTTTATTAATTTTTTTTTTTTTTTTACACACACACGCGCACACAGTTAAACATCAAACCTCTAAAATACCAGCCCATGATTAGAATTTGGCCCTGTCTGAAGCTACTGAGAATAGGGTCTTATAATGGGAAGTCTCAGGAAGCATTTAAAATAGCTGTTTCTGCCATCCCAGTTTATAATCTTAAATATTGACAGAGCTACTGGAGAGGAGAGAATTCATTTATGCCCAATTATTTTTCACATGTGCTACTTCAATTGAAGCCAGTCTACCCCTTGTGTGTGCAAAGTTATTTGTGTGATTAAGCCCATGGATAGTAATAAAATAATATCTAACTTTATTGTGATATCTTAAATCTCAAGGGTTCCCTGAGGTCAGTCATGTTTCCCCTTCCCAATCAAAAACACCCTCAAATGACCTTTCCTTTGGTAGAACTGAGTTAATTAGCTTCATTTGAAGTGGAGACTTTTCTATTGTGTTGTGACTTAAATAGTTACTGGATCGTCCGTGGGTAAGACCATAAGTATATTATTAAAAGCCTATCCATCTCTCCTCCTTTGATGATATGCTCTTACATATCTTCTACAGAAGTTTTAGATTCATAGATGTAGGGTTGGAAGGGACCTTGCAGATCTTCTTACATTGCCTTCTTAGCTTCAGAACCTTCGAGAGTTTTTGGTTTTGGTTTTTTGGGGTTTTTTTTTTAACAACAAAGTCTACGTGTTCACAGAAAAAAAGACTGTTTCCCTCTTCCACTGGCATCGGTAGCAAACTATGGCTATTGTTGGGGCCGAGGGGCTGTGACCAGCAGCCCAGGCACGTGGGCCAGGGAAAGTGGTCAGCACGGCGAACTAGAATTAGGCACTGACGCGTAGAGGTTGATTAAAGATTATTTTACTTACACGGTAGGTGGTCGCGGTGCAGGCAGGAAAACTTTCTTGAGTTGCAGTTACAAAACGAAAACAAAACTCGAACAAGACCCGCAGAAAACTCGAGCCTCTTGAAACACAAACAAGACCCATAGAAAACTCAAGCCTCTTGAAACAACCCGGACAGAGCTCTGGATACACACACACGAAGTTTGCTAGGCTCCGTGGACCGACCGAAAGCGTGCAGTGAAGGGTACGTCGAGGGATTAGGTGGCAATGGGGAGAGGCTAGAGGTTGATCAGGCCCCTGTATCCTCCTTTAAGGCACGCGCGGAGTTTGTTAGGCTCCACAGCGCGCTTAGAGTTCTTCACGAGATGGATGTGAAGTTCTCCTCCTCCAATTTGGGCGGAAACTGCTCAAGCCTCTTATACGGCTAGCAAGCCAATCGCTAGCCGCCACGTGGGAATAATTTAGAAACAGCCAATAGTGGGAAACAAATTTACATACGGGTGGCGGGAACTCCTTTGCACCGGGGTTTTCTCTATGCAACTGAGAATTGCACTGTGCAAAGAAAGCTCCTTGTGGCGGGAAATAATTCTGCAGTGCTGAAGCGCGCACAAAATCATACCCTTTGGGTCATGACAGCTATTAGCAGGGAACTGAAACGCTCAGCCAAGGAAACACTTAAGATATTTGCCAAGTGAAGTATGTGAAATTAGACATCGCAGAAGTCTTGCAGCAATAAAATAGGGCTCAGCCTTCAGCAGTCAATGTACTAAAAGGATTTTGTGACAAAAATAAACTTGAACAACAAATAGGTGGTCCCTGGGGCTCACATTTCCAAAAGTCCATTGTTTTTCATTGGCAGTATAAACATTTTATCAATAAAATATAATGATCACTGGTCATCCCATAGTTCTCAGAATATTTATCACATTGCTGGAGCTGGCAGCACTTTCAAAATTAACAGCCCAGGGTGTGACATCTTAATGCATATTGATGAAACTTTAATTAGTTCCCCAATAAAGTCCAGACCCTTCTGTCCCTTGAAATGTACCTACCAGCTCTTAATCACTGCAGGACCAGAGAGATTTTTTTTTAACAGAGTAAGTGAAAAATAGGGAAGAAACAAGCTTTCAAAATTAGATACGAATGCAAAGTAAAGATGGCAAGAGAGTTTCTATTCTAATCCTTATTGAATATTCCTTCCTACCCTGGATTTGGTAAAGTTCTGTGAGGTTGGCAATCTCTGATCTAGGGGATCAGAGACTGGGATACAATATATTTGGCATGGCACAAAATTGCTTCACCAGTCCACCTGCAATCCTGAAGAGGTCAAATATTCAGATAATGGAAATCAACATAGTGCCACTGACCCTTTACAAGGACTGCAAATAATATTTTAGCCATGCTTAGGGAACATACAAGGATGTTAAAGTAAGAATTCTTAGCTACATGAAGGCCCCTTTCCATCCCTTTTGCAGCATAAAGGGGTATTGCAAAAGGTGTAAATAGGACTAGTACAAAGAGCATTTGTTTAACCTAAAATTAGGGCCAATAACAGGCTTAAATGTAAAGGGAGAAATGTAAAATGAGCAATTATACAAGGAGGATGTGCAAGAAATAGGAAGTGGCAAGGTAGATTAATGAGACATTGAACAAACTTGACTTCCATGGCTAGAAAAAGCATGGAAAATGACTAAATTAGTCTTCAGCATCCATTATTTCAATAGCACAGTTTTTAAAGAGCACAAGGCCCATATCTTAATGCTAAGTGAAATTATGTAATAAACTGCATCCATGCATTAAAAATAAGTCATGTTAATAATCTGTAATTGGAGTAACATATCCATACATTTTTAGCATAACCTAATACAGTTGGTTCCATGGATCAGTATTTTCTGGTCTGCCAGTAATGCACCGCATTGGGAACATTTCCTACTGGAAATGTGTCTGTTCCTGGAGTTTGGCTGATACATTTGGAAATATTCCAATTAAACTGGATTTTCACAGTTGTTAAATAGCTTTGCACATGCTGAAGATAATATTCATGGTTGGCACTGCTTTATTCTAAACCAAGAGACTTGAATCTGATTTATATATCTCTGCATATACAAGACAGATGTCAGATTTAAAATGCATATATTTTACCTTCAAATTTAAGTAACCTTCTGGCCTTTCTTGCCCACTGAAAAATCAATGATACACTAAGCATGCTTTATAAAATCACTAGCAAAAAGAAACAGACTAGGTAATAATAACAATAGACCAACTACTGTGCACTGAAACTGCCTGATGTAAAGCTTTGGCACATCCCTGAGGAATGCAGTATATTTGCAGTTCTACAGATAACTGGTTGTGCAAATTTGCATGAGCAGATGCAAAGATCTGCAAACATCATTTCATAACCACTATACATTTTTGCTAGCAAAACAACAGTGCTTCTGAAACTGCATTTAGTAACACTTTGCATGCTTATAGCAGCATTCATCCAAAGATTGCAAAACACTCTGCGGGCAAAACTAGGCAATAATCACCTCCATTTTATTTTCCACATCATTTCCTAGGAGGCGGAGGCACTGAGGTTAAGTGATTTACCTAGTCATTTAAGCCTTTATGTAACAAGCCAGTGCCTGAAATACTTAAATTTTTGTGTGATACATGTTGTTATTCATGGTTTTGCCAAATCAAGACTATAGTTATCCAGTCACAAAACTCAAAATAAAACTCAGAAACTCCAACTCAAACCCCTGTAGCAACCACACTGACATTCATCCTTTCCAGCCAAAAACAACTGTCCAAGATTTTTAGGTTGCTTTCCCAAACAAAGATTAACAGAATAGCTCTCCATTTCTTCTAGCGGCAGGATGTGTTTCTGTGTTGACCAGTTTTACAATGACATCAAAATCACCCTTGGATAACCTGAGCCTTAAATAAGAGGGTAAATTGGGACTGAGGATACATATGAGCTTAACAAAATTAGTTTCTGTGTATGCCCATAACACATAACAGTGCAATGAAAAAGCACTGAAGTTTTGGCCCAGATCCCCTAACACAAAGGCAATGAGCTTCACATACACATGACAAATGTATCACCTGCTGGAATGAAAACTGATGCATCCTAAAGACACTTCCTTGTCACTGAGGCATTGCTAAATGAAAGGCCCTGGGATAAGTTTCTCTTTCTGAGCAAAAGGAAAAAGAAATTTGATTGATTTTCATTTAAATGTGAGCATGTGTTTCTATTTTTGTCACTAGGTCACTGGTAGTGGGGAAAAAAGAATGAAGCAGCAGATGACTGATTAGTACTTCTGGGTAAGTGGATCTGGCTGTTGAGTAACAGATGAAGAAGCAGCCAAAGAATAACTGCTGCAAAGAAGCAGTACATACAGTAAATGCAAAGTATTCCCCAGGCCAAAAAGTATTTGCTGTTTTATCAAATAGTCACTAAAAGATGGTTGTCACAGAGCACTCAGGTGCCCTGTGCCTGAAGAGGGGAAAACTGCTAGGGAAGGAGCCCTAGCAGTGGCTAAGGAGCACAGCTGTGGGTTGCCGAGGCAACCGAAGAAGGTCAGCTGACCAGAAGGGGCAGGGCCTGGCCCTTATAAATCCCAGGAGCAGAGGCCTGAGGCAGTTCCCTGCCAGCAGCAGGAGCTCCCTAGGGCAGGATGTGAGGAGAAGCCAAACTGCAGGTATAGCTTGGCCTGAGTTGAGCAATGTTGTTTTAGCCGAGCGGTTATGTTATAGCCTAGGGGCTTGTGTGTTTTGCTTTGTTGTTGTTACACCGGTGGTTTGGGTGAGGCTATTAGGGGTTGGAGGAGGCCTCATAGGGACCCACAGTAGTGTGGGGGCCCCAGCGCCAGTCAGGGTGTGGTGTACGGGGTGCATAGACCCCAGCCCCAGAGAGGGGTGTTTGAGAAGCCCCAGTGCAGGCGCGACGAGCCCCAGACAGGGGGCAGCACGACTGAGAAGCCCCAGTGCGGGCGCGGCGAGCCCCAGACAGGGGGGCAGCATAATTAGGGAGCCCAAGTTTGAGTGCGGGGATCCCCAGGAGAGGGTGTAAGCATCACAGAAGGCCCAGAGAGAACAAGAAGGGGGCAAGATAGGGATAGACCTGAGTTAACATTGGCAAGGTGTGGACTGCGGTATAGGGGAGGAAACAGAGCTGCGGATAACGCCCCCTAGCAGCAGGGCAGTATAAGGGCAGCCTCCCACTGATTAACACTGATCAATTAAGACCAAGGCGTGGCAGACGAGTAGGTGGGCAGTTGCCCCAGGGACAGGTGTGTGGGCCACATTGAGGGCAGCCCAGAGTGGCTACCTGTCACAATGGTGCAAGTGGAGAGTGAAGCCACACACCCTGAAATACACCCCAAGAGTTTCTATAGAAAAGGCTCTGAGTTAAGACACTGCCATAACCACAATACAGAACTGGGATATTAAGTGATGCTTCATTTACATTTTCTATGTGCTGATCACTCAAGACATCTAACTGAAGAGTTAGTAGCCCCTCCTCCAACTTGCCTCTGGCATAACTCTGATGTATTCACAGGAGGGGCATAGTCCTCCCAAAAGGCACTGCCAACCACCTTTCATCCCTACTTAGCTAAGAGACACTAAGGGGAGAGAAAGGGAGAGGTGGGGGAAGGGGAAGGAATGCCTAGCAGGGGGTGTGCATGTGTATGTGAAGGACAGCAAGCATGCAAACTAGAACCCAATGAAGTCAGAGAAAGGAAGATCTGCAGTACAGTTATCTGTAGGACCAGTTCACTCAGATGCATCTGGTAGTATCCTGAAGAACTGTGAGATTGCAGGTTGCTTGCACAGCTTCAGATGCAGCAGCAAGAACTCCAGCAAGATGCCTAATTTTGCTTCAGCATCCATCTGTCTCTGCTGGAGGGGTGAAAGTCACCCACTTTAAGAAAGGCTCTCTATGTAGTACAGGAATCCTGACATAACCCCCCTAATTGGAATGTGCATGTTTAAACACAAAGTGACACCATACTGCAAACATGCCCATAGAAGTTACAATCATCTGCTAAGGACACTTGTCTTACTTTGTACAGTGTTTTGAGATTAATGGGTGGAAGATTCCTGTAAGGGTCTGATCCAAAGCCCATTAAGCTCAGTAAAAATACTCCCACTGATGTAAATGCACTTTGGATAAGACCCTATAGAAGGAAGTGTTATAATTATTATTGCTACTGCTCCAGTATGACAATATACAAAAAGCCTGTTATTCTTTGTAATCCAAGTACAGATAAACACCAATTTTTCTAAAGAACATCCAACCCTAACCTATCTCATGGTCTTACACAATTCCAAATGACAGTAGATAAAAGATACATAATTAAAAGACACCAGTTTGTTCTTGTAACGTGTCCTGCAGATGAGAAGACAGTTTAGGTATTAATACTAACGGACTATCATTGCATGTAAAAATATGCTGTATATTTTTATGGCACAAACATTACATAATAAAACGAGTTAGTAGGCTATATACACCACTGAGTCCCTAGATAAGGTTTTAGTTATTGTTTAATTTATTCTCCCTCAAATGTATCTTTCCATACCAAAGGAACGAAATATATGATGCATCATGTTTACAATGGTTTCATTACTGTTAATTAATGTGTGGCATCTTCCAAAGCTCAACACTGGTATTGATTGTTCAAGGTACTGGATTTCAAAGTCAGGGAAAAAAAACAGCATACATAGTTTACAGCTGGCAACAACTGAGACTAAACCTCAGTACCTATCACGTGACAACTGAAAGCTCCAGTTACAAACTGGACCCAGCAGCAATACAGATCACTACAGTTTGTACTAGACTTTAAAAAATACAGGTTTAGATTTACAAATCAATTATTTTTGTTTTAGAATCAGAGTCTAACATCTGCTTTCCCACAACTGTCACATACAGCATTTGCCTTAGCCTGTAGTCACCAGAAGAGAGCACATATGAACAGGCCTTCCCCAGTCTAACTGTAGCGGCTACAGTGATTCTTAAACTATTAATCTAGGCAGCTATAGTCCACCAACATCCCGAATGCAGAGATCCAGTGGTTAGGGCACTACCCAAGCAGTTGGAGAGCTAACTTATTACTTAGGCCCCTGACACACATTTTACTTAAGACATGATTAACTCGTTAATCACATCTGAAGTAGTAACCTGACCTGACCATATATTCATTCAATTGCTGGTGTGATAAAACCAGGAATAAGCAACAAAGTTATTACGCAAAATAGGTGCTCCATTGAGTGTGTAGCCAGTGCTCCCAGCTTCCAGAGCATACTCACATGCTCTGCAAACTGGGGGCACTGGTCAGCTGATTAGGGAGCAGTGAGCTCTGCCAGCTGGAAACCCTGATCAGCTGACAGAGCTCCCAGCCACAGGAGTGCAAGGTGCCCTCTCTTTACCCCTGTGGCTAAGAGCTCTGACACTGATGGGGCTCCCAGCCATGGGGAAGCACCTTGCACTTCCACAGATGGGAGTCCCATCAGCTGGTCAGAGCTCCCAGCTGTGGGTGGCATCCTCTGAACTCCTGCAACTGGGAGTCCCATCAGCAAACAAAGCTCCCAGCTGCAGGGGGCAACATGCACCCCAGTGGCTGGGAGCCCCATCAGTGATCATAACTCCCAGCTGCAGGTGGGGGATAACATGTGCCCCATGGCTGGGAGCTCCCTCACTGCTCTGAGTTTTCAGCTGTAGGAGCACATGGTGAACCTCTGGGGCTGGGAGCTCCAATCAACTGATGGGGCTCCCAGGCACAAGAGCAAAGGTTGCCAGTGCAGGTGGAGCCCATGCATGATGATCCCAGGCTCCCCATGCACCAGCAATACGGTGTGATGGGATCTGATGCTGAATGCCACTATCGCGCTGCCTGCCATGCACATGTTGCACAGCAACAAGCACAACTGTAGGGATTGTGCATTAAATCCCATCATACCTTCTTTTTAGCATCTGTCAGTAGCCTTAGAATCATAGAAAAGTAGGGCTGGAAGAAACCTCCAGAGGTCATCTATTCCAACCCTCTTCTCGAGGCAGAGTCATCCCTATCCAAACCATCCCATACATGTCCCTGTCTAACCTATTCCTAAAACTACATACTCAATCCTGTTGCACAACTACAAGTCATATAGCCCAAAGACATCAAAGGCACCATAACGTGCCACAGGTAAACAGGGGGACAATGTCCCACCACTTCAAAAGTTGCTAAAATATACTCAAGCGATCCAAGGAAGAGAGCCATCCCTCAGCTACAAAGGAAGACAAACCCCCACAAAGAAAGTCAAAACTCCCATGCCAATCAGACAATGGTGTTAAAATTCCTTCCTGATCCCAAATGTGGCAGTTGGTCTGACTCTGAGAAGAGGGGCAAGACCTCCAACCTGGAAGTTCTGGGTTTTAGTCCCCACAGGAGCACTGGCACACTTTAGTCAAAATCCCCAGCCTTGCTTGCAGCCAATACTGAATGCTCCTAAGGTTAAAAACAAAAAACAACAACAAAAACCCCAAACCAAACCCTGACTCCTGTAGTAACAGGAGGAGAAGAATTATTTCCTGGTTCCATGTGGCAACCAGTGAAGCCCAGAAACATGGGAGAAACCAGAAACCCCCATTGTACAACTAAGCTTTGGAGACATGAGTTCAATTCTCTGCTTTCTGCAGACTTCTTCTCTGGTGATGGCAAGTAATGTGCCTTCGTTACTCATCTGTAAAATGGGAGCAAGGGTCCTTCACTACCTCATAAGAGTGCTGAGAGGACAAACACTCAGATTCCAGGGGGCAAGGGGGAGGGGGGATGACCATTAATAACATGAGGAAGAGGGAAAGTATGGGCACAAGAGAATGATAAATACAACTTCTCTGCACAGACAGTGTTAGAATTCAGCAAACTGCAATCACCTGAATTTCCAAGAATCATTAATGATCTGCACTGTCTCCACTTCGTATGTGTAAAACTAGACACACTGAAAAGGTCCCCATAGTGTAACTAAGGCTAGATAAGCAGGGCACTGTCCCCAGGCACTAACTGAGAGGGGGTGCCAGAATGACAGTCCCCCAAGGAGTCTTTGTAATAACATCAGCAGTCTTGTGCCAAGGCAATAACTGCCAGGTGCTGGGACTCTATGCCACTATAGTCTGAGACATGAGATTCAGCAGCAGACAGGGGCAGACAGTCAGCGATGCAGCAGCAGCAGCAGCAGCAGCAGCCTCCATATCTTGGAATCCTTGGGTCAAGACTGAGCATTTCCCTGCCCCCACACTCTCTAGCATTCAGCACCCGCTCAACTTGTTGAAGAAAACTTGTTAGTTATGACTCTGAAGGGCCCGATTTCCAGATGGTTCATGCTCAGAACTTCCTAAAATCAGGCTTCTACAGCATGTCCACACTTCATTCTGAACAGGACTAAGCATGCTGCCAGGAGACAAACCCTGCCCACTTAGGGTGACATTTGTAGAGCAGATGGCTCAGCATGGCCCCAAGCACACAACCCCAGCACCAGGCTCAGGTGCTTGGGTGATTTATTTCTCAAATCTGTGAGCCCTGGCACCCATGGATTGGTGCTTATTCATTGCCATATACCCAGCCTCACTCAAGATGAAATGTAGACATGCCCTAACGCGCCTCTGGTTGGACATCCAAAAACTGAGGCACCCAAAGTCATCCTGGCCAACTGTTTGCCATCAGTTTCGTAGTGCTAATTAAATGTTCTCCAAAAGAGAAACTTGGCCTATTGATATTAGTATGATAGAATCATAGGATTTGATGGGAAGTAGGGCTGGAAAGGATACAAGATCATCTAGTCTAGCCCCCTGCTCAAGGCAGGATCTTCCTTAATTAAACCATCTCAGCCGAGCGTCTATCTAACCTGCTTTTGAAAGCTTCCAAGGATGGAGATTCCACAGTTTTTCTAGGCAACCTGTTCCAATGTTTGACCACCCTCACAGTCAGGAAGTTCCTCCTAATATCCAACCAAAATTTCCCCTGTTGCAACATGATGCCATTGCTCTTGCTCCTGTACCCTACAGCCACAGAGAAAAGCCCATCCTCTATAATCACCAGTGATCTGGGTTTTCTGTTTCCCATGGAAAAATGGAGAAAACTGCAGATTTTACTTTTTACCAGAGGCAAACATGGATTTCTCATTTTACCAGAGAAACCAGCAAATTTTGCAGTTTTGCAAAGAGCCCTCTGCAGGCTGGCAGGGAGGGAGTGGGGGAAGGGTGGTCAGGCAGAGGGCACCGTGTGCATGTACATGCACGTGACTGCTAGGCAGCCTGGAAAGCAGCTCCTGCAGGTAAGGGGGGGGGCGGGGGGAAGGGGGGGAAAATTGAGGACCCTAAAGGGAGGGAGGGAGGGAGGGAGGGAGTTGAGCAGGGCTGGGCCTGGGGCTGGGACCCAGGCCTGCGATACTTGGCCGCAAGGCCCCAGCGGGGAGTGGGATGGGCACCTCATCAGATCTCCCCGCTGCTGTGCACAGCCCTGGAGAGACAAGGGGGATCCATGCCCCCTATATCTGGGCGTGGGACAGGGGCAGGGCAGGCTGCCTGCTGCAGGCTTGGTTGGGGGGTGAGCAGATCCCTGCCCTGGCATGCACTCCTGGGGGGCAGGAGGGACCTGTGCTCCCCAGATCTGTGCCACCCCTCCTGCAGCCACGTGCGCACAGGGGACACATTGCAAGGGCAACATGGAGCTCACAGCAGCGAGCAGCTTTTCTGTGCAGCCCCACTGTTCTTTGCAGCACCGGGTCACTCATGCCAGGGTGTGGAGGCCCTGAAGGAGGGCAGCAGGGCAGGAGCCTGAGCCCACAGTGGGCAGCATGCTACCCCTGCCCCATGCACAGCTGTGGGGGATGCAGGTCCCCTCTGCCCGCTGCAGGTGTGCACCATGACAAGAAACAGCTCCCACCCTGCCCTAGCCCACAGCAGGCAGGCAGCAGGGGGAAGCTGAACTCCACTCTGCTGCAGCAGCCGCTGCCTCGTGCCAGGGGCAGGGGGCTGCAGACCTGGGTCCCTGGCCCCATAGCCCTGGTGGCTGGGGACCCCCTCCAGCAGGATTGGGGGAGCAGGAGCAGTGGGTGAGAGGTGAGGAGCACCAGCAGGACCAGAGGGGATGTGGGTGGGAATGAGAGCCAGCAGAAGGGCTGAGGAGTTGTAGGGAGCCTTTCATTTTAATCTTTGGGGGTTTTATCAGAGAATTTGCAATTTATCAGAAAATTGGTGATTTTTTTTAATCGGGGAAAACCAGGATCCTTGATTATCACCCTGCAAGCATTTGGGCTAGGGACAGAAATTACACATAAACTGGTACAAGTGATCAGAAATTAGTTCAAATTTATAGTACAACAGAAGTTCAGTGCACATAAAGCAGTTTCAAAATGGCCAAAACCAGTTTAAGTTAAACCTGGATGGATGTAGTATCAGACTTAACTGATTTAGGTTAAATCAGTTTATTGAACTTCTGTCCTAGATCCACTTTAGATTCCAGTTAACTCACAGTCCTCCAGCATCCCAGGATGCTTTGCATCTCCCCTACAACCTGCACTCCCCACAGTGTGGAAGGGCTAGCCTTGGCCCAAGCTGTCTGGTCTAGCAGAGCATGTAGGTGAGCTCCAGCACCCCCTGGCTTCTGGCCTAGGCCACTGCAGGCATGTGGCTGCGTATCCAGAATCAAAAGTTAATGTGTTCATTTACTTATCAGTTCAATCTACACAGCTTAGACTAACCAGTGATGATTGAACTGATTCAGCCTCAGGCTTTTTTACTGTCTGTACTTAGCCTTGCAGACAATCATCAAATTGCCCCACTGTCTTATGTAGACTAAATAACCCTAGCTCTTTCAGCCTTTCTTCACAGGTCTTATTTCCCAGGCCCCTCATCATTTTTGTTGCTCTGCACTGGACTCTTCTCAAACAGTCCGCATACTGCTTGAAGTGAGTATTCCATTATTACTAAAAGACCATTCAGACAGCAAGTAAATGCTCAGTGTGAAACACAATAGAATTCTCCCTCTCACACTTTCTTAATTGACTGCAACATGTTTTAATGTGTTGCTGATATGGCATTAGAGATGGGGGGAACTGCAATTAATAAATATGTATTGTGTCTTGCTGTGGAATTACTAGAGTCTGCCATGTGATTACTGAGGAGTGTATATTACTGCTGAGTGACAGGACTTGATCCAAAGCCCACTGGAGTAAATAGAAAGACTCCCATTAAGTTTTGTAGTCTTTAGATAAGGCCCTAAGTGTTCACAGTCATATTATCAACTCCAAAAAAAAAATCCCTCGGAAGTCCCACAGAGCAAGACTGACTATTGCTTGTAGCCCCTGGGTGTTGCAGGGGAAGAGGACAAGTACCTCCAAACTGTCAAAGATTATCCCAATCCATGATGCTACCCAAGAGGAGGGAAAGCAGGCTCAGTGCTCATCTGGTTTATATATTCTCTTTTTAAATTGTTTTGGAAAGTATAATGTTATACATAGTTGTACAGGGAGCAAAACTGAGGCTTTTATTTCTCAAATTTCATCCTGTAGAAATGTAAAATTGGCAATATATAATCTCTGTCTAACTCTGATATTCTTACATCTGAAACGGATTCCATTAAAATCAGATCTCTTTAACTGTTATTAAGCAGAGTTCTAAATTAATTTATAAATGGAAAAATCCTGTAAAAGCAAGGAATATTCATACTTCAGATGTTAAAAGAAATTAGGGAAGTGATCCTACTATAGGCATAGTCATAAATAGTTCTTGGTCATGTCATAGAAGAGTGAAGTTTAAGCTAATCAAACACCAATACATTTATTTTTATAGAGTATTTTGTGTCTTAGACTATTTCCAAAGTTATTATCAACCACCACAAAAAGTTTAAAAAAAACAACAAAAACCAAGTCCCTATCCTGTAAACACTCAAGTAGGTGTGCAGTATATTGACATAAAAAAAGAATACACATGAGAATAATTATACTCATAGATAACTAGTAAGTACTTTCAGGATCAGTGCCCCATATTTTGCGGTATATTCATAAAAAGTAAGGCAAATGTAAACATTGTTAAAGCTCCTTTATGAAAATAGTTACTTTTAGGAAATAATCATCTTCCTCTGTACCTCTTCTAAAAAATTATTTGAAATGTGTCAATTTGATGAGATTTCACTCAAGATTCTGGTTTAATTGTGCACCAGACGAAAGTGGATAGATGCATAAGGCTGCTCCCACTCATCACAAGGGAAGAAAATGTTCAGGATGCCACTTCAGTGCACATTAAAAATAAAAGCAGAAGCTTCAATTTTCCCCCCGGATAATGTAGGCTGAATTTTACATTAAACATTCAGAATCCAGGCAGGGAAGCAAGCTGCTGAAAAGTTCACTTTAAGGTCAGTACACACATGCCATCAAGAATAAATTGAAGACAGTAAAAACTAAAATATTCCCTAATAAATGTACACTTGGCATAGCATCAAAAGAATCATTAAAATTGCTGCTTTATATGGTGAAACTGGCTGCTCTATGTAGCCAGTAGACAGAGGCCTTGCAGGGGAGAAAAGAAATTCTACGTGAAAAGTAAAATCCAGCTCACTGTTCCTTCATATCTTACAGATGTATTTTGCTGTCCTGAACTGGATAATTACCCAGAGCTTGGTTTGCTACCTGAGAAACATCTCTCCTAGAAAGAGATGAATCTAAATCATTCATCTCCCTTCCCATGGAGACAAATCTGTTTGTAACTCAGAAAATAAGAGAAGCGCATCCTGACTCAGAATAGATCTTACCCCTATTTGCATGCCCTAGGTTCTCTCAGAAGCCAAAGGAAGCTGAGAATGCGAGAAGTGCAGGAATAAGTAGCAGAGAGGAAAAAAGTAAACTATTTGCAGCCTGTAATTGAGGCCATGTACAAGCATTATGTTTCTACCGGGAGAATTGCCAATCTCTCAGCAGAAACCACAAGCATACAAGTGTTCGCATTATTTTTTCTGGACCAAAAATGCCAGTTCCCAGAGAAAACCCAGCAGCAGTTGCTCCTGGGATAATTTCTCCCAGGAGAATGAATGCGTGTATACTTCCCATGGCTTAACTCCTCCCATAGACCCAGAGAAGTAAATCCATGGGGAAAGTCTACCCGGGTGCTGGGTGACCCTGGTCTTGAGGAGGTGAAGGGGCAGCTGTTCCTTCCCCAATTGTGGACCAGGATGGGAGGGGAGGAGCAATTGCTAGCTTCTCAGGCACACAGGACTGCAGTATGAGAATTGGGGAGGGGCCTTGCAGTGTTGCTCTCTCCACTCAGGTCCTTGATACCAGCACCTAGGATGGGGTGGACAGAGCAGTGAAGCAAAGCCGATGCCCACTCCTCACACAGAGAGGACCTTCTTCCCCTGGAATCATTCCCAGATAACTTTCCACTGCTAGACATGAACGTTTTTATGCAGCCATTATCTCTGATTTTTGCCCTCTCTTCCATTCACATTTTGCTTAACAGGGGAGTGACATTTACATAATTCATTAACACTTCAGGCCTGATTCTTATTTACACTATAGCCCCTTTGCCATATTTTAGTTTTTAGCAACACTGATGATTTTATCACAAGGCTCATTGTCTCTGGTGTTCTTAAAGCTGAAGCTTTTGGAATTGAGCAAAACTCTCAGTTTTCATGGGGGAAAAAAGCTTCTAACTCTCATGGTTGTAGAGAAAAGCTGAAAAAATGAACTCAAAAGACTTAAAAACCAGAAGGCAAGTAAAAAGAATCTTAATTTTGCTAATCTCTAAAATCATATGTTAAGCCAGATCTTAAAATGTCACAAATGAACTTAAAACCACTGTTAAATCAGTGGTTCACAACCTTGTTAGACTCAAGGCACTCCTTGGAATATGCCACCTCTTTCTTTTCACTCATATTTTACTACAAAAATAATGGAGCAATTCTTCTGCTGCAAAGAACACATAAAGACCACAGCAGGTTAGGATGTTTTTGACTCTATGCTTTTCTATTTGAAATCTCTGGGTTTACTTTGTGAATCATATTTGATTCACACCAAAGAGTGCTAATGTTGTGTGGCACACCATTGAAAAGATCTCAAGGCATTCTTGTTGAGAATCACTGTGTCAAGTCAATCCCATTATTATTTTTTTTTTGTAATACTGTCATTCTTAATGTACACAGGGGTTAAGTTCAGAGTCAATTACCTTCACAGACACTTTAAGCCTCATGTATGTGGCAAGGCCTTAGTAAAAAATAAGAATTAGACACTTAAATGTTAGCCTATGGATTGCCCAAGAACTGTTTGCCAGGTGCATTCAGTATTGCTGTCTGATTGGCCACCATAGCTGGATACCATTGATTCTGCCTTTTGACTAGATAAGTGTAATAAAGTAGGACTTTAAACAAGTCAATATGCTTTTGATCCTCAGGGAGAGGCAGGGAACAGATTATTTTGGAGCTAAGAATAGATAAATTGGCGCTGTGATGGAATTTAAGATAGTTTAAAACATTCCAGGCCACTTAAGGTTATGTCTTACCAGAAATATAACAGCTTGCAAAACCAGAGCTTTAGCAAAATTTTAGGTTGATATAAGATTTAAAGTGAATTTTCTCTCACTGCTACCCAAAAAGTGGAAGATACATGCATCTCCACTACCCAAGTGGATGTCAAATCCTTGTCTTGTTTCTTTAGTTCCCTGTGCCCAGAGAGGTGTGCAGGAAACATGGTATCTTCATAAACATCCTGTTTAGAATCAGGATTCTGACCTGAAATTTGGAAATACTGTCCCCCTTCTTCCCACAGTAGTGTGTTAAGCCTTTGACAACTCTCTTATTTTGGGTATTTGCCAAGATAATCAGTATGTCTGTCATTGGTGCTTGAATAGCTCCCATGCCCATGCTGTCTGAATCCTTCAAAAACATTGTGTGTTTATCTGCAGATAGAGAAAAGCTGTTATCCTACTGATTATTTTTTTAACAGATGGAAAACTAAGCCACAGGGGGTCTAAGGACTTGACCCAGGTCACACAGATAGGCTATAAACAGTTCTTGTAAGAACTTCGCCACAGATTTTCCAAGTCACAGGCTAGTGACCAGTCCACTGCAGAATCCTGTTTATCACTCTTGTGACTGTACCAGTCTCCAGTTTCAGTCACCTTTGATCAGTCACTATTTATCAGTCATCACTCAGCTGGCAACTGTACTTTGAGTATGCTAATCTATATCAATCTGGTTAGGAACTGCATGGCTAAACTGAAATACTATGACTAGTAGGCCCAGCATAGCCTCCAAAGCAGTTAGCATTGACTAGAGGGGTACACTCATTCTATACTAACCTGCGCAGCTTCCATCAATAGTCTCCATTGGGGACCGTACACAAATTAAGAGCTGGCACATCCAGACAGGGATCCCCCAGGAGCGATTAAAGGTTACCCTTACGAACAAAGTGGGGAGAATTTAACCAGAGATATTAATATAGGTAGATTAGTGGCAAAATGATAACTATGCTACTAACAGCATAAAGGCTAAACTAAAACTTTTGAGCTGAACTCACATTGTAAGAAAGGTCATGTGTAATTTAAAGTCACGTAGTCCCATTATTTATCATAGATTTCATAGACATTAGGGCTGGAAGGGACCTTGGAAGATCAAGTCCAGCCCCCTGCCCCAGGGGCAGGAAGTCAGCTGGGGCTACAAGATAAACGTCCAATTGACTCTGAAAGGAGTCCAGAGTAGGTGCTTGCACCACCTCTGGCAGCAGTCTGTTCCAAGCCTTGGGGGCTTGAACTGTAAAGAAGTTCTTCCTTATGTCCAGCCTGAAACAGTCGTGGAGAAGTTTGTGACCATTTGACCTTGTCATCCCATGGAGAGCTCTGGTGAACAGGCATTCCCCCAGATCCTGATGTACACCCCTTATATGTTTATAGGCAGCCACCAGGTCCCCCTGAGCCTGCGCTTTTCCAGGTTGAAGAGTCCCATATCTCTCAGCCTCTCATCATAAGGCCTGTTTTCCTGCCCTCTGATTATGCATGTGGCTCTCCTCTGGACTCCCTCAAGCTTCTCCATATCCTTTTTAAATTGTGGAGCCCAAAACTGGATACAGTACTCTAGCTGCAGCCTCACCAAGGCCGAGTATAGCAGGAGGATAACATCCTGGGATTTGCTAGAGAAGCATCTATGGATGCAAGCCAGAGTTTTGCTCGCTTTGCTGGCTGCAACATCACATTGGTGGCTCATATTCATCTTGTGGTCAATCATGACCCCCAAGTCCTTTTCGGCCATGGTGCTAGCAAGCGTAGCACTGCCAAGCCTAAAAGCATGCTATGGGTTTTTCTTCCCAAGGTGGAATACCTTGCATTTTTCAGTGTTGAAGGCCATCAGGTTTTCGCCCACCCACTTTCCAAGCCTGTCAAGGTCAGCCTGGATCACCATCCTGTCCTCGGGTGTGGACACTTTACCCCAAAATTTGGTGTCATCAGCAAACTTGGACAGTCCGCTTCATTAATAAAGATGTTGAAAAGAATAGACCTAAGGATAGAGCCTTGGGGAACCCTACTGGTCACTGCGTGCCACAATGATTGACTTCCATCAACTACCACTCTCTTGGTCCAACATCAAAGCTAATTCCCCAGCCAGCGGACAGTGATGTAGCCAAGGCCTCAGTTGGCCAGTTTTTCTATAAGACGATCATGGGATACCAGATTGAAAGCTTTTTTAAAGTCAAGATATATGATGTCAATCTCTTCTCCCTTGTCCAGGTGATATGTCACCTGGTTGTAGAAGGAGATGAGATTGGTCAGGCAAGAACTACCCACAACAAGCCCATGCTGGCTATACCTCAGGAAATTGCCTTCAGCCAGTTTGTCAAGAATGGGCTCTTTGAGGATTTTTTCCAAGATCTTCCATGGGATAGAGGTCAGGCTGATGTGCCTGTAGTTTCCCAGATCTACTTTCCTCCCTTCCTTGAAGATAGGCACCACATTGGCCTTCTTCCAATCTTTGGGCACTTTGCCTGAGTGCCACGATTTCTCAAAGATCCATGCCAGTGGCAGAGTTATGATGCTTGCCATCTCCTTAAGTACCCTGGGGTGTAAGCTGCCTGGGCCAGCTGACTTGAAGGTGTCCAAGCTGACTTCAAGGTGTTCCTTCACATGGTCAACACTGATAAGAGGGTAACAGTTCTCCCTCGCCCTGACTGTCCTGTACCGTATTGAGCAGGGCTGTCCCCTTGGGGCTCGTGAAAAACCGACACAAGATACCCATTAAGCAGGTAGTTTTTTTCCAGGGCATCAGTTGTCAGTTGACACATATGGTTTAGCAGGGGTCCAACGTTACCCTTGCTTTTCCTCCAGCTCCCCACATATCTAAAAAAAGGACGTTTTATTGTCCTTGATACTTGTAGCCAGCTGGAGTTCAGTCGCAGCACCGTAGCACCAGCAGCATCTCAGGCAGCCAAACTGTGACAGAGCCTCTTTCCTCTCCTGCAGGAGCTTTTTCTCCACTATGTGTGTTAAGGTGTGCCCTCACTGTGTCCTTCCCCCCTCTGGAGTTCAGTCGCAGTCTTGGCTTTCCTGGTTCGCTCCGTACAGGTCCAGACCAATGCAGAATACTCCTCCTTTGGGGTGGATCCAGCCTTCCATCTTTTATAGGTCTTTCTTTTTAGACACAGGAGGTCCACTAGTTCCCTGCAGAGCCAAGAAGGCTGCTGTGCCCTTTTGCTGCCTTTCCTCCGAGACAGGATGGATGTTGCTCGAGCTTCCAGGATCGTTCCCTTAAGGAGCAACCACTCTTCCTGAACTCCCCTCCCCTTTGGGTCATGGTCCCTTAGGGCCTCACCAATAAGCCTACAGAGATTGTCAAACTCAGCTTTCCTGAAGTCAAGGACTTCTGCTTTGCTGACTGACTTGCCTGCTTTACAGCAGATAGTGAAGGTGATCAGCTCATGGTCGCCATCTCCCAGCTTCCCTTCGGTTGTTAGGTTGCTGATTAAGTCATCCCCGGTTAAAATAGGCTATTAAACAGTTTAAGAGGGGGAGGGGAAGGGGGAAGGAGGGGAGCTTGAAAACTCAGGCTAGAAACAGAGGTAGCCAAATGAAGTGGATCAGCTGTGCCATGACGTTTTTTGGTACAACTGATCTGCTTCATTGGGTGCAACACACAACCTTAGTCCCTGCTATCCTGCAATATCCATTTCTATCCTCAGAGCCTCTTAGAAATAGAGAGTTGTATCAATAGAACAATAAGGAACATGGGACAGGAAAGAACCTCTTGTACACCATGCCATATAATCTTTTACATACATTTATCAACTTCCACCTTAAAATGAGGTAGCTTTTCTGCTCCCATTACTCCTACTGAAAGACTGTTCCAGAACCTCATTGCCTGAACAGCTAAAAACCTTCTAATTTCCAGCCCTAATTTATTCATGGCCAATTTATATGCACATGTTCTTGTGACAGTGTTGTTCTGTAGCTTAAAATGTTTATTTTCCCTCTAGTATTTGTAGTGATAAAAATTATAATTTAGTGATGCTCCCTAACAGAAGACTTCAGAAGCTAGGAATTGGGAGATAATCTCTCACTTAGGTTAGTTAGTCAGTCAGAGAAACTGAACAAGAGCAGAGGCTTACCTATTGCTCCATGATAAAAGTTACTGTTTAGTAGGGCTGTGTGAAATTTTGCCAGCTATTTCATTTCGACGCTATTTCAACTTGTTTCAAAATCGAAACAATGAAATTGAAATGAAACGAAGGGCTTCAAAACAGCCTCAAAACAAAATGAGGGCAGTCAAAACATTTTGAAAGTTTTGAAACATTTCAAGTTTCAAAGCTGAAGCTGGGCTTGCCTGCAAGGAAACAGAAAGTAAGGAGAGGGAGGGGGGAGCAGGGGGAAGGACACAGTGAGGGCGCACCGTAACACACATACTGGAGAAAAAGCTCCTGCAGGAGAGGAAAGAAAGGCTCTGTCAGTTTGGCTGCCTGAGATGCTGCTGGTGCTACTGTGCTGCTGCTCACTAAGGTATTATTTTACCTGTTGTTATTTAAAGATTGTGCCACTATAGACAGTTTCATGCTTCCCCATTATAGCCTATGGGTGAGACATTGAAACAGCGTTGAAACAACAAAACAGTTTTGATGAAACAAAACGGAACAGTGCTTTCAAAATAAAACAAAACTCAAAACAAAACACTGTCCCATCGAAGCAGCAAAATGGAAGTCGCAATGAAACAGTGCTGTTTCGCACAGTCCTACTGTTTAGTTCTTCTTATTCATAGATTTCTGTGTTTATTAAACCTGGTGATCACTACAATACTTACCCTTCCTATTACATTTATAGATAGCAATCATATCATCTCCCAGTCTTCCTTATAAGAAGCTGAACAAGCCATGCTCTTTTAGTAAAATGGGCTCCCTAATCCCCTGATCACCCTGCCAGCCAATCTCTGCAGCTCTTCCAATTGGAGTTCACCTTTCTTGCACATGGGTGGCCAGAATCAGATTCCAGAAAAATGTTTACTAGACTCTTCTACAATAGAATTAGTACTCTCCTCTTTCTACTAGAAACACCTTTCCTGATATATGCTATGATCAGGTTGGCCTCCTTTATAGTTATATCATATTTGGGTCTCTGATATTCTAATACAACCACGTCTTCCTCTTCTTCTGCTGTTTCCAGCAGATGAACTTCCAGCTCAGCAGAAATTGTTATTAGTACCAACTATATGTTATGCTATTAAAGTCATCCTATTACTCAAGCTCCTCTGTGCTATCCAGTTCCCCTGTGTTATATCCCAATCCTCTCCTATGATACCTCTCAATTTTGCCTCTCAGCAAATTTCAGCAGACCCATTTGTGCCAAGATGATTACTCAAAGTACAAAAGATCAGTCCCAAGACTGACCTTTAAAGAATGCCAATAGTTAACCTCCTTCCTACTTGATACTTCCTTTTCTGACATGACCTCTTGCTGTGCTTCTTTTATACCAGCAATTAGCAACATTTTCAAGGCTTGGGCCAGAAAAAAACAGCTCCAGCCTGATGTGGGCTGGGTGGTTTCCGTGGCATGTCAGTGGTGGAGGGCCACCTTGTGCCCACACCAGGGCAAAGCAGCTAAGAGCTGTGCCTGTGCTAATGCCACTTCTTCCAATCCCTTGCTCCTCAAATGGAACTCAGGCACAGCTTTCAGCTGGTGGGGAGATGCACTGGGGCTAGACAACAGCAGGAAGTGGCATCCATGTTGCTACTTCTGCTTCAGTGCCACAGCTGGGCAGCGGGGGGAAAAATGACAGGGAGAAGCAGCAGCAGCCTGGATGCAACTCCCAACTGCAGCTCCCCATGGGCTGGAAGCTGCACCTGCTCTCCAGCTGAAGGGAGGTCAGGGTGCAAGGGGAAGAAGCAAAGGTGGCAAGGGACCTCCATGCCCGATGTCCATGCAGCTCTTTAGTGCTCACATGGGTACAAGTGCAGGCACAGATTTTTCAGGCTCTGCAGGCTGGATATGTGGATCTTACCAACCCCTGTTTTGGGCAGTTCCTTGCCAACCTTCCAATTCTTGTATTAAGTCCCATCTTCTCTGGCTTAAATCAATAATTTTCTTGTGTATTAACTGCTACACTGAAATGTCAAAAGTTACTACAATTTTTAGTAAAAACAATTTGTTGTTTAGATAAAAGAAAGATGCTGGGTTAATTTGACATGCTCTACCTTTGGCAGACTCACATTGCACTTTATCCTATTTCCATTTATTTCTGTACCTTTTATAATTCTTTCTCCAATTTTTTTAAAGGCTTGGGCACCTTGAGGTACCTAGATCACTATTTTCCCTCTTCTTAAATATAGGTTCTATATTTGTTATTCTCCAGATATGTGGTACCACCTCCAACCTCAGATTTATTAAAAATATTTGCTGCTAGACCTGTAACTTTGCCAGTTCTTTCAGATTTCTCAAACGGAGCTCCTTTCATCTAGCTAACTTGTGCATGAAACTCTTTGAACTCTGATTCCATCATTGGTTGCTCAGGGGGCCAGACCACAGAAATGTTTTATTTGTAATTTCTGAGGCCCACTTCCCCACCAGAAAGAACCTGCCAGCTGTCAGCAATGAACAGAGAAAAATACAAAGAATAAAAGTTTGATTGCATTGATCTTTTAGTCAATGGGTACCGGTACTTTTACTTGAACAGGTTTTGGAGCATGATCTACATACCACATAATCACTATGTTCAACCTAAGATGGGAAACCTGACAAAAATGTTCTTTAGCTATCCCTGATTGATGCCATGCCCATCAATTGAAAAAAAAAGTTTTCAGGTTGAGGATATCCAGCTGTCAACACTAATCTCACAGCAACACATTTACTGCAGGCTTTGTGGGACTCCCTATTATAAGCCTCAAAGAATACCATAGCACATAGAAATACTGCAGTAACTAGGGAGGCTTTAGTGACACTAGCCTTTGCTGATTAAAAACACCTCTTCATATTGTCACTACTGCAAGTTAAATAGGGAAAAGGCTACGAAAAATTTGGCATAACCTATCACTTCCTCCTCCCTACAGCTTAAGCATTGCAGGTAGCATGATAAATTGCTGTTGTCAAGAACAGCTGCACTAATACCAGACAGCACCTTACTATACCCATCTCATATAACAAAGCCCCCCTGAGAACAAGTTCCTAATATACACTGCCCACTTCTCAGTTAATCCCTTGAAAAAGAAAAAATGAGCCCCCATTCTCATGCCAGGAATGGATAACCAAGTAGCACCACAAGGGTGCTCCTTGCTAAAGGGGAGGAAGGGGGAATCCACTGAAAGTAACAACAACTTGCTACAGTTTACAGAAGTCAGGGATAGGTTGTTTCTATTAGGGGAGTGCAAAGTGGGCCCTATGCAATTCGGATTCAGCCTGAATCAGGGACAGTGATTCGATTTGTTGATTCAGATCACTGCCCGATTCAACTCGGCCGAATCTGAACCTGAGGATTCAATGCTGATTCAGAGAATCGGTGATTCAGACAGACACAGCTTTAAATGTTTTTTCTACACGCTTCAAGGTACCAGCATGGCTTGTGAATGCTGCAATGCTGGGGCAGATGGAGCATCCTACAGGAGTGTGGGGGGTGCCTCCACATGCTTGGCGGCAAACCTGGAAGTGGACTGAAAGTACTTCTGGTCCACTCCCTGGCAGACCTGGAAGGGGACCGGAAGTGATTCTGGTCCACTTCTGGGTCTGCTGCCAAACGCACTGGGGGGCCCCCCGCATTTCTGTGGGACACTCCATATGCCCCAGTATTGCAGCATTCACCAGCCTCCTGCTACCTAGAAGTATGTAGAAAAAACATTTAAAGCTGCGTCTATGTCCAAATTGCCAAATCTTTCCAAATCTCTCCGAATCAATTCAGAGGGTTCCAATTTGATTCGGAGAGATTAAAGGGTCCTCCGATTCAATTTGGATTCAGAGATTCAGCCACTGAATCAAGCCGAATCTCCACCAAATTGAATCTTCACACAGCCCTAGTTTCTATCAACCCAATCCCTACTGTCTGAGAGGAGTTTGATATTGTATTGTAGCTCTTGGGCTCTCAGTCTTGTGCTAATAGGTACCAATGTACATAATGTTCATAACTGGGAGTATAATGTTTTTCATCCTAATCCTGTTCCTTCTTAACTTTTCACAGAGATTCATAGATTTATAGATTGTAAGGCCAGAAGGGACCTTGGAAGATCATTGGGTCCAGCTCCCTGCACCAAGCAGGAAAGACAATTGGGGGTCAAGTGACCCCAGCAAAGTGACTGTTTAGTCTCCTCTTGAAGTTTTCCACAGTAGGTAATTGCACCGCCTCTGGAAGGATCTTATTCCCTAGAATGAAAGTTCTGCTGATTTGCCTGTAGTTACCTGTGTCCTCCCTCCTACCTTTCTTGTGGATGGGCACAACATTGGCCCCCTTCCAGTCCTCAGGGACTTCTCCAGAGCAGCACAAGTTATGGAAGGGTTTTGCCAGGGGTTCTGCAATGGTTTCAGCCAGCTCCTTCAGCACTCTCAGATGAAGATCATCCAGTCCCGCTGACTTGTATATGTCTAATTTTTTTAATTGGTCATACACCAATTCTACTGCAATAGTAGGAAGGCAATTATTCCTACCATGCTCATCCTGCCACCAGAGGTGGACACCCTGACTGTGAAGAAGTTTTTCTTAATGCTGAGCCTGAATCGGTCTTCCAGGAGTTTGTGGCCATTACTTCTAGTTTTTCCCTCCGGTGCCCTGGTGAACAGTTGCTCACCAAGCCCTTGATGTACTCCCCTAGTGTAACAGTAAGCTGCTACCAGGTCCCTCTCAGCCTTCTTTTCTTCAGGCTGAAGAGTCCCAGATCCCTCAG
The DNA here is from genome assembly GCF_030867095.1 of Alligator mississippiensis. Taxonomy (NCBI): domain Eukaryota; kingdom Metazoa; phylum Chordata; order Crocodylia; family Alligatoridae; genus Alligator; species Alligator mississippiensis. The sequence goes on from NC_081825.1 coordinate 145,839,345, forward strand.
CCTTTCTTCACATGGCTTGCCATGTAAGACTGTAATCATACAGGTGGCTCTTCTTGGGACTCTCTCAAGCTTGTCCAAGTCCTTGTTAAAGTGTGGTGTCCAGAACTCAATGCAGTACTTCAGCTGTGATCTCACCAGTGCTGAGTAGAGCAGAAGAATCACCTCCTTGGTTTTGCTGGAGATGCATTGGTCAATGCATGCCAGAGTATTATTTGCCCTGCTGGTTACAGTATCACACTGCCAGCTCATATTCATACTGTGGTCTATTATTATCCCCAGGTCCCTTTCATTCATGGTGCTAGTCAGTTTGGTGCCACTGAGCCTGTAGGTGTATTGGGGGTTGCTCATCCTGAGGTGGAGCACTTTACATTTCTGAACATTGAACTTCATCAGGTTCCAATCTGCCCAACTTGCTAGCCTGTCTAGGTCTGCCTGTATCTGTAGGCTATCTTCAAGCGTGACCACTCTTCCCCATAACTTTGTGTCATCTGCAAACTTGACTAGTGAGCTCTTCACTCCCACATCCAAATCATTAAAATATGTTGAAAAGTACTGGACCAAACACCAACCCCAGCAGGACACTGCTGCCCACTTCTTGCCAGGATGACACAGATCCATTCACTACAACTCTCCAGGTCCTGTCCTGCAGCCAGTTTCTCACCCACCTGACTGCCTCAGAGTTAAGCCCACAATCCTTCAATTTTCTTGGATACTAGATCAAAGGCCTTTTGGAAGTCAAGGTATGCAATGTCAACCTGCTCTCTCATTTTGAGGTGGTGAGCTACCTGGTCATAGAAGGAAATGAGGTTGGTAAGGCAAGACCTGCCCATGACAAAGCTATGCTGGCTGTCATTCAGAATCTTACCTTCAGCAAGCTTATCACAGATAGACTCCTTGATGAACTTTTCTAGGATTTTCCCTAGAATGAAAGTTCTGCTGATTGGCCTATAGTTACCTGGGTCCTCCCTCCTACTCCTCTTGTGGATGGACACAACATTGGCCCCCTTCCAGTCCTCAGGGACTTCTCCAGAGCAGCACAAGTTATGGAAGAGTTTTGCCAGGGGTTCTGCAATGGTTTCAACCAGCTCCTTCAACACTCTCAGATGAAGATCATCCAGTCCTGCTGACTTGTATATGTCTAATTTTTTTAATTGGTCATACACCAATTCTACTGCAATAGTAGGAAGGCAATTATTCCTACCATGCTCATCCTGTACTCTACCTGGTGTTGTTTTCCCCTTGGTCTGGTGAAAGACCAAGTTGAAGTAGTCATTCAAGAGTTCAGCTTTCTCCTGGGTGCTGGTAACCAGCTCTGAGTGTTAAGCAATGGCCCCACACCCCCATTTGTTTTCCTCCTGTTCCCAGTGTACCTAAAGAAGGACTTGTTGTCCTTGATTCCCATTGCTAACCTAAGTTTGGTCGCCGCTTTAGCTTTTCTTATCTGTTCCCTGCAAATGTGGGCCGTTGTGGAATAGTCCTCTTTGGGGCCCGCCCTGAGCTTCCATTGTTTATAAGCCTCTTCCTTCTTTCTTAAGAGGACTGTGATTTCCCTGTTTAGCCAAGAGAGCTTCCCAGCCCTTCTGTTACCTTTTCTCCACATAGAAATGGACTTCCTTTGTGTTTCAAGGATTGTGTCCTTAGGGAAAACCACTCTTCATGCACACCTTTCACCTTCAGTCCTTGGTCCCGCAGCACTTCCCCTACTAGTGACCTAAGCTTGTTGAAATTTGCATTTTTGAAGTCCAAGACTTCAATCTTGCTGTCAGATTTGTCTGCCTTACGTCAGTCAATGAACATGATGGTTTCATGGTTGTCTAAATGTAAATATGAAAGAAAAGAATCACCTGCACTTGCATATCAGACAGCCTAATTCCATCCAGGACAGAATTATACCCTTCACTTTCCTGTGTGCTATCTTTACTATGGCAACTCTAAGGACTCAAGTTTGGGGACTGTGGGAGGTGGGGGAGGGAAGGGGCAAATTCATAGTTTAAGACCTCACACTTAATTATTTTTCTTCCTCCATTATATAGAGTTCACCTGCTCTCAGCATAGGTGCAATTCTCAGGGCTACAGGCCTGCAGCCTTAAGACACAAATATCTGAACATTGTAACACGTGCCCAGGAGGAAAAGTCTGATACCAGAGTAATGGATGTGCTGTGTTTGTATCCAGAAAAACAGTCTTCCCACTCAAAGTGCAGCTTTTAGTCCCTTCAGAAAGCTTACATCCATACACAATATGCATCATTATTAATTTATAAAAACCCTACAGTCTCAACTGTTCTCCAAATGAGTTGCTCTGTGCCACTCTCCTTGTAAAAAGCAACCTTCAGCCCAACAGAACTGGCCTCTTGGATATTCCCCCTAGGTACTAGAAACCTCATAAGCTATGAAAATAAATCTTTGTCACTTATGCCACAACCCTTCCTTCACCATTGACAAAAGGAGTATCAAGGTACCCCAATAAAAACATTGAATTCCAGTGAGCCCAGGAGCTGGAATGCCACCTGCTGAGTCTGACAGTCACCAAGGAAATGGCAAAAGCAGGGATTGCAGTGTTTTATAGGAGAAAGCTTGGAGTCAGGAAAGAAAAAAGCCCTCAGAAAATATAGCAGGAAGGTAAAATACAGCTGTTTATAGAAGCACAAGAAGTGGTATTTTTAGGAAGCAAGGGTTCCCCACTGACATTAATCAAACACACCTAAGCTTATAAGGACATATATTTACTTTATAAAGAAATACTTCAGGCTGTCTCCTGCACATTGCATGTACTCTCCAGCTCTTAATATATTTTCGTTTGAATGTGTATCATTTTCAGGTTATTCCAGGTAAGCCATTAAGGATTAGCCATTACTCTAACAACTCATCCACAAACCCTAAGCACAGATCTGCCTCATTTAATTGTGATACTTAGAACACATGCAACATGCACATTAAAAATAGATGAGCATTTGACCTCCCAAGTCAAGGATATACTATTTAGGGGACTGAAGACTATTTTAAGAGAATGAAAAGTAATACCTGAGAGCTACTGGGTAGCAGAAACTGGGTTAGCAGAATGCCTAGTCTTTTAAATGAAAGGGACTGGATCTCTTATTTCTAACAAACTCTTTTACCAGGATGTAGGTATTAACAGTAACTGCCTGGACTGGTGAGTACCTGGCCAAAAGATTCAGAATCAGAGATGGGTAAAAAGTTCAAACACCTCTGAATTTGGAGTACATTGAGGTCTGAATTACAGAAGCACTGAGCACTGTTGATTAAATGGTTTTATATACATGACTTAAAGTCTGACTTCTGAAGGGCCAAGAGATGAACATTAGGGCTGTGTGAAATTTCAACGGATGTTTCATTTCAAAGCTGTTTTGACATGTTGCAAGCTCAAAACAGTGAAATCAAAATGAAACAAAAGACTTTGAAACAGTTTCAAAATGAAACTAAGGCACTCGAAACATTTTGAAAGTTTTGAAACATTTCAAGTTTCAAAGCCAGGCTTGCTTGCAGCTAAACAGAAACTAAGGAGAGGGAGGGGGAAGAGGAGGGAAGGACTGCTCTGATATTGACATGTGAAGCGGGCCAGTGACTGCGATACTTCCCTGAGGTCCCTTTGAATCCCAGTGCTCTGGTGGAGGGACAGAAAAAACAGCATGAAAACCATTGTTTGAACTGAGCTTTCTCTGTATCGTGCAGTCAGCTTACTGAGCTGTGTCTTTCAGCAGCTCAGAAGCATCAGAAAGGTTATCACTTCCTACAGGCTAGCCTGTTTCTAGCAAATGGGATCCAATACCTTTTGCTTCCCTAATACCCTTTATTATTATTATTATAGTCATTCCTTTCAATTTATTTCTCCCCAAAAATCCTCTTTTTGTTTTTGTTAGTCCATTTTGATTCTTTTCCCCCAGAAAAGAAATCTGTGTTTTCTCACAGTGTGCATTCCATTCATTGTGCAGGGAAGCACAACATATATTTCATATTATAATATACAATTTAAACAGGAACACATACATTTATATATTGTATTTATTACATAAATATATACATAAAATTATCTACATATATTACATAAATACACATTACATTACAGAAAAACACAGATTTTCCAGCACACCAAACATACCATGAAGCATACTGGAAAGGCAGCTGGCAAGCCTTCAAGGGAGGGGAGGAAGAGGGGGTACTGGGAGAGCTGTAAGTCCCATCCCATCCTTGCCCCCCCCACCCCCGCCCCAAAACTGAGACACAGCCTCTTTCCTACAACTAGCAGGGATGAGGCTTGTGGTTCTACTGGCAGCAAGGAGAGGGGAGAAGTGCCACTACCTGAGTCTGCATCCTCTCCAACACCACCAGCCATAACCCTCCGACCACCACCAGCATGACAGTCTCCTCCACCCCCAATTCACTTCCCAGCCTGAACCTTCCAGTGCCAGAGGAAGAGCTGGAGCTGGATCTGAAGTGCCACATCAAGGGAAATTCTGGGGAAGGAGGGGTAATCATCTCAGTTTGTGCTCCACACCCCTCAAGTTTCCCCTGGAGCCAGGTCTCCTTCCCCAGAAGGCACTTGGGAGGAGGTTGAGGTAGAGGTTGTGAAGGCAAGTGGTTCAGCTGAATCCACTCCTCCTGCTGCTGTGCCTATGCCTGCCAAGGAGGAGGAAAAGGCAGCATCCACACACGCACCAACACCCCACAAGCAAGGGGGTAGTGTGGTCTGGGATCATTTTGAGCTGGCAGATGATCCCACATATGCTATCTGCCTGCACTGCCGAGCCAAAACCAGCCAGGTCAAGGGCACAAAACACATGAGCACCACAGGGATGCTGATGCATTTCTGCGGGAACCATCCCCTTGCCCTTGCTCTTCCTCAGCCTGGCACCAGCAGGAGCATGCTCAAAGGGAAGTCCCCCTCTTGTTTGAAAGTCCCCAGGCCCCTGAAGCACAGAAAAGCCATTCTGGAACAGTGGGGGAAAGGCAGGCACACAGGGCAGCATGTTCCCAAGGCAAGCGAGATCACCCAGAGCATTGGGGAGATGCTTGCTCTGGATGGCTAGCCCTTCTCCTTTGTTGAGCAGCCAGGGTTCAGGCAGCTCGTGGCGCTTGTGGCCCAATCCTACCAAGTGCCAACACGCACCACATTCAGCAGGACAATAGTGCCCTCCCTGTATGAGGCATGAAGGGAGTACTTGAGGGAGTAACTGCACAAGACAGATCCACAGATGGCGTTACACTTCAACTTGAACATCTGGAGCAGCCAGGGTGGAGATCATACCTACCTCTCCCTCACAGGGCACATGTGCAACCAATCAGGCTGTCAGTGGGCTCTCCTTCAAGCTGAGGTGATAGATGAGTGCCACGGGAACTGAAATCATGGGGGCCATGAACTGCTTGGTGCAGGGGTGGCTCATTGGGCAAGGTGAGCTCACCCACAGGTTCATGGTCCCTGACAACAGGACCAATATGTTCAAGGCGATGCATGATGCCAACTTTGTTGGCATCTGCTGTAGCACACAAGTTCCACTTCACTGTCAGGGACACCTTGGAGGGGGACAGGGCTGCTGATGACAGTGCCAGCACCACCAGCAAGCTTATTTCCAAATGCAGGAAGGTGGCAGGCTACTTCCACCGGAGAATCAAGGAGGACAATGTGGAAGTAGGTTTAACTAGGCCTCTTACTTGACCAAGAGGAGAGACAAAGAGAGAGAAAGAGAAGAGAAAAAGATGCTGATGCTGTGTGTTTCAAAATGTTCTAAGATAAGGAAAAACCTTCGTGCCTTGTTTTCTCTGTGTGCAGATGTTAACCTTTTCCTTTCCGCCGAACTAGAAGCTGATAACTGTTCCCAAAACATAGTGTTTTTTTTAAATAAGTAAACTGCTTACGTGTGACAAACAAATGATCAACATCTTTCTGTTTCTCTAAAGGTTGCTTTGTCTGAACCCTGCATCTTTTCTTGCTGTCTAAAGTATAAATATGCTTGTAAACTTGTAGAAGTCAGAGTTCCTTTGAGAACTCTCCCTGTGATCACTTGTATAGCTTTAAATAAACCTAGATGGCTCTGCCAATTCTAATACAACCACAACGCAAAGTTTGATTTCTTCCACAACAAGATGTTGCAGGACACATCCCACAGCACAAAATCATGCAGGATGTGGAGACTCGGTGGAACTCCACATACCTGATGGTCAAGAGGCTGGTGGAGCAACAGAAGGCCATCCATGTCATGGCCTTGCTCAAGGAGATTGAGATCAGCAACCCCCTTGACAGAGCTGAGTGGGATACCATCTCCCAGGTCTTGGTGGACCTCGAGCCCTTCCTCGAGGCCACTGAGACCCTCAGTGCTGGCAATGCCCTCCTTAGCCAGGTGATCCCTGTAGTGAGGGAACTTCAGAACCAAATGGAGAAGTTCCAGGAGATCAATGTTCCTGGCTGGGGCAAGCCACTATCACCACACGTACTGGCACTGGTGAGGCGGCTGAAGGCAGGCATCAGGGAATGGCTTGATCCCTTGCAGTCCAGTCCACATGCTGGCCACCATGTGTGGCCCAACGGTGAAGGGGAGCATCAGCGTATGCGGCAGCAAACCCTGGATCACTGGATGGAGGTGTTGGTGAACAGTTAGGAAGGCAGAAGGGCAGTGGCAGGGTGACATGGAAGAAGGGAATCCACTGTCCCGTGCCAGAATGCTATCCATCAGCCAGTCTCCTCCTCCACCACAGGCGCTGCCAATGTGGGCCAAGGGCATGACTTCCATGGTGGGGACCAGAGGCACTAGACCCCACCATCAGGCAGGTAGCGCTTGGGGCTTGGCTGTCAATCTTGCCGCGGACATGGAGATGCTGTTGTGAGAACCCTTGGCCTACTGGGCAAGCTGCAGCCCAATCTGGCCACGGTTGCCTGGGAACACCCATCCTGTCCACTGACCAGTGTTCCAAGTGAGAGGGTGTTCAGAATTGCTGGGGATGTAGTGACACCCCACCGCACCTCCTTGGATCCTGGTTTGGTGGAGCAGCTGGTGTTCCTGAAGGTGAACCTCCCGCTCCTGGGGTTCCCTAAGCTCCATGTACAAACTAAGTGAGTGCCACCCTCCTCACTCCATCCACACTTCCTTCATTTTTTTTACCCTTGGGTTTCACAACTGCTTATTGTCCCACTCTCAGAGCTGGAGGGGGCACTCACTGTATCACCAGCCAGCAGGGAAGAATATGTCCCTGCTGAGCTCCCATTCAAGGATGAACTTGGAGGTATGGGCAGGAGCTATGGGGAAGGAAGAGACCCCAGGTCCTGGGCATGACCACTGAAACTGCACCCTGCCATGGTCGGGAGGCCTGGTGGGACTGCTGGTGGTGCAGCAGCCCCAGGAAATGCCAGGACCAAGGATCTCCCTGGTGAAAGGAGAGTAGGAGGTGCCTTATAACCTCAAGCCACCACATGCACGCACAATCCTTGCTGGGGAAAGCCCAGACCCATCACATCTTTGACAGGCCTGAGGCTTGCTGGTTGCAGTGGAGTTGTGAGACTCCAGGTAAGCTCAGCTCAGCTGACTGGGATGCCAGCTTTCGGGTTGAAAAACCCTTTATCAGGCTGAGGAAACACCTGCAGTTGGTGTGTGTGCCGTTCCTAGATGGAAGGAATAGTGAAGAAGCTAGAGGCTGGCGTGCAATGCAGGAAAGAATGCAAGTCAGTAAAAATGGAAATGGAGGCATCAGGGGGTGAGGGACAGGCTGGCGTCAGGGGGGAATGGGAATGTAGCAGGTAAAAGTAGAGAGGTACCTGGGGAGTCAGATGTCTGGAAGGTTGTAGTGTGTCATAATTCTAATATCTATATTGAGTCCATGAGTTTCTGTATCCAGGATGAAGGGGCATGCAAAGGCTCATCTGTGAAAAGTGATTTCAACCTGAAAGCTTGCTAAGATATATTTCTTCAACTATTCAGTTGGTCTACTAAAAGATATTAAATTGACCTAAAGACCCTTGTCTGCCATGTTCTCAGACCAACACAGCTACAACCTATACCCCTAGCACCTCTCCCTGGTCAGCTGACAGGAAGGAGGCAGGGCCCTGGACACATCTAAGCCCCAGGGCTGGGGCTGGCAGGGAGAGTTCTCCGGTAGCTGCTAGAGAAGAACCTCCTGTAGGAAAGGAAAGAAAGGCTCTGTGACAGTATGCCTGCCTGAGATGCTAGTGCTACTGTGCTGCTTACTTACGTGTTGTTATTTAAAGTGTTGGACTGGGCTGAGGCTATAGGAAAAAAGGATGCTTCATCAGGGCACACTACCACGTTGTGTAGAGGCCCAAGCGCTAGTGAGGGTGCAGCAACAGGGACATAGAGAGTCCAGTGACAATAGAAGGTAGAGTGAAACGGAGACCTCATTAGAGGGACAATATCGATAGACTATCTGTGAGGCATGGGATGTGGTATAAAGCTTAGGGTGTCCCCTTGAGGCACCTACTTAGAGTAGGTCCCAGCAAGGGGTCCAAAAACCTACTGGGTTTAGTGGGTCCATTAGGACCGTGATTGCGCTGAAGCTTGATTGCAGCCTCCCTATCTATTATCTTTTCCAACAAGATGTGGAGGCAAGTAAGGAAAGAAGGCACCCGCAGGGCAGACCTGGCAAGGTCACAGGGCCCTAGGGGTATCACGGCCATCTCTAGGGACCTACTCCATGACAAAGTGCAGTTTCCCAGAAACCCCTGCACCTATCTCCTTGAAATTTGACAGGCATTGTGGCCTCAACAGGGGCTACTACTCCTGCTGTTTTCATTTGAATCAGGAAAGAAATTACAAAGTTATAGGCATTTTCATGATTCCCCATTACAGCCTAAGGGCAAACATCGAAACACATTGAAACAGCGGAACAGTTTCAACAAAACAAAATGGAACAGCACTTGAAAACAGCAAAACGAAACACTGTCCCTTTGAAACAGCGAAACAGAAGTCAAAATGAAACAGTGCTATTTCGCACAGCCCTACAGAACATGCCCCCCTCCCTCCCTCACATTGCTGGCATCTTCCTCCGCTACAACCCCACCTCTGACATGCTGCACTGCATGGGCACCAAGGGCCAGTGCAAGTTGTTTTGATAGATTAGAGAAGGAACTGATCTATAAAGCTCTGATCTGGACCAAACTTTGTCAATGGCTAGGTCTGATTCAGTTTGTTTAGGCCCAGTGGTAAATAACAGGCTCCTATGCCATCCCACCCACCCTCACAGGCAGAGGCAAGAAGTGAATGCTGGAGGAGGGACGAGAAGCCCAGAGTCTCTAGTGTTTGCAGCTGGAGAGTGATTGGGGAAAATGGAGCCTGGACCAGGAGCTCAGGGGCCACAAGTTAACTCCTCATGGCAGGGCTGGATTAACACATAGGCAAACTAGGCACATGCCTAGGGCCCTAAGTGAAGAAGGGGCCCAGTTGTGCTTATTTTGTATAATTATTGAGTGAAAAAGTAATATACAGTATTAAAGTAGGGGCCTATGAGTTTATTTGCCTAGGGCTCGCTAAAGGGTTAATCTGGCCCTGCCTCATAGACCTACAGATTTGACCTGCAGGCTGCCAGATGGATAGCCCGGTTTAGTCCAAATTGAATAATTTAATGGAGATTTATCAATTCAGTGATTCTTATGAGAAGACTTCTGATATCCAAGGTGGATTTTCCAATTTCCTGCAGAGAGGAGGCACAAAAGCACCCTGAATTGAAGGTCTGACCTTTCCATTTTGAAAGTGAACATTTTGAGATGTTTCAAGTTAAGGAAAACATTCAGAACAATGGAGATCCAAAACAAATTTAAAAGTGGCTGCAAAATAACTCTTATCCTACAACCACCTCTGATTCAGAGCCATACTTCACCACTGAGCCGAAACAAACCAAATCACCAGATCTAAGCACTGACAAAGTTTGGTCTGCACCAGAACTTCACAGATCAATCCCATCTCTCATCTATCAAAACAACTTGCACTGGAAAAACTAGTCAAGAACTCCTGGGGCAAGCTTACTAATATTGTTCCAGCACTTCTACTCTCAAATCCTGCGGTGCAGGGATCCACCAAAACCCATAAAGGTTATGTGAATTATCTTGAGCCTCAAACTAAGTTTGGGTTCAGTTTTACTTTTAGATTACAATGTGGAAACATTGAAGTAAAGGGTGTTATTTTATCATAATTGTTTCTTTAGTATGTATTAAACAAGCTGTGGGTGTTCCACCCACAAAGACCACAAAAAGTTGGGTTTTGTGTTAGGAAATCAAGAGCTCAAGGAGATGGACTGCTGTTTGTGTGTGCATGTGTGCACATGTGTGTACATCTGGGGATGTGTGATGAGAAGGTTAAATTCTAAAGTAGGTTGTTCCAATCTTCATCCACCTCTGTTTCACAAGCCCTGCCTCTGACGTCCCCCATTTTGGTTCATGACACCATTTGAGTTGAAATCATCTGACAACATTTGTGACCAGTGCACCTTATTTAAAAATAAAAGGAAAGAAAGATTTGGGGATATACATTTAAAAATAAAGTATTACATTGAGAGTTTGACTACTTAGACTTCTGTTACAATTCCCCCAGTTGAATTCTGGTCTGTAAGAATAACTAAGTCTGGAGCAATGATGGATTCACAACACAATAGCAGAATTTGCCCTTCTCTCCAACACAAAAATAGCTACATTTAGTTTAATATGTCACTGCAGAAACTTAATCCAGCCTCTTGCATTTTAACAAAACATTGGCTAATATTCTAAGTACCAGGTGCCCAGGGAAGTGATTTTTTTTTTTAAAGAGTGCAAATGGGATGGAGATTAAAGCTGTAACAATGGCGTATAGTCAGTCAAAGCTATTCCAGCAGCAGGACACTTCATTTCAATAATATCTACTCCCTTGGTTCCAGTGTTTAGAAACTCAGAGAATAAATCTAAATCAATTATAAAGTTGACCAGAAAACAACAATTCTGTTCTGCAGTCATTTTCAAGGTTTGGACATTTGTTTTCATTGCACATTGGAACAATGTGGCTCTTTCAAAGCCTCTTCAAAAATATACTCTTTCAATTGCATCTGCAAGCCAAATTACATCAAAACATTGTGGGGGAGAGACAAACAGGTCAGACAGAGCACTGTCCTGGGATGCAAGACACTGAGTACATCTACGCATCACTGTGCTTTAGTACTTTCTTTTGGAAGTACTAAAGCATGGTGCAGTGACCACCTGTACTGTGCTGTGTGTGCAGCACATGATTAGATTTCACCACTACATTGCCATAGTAGCACACTAAAATGGGGAAGTGCACCACTACAGCAATGTAGCTGCCAATCATGTGTATACCCATGTGATCACTACGGCAACATAGGCTTACGTGTGGATGTGCCTACTGATGTTCAAACCCTGGTTCTGCCTGGTTCATAACAGAGTTTTTCATTCTAGATCAATCCTGCTCAAATAGAGCAGCAGCTCAAACCCAAACTTCCCACATCCTGGCCCAGTGTCCAAAAGCACAAACCAAAAGCACCAGCGTGGATCTCTCACTGGCCTTTCCCCAACCCCCAAAAAATGGTATTTGCCAAAAAAATATTCCTACTAGCTCTTATAATTTATGTTTAGGGAATAATTATGGGCAGCCTTCTATAAAAAATAAAAATCACTTGGGTAAATCCTGCACAATTTGGAGCCTGTATTCCCTTGAGTGCTCAAAATGATAACAGCATTAAGGATTCACTATTTCTGCCTGCTTTTCATTTTTTCTGAGCTTGTTAACCCACCAAGTTCAAAAGCAACCACAGAATCTACTCAGAGACCAATTACTCCTCTTGTACTAGAATTGTATGAAGATGGGCATGACTTCATAAAACCTCTGTGTTAATCAATGACAACACTTTTTTTGCATTCATTAAAACACAGTTAGTTGGAAAATGTTATTTCCACTCCAGGGAAAATTCCAATATTTTAATATTTATTTTAATCACAAATTGGGGCAGCAAAAAAATTGAAATGTCAAACTTTTTCAAACAACATTTATCAAACCATTTCAATACAGAAATGCCTCACTGAATATTTTCTTACTTTTCAGTCAATTTTCAGTTCAAAATTTTCAGTTGATCCAAACAGAATGGTTTGTTCCAGAGAAAATAAAACTCTTTTTAATTAAGATCTATACTTTACCCCACAGAAAGTATTGATTGTGATAAAAACATGTTTTCTATTTGAAGATTTTTGGCCTGCTCTATTAAAATGCTATTGTTCATAACATGTCCCTTTAAGTTCTAATGGAGGCATCATACAGAAGTCCAGAACCATTCCACTAGCATAACTAAAGCAGAGTGACTGAGGCAGCAGCTCTGGGTGCCAATTTGGGGTAGGAGGGGTTTGCAGGGGAATAATATCCATCTCCTCAGCCACACCAGCAGCACCAGCAACCAGAAGTCAATGCTTCCCTGTACACCACTGCTACCCTGGGTACCCAGCTTCTCTTTTATGCCTCTCCTGTGGACAGCCAGCTTTCTATTAGCATTCTTTAAATATATGTATGGGACACACTGAGACAAATCCAGAGCCCTGATAAAGATCATATAAAGAAACTTTGCAAAGGGACATGTACAAGGGTGCTAGAGGGGCAAAACCTTCCTCAATAACCAGGCAGCAAAAGACAGGGAATCAATGTAGCCATACGGCTCCTATATGTACCTATGAATTCATATGACATTGAGTACAGCCCACCCACCCACCGCATGCTAGTAAAAGATCTCCAGGGTATCCCTTTGCAGCCACTCATGAAACCTCAGTCTCTGCATTTGCAGGTAGCAAATTAACTGTGCAGTAGACTAATTTACTGCAAAGTAAGAGCCTGCAAGTGTAAACAGTAAAGCTTCTCGTGTACACGTGCCCTGTGTGATTCATACATACTACACACAACTGACAAGTCTCAGTAATAATGAGAAAGTGTACAATATCTTCAGCATTGCCTAATTTATGCTATGAATCTCCGATACAGTAGTTCAAAATGGGGCATGTAGCACCACTGAAACAGAATCTAATACCATAACCATTGTAGAAAATCCATTCTGGGTATAAAGGATAAACCACTGCTAATAAAAACAAGAAGTGTCCCCTGACTTAACTAAAACTTCCTAAAACTACTTGATGTCTTTTGCAGAAGGTCAGAGTGTACATTTAATTATTTGGATTAATAATGGTTTGATTAAAAAAGCAAAAAGCAAGGGAGACAATTTATAATCAACTACCCTGGTTCTATACATGTTGCAACCATCATCCTCTGAGCACAAAGGAGGCTGTGATAAGAGCTTACCATCTTATATGGCATTTGACCCTATCGGGAGAAGTCTTCTTAGAACAGGTGTTAGAGTATGCTTTTCCTCAAGCCAAGGACCTCTAATTTTTAATGGACTGCTTCCCTAATACAGCCCAGTTGCCAGTCCATTCCTCCATGCAATAACATGTGCTTGTCCTTGTAAGTTGGGCAGGTTTTTTTCTGTCCTTCAGGAGAGCTGCGTACCCTATCACAGGGGGCTAGGACACACACCAAAAACAGGCTCTTCCTTCCCTAGAAAGTCTGTTAATGTCATCATTCTCAAACATAGCTAAAAAACCATGGCACGAGCCAAGTATTTTTAAAGCACCCTTGACATAAAAGATGTCATACAAAGTTTATTAACCAAAATATTCACTCATTCTTAGATCACTGAGACCTATGCAGTAAGAGACCAAACGAGTCTTGTGGGTAATGGGATATTATAGGGCAAACAAACATTATAGTATGTTGATATATGCCCCATAGAGTAGCCTCTGAAGCTACATTCCTTGGAATACTAGGTGCCACCTCACTCTGCCTTCTGCATGGAAAACCGGGTAAGCGTTTGGAATAGCAACAACTAGTGAGCAGCCCAAACTTCATGGCACCAGACAGAAGTAATCATATACCACACACTCTATAAAGGTTGTTTCATGCACACACAGTTGCAGGGATTCAGCAACACTCTCCAAATCTTTTTAGAGTGGGAAATTTCTGTATTAACCCAAATCTAAGAAGACTCTGAATTTAAGATGATCACCCAATATAGTAGTTACATTCTATAGATGAAACATTTAGATTCTAACAAATCTATAATTATTGGCTGGTTGTCTTAATTTCATCCCACCCACCACTGCATCAGGGGAAGCAGTGTCAGGGGGCAGGCGATAGAGGGAAAGGTGATAGGAAAGGCAGCAGAGGGGCAGGTGGTAGGGGAGGCAGTGGGGCAGGGTCAAACAGCTTGATCCCTGCCACTAGCCCTGCTACACTATTTCCCCTACTACCTGCCCACCACTTTCCACTTGCTACTTGCCCTGCACATGTGGGCCCCCCCCACTGGCATCAGTCTTTCCTCATGATGCCTGACCCCACCCCACCTGCCCCTATGCCCTCTTTTCCCCAGTCTGCACTCCTCCCCCACCTTCTGGCCTTTGGCAGGGCTTCAGCCCCAGTCCAACCTGGTTGCTTCAGCTGCAGATTGGCTCTGTAGCAGTGGCAGTGCTGGCAGCTTCAGGGACCAGGCCAGAGCTGCCACTGCCACAACAGCTGTTAGCAGGCTGGAGCAAGCATGTGTTCCATGACCTGAGCTGTAGCAGGTCTGAAGCCAGCAGAAGGGGGGGAGGCAGATGCTGGGGGAGGGGGCAGATGGGCAGCAGAAGTAGTGGAGAGGGGCAGCCAGCAGCTGTGGCTCTGACCCCAACAAAGCTGGCTACCCCACACCACTTTGTACTTAATTCCAAGATAAGGAGCTCCCTGCCCCGCACGTTAAAAAGAGAAAAAGACATTGTCTTGGATTCAAGTAAATATGGTAAACACTGTCAGAAAAAACAATTCTCTCAACCTGTCTTCCAGTCCCCACCTTCCCAAGGAATGCCTTGGATATGACCAATATCATAGGTTGGCAAATAGAAAACAGGTGGAAATTAATTAGGCCTAATGTTTCTTCAATGCAGTGCATCTATAATAGACTTGTTTGCATCTCTCATTCTCTTAAACAAAGTTAAACATCTTTGTCAGATAGAGTTTTTCTGTTTTTGAATTTTATCTCCTAGGCAGCTACTCTGAGCCTGATCTACCTTCATCTTTCCCCAAACCCACTCCAGCCCAGGTTGAGTGTTTAGTGGATCTAAGTGGTACAGGGAGCTGTACATTACCGTCTCCCAATTCTCTGCATAAAGCAGGGTGGAATACTCGCTAACTCCCCTAATGTTGTACCTATAATGCTCATGAGCTTTTCATTGTTTTACAAGTAAAAACACAGGCCACAGAATTCAGATACAATTGCAAGCCCCGATATTTATTTCAGGCTCTTCTCTAAAAAACTAATACTGAAACACCCCCAAATATTCCCTAAATAACAATAAGGAGCTCAGGATCCCAGGAAAGACAAATCCAGGAACTTTTCCACAAAGCTTTCAGCAACAGATTTTCTAATTCCAACTACCTAGGAAACAGTTATTTGGTCTTCTAACATGGGATTTTCAGAAGTGCCCAACAATGGCTTAAGTCTATTCTAATTACAGTCTGCAGCATAGTGAGAAGAGTTAGGTCACTGTGGAATTATTTTTAAAATCCCTCCCATAGTAGTTTGACATCACTGTGAATTCCTTGAAGAACCTATCACAGCTGCAAAAAACAACACATTTCATCCAAAATTTGAGATTTTCTAGATTTAAGGCTTTAGAATTTCTGGATTAGAAATCCTGATAATGAAGTCAAGTAACATAGATTCCATATATGACACACTGGGAAATACATGACACTTCCTGCCCACACAATGAAGTTGGGGAGTGGGGGGTTAGTTTAGTCTGGAGAGAACACGATTCAGAACAAACTCTAAGATTAATGTTGAGCACCATTCCACATGCACACAGGATCCAGAAAATGGTCCCATGGAACTACATCAGGTACACTTCATGGTTACAGCTTTACTGATAAGAAAGGGCCAGAATTTTAGCTTGGTTTTTCCAAGAAGCCTGATAAAGTGAAGTGCCCAACTTCAATTAGGCAGCAAAAGGGCACAGCAGCCCCCTTGGCTCTCCAGGGAACTGGCGGACCTCCTGCATCTTAAAAGGAAAACCTACAAAGGATGGAAGACTGGAACTGCCACCAAGGAGGAATACTCTGCTCTGGTCCGGATCTGCAGAGAGCAAATCAGGAAAGCCAAGGCTGTGATGGAACTCCAGCTAGCTACAAATATCAAGGAAAATAAAAAAGTCCTTTTTTAGATATGTGGGGAGCCAAAGGAAACGCAAGGGCAACATTGGACCGCTGCTAAACCAGATGGGGCAACTGACAACTGATGCTCAGGAAAAAGCGAACTTGTTAAATGGGTACTTTGCGTCAATTTTTCACCCGTTCCATGGGACAGCTCTGCGCACTATGGGTCAGGGAGGCCCAGGTGAGGGAGATCCCTTGCCCTCTGTGGCAGAAATGCCACCGTCTGTGTCCCTCTCCAGACATCTGTCTCTGCCAGTGTGAGAGGCTGGTGTTGAATTCCTCAGGGCAGGGATCTTCCCCCCTGTCTACATGACAAAAGCCTGGTGCCTCGGAGGCGGATGCTCTGGTCACCTGGGGGGGGGGGGGGGGAAGCCCAGCTCACCAGCCCAGGTAGCCAGTGATGCTTTTTTAGATTGGTTGGCTTGTGGCCAGCACTGGCAGCTTCGATTGGACCGGGCTGCTGAGGTCAGAGAGGTTATTAAAAAGGCCCGGGCCAGGAAGAAGGCATCCATTAGCTATGCAGTCATCCAGGTGAATCTGAAACAGGCTCTCTCCTCATAACCGCAGGCTCAAAGAGTGACCTGCCTCCAGAGGAAAACTCCAACCACCTCTGGATGATGCGTGTTAGTAAGCTACTTGAGATCAGACTAGATATTTAGCTTACAGTAACTCAGATGCGTGTTTAAATGGCTACCTCAGCCATTCTAGTTTGCTCTATGGGATTCCTCTGATATTCCTCTGATATTGTTCTACTTTTCACCCTGTTTTCGCCCTACCCCCTGTAATCAATAAAGTTCTCCTTTGTGACCGGTGTGGGAGACTTATTGAGGGGTGGGTCTAAAATATGCCTAGGAGGCCCCTTAGGTCTGTGGACTAAGGGAGGCTTCCCTAATAAGCCCCTGACTTGGGGAAGTGCCCCAAATGCCTGTATTGGATCTAGTACCCATTGGATGATCAGGCCTGTGTTCTCCAAGGTGCGCAGAGCCAGAATTGAGTCCAGAGCCTTGGATGGTGGCAGTGGGAACCCCAGGTTAGCGGGTGTGCTCCAGGAAAGGGTGGGCCAGAGGTGAGGCACCCCAGGGAGGACACTCGGAGCCTGGAAGGTGGTCGGGCGCAGTGAGGTGGGCGGCTCAATGCAGGTGCGCCCCCTACTGGCCCACCACACCCTCCATCGAAGCTGACCTCATGAAGGAACACCTTGACAGGCTTGATACCTTCAAGTCAGCCGGCCCTGATGGGTTATATCTAGGGTACTCAGGGAGCTGGCAAGCATCATAGCTCAGCCCCTGGCACAGATCTTTGAGAGCTCTTGGCACTCTGGTGAAGTACCTAATGATTGGAAGAGGGCCAATGTGGTGCCTGTCTTCAAGAAAGGGAGGAAAGTAGATCCGGCAAACTACAGACCCAGCAGCCTGACCTCTATCCTGGGGAAGGTCTTGGAAAAGATTATCAAAGAGGCCATCTTATACAAGCTAGCTGATGGCAATATCCTGAGGGGTACCCAGCATGAGTTTGTTATGGGTAGGTCTTGCTTGACCAATTTCATTTCCTTTTATGACCAGGTGACTTATCACCTGGACAAGGGGGAAGAGATCAACATTGTATATCTTGACTTTAAAAAAGCCTTTGATCTGGTATCCCATGTTCACCTCTTGGCTAAACTGGCTAACTGCGGCCTTGATGTCACCATGATCCACTGGCTGGGGAACTGGCTCCTCAGTAGGACCCAGAAGGTGGTGGTCGACAGGAACCAATCGTCTTGGTACACTGTGACCAGTGGGGTCCCTCAAGGCTTTGTCCTAGGGCCTATACTATTTAACATCTTCATCAGTGATGTGGACATTGGTGTCAGAAGCAGACTGGCCAAGTTTGCCAATGACACCAAACTTTGGGGTAAAGCATCCACACCTGAGGATAGGAGGGTGATCCAGGCAGATCTGGACAGACTCATGAAATGGGCAGATGAGAACCTGATGGTGTTCAACACCGAAAAATGCAAGGTTCTCCACGTTGGGAGGAAAAACTTGCAGCATCCTTATAGGCTCGGTAGTGCTACGCTGGTTAGCACTACAGATGAAAGGGACTTGGGAGTCATGGTTGACCACAAGATGAACATGAGCCTTCAGCGTGATGCTGCAGCTAGTAAAGCGAGCAAAATGCTGGCTTGCATCCATAGATGCTTCTCAAGCAAATCCCGGGATGTCATTCTCCCACTGTACTCAGCCTTGGTGATGCCGCAGCTGGAGTACCGCATCCAGTTTTGGGCTCCACAATTCAAAAAGGATGTGGAGAAGCTTGAGAGGGTGCAGAGGAGAGCCAAGCACATGATCAGAGGTCAGGAAAACAGACCTTATGATGAGAGGCTGAGAGCCATGGGACTCTTCAGCCTGGAAAAGCGCAGGCTCAGGGGTGATCTGGTGGCCACCTATACATTTATCAGGGGTGCTCATCAGGATCTGGGGGAATGTCTGTTCACCAGAGCCCCCCCAAGGGATGACAAGATTGAACAGTCACAAACTCCACTGTGACCAATTCAGGCTAGACATAAGAAAGAACTTCTTCACTGTCCAAGCCCCCAAGGCTTGGGATAGGCTGGAGGTGGTTCAAGTACTCACTTTGAATGCCTTCAAGACACATTTGGATGCTTATCTTGCTGGGATCCTATGATCCCTGCTGACTTCCTGCCCTTGGGGCAGGGGGCTGGACTCGATGATCCTCCAGGGTCCCTTCCAGCCCAAATGTCTATGAAATCTATGAAATTAGAACTGGATCTAAGGTGGTGCCTAATTCTTTCAGGCCCCTTTAAAAGTCTTAGTCTGCCACTGCAAACTCTGACCAATGAAGACTAACCTCAAGCGTAAATGAAAAATAGTTCAGTCTTCAAGTCTTTACTCCTTGGCCTCTCTGCCATGACTGCAGCTAGGATACCAATTAGAGCTGGTTGTGATGGTAGACTTCAAGGATTAAGGTCATTACGCCACTCATATTTGAGTCTCAGGAAAATTGTAGGAGCTCCTCCTCTGATTCTTAATGGCAATGTGCATAAATTAGCATTGCATTTATCTAGAGTCTCTTGCAATGGCTTGATATGATTAATTTAGCATTTGGTTTCTCCACCAGGGACACATTAATGTTGCCTTCCTGCTACAGTATCATACCATTTTTACTACTAACATTTATAATGCAAAGCAAATATCCATACTTCAGAGCCTCAGCATCAACCAGACCTGCATATGGAGCTTGGCATCCTTTATCCTATATGCATCCTACACTGTTCAGCTGCTTGAACAGGACTGAATGAGCTCTCATGCTCCCTAAACAAGTGTTTGTTGTGGAAGTCATTTAACAGTCCCACTAATTTCCAACAGCACTTTTAATACAGACACATTTTAATTAAATAGATTTCTTAACTTGAAACAAATGAGGAAACTGGTGTGGGGGGGGGGGGGGGGCGGGTGTTCTTTCTTCTCTTTGTCCTAGCATGTAATCCAATTGTTAAGTCATAGACAGAATCATTGGGTTGGCTAGGGACAACACTGAACTTCCCAGACATACAAGCATGGGTGGATCTAGAATTTTGAAAAGGGGAGTGCAGGTGGTATGGTGCATCCTCACATATAACACTACACATATTTTTCACATAAAATTTTATTTAACCCTGAATACAAGACACCCCCCTCCCCCCCAATAAGATTCTATATATGGAAAATGTATACATTTGTGAGAATTTTCCGGGTATAAAATCTAAGTATGGGAGGGTTGTCTTGAATCCCATTCCCCCTATTGCAACAGCAGGAAAAGCAGGGGGGGGGGCTTGCCCTCTGCCCCACCCACTTCCTCTGCCTGCAGCCTTCCTGCTACCTGCACCCCAAAGCTTCCCACAACCTCTGCCCCTCCCCCTATTCCCCCATCTCTGCCTCTTCCCCACCTGCTCCCCAGTCTACGCCTCTTCTCCCTCCTCCCAGCCTTTAATGTCAGATGCTGTTTAGCGTGCTCCATCCTGGAACACAGCAAGTGGAAACTCAGCCCTTGCCTGGCCATTCAGCAGTGTCAGTGCTGCTGATTGGCCAGGCAGGGGAAGGAGTTTTCATGTGCTCCATACCCAGGAGAGTCCCCAGCCTAAGCTGGGGCTAAGCTGCACCTGTCTAAGGGGGAAGGGAAGAGAGGAGCAGAAGCTGAAGAGCAGAAATGGTGGGGGTGGGGCAGGGGGCTGCTGTGAGTGTGACTCTGGCCCTGACAAGGGCTCACAGCCAGAGTCAGAGCCACAGCAGTCACTAGCTCCCCTCTCCACTTCATACGTGAATATAAGACAAGTGGCTTTTCCCCCACCCCCCATGTTGATTGGGGGAAAAAAATCTAATCTTATATTTGAGTAAATATGGTAACATGGTAAGGACCTACTGCTATATTATTCAGTTTAAGACAGTGGTGGCCAATTATTTCTGCTGGAGGGCCACTTAATGAATTTTGGCGAGCCAAAGGACACACACATAAAATCTTTCAGACGATATCATTTTTATTAAAATCTATAATGTGTTGAATCATATACCTAAATCAAACATCTACTATAACATATTTTAACTTTATTCCAAAAAATAATGTTTGTCCTGATTTATGTTTTCTTGAGTCATGTTTATAGACACAATTACATAACAGCTCCAAATAAAGTCTTACTCTTGTACGCTGCATGTGTGTGGAGGGGGTGGATGTGTGCAGAGGGGTGTGAGGCAGTGTGTAGGAGTATGTTTGTCAGGCGGGTGTTGAGCTTTCTGTATGCTAGGTTGTGCAAGCCGGCCAGTAGGGCTGTGCGAAGCTTTGGTCCCCGATTTCATTTAGTGGAGATTCAGCCCTGGCATGGGCAGGGTCCTACTGGAGGGCCATGATCTCCTTAAGACCCCCTTTTCCGTGCCAAGTCGGCCCAAGGGCACCCTCTGATTCTCGCCCGCCACGTCTTTGATGTTTAGATAAAGTTGGGAGGCTGCCTTACGCCCTCTTGGTCACTTCCCTCTGTTGATTCTGACCCCGTGATTTCCTGGACTCCTCGTGGGTCTTGTCCTGCAAATAGGTGCTTTGGGGCACCCTAGCCTTATGGGCTATGCGTGGCTCCTACCACCCCTTATACCACGCCCCAAGCCTCACAGTTGGGATGACGTTTTTCGGTCTCTCTGGGCCTCCTCTGTACCCACTCTGGGCCTCCTCAAGAATGCCACCCCCTTCTCTGGGGCCTTCCACAGTGCTGCCCCCTTCTCTGGGGCTCACTGCGCCCACACTAGGGCTTCCCAGTAGTGCCCCCTCTCCGGGGCTTGCTATGCCCACACTAGGGCTTCTCCATAGCGCCCCCTCTCCAGGGCTCGCCACGGCCACACTAGGGCTTCTCAACCGCCCCTCTCTGGGGCTGGGGTCTATGCACCCTGTACGCAGCGCCCTTACTGGCACTGGGGCCCCCACGCTGCTGTGGGTCCCCTATGAGGCCTCCTCCAACCCCTAATAACCTCACCCAAACCACCGGTGTAATAAACAGCAACACAAACTCGAGCCTCCTGGCTATAACTTAAACATAAGCCGCCTGGCTATAACAGCATTGCTCAAGCATCTTAGAGCTGCCATAAGCTGTACCTGCGGTCAGGCTTCTTCCCGCATCCTGGCTTAGGAAACTCCTAACTCTTTGGCTGCTGGCAGGGAACTGCCTCTGGCCTCAGCTCCCGGACTTTATGAGAGCCAGGCCCTGCCCCTTACAGTCAGCTGACCTCCTGGTTGCCCTGGCAACCCACAGCTGGGCTCCTTATACCCTGCTAGGGCTTTTCTCTAGCAGTTTCCGCCCTCCAGGAGCAGGGCACCTCAGTGCTCTGGGACAAGCCCGATTCAGTAACCAAATCTCCAAATCTGAATTGAACCAGAGGACCCTTTAATCTCTCCAAATCAAATTGAAACCCTCCAAATTGATTTGGAGAGATTTGGACAGATTCAGCGATTAGGACATAAAGACAGCTTTAAATGTTTTTTCTACATTCCTCTAGGTAGCAGGGGCTCATGATTGCTGCAGTGCTGGGGCAGATGGAGCATCCCATGGAAGCACAGGGGCTCCCCAGTGCACTCAGCAGCAGACTGGGAAGTAGACCAGAAACATTTCTGGGTCCATGGGGGAGCGTGCTGGGGGGCGCCTCCATGGCTCAGCGACTGGTGCCTCTGGGTCTAGGGGTGCACCCGGGGTCCCCCTGTGGCCAATGGCCGGGCCAGGGCAGTACGGGGGGCCCCCAGAGTGTTCCCCGGCAGACCCAGAAGTGGACTGGAAGACTTGGAATGTACACTAATTTAGAAAAACTGCACCAAATGATGGAAAAATAGTCAAAATAATCAAAAGATATGGTAATATTTTTTTCCTGTAGCCATTCTAATTAAATGTACATAACTTATTCAGATTTATAAAACAAACCCAAGTCTTCTTGAGTAGCCTGACAATACCTGTAATACTTTACTGTCAGTCATTTCTACATCTGAGTAAATATTACTACACCTGAGTTACAGATTTTAGCTAGGGCAAAAAACAGTCTGCAGGGCTGTGAAACAGAAAGTACCAGGAATGGCAAACAGAAAACAAAATTGCAGAAGAAAAGATAGCTTTAATAGTGGAACACCAAAACCATTAAAAACAAGAGAGAGATGCTAACACCTCTGGAGTGGAGTGTGATTAGCAAAAATTAGAGATATAATAATGAGCCATTAAGTGAATTGACTCCATCAGCCTGAATAGAATAGAGATGCACTATCCTTTTCAGGCAAGGTTCTTTGCATAGATGTGATATCTTTCATTAGACCAGCTGAGTAGTTGGGACACAGTTCTTTGCAAGCTTTTAGGCGAAATCACCCTTCTTCAGGCATAGGGAGTCTCTGGGTGCTCTCTTCCAGTGAACATGGGAAAGAGCAGGAAAGTTTGATAGGGATGGTCTGGAACATTCCTGAACTCAAAGGAGAGCACACAATAGGGGAACAAGGCTAGGAAAGTGACAGATTTTCCATTTCATAAGAAAATACAGGTATTTCAGAAAATTGGCTTACAAAAGAAAATTTCAAGATTTTCTACGAAAAAATATTGTTTCACACCCTCATGCTCCCCTCCCCCCCCCAAAAAATTTAGTTTTGCCTTTTGAATGCCTTTAAACGTTTTAAATTTTTTAAATAATTTGGAAAAAAGTCCTTTCCACGCTAAAAGTAAACATTTTCATTCCAAAAATGCCCAAACAGGACTTTCCCCCCATAAAAATAATCATCAAAAGAGACAGTTTGCAAAATTTTGACAAAAATCTGCATTTTTCTTAGAAAAAGTTTGAAGAAAAAAAATTCTGATTCACTCCAGAGCTGAACTGAGGTACACCTGACTTTCCTCTGCAGTTTGTGCCTGTGATGGACTCTGGAGCAGCAGTTGTTAAGGATTTGGGGCCACAGTCCAAATCATCCTGGCTTGAGTCCCAGGTGGCTCACTGCCCCTGCCTGGTCTATTCCTGCCACTTCTCCCTGCTGCCCCACTCTGGTGTATGCCATACATAGAGCCCAATATCCATCATTCAGCCATGGTATGTGAAGAGCAGGTGGCAGTTATTTGTCCATACATGACAGCTGCAGCTCTGACACAAGGCGCTTGTATATTACAGGAAGTTGACATAAAATCAGTATGTTGATGCTGGCTGTCTGAGGGTTTTACATAACGGAGAAATCTAAGATGGATGTTTTTTCTGCAAAAAGTTTCTGATTCAAGCTCTAGCAGTAAAACTAATGACAAGGATGGATCCTACTTTGTTGATCTTGTCTGCGTCATTTAAACTTCCAGTGTTTAAATGGGGTCATGCTAAGGAAGAGGTTGGGAAGCCCTGCCATAGGGAAACATGAACAGCCTTAAGTTACCCCTGGCAGTGTTGGGGTTGAAGAGGTGATGGTAAATCAACAGACCTTCTCAGCTTGGCATACTTTGGCACAGGTCAGGAGCACTGAGGATCTCACCCATTAAATTAAAAGCCGCTTTAAAGTGTGGGCAAGTATGGGCATTGCCATTCTCCTCATGCTTTGAAAATGCTTTGGTGCATCTCTCCTTCCTTTCTTGTGAACAGTTTAGCCTTTAGATCAGGGGTGGGCAATTATTTTGGCTGAAGAGCCACTTAACAAGTTTTAGTGAGCTGTCGAGGGCCACACACATGATATGATAATTAACAAATTATAGATATAAATAATCATATACTAAAAATCAAATATCTACTATATTTTATTTTAATTTTTAAAAACCTTTTTTTCCTGATTTATGGGTTTTTTATTTTAGTAGTGTATATAGAGGCGATTGGATGTTAACTCAAAATAAAGTCTTACTTTTGTATATTGTGGGGGGGAGGCATATGTGGTGGTATATACGTGGGGGTGGGTGGGCATGTGGAGTGGGTGTAGGGCAGGGGTGGGCAAAATACAGCCCAGGGGCTGGATCTAGTCCACCAAATGTTTTTACCTGGCCCATGGCTCCATCTCTGTAGGAGAATTGTATCCAGCCCCTGGCTGCCCTTACTTTCAGTGTCTCTTGCTCTTCTCCTTTCCTCATGCCAGCTGGCTGCAGCAGCAGCCACTCCCCTCCTCTCTCCTCCCCAGCCAGCTCACCCTGTCCTGCCCCCCAGCCCCCAGAATAGGCTCCAAGGCCAAGCTTTTACCCAGTGAGGCTGTCTGCGTGCTGCTCCAATCCTACACCTGCGGAGTCAAAAATCAGGTAAGGCTCTCCCCATTGGCAGGGGAGGAGGTGCAGGGGGAAGAAGACCAGGAACCATAGATTATCTGGGCTCTGCCAGGCCAAGACCCGGTAGGGGCATGGGCACTGGTGCCGCACTGTGTTCCTGTGTGCCGCTTTGGGCTATACCACATGGGCACAGCTGGAGCAGCTGGCATGGCTTCTGCCTGACCCTGAGTCCCCAGAACACAGCTAAGTGAGGCAGAAGCCATGCCAGCTGCACCCATGTGGCCTGAAGCAGAGCACAAAAACACAGTGCAGCACCGACCCAGCAGCCAGGGACTTGGCACAGGGGAGGAGGTCCGGGGACAAGCTCCATCCAGGTCAGGAGCCATGGGTCATCTGGGACCAGCTGGTCTGGTGCTGCACTCTGTATCGCCCTACTCCCTGTACTACGCCTCCCCCACCCCAAGTTCCCAGCCAGGTTGGGCAAGAGCCACACCAACTGCACCCAAGTAGCCTGAGCCAGTACGTGGGAATACAGCATGGCACCAACCTGGCTGTGTGCTGAGGACTTGGGGGGGGGGGAGGGGGGCAGGGAAAAGGGGGGAAGAAAGGTTACGTTCCCCTAACCCTTGTTCTTTTTGCCCAGGGGTGGGCAATTATTTGGGCCAGAGGACCACTTATGGAGTTTTGGTGAGCTGTTGCAGAAGTGGGGGTCAGCAGTTCACTCAAATTTTGGCCCTCCAGCCCAAATAATTGCCCAGCCTTAGTGTAGGGTGTATGTGTGTGGGGACTGTCCACATGCTAGGAGCTAGCCAGTAGGCCTGTGCAAATACGGAAGTATTCAATTCGGATTCAGATTCAGCTGATTTGGAGGATAGCGATTCAATTCAGAGATTTGGATCACTGTCCTGAATCGATTTGGTCGAATCAACTTCGGAAGATTCAGTGCTGATTTGGAGAGATTTGATGATTTGGATCAGCCAAAGAGAGGCGTGGGAAAAGCCCACGTGTCACCCAAAGCCCAACAGAGATTGGACCCAGCTTCCATGCAGTACACGGCGCCTTGCTGAGCCACGCTGCACCCACGCCATGGGGCAGCTGCCACGCAGGTGCCAAGTGGGGGGGATGTTCCCCGCTGCTCCCCACTGCCCCGTGCTGTGGGGGGGGGTTCTGCCACCAGCACCCAGAGGCCCTGAGTGCCATCCCTGTGACTGCTGAGTGCATGCTTTTTTTTTTTTTGTAAGTGCCAGTAGGCTGGGCCGGCTGGGGCTGGGCAGGACAGCCATGCGGGCCTCTCCCACAGCTCCTCTGGCTGTGCCTGCCTCTGCCCCAGTGGGGGGAGCCGCAGGGGCTCTGCCCTGTTGCCACTTGCCCAGCCAGCATGGGGGAGGTGGGTGCAATGCAGGCGCAGTGTGCTCTGGGCAGCAGCAGGGCAGAGCCCCAGCTCCCAATACTGCCACACTCGCAACAATGCTGGGAGCAGGGACTCTGCCCTGCCGCCACTTGCCAGCCAGCACAGAAGGCACAGGATGCAGGCATGGCAGTGTGGGAGCAGGGGCTAAGCCCTGCTGCTGCTTGCCCCCTTCTCCCTGGAGCGAGCCATGCCTGCATCCCACTCCCCGTGCCTGCCCTGGCTGGGCAAGCAGCAGCAGAGCAGAGTCCCCACTCCCAGCACTGCCATGCCCTCATCCTGCACCTCCCCAACCCCCTCTCCAAGTAACATGCCTCCTGCCCTGGCTGGGCAGCTTGTCCCAGCCCCCACCACAATCCCTCCCTCCGCAACATCCCTTCCTTCCCCTCTCCCCCAACCCCAACACACTTATCAGCTGCCTGTTTAGTCTATGGCCAAATCTCTGAATCAGCCGAATCTTTTTGCTGAAGATTTTCTGAATTGATTTGGATGCTTCAAATTGATTCAGAGCTTTTACTTGGTCTCCCAATTCAATTTGGGTTCGGAGATTTGGTCCCTGAATCAAATCAGCTACCAAAGTTTCACGCAGCCCTACTAGCCAGGGGTGGGGGGAGGGAGATGAAGCAGGGGCCACATGCAACAGACTGAGCCCAGGTAGTGCGGTGCAGATGCATTCTGGTCCCCCCACCCAAACCATGGCTGGCCCTGTGATATTGTGTGTGAGGCTGAGCCCCACCTGCTCCCACCTGGGGTAGTCCAGGTATGGGGCTGGCATCAGCCCCATACCTGCCAGATGGTACTGCCCTGCCCCCAACTCGGCCACACCCAGTGCATACAGCTTCCTGGCAGGGCTGCTGCCTCAGCCACCCAAGTATTGCTTAGCTTCCCCTGCCTCCTGTGGGTCCTTCTCATCCTGCATGGGTGACTGGTGCCACCTTAGCTGGGAGGCATATGCAGACTGGGGGGCATCCTTCCGGTCCATGCTGAAAACCGGGGTACAAGTCCCATTCCCCCCCACCCCCGCAATACCACAACAGCTGATTGCTGCAGCCTCTTCTGGCAGTGACTGCAGCCACTTCTGGGAGCAAGCACCAGCCAATCACTGCAGCCACTCCCAGAAGTGGCCACAGCCACTCCCGGAAGCAGCTGCAGTGATCACAGCGATCGGCCAGCGCTTGCAGGGGGGGCACCGGTGCTCCCACCTGCTCCCCTGCCCTCCTGCCCATCGCCTAAGTGGCAAGTGCAGCCAGTCAGGGGGTGCACTAGTATTCTCAGGGGGTGCACATGCATCCCCCTGCACCCTCTACTGCCCTGCTGCACTGCTTTGGACATCAGGTAGCACGGGGAAGCTGTGGGGACATGTACTGAGCAGCAGATGCCCAGCCAGGTTGAGGGGAATCTGCAGCCAGGTGATTCCTGCCCCAGCGCATGGGGCTCCAGTTCCAGCTCCCAGCTGCCTTCCACCCATTCCACCTGCCCAATTCAATGAGCAGCCGCCTGTGGGTGGCCAAGTGAATGGAAGGTGGCCAGAAGCTGGAGCTGAAGCCCCATGCAATGGGGCAGGAACTTCCCAACTGCAGCTTCCTGCCCCCCTCCGGCTGCAATTGTGGTGCCCAGAGCACATCCCCACAGCCACCATTGCTTCCCCATGCTACCTGATGTCCATAGTGGCACAGCAGGGGCAAGACAAGGAGGAGGAAGAACCACTGGAGGCGGGGAAAGCCAAGCAGTACCCAAGTGACTGAAGCCACATCAGGAGCAGCCCTGCCGGGAATCTGTGCATGCTGGTCATGCCCTGGGCTGGGGCCATCAGCAGGTATGGGCAGGAGCCTGACGCAAGTTATCTCAGGCAGAAATGGGTGGGACTCAGCCCTATGTGAAGCACCACAGGGGAAGTTGCAGGCTGGATACAATCAATTGTTGTGTGCTTGCCCACAGGCTGAATACAATCAGTTGGTGGGGTGGATCCAGCCTACAGGCCATATTTTGCCTTTCTCTGCTTTAGATAGAACTTGTCTTGCCCCAGTCCCCACCTCCATGTGACATAGGACACAGTAGTAGAGCAGCTAGCAGGCAGGTAGTGCATCAGTCAGGGATCATGCTGGAGTGCTTTCAGTAATGATACAGGGGTTTATGTTGTAAGTCTCCATGGCCTCCCTCCCTAGTACACAACCAAAAAGACGGCTGAAGCAAGAAAAAAAGTCTTCCTCCAAACTAGCCACAAGCCACTGCCAGGAGTTGTCACCTTTCTCTAGCAATGGCAGCTGCGTAAAACCCTCACTCACTCCCCTCCCTTCCCTCATAGACATCTCTTGTGGGAACTAAGGAGCAGGTGAGAACTGTATGATGCTGCTACATCTGATGCTGCTACACTTGCTCACAGCTGACTCAGATGAAAACATTTTCTCTAGCACATGGCTTTCTCCTGCTGCTGATTCACTCACTCAGGCTTGTTGTCCCACTGGACCTGGGAGATTTCTGACCTCTCCATCATCCTCCAACCTGCTCCCAGCCATAGCTGCATAATATTATCTAAGATGGACTCCTAAGGAGGACAGATTTAAGTAGTAAACCCACAAAAGCAGGTAAGGAACTTTATCTGTCATGTTTGTATATAGAGAACCTGTAAACAGTGACGTAACCAGGCAAAAGTTGCAGAGCAAAACAGTGGCAGAAAACAGTTGGCTTATGTTCCTATACTTAACCGCTTCTATCGAGGGCAGAGCATTCCATCCAGAGATCCTGCTAGGACATTGCACTAGCACTCACTATTGGGTAACCCCCAGATACTCAACATGGTAATCAATAGGGGTGTGCAAAGCGGGCCCTATTTGATTTGGATTCAGCCCAAATCAGGGACAGTGATTCAATTTCTAGATTTAGATCACTGTCCCAGATTCGATTCGGCCGAATCTGAATCTGAAGATTCAATGCTGATTCAGAGAATCAGCGATTCAGATATAGACACAGCTTTAAAAGTTTTTCTACATACCTTGAGGTAGCAGGCGTGGCTACCTCAATGCTGGGGTGCATGGAGCATCCCACAGGAGTGTGGGGCCTCCACGTGCTCAGTGGTGAACCCAGAAATGGACCAGAAGTACTTCCAGTCCACTTCCAGGTCTGCTGGGAAGTGCACTGAGGGGTATCCCCATGCCTCCCTGGCTCGGCGATCGGCCACAGGGAGATGTGCCCCCCCGACCCCCCCCCCAACCCAGGAGGCACAAGTTGCTGAGCAGGGCGGAGAGGGCGGTACAGGCCCCCCACATGCTCCCCGGCGGACCCAGAAGTAGATCGGAAGTGCTTCTGCTCCACTTCTGGGTCTGCTTCTGAGCGCACTGAGGAGCTCCCCGTGCTTCTGTGGGACACTCCATGTGCACCAGCATCGCAGCATTCACGAGCCACCTGCTACCTAGAGGGATGTAAAAAACATTTAAAGCTGTCTCTGTCTGAATCTCTGAATCTTTCCAAATTTCTCTGAATCAATTTGGAGGGTTCCGATTCGATTCAAAGAGATTAAAGGGTCTCCTTCTTCGATTCAGATTTGGAGATTTGACCACCGAATTGAACCAAATCTCCGCCAAATCTAATCAGGGACCAAAACTTCGCACAGCCCTAGTAATCAAGGCAAGGGTGGGAAAATGACCACGCCATTCTAAATATTAAACATTCTGGGGTAAGAATGCAAGCTAATACAGCTTTGCATGAGCCCCTCCCCCAGGTTTGAATCATAGAATCATAGAAAGTTAGGGTTGGAAGGGACCTCAAGAGGTCATCTAGTCCAACCCCTTGCTCAAAGCAGGACCAGCCACAATTAGATGAATCTAGCCAAAGCTTTATCTAGCCAGGATTTGAAAACTTCTAAGGATGGAGCTTCCACCACCTCTCTGGGTAATCCATCCATCCATTCAGTGCTTTACTACCCTCCTAGTGAGAAATTTCTTCCTAATACCTAACCTAAACTTCCCTAGCTGTAACTTGAGACCGCTGCTCCTTATTCTGTCATCTGCCACCACTAAGAACAGTCCAACTCCATCCTCTTTCAAACCTCCCTCAGGTAGTTGAAGGCTGCTATTAAGTCCCCTCTTAGTCTCCTCTTTTCTAGACTAAATAAGGCCAGTTCCCTCAGTCTTTCTTCATAAGTCATATCCCCAACCTCCTCACCATCTTTGTTGCCCTCTGCTAGATTCTCTCCATTTGTCCACATCCTTTCTGTAGTGCAGGACCCAAAACTGAACACAGTACTCCAGATGTGACCTCACCAGTGCTGAATAGAGGGGAAGAATCACTTCCCTTAACCTACCAACACACCTACCAATGCAGCCCAATATGCCATTAGCCTTCTTGGAAACAAGGGCACACTGCTGGCTCATATTCAGGTTATTGTCCACTGTAACCCCTGTCACAACCCAAAGTTGTGATTTGTTGTTTGTGTGTACTTCGGCAACACTAAATTATGTTCCCGCTAAAATTACAGCTTCCTTGCACGATCGAGTTCTCTGCTGCGGGAGAGAACTCTGGTGCAACGGGGAATTTCCCGCCAATTTGCAGCTTCTTTGCATGGTGCATTTCTTTTGCATCTCAGAGATGCACGGTGCAAAGGAGTTCCCGCCATTTGTATTTAGATTCGTGCCACATTATTGGCCAGTTCTAAATAAAGGCATACGTGGCGGCTAGCTATTGGCTTGCTAGCCATACAAAAGGCTTGGGTAGTTTCTGCCAAAGTCAGAGAAAGAGGAAAACCGGAGAGAGACAGAACTTGCCAGGAGGAGAAGACTTCGCGCTGTGTGAAGATCTCTAAGCGATGTGGACCCTTGCGGACCCAACGCGCCTCTCTTAAGCAGGTAACAGAGGTCTAAACAGCCTCTGGCCTCTCCCCGTCGCCGAGCGCAATCCTAGACATATCCCTATCCTATCCTATATACCCAATTTTCGAACCCACGGAGCTTTAACAACTCCAGGGGCCTGGGAACTGAACAGAGCCCACGGAGCTTCGACAACTCCGTGGGGAAAGAATTGCCGAACCCGCGGAGCCTAAACAACTCCGGGGCCAAAGAACTGAATTTGTCAGAGTCCTCCAATGAGGATTTAAGCGGAGCTGCACCTCGAAAACTGTCCAGCCTACACCGCGACCATCTTGGGTGTAAGTAAATAATCTTTTCAATCAACCACTACGCCTCTGTGACTAATTCTAGCCTGTGCGTGCCTTGCCGCCGCGTGATTTTCTCCGGCCCCGCATGCCCGGGCTGCTGGCCACAGCCCGCGTGCGCAAAGACAGGCCCGGCTCGCCCCCGGCCCGCACATGGCGACGAGGATGGGATCAGGAGAAAACACGCTAGAGCTAGAATTGGTTCAGAACTGCCCTTGGCACGATAACCAATGCCAAGTGAAAAGCTTTGTGGAACTGGAGGCGCATATCACTTACCACCAGGCGGGCGGAACGGGTGAAAGATTTGTCAGCAGACGCCTGTCGCTGAAGGGAGAAGAGGGAGTCTCCGAAGACGGAGCCCTGAGAGAGAGGGAAGTGTATTTGCTCCCCGCGGCGTTCAGGTGTATAATGAGAGACGAGCGGGTCCTGTTCAGGCCCCTTGATGCTGTGTCCCTCGCCGGACCCAACCCGGCGGGTGAAACGAACCCAACTTTCACCCGGGAGTGTGCCCAATGCCTATGATATGCTCGGGACAGTGAAGAACTGGAGTCTATCTGCCGGTTCCCTCCTCTCATGGCGGCTAGATTAAGGGGTCGCGAGCTACCATCCAAGCTCCGCAAAGACCTGGAGACGGAACGAGCCGCAGATGAGAGGGTGGCTCCGTGGTACAACAGGGGGGGAGAATGTAGTGCAACTTTTCGTACTATAATGAATCTAATGCAAAAGAGCTTAAGTTTGAAAACCCAGCTGCAGATGGCGATCCAAGTGGTCAAAGAAGCGGCTGAGAAAAAGGAGCCTGAAACGCCAGTCCAAGATGGCACTGAGCAAGAGGGAGACCGCGTGGAAGAACCGGAAAAGAAGGGTGGAGCTTCTGAGGAACCCGCGAGAGTTCGGTCAGCGACTCAGCCCATCGACGCAGCATCGTCGCTGGCAACCCCGCCTAGCGACGCAGCGACGTCTCTGCCAACCACACCTTCCTGCCGACGAAGGAGAGAGTCAAGCGGAGGAGTGCATCCGCCCCTCCTGCCTGAAGCAGTAACAGCAGCAGTGACTCCCGCGGCAGCAGTTCAGCCTATAACAACATCGACTCCTGAAAGAGTGGTTTGCCCTACAGCCACGGTCAACCAAGCAACTGATGAGCGAGATGTCGTCACCAGTCGCATTCGTGCTTGGACAGAATTACAACAGCTATATAAGGAATCTGAGATGGAATCTGATGAAGCCATAATTTCATGGCCAGATCTTATGGCCATGGAATTTAAACGTGATTAAGAGTAATCTTCTTTGTCAGTTACCAAGACTGCGTATCCTGATGGAGCCAAGGTTGTCTCTTGATCGGGACTGTCGACACCCGACCGAAACTCAAGGCACCAAACGTCGTGGATCTGATCTTCCACCACTGCCACCGAGAACCCTGGAGGAGCGATACATGTTTGGATTTCTCCTACAGCGTTCCGGACTCAACAAGCGGCAGCTTCGGATTTTAGGAGACGCAGGCCAATGGCAATTGGCTTATGAGTTAGGTTTTCGTTATTTAGAAGAGCCAGATGATGGATCCTCAATGATTTCATCCAATTGAGCCGTAAAAATTGTTTAAGTTTGTTGAAAAAGATCATTAATCTATTTTTTGAGAATTTTCTGTTCACAGATCCGAGATTCAGAGTGCGTGGCAAGGAAGAGCCCTGAGAGGGATGACATCACCGAAAGAAGTGAGGGCCTGACGTATGACTTTGTCATGACGCCCACTGAAATCCTGATCGTGCAATTTTGTTCTGAATCAGATTATGTGTTTGTGTTGATTATTGTTTCTTGATTGTTATGTAACTTGATCCCAGGGCAGCGAATTTTATGTTTGTTTATTTGTTTGTTTGCTTGTCTGCTCGTTTGACAACTCACGACAAGGTTCTAGATCGCTAGAAGAGTATGGCATAATTTAGCTATGCTCTCAGCAAGGGGGAATGTTACAACCCAAAGTTGTGATTTGTTTCACAGATTTCATAGATTTCATAGACATTAGGGCTGGAAGGGACCTCGGAAGATCATCGAGTCCAGCCCCCCGCCCAAAGGGCAGGAAGTCAGCTGGGGTCATAGGATCCCAGCAAGATAAGCATCCAGTTTCATCTTGAAGGTGTTCAATGAAGGCGCTTGAACGACCTCCAGTGGCAGGCTGTTCCAGACCTTGGGGGCTCGGACAGTAAAGAAATTCTTCCTTATGTCCAGCCTGAAACGATCTTGTAGTAGTTTGTGACCATTTGACCTCGTCATCCCTTGGGGCGCTCTGGTGAACAAACGTTCCCCCAGATACTGGTGGTCACCCCTGATAAACTTGTAGGTGGCCAGCAGATCACCCCTGAGCCTGCGCTTTTCCAGGCTAAAGAGCCCCAGGGCTCTCAGCCTGTCATTGTAGGGTCTGCTTCCCTGACCTCTGATCATGCACATGGCTCTTCTCTGGACTCTCTCAAGCTTCTCCACATCCTTTTTGAATTGTGGAGCCCAAAACTGGACGCAGTACTCCAGCTGCGGCCTCACTAAGGCCGAGTACAGGGGGAGAATGACGTCCCGGGATTTGCTTGAGAAGCATCTATGGATGCAAGCCAGCTTTTTGGTCGCTTTACTAGCCGCAGCATCGCATTGCAGGCTCATGTTAATCTTGTGGTCAATGATGACCCCCAAGTCTCTTTCTTGCATAGTGCTAGCCAACAAAGCACTGCCGAGCCTATAAGGATGCTGCAGGTTTTTTTTCCCAAGGTGGAGAACCTTGCATTTATCGGCGTTGAACACCATCAGATTCTCGTCCGCCCGCTTGCTGAGCCTGTCCAGGTCAGCCTGGATCATCTGCCTGTCTTCTGGTGTGGATGCTTTGCCCCAAAGTTTGGTGTCATCTGCGAACTTGGCCAGTCCACTTGTGACTCCAGTGTCCACATCATTAATGAAGATGTTGAACAGTATGGGTCCAAGGACAGAGCCTTGGGGGACCCCACTGGTCACCGGACACCACAATGAGTGACTTCCATCAATTACTACCCTCTGGGTCCGACCCCGGAGCCAATTTTCCAGCCAGTGGATCGTGGAGGACCCAAGGTGACAATTGGCCAGTTTCTCCAAGAGACGATCATGGGACACCAGATCGAAGGCTTTTTTGAAGTCAAGATATATGACATCAATCTCATCTCCCTTGTCCAGGTGATAGGTCACCTGGTCGTAGAAGGAAATGAGATTGGTCAAGCAAGACCTACCCGCAACAAACCCGTGCTGGCTATCCCTTAAGATGTTGGCGTCGGCCAGTCCATTAAGGATGGCCTCTTTAATAAACTTTTCTAAGATCTTCCCCGGGATAGAAGTTAGGCTGATGGGCCTATAGTTAGCCGGATCCACTTTCCTCCCTTCCTTGAAGATAGGCACCACGTTGGCCTTCTTCCAGTCTTCGGGCACTACACCAGAGCGCCAAGAGTTTTCAAAGATCCGCGGTAGAGGCTGGGCTATGATGCTCGCCAGCTCCTTGAGTACCCTGGGGTGAAGATTGTCAGGGCCGGCTGACTTGAAGGTATCCAGCTTCTCAAGATGTTCCTTCACGAAGTCAGCATTAATGGAGGGCAGGGGATCACCCTCACCCGGACTTCCTGGCCCTGTAGCGGGCATGGGCGTCCCATGGGGCTGATGAAAGACCGACGTTGTTGTTTGTGTGTGCTTCAGCAATGCTAAGTTATGTTCCCGCTAAAATTACAGCTTCCTTGCATGATCGAGTTCTCTGCCGCAGGAGAGAACTCCGGTGCAACGGGGAATTTCCCGCCAATTTGCAGCTTCTTTGCATGGTGCATTTCTTTTGCATCTCAGAGATGCACGGTGCAAAGGAGTTCCCGCCATTTGTATTTAGATTCGCGCCATATTATTGGCCAGTTCTAAATAAAGGCATACGTGGCAGCTAGCTATTGGCTTGCTAGCCGTACAAAAGGCTTGGGTAGTTTCCACCCAAGTCGGAGAGAGAGGAAAACTGGAGAGAGACAGAACTCGCCAGGAGGAGGAGACTTCGCGCTGTGTGAAGATCTCTAAGTGATGTGGACCCTTGCGGACCCAACGCACCTCTCTTAACCAGACAACAGAGGTCTAAACAGCCTCTGGCCTCTCCCCGTCACTGAGCGCAATCCTAGACGTATCCCTATCCTATATACCCAATTTTCAAGCCCACGGAGCTTTAACAACTCCGGGGGCCTGGGAACCGAACAGAGCCCATGGAGCTTTGACAACTCCGTGGGGAAAGACCCAATTTTCGAACCCACGGAGCTTTAATAACTCTGGGGGCCTGGGAACCGAACAGAGCCCACGGAGCTTCGACAACTCCGTGGGGAAAGAACTTCCGAACCCGCGGAGCCTAACCAACTCCAGGGCCAAAGAACCGAATTTGTCGGAGTCCTCCAACGAGGATTTAAGCGGAGCTGCACCTGGAAAACTGTCCAGCCTACACCGCGACCATCTTGAGTGTAAGTAAATAATCTTTTCAATCAACCACTACGCCTCTGTGACTAATTCTAGCCCGCGCGTGCCTTGCCGCCGTGCGGTTTTCTCCGGCCCCGCGTGC
Source organism: Alligator mississippiensis (assembly GCF_030867095.1). Taxonomy (NCBI): domain Eukaryota; kingdom Metazoa; phylum Chordata; order Crocodylia; family Alligatoridae; genus Alligator; species Alligator mississippiensis. Next base: position 145,875,403 of record NC_081825.1, read on the forward strand.
CCGGGCTGCTGGCCACAGTCCGCGTGCGCAAAGACGGGCCCGGCTCACCCCCGGCCCACACAACCCCCAGGTCCTTTTCTACAGAACTGCTGCCCAGCCAGTCAGCCCCCAGCCTGTACTGGTGCATGGGATTGTTCTGTCCTAAGTGCAGGGCTTTGTACTTGTTCTTGTTGAACCACATGAGATTCCTTTTGACCCAATCCTCCAATTTGTCTAGGTCACTCTGAATCCTAGCCCTACCACCCAGTGCATCTACTACATCGCCAGCTTTGTGTCTTCTGCAAACTTGCTGAGGGTACACTCTGTCATCTTCCAGGCCACTGACAAAGACATTGAACAAAACTCGCTCCAGATTTGAACATATAACAAGATAAAAATGCAGGTGTTGACACTGCAATGAGTTTTTAGTCATGCAAGTTTGGCCATATATTCAAATGTCTTCAATTAGATGCAAAGTCCTCATTCACATTTACTATATTTTGTTCTTCTTGGTTCAAAATAAGCTATGGGCCATATTCAGACAAGACATCAGTAAATATAAATTCAGTGTTGAAAAAATTTCACCCCAACGTCACATCTGAATTTGGTTCTGCACATCAAATCCAATTTCCAACCTCATCCCCATTGTCTTCAGTGAGAGCAGCCTCTTAATAATATCGGCCAGATTTCTATGGCTCCTAGCTTTTCCACTCAAAAAAATGTAGTTAATTATTTTACACTCCCCAAACCAGCCAATACCCTTTTCCTCTGCCGCTATTTTTTCCATTTTAAATCTAGCTTTCCACTGATTCTGTTTCTGTTCCAACATTGATTTAGGAGGTATTTATTATGCTGCATCTATTTGTCACTTCCCAGTTTAATACACCAAGCTATCAGTTTGTCCAAATTGATAAATAAAATACGCCCCCCCTAAACCAAGGTTCAATAATGGGCAGAGTTTCAAAGTCAGTATACAATTTATTTTCTGCATAGACATCATAGCAATTTTTTATTGGACTGTTCTTTTGATCCATAGTATTTTTCCTCCTACGCATACACGGTTGCTACAATATTTCATTTGTAATCACTATTGGAAAAACAAAGTTTACTGGCTGGAGTTTCATCTATTACATATCTATCCCTATAGGACTCTCCTGGGTTAAGATATTAAAATTGCTCAGGGACAGGTTTACAGGAGAGAAGAGAGTTTCTTCTGTTACTAAATTAACTTTGTGATCAACTTGGGTCTAGATGTGCAGACTGTGGGAAACCTGATATTTTCAGTGTTCAAGGGCATGATTTTCACAGCCTCAAAATTAATGGGAATTGAGTGGCTATATCCCTAAGGCAGTTTGGAAAACTATACTCTAAATGTCTTTTTGCATGTGAGGTACCCTTAGATAGTCTGTCCGCATATGCTCAGCAAGCCTGGCTTTGGAACAGATGACAGGAACGCAGAACCAATTGACTCATTCAGTGATTCTGAATGAGTCAAACTGCATCTTCCCATGGATGTACTAAAAATGCTGGAAGGTTTTAGAGGTGCCAAATAATTCTAATGCTGACTTTAAGGTCTCTTTTGAATTTACTTCTTGAAGGGAAGGAATCAGCTTCATGATTTTTCTCATCCTTCAAACCCATAGGAAAGGTCATCCCAACTTCCTGAGGGGGGTTTGGACCCTTCACTCTATACACTTAGGCCATCCTCTCCCTTCAAGAAAGAACAAACATCTCCTCCATGCCCAGCTCTATTCTGGCATAAGATGCCTCAGAGACATATATTAAAGCTGGCATTATATCTTCAATTTGTACCAGGCAACGGAGAACCAAATCCCAAGTCCCTAATTTATTAGTCTCCTGTCAGCATCCAGTCAGTTTTCCATCCTCCCTGCTTCCTAACCAGGGCAACAAGCCACCTGGCCTTGTTCCATTGACCAGCAAGTTTTGAAAGGAAAACCATAATTCTCCTGTTTCCTTCAGTGACCCACTGTTAATCCCTGACCATTATTATGATGGGATGTATATCCCATCATAAGCTAGCTTTATGCTGTTTTAGACCTGCACAACTGTGACTTGCCACTAGAAGGCTGGCAAGCAGAGGCACAGACAGGAGCCTATTGCTCCTCTGGCATGGGAGGGAGGGCACCATGTCAGAGCAGAAGGAGGTCAAAGGAAAAGGGAGACTCAGCAAAAAGACTACTTTTTCTCTGGTTGATTTAAAGCTGGTTAAAGGTGCCCTGCAGAATGAAGTCCTGAATTTATCCACACAGCACGTATAGCATAGGCAGAAACAGGGCAAACCTCCAACCACGTGCCTCAGCAGCAGCCTGGAAGGAATGAAAAAGGTCTCCATGCCATCATCCCATCTTTGCTATAATTCATGTGGTGACAGGGCCCAAACAGGCAAGAAAATGTCATCTATGTTTTGATCTGTCAGGCAGAAAGGCTGAGTTCTAGCCGCTAGCTTGCCATGCAGTGATGGGAAGCCTCTCTACCTGCTTCCCCAAGTGAGAAATGATTTTGAACTTCCTTTGCAAAGTGCTTTGAAATACATGCTTGACAAGTTCCACATAAGTGCTAAGCATGGCTTTTGCAGGTATTTGTTGTCTGTTTATTTCTACCCCTCAAGCTCCAGTGAACTGGATGTATTTAAATACCCTTTTCAAAGTGGTACTTAAGGCAAATCCTAAATAGATTCAAAGCACCCCTTAGTAAATGCTAACTCTTAGTTTTCACCCATCTTTTTTACACTATAGAAAAATAATAGAGCAATTCTTCTGTTGCAAATAATTCAGAAAGACCCCAACAGGGCAGACCATTTCTAACACTGTGGATTCCTATTTGAAATCTCTAGGATTATCTTGTGAATCATATTTTTTTAACTTAACAGTTAACCCCTGGTGGCTCTGATCTCAGCACAGAGGTGCCATGTTATTTTAAGCGAGACCAGGGAACCAAGGGAATCACACTTAACTGGGGCTCTCTGGTCTCACTGAACTGACATAGTGGATCCCCATTGAGAGCAGAGCCACTGGGGATTAGATCCCAATGGCTCTGCTTTCAGCACAGAGCTGCAGCTTGGCAAGACCAGAGAGTCCCAGGAAACATGCTTCCCTGGCAAATCTTGTCTCACTGAAACTATCAAGGCAGCTCTATGCTGAGAGCAGCTGAACTGCTAGCAGCAGGACGGTGTGGTTAAGCTAAGCATGCTTCCCCCAAGCCGCACATTCTCCATTTAATTGAACCCCAGCAGCTCTGTGCTGAGCATGGAGCTCCCAGGTAGCAAGAATATGCAGCCAAGAAAACACACTTCCCCCAACTTCATGGTCTTTGCAATTAAGCTGCTCAGAGCAGCTGCTCCCAGGATGGAAAGGGCGGCAGACCAGGAAGACCACTAGAGTTTTGGAGGGTAGGAAAGGGTAGAGTGGCTGAGAGCTGTGCATCCCGGGATCCTGAACAAATTAATGTAAAGTGTTTTACCTCCTCTGACCATTCAAACAATACTTTGGAATGGCACTGGTAAATATTTCGAAGATAAACCTTGTTCTGAGTTGCTTATCTTTAAAACATTTAGGGTGCCTGTACATGACTGCAGAGGGTGCTCTGCCATGCTTTAATTATAGTGTGGAGGCTTCTCCAACACGTAATTACAGTGCATCACAGCAGACTTGATTAACTGGAATGTGGTAATTACCGTGCTCCAGCCAGCCTCCATATCTCATGTATCAACATCCCTGAACTTCAAAATGGTGGTGGGGCGCTTTAGCTAAAGCTCATTGAACAAGCTTTAATTCAAGCACACCCATCACCATTTTGAAGCATGGGGATACTGATACATGAAACGCTGTAGAGATTTAATTAGAGTAGCTCTCAGAGCTGCTCTAATTACAAAGCTGCTCTCCAGCCCCTTGGAGCACATATAAAAATGCCCTTAAAGGATACTTATGATGGGTTAACATCCATTTAACACCACTGGGTGAATATTCCCATTTTAAGTGCTGCTACGACAGTTTAAAGGTAATCTGTAACATGGCCCTAACATAATAAATTCCACAAAATCTTTAAGACCAAGTGAGCAAATCTGGATTTTAAATTTTAAATCATTTTGCAGATATGAGCCAAAAATTGTTACGACTTTTTGAAACAACAGGAATTCTAACTTTAAGAATAATTTTTAGAACTGTGTTTTTCCCCCTTAGGAAAGCTGCAGCATTTCTACCCTGAAATCAAATGGGGCATGTACATTTTTCAGAATTTAGCAAGCTAGTTGAAAACTAGGCCACTTCGGCCATAACTACTTTTGGCTTCCAAACCTCCATATCAACAATGGGCCAGAAAACAGCAAGCAGTGCTGATGTTTTACTGTCTTTAGACTGTTGGCATCACAGCGTTGCCAACACAAGATTTTATTGCATACTTTCTTGCATACCTTCTTGTATTTGTTGCTCTTCTTACAGCTTAAGCTCCTCGAATCATGTTATTCCATAAGCATCTCAGCTTTCATTTAAAAATGAAAGTTTTAGACTATGTAAAAGACTTGAAACCCTGAAGCTCCAAATGGCAAATAAAAGAGAACCAGCCTTTTAAAAATTCTCAGGATTTAGGGGTATGACTCTTGATTATTGAAAGTTTGAGGACAGTGATGCTGTTATCGTGGTAGGCACCCAAAACAGTGTCTAGTACAGAGGCTTACAGGGCAGGGAAAGAACTGCTTAAGAAGGAGTAGATAAGCTCTGGTGCTAGAGAAGGATTTGATTGGTTGTAACAAGAAATACATGGGATGAGCTGTGGGGGGAAAGGCAATAAACATTAAAAGGCTCTGATAAATAAGCACCCAAATTTTCCAAAACTTCTCTTCAAACCTTTATTGGGAAACAAACACAAGAAAAAACTAAGAAATCTACAGATGGCACATGGGAGAAGATCTAATTTCCAGCCACTATACAATGCAAAATAAAGTCCAGGAAACACCATATACTACTCAACTATTACACGCACACACACACACACACACACACAATACTTAGCAAAATAACAATGTAATTTACAAACTAGGTAAGTTAATTAGCTAATTAGCTAAGTCAATAAAATCTTCACCCCGAGAGGAGCTCCACTCACAAGCAAAGTCTATGCAAATGGATAAACCTTGAAACATAACCTTAAAAACAGTAGACTTGGGGTTTAATACTCTTAATATTTAAGGTCTTATGTTTTTTTATGAGGTTTTCTTTTCTTCCTTGAAGGCAGGTAAGAAGTTAGATCCAAAGAAGAGAAAATAGGTTGGTTTTATTGCTGCTGGTTTATTTATTTGTGAGTAATTGCAAGAATGCCTAGAGCCAAACTAAATGAATATATGATGGTATCAACTCTTACAATTGTATCATACATAAGCCTATCAATATTTGATGTTTTCCATACAGTGTTATCTCCTAGAAAACTGCAGTTAGCTGAGATTCTCAGCTTTGATTTTTCAAAGAAAGAGAAAATTGTTAACTTTCGTGTTTATGGAGGGGAAGCTTGAAAATATGACCCAACTACTTGTTAAAGCTTAAAAACAAAAAAAGTCAAATAAAAGGCTTTAAAATAAAGTATTATTTTTAGGCCAATCTCATGGAGGGGTGGGCACAATATGCTTAAGCATGCAGTGCTGACAGTGCTGGATATGTATTGAAAATAGTACATCAAATTGAATATCTGGATTACCCTGGAGACTGGAATGCTGGAACTTTCAGATTCAAGATCAAATTTCATTTCACACTAAGTTACCCAAAGCCAATGGTTTAATGCCCTCTGCGTTGTCTTTTTTTTAATTTTTACTTGAAAGAAAAATTGTCATCTCAACAGCTATTCAACTAGGACTGATCAGTACCCCAGCTGTGAGACTCAAAGAAACAAGGGGAGGCTAACATCCGCATGACCTCAAAAAATTCCTTGAACCACAGCAGAATACTAGTAAAGCAGAGTGATAAAGCTGGAACTTTTACTTCAAATATGTCTGTGGTTGACATATCAAGTTCTTCCGCATCTATTGTGTCATCCTAGTGCCTATTCAAGCAACCAGTATGTAACAAGAGACCCTAGCCCTGTCAGGGAGAAGAGGGGGCCAAGGAAGGAAAGGCAGCAGGGCCCCTTTAAGGCCTGAACCTTTGTAGCCCAGAGAAGGGGTGATTACCTGCCATAAGGAAGGATCCAGGCAGCATGGACCTGACGAAGAAGATCTCAGCTGTCAAGAGAAGCTCCCAGCTGCACAGGACGGGGTGGATATCTTGCAGTAGTGAGAGAGAACAAGGACCCCATGGGGAGAAGCCAGGCCCTGGGGCAAGGGTTCACACTTGCAAAGCTCACCCCACAGTTGGCCAACTTCAGGACTCAGCAGAGGGAGGAGAGCAGGAGACAGATCACGCCTGCACCCAGGGAGCAGGAAGCCCTGTTAGACCAGGCAAGTGTGGCCGACTGAGATATAAACTCTCCCCAGGCCAGAGGAAGTGAACTGGCTACTGTGGCCTCTGAAGATAGAGCCCTGCAGGGAGGCAAGGGCAAAAACCCCTCTGGCCAGGAGATATAAGGACTGGAGGTGGTTTTATGATCACCCTGCAGGAGCCTCAAGGTGGGGCTGAGTGTACCCATACTAAGAACTGTTCATGATGATGACACCAGAGGGGCCTCAGGGAAGTGCAATACCTGAGCACCACAAACTGTTTTGAGAGCCCAGTATGCACCAGCCTGCTGTTCTTTTTCTGCTCATGACAACACTAACACCCAATGGATGAAGGCAGCTGTGAGGGGAGGCAAGGAGGCCCCAGAGCAGGGTGCCCAGTGCATTGAGATTTTTTTTTTCCCTGTGGTTTTTCTTTGGATTTACCTTGCCAGGTTGGGTGAGTAACCTGGGAGGAGATCCCAACTGGTCAGAGCCTGGACAAAAGGGAGAACTAAGACGGGCTGGAGCCTGGCAGGACTGGGCATCCACTCACCAAGAGAAAGGGAAGCAGGAGAAAGAAAGAGAGGGCAAAGCCCTGCATAGCCCCATCAGACTTGGGGCTGGGGACAAGATAGGGAGACAAGGCACCTAGGCCTAGGCTTAGGTTCCCTAAAGACAGCCTCTCAAGAAAACAAATCTCAACACCAAGACATGGCAAGGGAAGGAGGAGAGAAGGGCGAGAGGAAAGAGGACCAAAGTAAGTGGCCAGGTACTACCCCACCACAAGGGGGTGCCTCATTGTCCCTGGAAGAGCACCCTATTACACAGTAACTCTCAGACATGATTGTTCAGCTTGTTTATCTGGTCCTTACCACTATACTAGTTGGGCACCTCACCATCATCTTCAATGCATTTACCCTGAGTATATCCATGCAAGTTGGGGAAAATGCTATTATCCCCATTTCATGGATGGGGAACTGAGGTACAGAAAGTCTAAATAACTTACCAAAGCTCACAGGAAAAATATGTGCAGAACAGCCTACCAAAGTAAGGTCCTGCAAGTCCAAAGTTAATGCCCTAATAAACGGACCATCTTTCTTGTTGCCTTGCAGTAGCTGCACACCATATCAGAAGGATTTACTTTGCCACTAGACATTAATATTCTTTAGTCCTTAAAAATGTCTGTTGAGATCTGTATGCATCTCCTGGATATGAGAGAATTATATTTTCCTTTTAGAAAGGGTAATTCACAAAAGTATAAGACTTACACAGCATTTTTGATGCAAGGAATAAATTCAGGTTAAAAAACACAGATTATCAATACTGTTGGGAGATTTTCTCCATAGAATAAAGTTAAATCAGTAGCATTCCTAACAAGGGTACAGTAGGCAGTACACAGGTTATATATGATAGCACATATAGCCAACATTGTTTTTAAAATGAAAAATATCCCAAGTTTTCTGTGAGAAAATCAATGAAGACTGTAGCTCTAAGCACCTCCAAAGATGTTGCCCTTGTTACTGGTAACCTATTTGTCCTAAGGAGATATTCATTTAGCTGAACAGAACAAATTGATTATATATTAACCACAAACATCATCTTATTTTAAAGACATGTTAGGAAGAGGAAGTGGTGTCACTGCTACTATTCAGGTCAGCTTCAATAGCACAGGCTTCTTTTGAATGCAATATATGAGAGACCTGCTTTTGACAAACATCAGTTTCTGTTCATTATCAACAAAATACAGAATGAAGCCATAGGAGACGTATCACTCTACAGATGCCTACCTGTATCAACAAACAGAAAGTGAAAGCAAATTGCTCCTACAAGATGGGGCCTCAAATCAGGACAGCACTTAATAATATACTTAAGTGTATCTGTATTCAATAAATCATTTAAGCACTTGTTGTGCTTTAAGCATAGGTGGAAGATAGATTTACTTTAAATTAAGCTGGCCAATTGAGTTAAAGGTAAGTATGTGCATAAATGCATATTTGCCTGAATATAATTTATTTCCTGAACTCGAACCTTAGGGCACCTATACACATGTTCCGAGGGGGCACTTTAATTAAAGCAACTCCGAGATCCACGCTAAAGTACCTAGAACATCACATGTATCAGCATCCCCGCACTGAAAAATGGCAGCGGAGGCACTTTTAACTAAAACTTATAAAATGAGCTTTAGTTAAAGTGCCCTGCCACCATTTTTCAGCATGGGAATGCTGATACATGTAATGCTGGAGTCTGCTGGAGCACGGTAATTCATAGATTCATAGATGTTAGGGTTGGAAGGGACCTCAATAGATCATCGAGTCCGACCCTCTGCATAGGCAGGAAAGAGTGCTGGGTTTAGATGACCCCAGCTAGATGCCTATCTAACCTCCTCTTGAAGACCCCCAGGGTAGGGGAGAGCACCACCTCCCTTGGGAGCCCATTCCAGACCTTGGCCACTCGAACTGTGAAGAAGTTCTTCCTAATGTCTAGTCTAAATCTGCTCTCTGCTAGCTTGTGGCCATTATTTCTTGTAACCCCTGGGGGCGCCTTGGTGAATAAAACCTCACCAATTCCCTTCTGTGCCCCCGTGATGAACTTACTAATTACCATGCTCCAGCAGACTCAATGATCAAGTCTGCTTCAACGCGCTGTAACATGTTACAGCACATCAAAGCAGCCTCTATGCATGTGCATAGGCACCCTTAATGCTTTGGAAGAACATTCGAATGTCAGCTAAACCTTGCATAGATGAACAAGCTTCTCCAGTGACATGTCAATGGCCCTATGCTGCCCTCACCGTCAGCAGAATCAAATTTAGGGAGGTTAGAACCAGCTCCTAATCCCAGTAACACAGCGAATGTTCAACATGTATATTAAGGAGACCATGGCATATCCAGAGATGAGTATTTTCTTCAAATAACGTAGAGATCAAGGGGTATATTTTCAAGAGGTACAAATGTAAGCACTCACCTCTCATTAAAAACCAGTAGTAATAATTTTCATCATCTATTTTTATCCACACACACTCTCAAAATCTAGCAGTTGAATTACTCCAAAAAGGAAGCAAGTTTCTAGGCCTTGAGATGAAGTAAAAAGGAAGTCCAAAGACTCAGGAAGCAGAAAGTAAAAAGAACACAAAACATGTAATTTTTTTAAGTCTTAAGGTTTTAAAGCCAGTCTCATGGTATTGAGTGGCCTGACTCATGGTGTTTTTGAATTCTTGTGTTTGTCAATACTGTTGTTATGAAAATAATTGGAAATTTTTAAATAAGTTTAAACCAATGCAACATTGCCCCTATTCTCTGGAACAGCATGAAAAATAGCTTAATTAGGTATACATTCCCTCATTCATCAAAATGTGGTTTTAAATCAGATAACTGAAGATGGCCATTTCAGATGTCAACATTAAGCATTTCACTGCTAATTCTTTCAGGAGAAGGATCCAGCTTGTGCACTAAATGGTTAGGCAAATAGACTGGTCATAACCAATGTATCTTTGCTTTGAATTTGACAGAAAAACATAAACACTCAGCAAGAGACCCGGGGCCTGAGTCTTCTATTTACTAAACATACAGGGTGTGTCCACACATGCAGGCACATGCACTTGCAGCAGCTCAAAAGAAATGGTGCAAATTTGAGCCAGGGCTTTTTGCCTCAGCACATGTACCCGGACATGCACTTTGGTGTGGGGCAAATTGTGCCACTTGAGGCAAAAAAATCCTGCCTGGCTCCTCCCGGATCTGCAGCCAGGGGGAGCTAGAACCTCGGCACTTGAGCTGGCCCCAGCTGTATAAAAACCTGCCCTGGGAAACAGTTCAGGGCTACTCACTCTCAGGAGCTTCTAGGGGAAGAGCCTCTGGGAGGAAGTTGGCTCATGCTCCCTTCCTATCCAAGGCTGCTGCAAGCTTGGTCTCAGGAGCATTCAGGGAGAAGATGGCCAGACCCTTCTTGACTTGGGCTGCTGTTGCTGTGCCCTCCCATGGGGGAGTCCTCTGCTTCATGCCACTGCCCTGCCCCTTGGGGGCAGCTCACTGCACTACACTGCACCCCAGCTTCTGCACTCCTGTTCCAGCTTGCTGCCCAGCCCACCACCAAGCTGTGATCAGGGAACAGCCTGGGGAGGGAGCCTGCACTGCCTGTGGGTCCCTCCCCCACTAACACTGCCAGAGCCTAAAGGTGCCTTACCTTCCCCAGCTGTCTTGGCAGACCACCCCCTGCCTTCACCTCCACTTTCACCTGAAGCACACCCTGAGTAGTTGAACTGGATGGCTGCTACTACCACTGCTGCCATCTGTTCTGCTGCTGCCCCCTCTCAGGAAAGAGGGAGATTCCCTGCTGTACCACCTTACACGGCTCAACACCACACCTGCACTCGATTACTCCCTAACTGACTGATTGCTCCTGTCTTCCCTCACAGCTGCCTTACTGCATCTGATCCTGCTTTGTTTTTCTGCCTATTGCTCTGCTGCTGAGTGCCTGGCTGGAGGTCTGAGGGGCTCCTGGGCTGATTAGCAACAAGCAAAGCCCCTCTGCTGCTCCAGTCATCTTTTACATCTGCCTCAGCAGCCTTCCCTGGGTGTTCTTGCCCTTGTGTGGTAAGTCCTGTGGTCCACTCCCCCTGCCCTGGTGTTTGTTGTGTGGCTGAGTAAGCCAGCTTGAGTCACCCCAGCGTGCGTGCGTGCGTTTCCCCCTCCCCCACATTCCCCATGTGTAGCCTTCCTGGCTTTTTTTCCTGTGGAGTTGTTCAGTAAGCTTCAGCCCCCTGCCCCTATTAGGTTCACTGGCCCCACTGTATATTTTGCTTTTCTTTATTGTTTTTCTCCTCTACTGTGTAAAGCAATGGCAGGTCAGGAAACTTTGGGGGAGCAGATGCCCCCAATAGAGCTTCCTGCAGCCCCCATTATGGGGGCTGATCCAAGCCAAACCCCCGAGGGGACTCATGCCCCTGCAGCCCCCACCCCAGAGGCAGAGTCTAACCAACCTCCTCTGGGGGTAGAGAAGCCTGCAACCTCCACTGCAGTGAGCCAAGAGGCCCAGGGGCTCTCCCCTGACCAGGCCCCAACCCCTGGAGGAGTTCCCAAGCCCCCTCCCCCACCACCAGGGACCAAGGGCAAGGGCAGTGGGAAGGGCTCCTCTTCAGCCTCCTCCACAGCTGGGGGTGGGAAGGGCAAAGGCCCCACTCCCAAGCCTAGACCACCAGCATCTGAGGGAACCAGGTGTGCTACACCAGCCAGCACACCCACTCAGCCTGGCCCTGGCCCTGGCCCCACCCCCAGCCCCACCAATGCAACCCCCCAGTGGAGGAACCACAACTATGCACAGATGGCTGCGGGGCAACCTGAAGCTGCAGGGCCTGGACCTTCCACTGCTGGCCCTTCCAGCTCAGGTGGTGGGGCCCCCTTTCTGGCACTTGCCCACAGGCATGGGGTGAAGTGCCAACTACCCAAGCAGGAGAATCTTCACTTTGAGACCTTGGTGCAGGCCCTGGCTCAGGTGGGGGAGGGGGGGCAAGATTGTGGTGGCTTCCCACTTACATGGCAAGGGTTTGGGTTTTTTTGTTTGTTTTTTTTTTCCTTGTCTCAGAGGCCACTGCACAAAAGGCGGTGGAGAGGGGGCTCATGGTAGAAGGCAAGTACGTCCCCCTTGGTCCTCTAGAAGAGCTGAGGACCAGGATAGTCCTCGTCTCTGTCCCTCCCTATATCCTTAATTGGCCCCTGCTCCCCCAGCTCCAAACCCTGGGGAGAGTTGTCTCCCTAGTGGTGGCCTTCTCACTGGGATGCTGAGACCCTGGTCTCCTCCATGTGTGCTCCTTCTGTTGACAGGTTATGATCCAGCTGGTGGTGGGAGCGCGGCTGAAGGCTGAGAGACACCTTGCAATTCCTTTTCAGAGGGCCCTGGTGAGAGTTTTCTATATGCTGGGGGACCTGCAATGCTTCCAGTATCACACCCTGGGGCACTTGCATCACGAGCGCCCCATGGGCCAGGAGAAGAGGGCATCAGGGGGCCCTGTCCCCAAACCAAGTTTGGCGGGGTCCCAGGGAGGGCAGCAGCAGCCAACAAGGGCAGAGAAGGAGTGGGCCCCTCCTTCCCCTAGTCATGCCCTGGCTGTAGCTGCCCCATCCCTGCAACCCTCACTTTCCCCTACTGGAGCCTGTCCACCAGAGGATCACCCCATGGCTGAGTGAGTGCAGGTCCCCTCTGGGCACAAAGCCAAAAGGAAGGCCTGGGCACAGCTGAAGCCCTCTAATGTGAAAGACTCCTGCCCCCCTCCCAAGATCACCACACAGGGGAAGGAGTAGCCCAGCTTCTGGGGGCCTCCCCTGCTGTGCCTGACACCCCACCCCCAGGAAAGATCAAATGAGTGATCCCCGTGGAGGTGGTTTTGGGGCTGCTGGACAGCTCTGAGCAAGAGCCCATAAAGGAGGGCCCTTACTCCACTTGCCAGGGCCTATCCCCTGAGACCATGGGGACTGAGGCTGACTCAATTGAAGGTCCATCAGTGGACCTATCCCCCTCCAATGATCTAAGGGAGGTGGAGGTCCTGGGGCTCACCCCAGTGAGTTATGAGTGGGGAAGTCCCCTCTTCCAGGACCCCAAGACAAGCACTGATGCCACCATGGTGCCTAATGGGTCTCTTCTTCCCCCCTCCCAGTCAAACCCCACTACTAGCCCACCCAATGGTCCCACACCACAGGGAGTCAGGCTGAGGTCCCCAGACCAACAATCCAATCTTGTTGGGGACCATGTGAAGACTCCCCAGGTTTCCAGCTCTGCCCTGCCATTTTGTGAGGGAACCCTGCCCCCATCCCAAGGGGCTGCAGAGCTCTCCTAATCCCAGCCAGAGTCTGTGGTCTTAGCGGATTGGGGGGTTCAGACAATACCTAAGGAGCCCACTGAACTGTAGGACCAGGAAGAGGATGCCTGAGAACTGGCAGGCTCCATGGAGCCTGTGGACCTCTTGGTTCCAGCAGTCCCCAGGGGTGAGCTACTTGCATTTCTTGACCGTGAGTACACCCAGCGGTCTGCTGCAGAGATTTTGACAGCATCCTTGCCACTGTGAGGGCGTTGGTGGGAGAAGGCAAAGGACCTAAAAGCTGCAACGCACAGACCTATAGGCAGGCCCACAGTTTTGTAGATGCCCTCTATACTTGTAGGGTGCGCGGGCTCATGCAGCACCTTCCCATATCAGGCATTGAGATTTGTTTGGCCCCTGCTGAACCATATAACTCCACCCCCACAGCCACGAGGTTGTTTAAGATTATAATCCTCAACATCCACAGCTGCAGGAAGGGTCTCCGGAGATGCTGGGTGCTCTCCTTCCTTCAGGACAACTCCAGCTGAAGGAGCCTAATTGGCAGCTGGAGTGGGAAGGCAGGATCTTTTTTAGTCACCTTGTGGCCACCTCTTGCAGGGTGGCCACCCTGTTCTCCACAGGCCCGCAGCCAGAGGTTCTCCAGGACTTTGAGGTGGTGCCAGGCTACCTGCTGCACCTCCGGATCCAGGTGCAGGGGCTGGTCCTGAACCTTCTGAACGTGTACACCCCTGTGAGGGACCCAGAGTTGGTGGGTTTCTTTCACTAGGCAGCCACATATGTCAGTACCCTCAACCCTCATGAGTGCGTGGTCCTTGGCAGGGACTTTAACTTCACCCTAGACACATGGGACCAGTCAGGCAGGGGGTGGAACCAGGCTGCTGTGGGTGACCTCGGGGGGATCCTGACAGACTACTCCCTGGTGGACATCTGGCATGCCTGTCACCCTACCGACCCCCCTGCCTTCAACAATGTGAGGGGGGGAAGGAGCAGGCATGTCACTCCTGGTTGGACAAAGTTTATATCTCTTTGCTGCACTTTGCCTGGGCCCACTCCTCTGGCATCCAGCTGACCCCTTTCAGTGATCACCACCTTGTCTGAGCCCAGGCCATGCTAGGGCCTGGGTGTCCATGGTCAGCCTACTAGCATTTCAATGTGGGCTTCAGAGTGGCCTTCTGGGAGTTCTGGCTGGACTTGCAGGAGCAACGGCAGCTTTCCTCTCGGCTCGGAGATGGTGGGATGTGGGAAAGATTTGCATCTGGCTTTTTTGCTGCAGGTACACTCGGGGACACACCCAGCAGAGGGAGGCAGTCTAGAAGCAGCTCAAGCAAGAAGTGCTAGAGCTGGAGAGGTGCCTGGCCCCCAACCCAACCAACCCGTCCCTCTGCGGAGAGTGTTGGGAGAGGCGGGAAGAGCTTTGTGCTCTAAACGACCACTGCACCCACGGTACGTTTATCTGCTCACGCATCCAGCTCCTGCTTCTATGCCCTGGAGAGGAGGCAGAGGGTCAAGAAGTACATCACTTGCCTTCTGGAGGGTGATAGCACCCCCCTCATGGATCCAGGTGAGATGTGCCAGCGTGCACAGGCCTTCTATGAAGAGCTCTTCTCCCTAGATCTGACTGATGCCAAAGCCTGTCAGACCCTGTGGGAAGGACTCCCACAGGTCAGTGTGGGAGACCAGGACTGGCTAGAAGCTCCTCTCACTCTGGCCGAATTTTTGGCCACCCTCCATCTGTTGCCCGGCGCCTTGTTGCCAGACATAGATGGGCTGACCTTGGAGTTCTACCGTGCTTTCTGGGACATCCTCAGCCCATACCTTGCCACGGTCTGGGCCAAATCTGAGGCAAATGGGAAGCTCCTTCTGTTGTGCCAGAAGGCTGTGATGACCCTCCTGCTGAAGAAGGGGGTTCCCCACGACCTGAGAAACTGGCATCCCATGTCCCTCCTCTGCATGGACTACAACGTGGCAGTGAAGGCCATCTCACTGCGTCTGCGGTCAATGCTGACAGACGTGAAAACATCCCGACCAGACATACACAGAACTCAAATGTTCCATCTTCAACAACCTGTACCTGGTTCAGGACCTCCTGAAGCTAGCATGCTGGGAGGTCTTGTCTTTCACCCTCCTATCCCTGAACCAGGACAAGGTGTTTGACAGAGTGGATCACGGGTACCTCACAGGCACAGTATGGGCCTTTGGCTTCGGGCTCCGCTTTGTATGGGCTATCCAGGTGCTGTATGCCTCTGCAGAGTGTTTGCTCAAGCTCAACTGGACCCTGACAGAGCCCATCCCATTCAGGAGAGGGGTGTGTCAAGGCTTCCCATTGTCAGGCCAGCTATACATCTTGGCCCTGGAGCCCTTCCTTATTCTCTTGTAGAGGAGGGTGGTGGGGTTGATGCTCCAGGAGCTGGCAGTGTGGCTGGTCCCATCAGCATACTCCTCATGGTACAGGACTCGGGTGACCTGGTGCAGGTGGAGGCCTGCCAGGCATTGTACTTGGCAGCTTCCTTTACCCAGGTCAAGTGGGTCAAGAGCTTTAGCCTGATGGTAGGTGCCAGGTGGGCTCATTCCCACCCGTGCTCTGTGGGATCTCCTGATGTGCAGTCTTGCTGCTCTACTTGGCCATCTACATGTCCCCCACAGACCCCTCCCCACCGGAGAACTGGCACCAGCTGGAGGCAAGGGTGGTGGAGCAGCTCCAGGCATGAGCAGGGGTCCTGAGGTGTCTCTCTGTGTGTAGGAGAGTGCTGGTGCTGAACCAGTTGGTCCTGTCCCTGCTCTGGTACTGCTTACGCACCCTGCCTGTGCCCCCTGAAGTCCTGGCAGGGCTCCAGAGACGGGCGCTGGAGTTTTTCTGGCCAGAACGGCACTGCATCACTACAGAAGTCCTGATCCTCCCTTGGCAGGAGGGTGGCCAGGGTCTGGTTTTCCTGCACAGCTGGGTCCTGGCATTCCACCTTCAGGCCCCACAGCGACTGCTATACGGTGTCAGTTGCAGTGCAGAATGGGACCACCTGAGGCACACTTTCCTCCACTATTTCTGAGAGCTCCAATATGACTGGTAGCTCCTCGGCCTGCAGGGGCCTCCAGAGTTCTACCAGGACCTCCTCTGGGCCTGGAGGCTGGTCTCCTCCCTCCAGGTCCCCTGCAACTCTCTCCCAGGGTGCTGTCCTACTCATTGAACCCCTTTTCTGGAACCCCCAGCTGGAGGTGCCGACAGCAGAGGTGCCCAGGTAACCATAGAGTTTGATCCTGGCTGGTGTCACCTGTATTGGAGACCTTCTGGACTATGATAGGCAGGAATGGGTGGACCCTGCTGTGCTGGCCCAGCACATGGGTCTACCCCCAACCCATGCAACCTGCCATCTGGTCCAGGAGGTGAAATCTGCCCTACCTCCTGATGCCCTTGCTCTTGTTGACCAGGTCCTGCACAGTGGCAGTCCCCTGCTTCCCCCCCTGCCCACCATGTCCTCCAGCCCACGTGAGTTTGTCATGGGGCTGGTGCCTCACCTGGCCTCGCAGCACTCCCTGCTCTACCACCTAAGCTGGCTGAAGGACATGAGACGGGTCTGCTTTTCCACCATCCATTTCCACCACCTCTACATGCTCATATGCCGCACAATCCATCATGCTGCCCTCATGTCCCACCCAGACACCAAGTGGTGGGACCTGCTTGGAGAGGGCGTAGCTGCAGCACACCAGTGGCTGAGTCTGTACTCCACCCTCATCCCATGAGCCACTGGGGACCTCAGCTGGTGGCTCCTCAATGGAGCCATCACCATGGGTGTGTATGTAGCGAGCTTCACAAACACCCTGGTCTCCTGCCCCTTCTGTGAGCAAAGGGAGACCCTGGTGCGCATGACCCTTGAGTGTGCCAGGCTGCAGCCCCTCCACCTCCAGAACCTCCTCCTAAGGTTCTGGTTGAATTTCAACCCCCACCTTTTTGTTTTTGGTCACCCCATCCATGGCCCCATCAAGTCCTGGGAACTCCTGGTCAACCTCCTCCTGGCCCTGATCAAGTGGACCCTGGACTTGACCAGAAAGGAGGCCCTGGCTAGGAAGGTGCCCGGAGACTGTGAGATCACTTTCCTCTCACTTGTCCGTGCATGTTTCCAGGCAGAGCACCAGTGGGCAACGTCCACTGGCTGCTTGGATGCCTTTGAGGACCAGTGGTTGTGGCCCAGGGGGCTCTGCTTGGTGCCCCCCTCAGGCACACTTAATTTCATGTTTTGACCCTTTGCCCCACACAAAACTCCTATCCTGTTTTGGTTTTTTTGCCATTAGTTGTCCCAAGAATTTAATTGTTCCATTTGTCCATTAACTCCCATAAAAATGGGCTACTAGTTAACCAGGTGGGCCTTGCCCATGGTAATTGGATGGACAAACAGACAGGAGCTTCTGAGGCCTTGCCAATTGGTATAAGGGGACACTACCCCTTCTGCCAGCTGGACTGCTGAAGCAGCCCTGAGAGTTCCCTGCACGTTCTACCCACTGCAGCAGTCTGGCAGTGGGGGCTGCTGCCTGGTTGTGACCTGCTGCTACCTATGGCAGCATGTGGCTCCAAGGCTACATGCCTGCCAGACCTGGATGGGGACTGCACAGCCAGTAGAGGCATCTGCCCCCTCTGGGCCAGCTGTCAGTGGGCTATGGCTGGACAGTTGCCTTTGTGCAGCATTACTGCCATGTGTGCCACTGCCCGACCATCTGGGCAGCTATCGCCCAGAAGTTGTTCTCAGTGTGGTGGCCTACTTTGAACTGTTGAAGCATGTCCTCCTGGCCCCAAGTGGCCAGGAGGTCAGCCACCTCCAGCTGGGTCCGAGGTGCCAGCTCTGAGCAGGCTCTTCTGCCTAGGTCCTGCCACTTGCCTCACTAGCAGGAATTCTAGTGTTCCTTATTTAAAGTGTGCAAAATCTCTGGAAAAAAATCCCAAATCCACTCTTTAAAATACCCCAAAATCCTCTTTTTGTTTTTGCTAGTCTATTTTGATTCTTTTTCCTCAGAAAAGCAATCTGTGCTTTTTCACACAGTGTGCGTTCCATTCACTGTGCAGGGAAGCACAGCATATATTGCATATTATAATACCGAATTTATACAGGAACACATACATACATTTATATATTTTTATTTTATTTATTACATAACTACATACATACATATACAAAAATCTACATATACTACATAAATCAGATTCCATTACAGAAGAACACACAGATTTTCCAGCACACCAAGGCAAAGAGACTATGAAACACACCATAAAGCATGCTGGAAGGAGAGCTGGCAAGCCTTCAGGGAGGGGTGGAAGAGGGGGTAGAGGGAGAGCTATAAGTTTCCCACCCCCTCCCAAAATGATAGCCTCTTTGCTACAACAAGCAGGCACCACCCCCTTGCCCTTGCTCCTCCTCAGCCTGGCACCAGTGGGAGCATACCCAAAGAGAAGTCCCCTCCCCCCCTCAAAGCCCCTGTCCCCCCAAAGCAGAGGCAGGCCATCCTGGAACAGTGGGGGAAGGTGGACAGAAAGGGGGGCACATTGCAAATATGAGCAAGATCACTCAGAGCATTGGGGAGATGCTTGCTGTGGATGGCCAGCCCTTCTCCTTAGTTGAGCAGCCAGGGATCAGGTGGGTCATGGTGCTCGTGGCCTCATCATACCAAATGATGGAAGCATCCCCCAAAGGAAGTCTCACCCCCACCCCAAGCTCCAAAACCCCTGGCCCTCCCAAGCAGAGGCAGGCCACCCTGGAAAGGCAGGCACATACAGGGGCGAGTTGCAAAGGCGAGCGAGATCACCCAGAGCACTGGGGAGATGCTTGCTCTGGATGGCCAGCCCTTCTCCTTAGTTGAGCGGCCAGGGTTCAGATGGCTCATGGTGCTCATGACCCCATCATACCAAGTGCTTGCACGCACCACCTTCAGCAGAACGATGGTGCCCTCCCTGTATGAGGCATGCAGGAAGTACTTGAGGGAGGAGCTGTACAAGGCAGGTCTGCGGGTGACCGTGACTTACACTTCACCTCGGACACCTGGATCAGCTGGGTGGAGATCATGCATACCTCTCCTTCGCAGGGTGCTGGTGTGACCAGTCAAGCCATTGGTGGGCTCTCCTTCAAAGCAAGGTGATGGATGAGTCCCACACAGCAACCGAGTTCATGGGGGCCATGAACTGCTTGGTGCAGGGGTGGCTCATTGGGCAGGGCAAGCTCATCTGCGGGTTCATGGTCACTGATAACAGGGCCAATATGTTCAAGGCAGTCTGTGATGCCAACTTTGTTGGTATCCACTGTGTGGCACACAAGTTGCACCGCATTGTCAGGGATGCCTTGGAAAGGGACAGAGCTGCTGGTGATGGTGCCAGCACCACAAGCAAGCTCATTTCCAAATGCAGGAATGTGGCAAGCTACTTCCACAAGAGCGCCAAGGGGGCAAGATACTGTGGGACAAACAGGCAGAGCTGAACATCCCGCAGCACAAAATCAGGCAGGATGTGGAGACTCAGTGGAACTCCACGTACCTGATGCTGGAAAGCCTGGTGGAGCAACAGAAGGCCATCCATGAGATTTCCTTGCTCAGGGAGATTGGGATCAGTGGCCCCCTTAACAGAGCTGAGTGGGATACCATCTCCCAGATCTTGGTGGTCCTCAAGCCCTTCCTCAAGGCCACTGAGACCCTTAGTGCTGGTGATGCCCTCCTTAGCCAAGTGATCCGTGCAGTGAGGGAACATCAGAACCAAATGGAGAAGTTCCAGGGGATCAATGTTCCTGGCTGGAGCAAGCTGCTGTCACAAGACGTGCAGGCACTGGTAAGGAGGCTAAAGGAGGGCATTAGGAAACAGCTTGATCCCCTGCAGTCCAGTATGATCCACATGCTGGCTGCCATGTGTGACCAGAGGGTGAAGGGTAGCGTATGAAGCAGCCAAAGCCTGAATCAGTGGATGGAGGTGCTGGTGAAGAGAGTAAGGGAAGCAGAATGGCAGAGGCCGGGGGATCACCAGAGCACCATGAGTGCTCGTAATGTTGTGGCAGGGGTCCTGCAATGACCTCTGCCAGTTCCCTAAGCACTCTGGGATGGAGGTCACCAGGACCTGCTGATTTGAACACATCTAGTCCCTCCAGAAGTTCCCTGACTAGGTCCTCGCTGACCCTGGGCCTGGTTGCGCCTCCCCTGGGTCCGTCTGGGATCCCAGTGGGGGGGGGGGATGTCCCTGTCCCTACTCAGAAAAATGGAAGCAAAGAATCTGTTAAAGAGAATAGCTTTGTCATCTGGTGCTACCACCAGATTACCAAGCATGTCCTGCAGAGCCCCCACATTATTTGGCACCTTCTTTTTACCTCCTTTTTTAAATACATAGGGGGTAAAAAGAAGGTGCCAAACCTGTTGGTAGGTTTGCATGTCTTGTCATGGAATGGCCTGGATCCATTCGGTGTGATTTGAGCTGTAGGAAGTTGGCTTCTGGTGATGAGGTTAGCAAGGTTCAGTGCTTGTTTGAATTTACAAACCATGTTTCACAGATGAGCCTATGAACTGCACTTCATCAACCTCCTAGGTACAAAAACTCATGGACTCAATATAGACATTGGATTTATGACACACTACAACCAGACAAACATCTGACTCCCCAGATACCTGTCCACTTTTGCCTGCTATATCCCCATCCCTCCCCCCCCAGCTTGTCCCTCACCCCATGATGCTTCCATTTCCATTTTCACTGACTGGCTTTCTTGCCTGCATTGCATGCCAGCCACTGGCTTCTTTACTATTCCTTCCATCCAGGAACAGTGCACACACCAACAGCAGGTGTTTCCTCAGCTTGGCAAAGGGTTTTTCAACCCAAAAGCTTGCTAAGATATATTTCTCCAACTATTCAGTTGGTCTACTAAAAGATACCAGATTGACCCAAAGAGCCTTGTCCGCCAGTGCCATGTCTTAAACCAACACCCCTAGCACCTGTCCGCAGTCAGCTGACCAGAAGGACACAGGGCCCTGGGCACATCTAAGCCCCAGGGCTGGGGCTGGCAGGGAGAGTTCTCTGGCAGCTGCTGGAGAAGCAGCTTCTGCAGGAAAGAAAGGCTTTGTGACAGTTTGGCTGCCTGAGATGCTGCTGGTGCTACTGTGCTGCTCACTAAGTTATTACCTGTTTTTATTTAGAGTGGTGGATCATGCTGAGGGTGTAGGGAAGGCAGAGACCTCATTGGGGCACACTACCGTATCATGTAGAGGCCCCAGCACCAGTGAGGGCGCACATTAACATATACACCAAGTCACACGTGAGAAGTTTTGCTTGTCAGCAGCTTGAGGTGCAGTTTCCCAGAAACTCTTGCACCTGTCTCTTTGAAAGCTGGCAGGCTTCATGGCCTCAGCAGGGGCTACCATGCTTGCTGTTCTCACCCCACTGTGCCTTCATACTTACAAGTGACACACATTTTGCTTTCAAGACTTTGAGGTTCAGTTTCCCAGAAACCCCTACACCCACCTCCTTGAAACTTGACAGGCTTTGTGGCCACAGCAGAGGCTACCCTCCCTGCTGTTTTCATGCAATCAGGCAAGAAATGACAAAGTTATAGGTAGTTCCATGATTCCCCATTATAGCTTATGGGCGAAACATCAAAACAGCGTTGAAACAGTGAAACAATTTCAATGAAACGAAATGGAACAGTGCTTTCAAAATAAAATGAAACTTGACACAAAACACTGTCCCATTGAAAAGGCAAAACAGAAGTTGAAACTAAACTGTGATGTTTCACACATACCTGCTGTGCATGTATGGAGCAGCTGGATTCTCAGGAAATACTAAGTTACATTAGTTCCTTTACTTTTAGTCAAAATATAAAAGGAAAGTGTAAACCTCTGGAAAAAAATGAATGGGTCAGTGGTTACCTGTCCTGAGATTGGCTGGTGCAGTATTTGGAGAGGACTCTGTGGCTAAACCCTGGTGTTAGTCACAGCAGATTGGGAGTGACTTTAACTTTCCGCAATGGTATATGTTCCTACAGGACCATCTCTTTACTGTAAACTGGCATAGGTGGAACAGAGGACTATAGATGGTGAAGTATGGATAAACTCCATACATTAGAATTAGATGTTTCTAGTCTTGCAATACCTCCACCCTGCCTCTGATCCATTACCATTGTACATACTCCAAAATAGAACTTTTGCCTCCCCAACCTCAGATTGTTCCAGTTTCCCCATGTCCTACCCTCTCCTCTCCAGGCTTACAGCTTTCAAAGGAGAAGAGGGACAGAAACAGGAAAAAAACAAGCCAGACTATGCAAGAAATGTCTATTACACAGTCAAACAAACAAGATCAGATATAGGTCTAGAGCAAATATAAATCACAGCTGAATGGTGAAGGAGGAATGGCCATGTGGTATAGCTCTTCTCATAGACAGGCACTCCTCATTTCAGAGCCCATGGGCAAAGCGCTCTGCTATTTGCTGGAGTGACCTCCCTTCAGAATGATTACACCCTGATCACATATAATGACTGTTTCCTGCAGCCCTGCTTAAGATGGCTCTGTGTGTTAGCAGTGAAGCCTGAGTTAAGAACTGTTTGCACAAGGCAGCTAAGCATCCTGAAGTCAAACATTTAAAAAAATAGGTTCCTGTAATTAAGTAGAAATGAGCCATTTCTTAAAAGGAGGGGATGAGTATCATTCAAGAGGCTTCCAGAGTATTTTCTATTCTGTAGCATCAATGCACAAGATTGTGGGATAATTGTAGCCAAATTCCACTGACCTGCAGAAATCACATTCACTACTGTTCATTCAATTTGTTATTACTGTTACACACCTAGCTTTCAGTCTCTATCCTCTTTATAGCAATAGTTCACACCTTTCTTTATGCCCCTTATCAGCACCAAAGACAGCAGCAAATATTTACAAAAATGAAGAAAGAAAAAATGAAGAAAGAAAAATCCACTGTGCCACATTTTTTTCACAGAGATAATCATGCATTGCTATTTCCCCGTAAGCATAATTTACAAGAAGGGCAATTAACCATTGGAGCAATTTACCAAGAGATGTGGTTGACTCTTTTAGTTCGAATTTTTAAATCAAGATATTTTTCTAACACACATGCTCTAGCTTGGTTCAGGCATTCCTTGGAAAAAATTCTAGTCTAGTACACTGTTATACAGAAAATCAGACTAGATTATCATAATGGTTATTTTAAATGTATTAGTGTACTAAATTCTTACTTGTAACAAACACGAAAATGCTTAATCATAGCATTTATAGAGTAAATCATGAAATATGTATCTATCAAAACTAGCACATATTTGAAGGTGAGAAAATCTGTATATTATGAAATGCTGTATAGACTGTAGAAATATGATGATATTCATGGCTTCTCTTTAACTTTTAATTAATGTAAATACTATTTAATTTTTTAAAAGAAACATATATGCATTGTCTACTTGATAACAACTTATTATTGATTCTTAACATTTGTTATAAAATATTTTGACTGAGTGAATCACTCCTAAATTCAGTTTTTATGGATGCATATTTGCCAAACAGTTTAACCCACTAATTTTGAAACTCATGGAAAAATGGAGGCAACCTTTGCACTTCTCCAGTAAAACTAGGCAATTTCAACTCAGTTCTGCTTTTAGTTTTGGGTTTGAGTTAACTCCACAAAAAAGAAAACTAGATTCAGAGAGTATAAAGCCAGAAGTAACTATTGTGATTATTAGTCTGACCTCTTGCATCACACAAGTACAGCAGTCCCCTAAATTAATTCATGATAGGACCAAAGTATGCCTTCTAGAAAAAACAAGCATCCTTGATGCAACCATGCAGTTGATACAATAAATGATATCACACACAGAAATCCTTGCTTCTTGCATATTTCCTGGACCTTCATGGCTACAACATTGCTTCAACACATCCTTGATTTTAAAAATTTCTAGTAACAGAGGATCTGCTACAAACCCTGGCAGGCTGTTCTAATGGTTAATTATTCTCACAATTAAAACCTGCATCATGTTTATCACCTGAACTTGTCCAATTCATGCTTGGATTATGTTGCACCTTTGTCTGGTAGATTGAAGAGTCCATTTAACATAAAATTCCTGCTCACTCTGAAGTTATTTATAGATTGTAATCAAGCACCCCCTTAATCTCCTTGCCAAGCTAAACTAGTTTTGCTCATTGAGTTTCTCACTCTTTCAAATGTAAGTTGTCCAATCTTTTGCTCATTTCTCCCAGCTCTTCTCTAAAACCTGACCAATTTATTAGAAAAATCTTGAACTGTGAACATCATACCTGTACACAACATTCAAAGCACTAGTTGCACCATCATCAGATAGAGACATACACCCCTCCCCTACTCATGCTCTGTATTCCCTTGTTTATACATCTATGGATTGCATTGCGCTGGGTGCTCATGTTCATCATGATCTCAAACTCGTTCTGAGTCACTGTTTCCTACAAGAGTTTCTTATCCCGTATGCATGGCCTACATTCTTGTTCCTGGATGTATTATGTAACAGTTTGCTGTACTACATGCATATTGTTTGTTTGTACCTAGCTTACCAGTTGACACACATCATTCAGTATCAGGTGACAAATCCTTTCCATTATTTATCATTCCCCCAAATCTGTATGTCATCTGCACACTTTATCAATCATATGTTTTTTTCCTTGAAGATAATTAATAAAAAATTTTAATAGCACCAAGAAGCTAACACTAAGGGACCTTGTTAAATCATGCCTAAATCAATAATGATCCTTCTGTCATAATTACTTTTTGAGACCTCCAGCTTTTAATCCATTTAATATACCATGCTCATTTGTATCATTCTAGTTTCTTGGCTACAAAATGTGGTATGCTATCAAATAAAATGCCTTACAGAATCCTAAATGTTATGTCAATGTTACCTCCCTTATAAACCAAACTTGCAATTGCATGAGAAAGTATCAAGTCAATTTGACAAGAACTAATTACCATAAACCCACACCAATTGCAATTAATTATGTCACCCTTCTTTAATTCCTTATTAATTGTTCTATTATTTTGCATGTGGCTGAAATATTAAAGGCCTGTCAGCCTGATATAGATCTCAAGCCTCAAAATGAAGCTTTCATATGAAACTCTTGTGAAGAGAAAAAAAAAGAAAACATTTATATAAATCCTTTCAGCCAAACTGCACAGTTCCACACAGTTGGGGTATAATATCTAAAAGAAAATCCCCCAAAAGTTTATCTTTAACTTATTTCAGTGAAGAAATGTAAATCTGAGGCTTTTAACATCTGCCTAAGGTTTATCCATCACTGCTAAACTTTTCCCACATTTTCAAAATTCAGTTATAATCCCACAATTCTTGGAATATCAATAGGAGTTTTCACCTGAATGAGGAGTGCATGGCTGGGCTCCTCAGCTATGACTTTGTCATCTTCTCTTTCCCTCAGCTGCATCTACTTGTTGTACAAACAACCTTAGATAAATTTTGGCATATGATATCAACTCCCTATGTTGTGCCTGCTCACAACTGTAGAACAGGAGGGTTAACATTTCCCAGCATGAATGGAGTGTAAATACAGTTTAGGATCACATTAAGCTGAAATGATCAACAGAATGCTCATCAGAATGTCCTATTAATGTCCAGAATGTGCAGGCTAAAGCTTGGCCTGATATGTTCAGATAGACAGGACTTTCCCACACATCTTTTCTTCCTGGTTCACCCCAGCAGCACAAGCAGGGAGAGTTAAATTGACTTCAGTGAAGTCATGCTACCTTGTACAGACAGTGAATTTGGTGAATGGTCAAAAAGCAGAACATACAGGCAGGTTTCCATTTAGTTAGAAGTGGGTTTAAAAATGCATTGGGCATTGTTCCACTTTGACCAAGGTGTAAATAAGTAGCACTGACTCTACTGTTTTCCTCTTGTTTTACTTTTTTCCCCATACATGAACTCTGTTTTCCAGCAGCAGCTGATGAATTTTCATGTTGTCACCACAGAAGCATGCACTACTTGGTGCAACTGTACAGCCCTAACTCAAAAGGCAGCCCATTTAAGTATTAACACTATTAAAATAAAGTAATAATCACAGTGATTGAACAACTAGGTGTTACTATTTGCTGGATGTGACTGGCTAGCTCAGCTGAAATGTTTAACCAAGGACATTATTTAGGGGGAGAATTATGGTAACCACTAGTAACTGAATTAATAGAATTAATGCAGTAGCTTTCAAGACTTGCACCTGGTTTCCCTCACTTTAAGAGAAGAGATGCTGAACATATTCAGCTGGGAGTCAAATACAGCCACAATTCTACTTAAGCTTCTTTAATGGTGCCATAGACAGAGATTGCTTGTTCAATGAGCTCTTATAATACAATTGTTGGGAACTGGAAGGAGTCCAATGTATTTAATGTTTAGATAATTTTTAATCCAATACTAATAACACATTACAAACCTTTTAAAATGTACACTAGAGACAATTTTAGTCTACAAAAGAGTTACCTTTTATATGTGGGAGAAAATAAGTATTTTTAATACAAACAATTTACTTAAAAGAAAAGGCACATTTAGTAAGTTGACTTTTCTGTATTTATGCTGTATTAAATTCTGACCTTGTTCAGTTCCACCACAAAAGCTTAATGTTTTCTCACATTAAAAAGCTATTGCAGCAGAAAGGATTATATATAATATTTTATGAGATATGAATTCAGAATCAATTCAAGAGGTTGCAAAGACTGGCTTTGACCATGGAGATTTATCTAACACATGGCACGAATCAGTGGAATGGTGTTTGGCCTGTTTCCTTTACCACAATGAGCCCCTCACTGGTATCACATGCCTCTTTGGAGAGAAGATGGGAGTATAAAATTCCTCTTGGATTTAGCTCTGACAGCTGTACGTACTAATCAGAATGGGTAAACATTCATGTATGCTTAGAATGTATTTCTCAAGTTTTCATGTTTAAACAATGTGTTGCAGCACAGCTGGCAGTCTTTCCAGTAATTTCAGTAAAGACTACCCCCCCCCAACCGACCCTGAAGTAGGGCCTATGTTGGAGTGTGTGTGTGCATTTTTTAAAATGTACCTTGTAAACGTGACCCGGGTAGTACTCCAAGATGTACCCCCTCTCCAATTGAAGGGATCAGAGCAGGTGCACAAGCACTGTGGGAGGTGTAGGGACCCTCCTTCCCCTATAGAGCAGAGCTAGATCACCAGTGGGGACTTAACCATAGACCTTTTAATGAGAGAACAGTAGTGGGAACATAACATGTATAAACCAGGGGGTATAGGGGATTCAATAAAGGTTAGGCACTTACATATTCATTCAGTTGAGAAAAGATGGGTTTAACAAAATATAAAACACGAACAGCAGAACAAACAATACTGGTTGGCAAAATATAAAATGTACAAAATACAAAATGTCAAACAACAAGGAATATAGGGCCTAGGTACCTGGAGGAGGAAAGAGGGAAAACACAATGACCCCTTTCCACTGCAAAAAAAAAAATCTCCTTATCACTTCATTTACCACAGTTCAACCCAACTAGGACTTGAACTCAGATCTCCCATGGGGTAAACAGAAACTCTACCACACAGCCACCAGCACTGGTACTGTTCCAAGCTGCTAGGGGTCTTGACCTTCTAGGAATCCCTGCCTCATGTCAAGCTTCCTGGCCTCTTGCTGGGGGAGCTGGAAGCAGAGCTGGGAACCTCTCAGGTCACTGCTCAGCTTCTTGTTGGAGCTGGGAACCTCTGCTGCTGGCCACAGCCTCTCATAGGGGATCCTGGAGCCCAGTGGGGAGCCTCTCCTGCTGGCTGCAGGCCACGCTGCTGAGGGTCTAAGTGCTGCCTGCAGGTCCCCCTCCTTCAGGATCTTCTGGGGCAACTGCTCCCACCCCACTGGCCCAGCTCTTGCCAACTCTTTAAAACTCCTTCCTCGTGGTCCCTCACTCATCTCCCCTGAGTCAGCTGTGCTGCCCCTTTTATCTCCCTCCAGGTGACCCAAGAAGCCAATCAGGGGACATGGAGGGTGAGTCTCTGTGGCCTGATTGGTGAGGAAATGGAATCCCAAGTTCTCCAATCAGCTTTTACCCTTTCAAAACCCCTGGGCCAAATCACCACCAGCCACCCCATCACATCAGGCTAAGTAGATGTTGCCAGGTCTTTCCACAAAGCTGTCACAGGGGTGCATACAACATAAGAGGATGTGATATTTGATGTTGCGTCGCCCAATAGGACATAGACAGCACAGTCCATGAGACGGGCATCTTGGTGCCTAGAAGCATGGGACCTGGTGGGGAAAGGGGAGGGATTCAATTTTAGAATTAGGCTTGGTCAGCAGGTAGATGTAGAAAAAACAAGAGTAGAAGTCCCAGTACTGCAGACAATAGCATTGGTGAATTGTTAGGTGCTATTCTTCTCTTGGAGGCATTTTAATCTATTACAGCACAATAGGGGATAGTGCTGCCAAATGGGTTTGGTTTGGAGATGATATATTAAGCCAAGTCTGTCTCTCATCAAACCTCAAATACGCTAAAAGCTATTGCTAATTTGATTTATCTAGGATCTGGAGAAGAACATCAAATTTGCAAAACCATCAAGAATAGTGTTTAGAAGAAAAAATAAGTACAAGCTCTTACAGAATCATTGTCCTCCATGTTTCAAAAAGCCCATGTTTATCAATATCCCTCCTCCAATTGTAAATATATTACAGATATTTGTAAACATATTCTTCAATGCATAAATTATATTTTGTTTTTAAAAGTGTTGTGTATACTTATAATCCTCTGTTAATAAATGAAATGCTATTACTACAGGATTCTCTCTCTCTTCTCTCAAAAAATAGTGCGGTATTGCACTACACAAGGAGTGACCAAGATATGACCTTTGGGCCAAATCCAGCCTGTGGAGCCAAGTCATACAGACCACAGGACTCCCCATGGATCCAGAAATTTGGCAGTGGAAGAGCACTGGCAGTGTTAATTGCTATGTCTCCTGTGCACTGGATCTGGCCCACAAACTGGTTCTAGGCCACTCAACCAGCTCACAGGGCCAGATGAGCTGAGCACCACTACACTACACCTTTAAGGAGCTAGTATGCTCCACCCCAGAAGTGCTGTTACTTCATGTGTGCACACTATACAGTTCATAATTCTATAACCCGTTTTATAGCACCTGTTGCAAGATGCCTGCAACGGGTGCTATAAAAATAAAATGATTTTTGCAATTGTTAGGCAAGACAATGAATTATTTGAAAAAATCATATGAATCATTCAGACATAATAAAGATGCTTCCTTGGAACAACTTCAGACCTTCAGGTGCACTGGCAGGTGTATCACCATTTAAAATCGTAAGAAAAAGAATAAAGTCACCCCCCACAGGAAGGCTCACTGAATAAAAGGCATGGCAGATGACAGGAATCAGATGTCTTGCACAAAAAGTGAAAGTGATCATTTATTATTTGCTTTGCCTTCACCAATAGGTTAAAAAAAGAAAGAAAAAATAAAAGC
The DNA here is from genome assembly GCF_030867095.1 of Alligator mississippiensis. Taxonomy (NCBI): domain Eukaryota; kingdom Metazoa; phylum Chordata; order Crocodylia; family Alligatoridae; genus Alligator; species Alligator mississippiensis. The sequence continues at coordinate 145,905,072 of NC_081825.1, forward strand.
AATCCCTTCTTTCTAAGTAGTTCCTCAGTTTCACTTTTTGCTATGAGCAAATGGCAGTTCATGTGGACAAAATGCATGAGTTACAATGATGTGGGAAGCTAAAAGCATGAGCATTTGCTGGTCACATGGTTAACAGATGTTGTATAGAGCACTAAAGTACTTACATACATACTTAATTTTACATTTTAGCAAGTACTAAAGAATTTGGTGATTTAGAGTCTAACATTTCAAGGGGATTTGGAAATACCACAGATTAGTCAATTAGACATGTAGCCAAGAACAAATCCACTCCAGTTATGACTATTTGGTTTAGTCAACTCCTCACTATGCTTCCCATAAATATTGCGATCAGATATTAAATTAGTAAATGTAAGGTGTATATCTATCAATATGCCTTTTATCGTAGCCATGCTCTTTATGTACAAATATCAGTTCTGTCACAAAAGACTCCAAAGTTCTCTCTTGTCCCTCCATTTTAAGCCAAATCAGGCTGTACTCAACAAGTAATACTGGTGGACTGATCTTTAAAGGATTCATTCGAACTGGGCCATGGTGTCATTGCTGTGGACAGGCCATTATAAAGAAATATGTCATGTTCTCAAGACGGATAGACTCAGGCTTGTCCTGCTTTCTAACAATGGCATTCCACAGTAAAGGATATCAGCCTGCCACCACCTCCTTCCCTCCATAATGGATTATATCCTAAGAATCCACTTTTTAAGTGCATCTCTTTGGGCATATCTATACATGCATATTCATGAGATCAAGCACTGGAGTTTATTGATCCTGGGCAAACATTTACATGTGTGCCTGGGATTTCAACAAACTGAGCTGAGTCGGAGCAGCCCTGGCTGGCAGGAGGCCTAGGGCCTCAGCCTGCCAGCAGCTACTCCTCCCTGGTTCAACGTGCTGTGGAGGGGCTGGTTGGGGCACAAGGGTGCTAGCTGGCAGGCAGCCCTGGCAATGAAGCATCTTTATGCCCCAGCCAGCCAGGGCAGTGTCTACATGTGCATTGCTGTGGACTTTTTTACTCCACAGCAGAATTGTATTTGTATTTATTTACAATTACAATCCTGCTGTGGAGTAAATTAATTTACTCCAGCTTAATAGTGGCACACATGTAGACTCGTCATGTTTACTGCACAGCTAATTAGTTTACTGCGCAGTAAACATCTCATGTAGACATGCCCTTTATGGAGAAATCCTATATAATTTAGCAGAGAATGATAACCTTCCAGTCATTTTTTTAACCGTTACAGAATTTAATGTCAACTCATAACCCTGCTCTAACATTTTATGCAATGACTCAAGAAGCAAAGAAAGGAGATTTCTCTGTTTTAAAGTACTTTCTTAGAACCCTATTACATTTCACTGGGACCTCTCCACTTGCCTGATACGATATAAAAAATATTAATTAAAATAAATGCAATGTACAAGTAATTAACACTGCATTAAACCATCACCACCACAGAAAACATTTTTCAGCTTGGTTCAATTATTCTCAACATGCTCTGACAAAGACATACAATTAGGGACAAAAGAAGTCTTGATGGACATTTGACAAGAGACATGGCTTTTTGCTCAGAATGTTTTCTATATCCTCAAGTTGAAATTTCCTTATGTCTGTTGCCAATAGCATCTGGTGGAGTTTGGCTTGGTTTGAGAGGATCTGAACTAAACTAGAGTTTAAAGTGATGTGTGTTCTAATAAAAAATATTTGTGACATGGACAAGCCTTTCTATCCATCTAATCCACCCCTCTTTCCACTTTGCCATGTTCAGTACTTAATGATGGGCTAGGGTTCTGGGCCTTGGGGATGTTTATTTTTTACACTAATTTGAATAAACACTTAGTATAATCCTCAGCAGCTTCAGGAAGGATCTAGATGATCTTTGTTATACGTGGCCAGGATCCACAAAGGCACTAGTCGCTACTTACAAGTAAAACTCCCTGTAGTCTAACAAAGGGAACACCAATATTTTTTTTGCATGAAACATTAGAGCAGTTGGCTGTGATACAGGCCTGATCCAAACCCCACTAAAATCAATGGGAGCTCTTCTAAGTACAGAAACAGTCTTTAACTTTAAGCATGAATAATCCCTGTAGAGACAGGAACCTAAGTCAGAGAATTTGAATTGGGATCTAGAGCTGAACTTTTTCCAACCTCATCTGTATTTGGATCTGAGTCTCATTACAGGAAGCCCCATCTGAGGGTGTGGACAGACATAACACTTAGAACATTGTAAATACACTAAATACCAAGGGTGCTTATACACATGCTCAGTGGTGTTGGGGGGAGGGGGGGTGGGAGGGCACATTAATTAGAGCAGTTCCTGGACAGCCACTTTAATTAAAATAGCTCACCGTCACATGTATTAAGCCCCTGCACATTTCAAAATGCCTGCAGGATGCTTTATCTACACTCATTCAACAAGGTTTAGATAAAGCGCCCCTGTGGCCATTTTGAAATGCACAGTGGCTTAATATATGTGACGAGTCAATGCTGGAGCATTCTAATTAGAACGTGAACAAGGATATCTATAGGGACACCAAGAGCCTAGATGGAGACACCATTTTAGACGACTTTAAACTTCCTGGACTGTTTCAAAAGCACACCAAGAAAATCAATTACTATTCTGAGCCAGTCCTCCTTGAACCAGTTCAATGTTATATGCAGACACAGAGCATTCTGTGCTTAGTGTCTGGTTAGTTCTCCAGACATCCCAACCTGCACTGCTTCTCACACAACCAAACCCATGCAGGACAACGGGGTTATACTCCAGGATGTAAACAGAATACTAGTGCCCAAAGATCTCTTGCCTGCAGGTGCCATTGTCTGCAGGGGTGGGGGGAAACAGAAAGCCTCTGTGTTAGTGTTATTACCCTGCTGGGGACCCTGGGTGGGGGTCCCAGGCTTATATGGTTTTTGGAGGTAGCCAGGTTTGGAGGGGGTGAGAGGGGTTATGGCCCCCCTGCTTGTGGTGAGTGGATGGTCACACCTGTAACAAACTCCTGAAAACTGCTGGGTGTCATGGAAGAGGAAACAGAGTCATTGCACAACAGGCACTTAATAAAACAGAATGGCTGTCAGTTCTGAACTCAGTGTGAAGTAGGCTAGCCTGCTAATTGCTCCTTGCCATCTGTGCTGCACTCCTGCAGCCAGCCCTATCCTGCAGGGTCCATCTTGCACACACATCTCTATACAATTGCTGGCAGTGTAAGTTACTTGAGTGGCTTTCTAGGGAAAGTCCTATTAAAGCTGCAGTGAGGCAGAGACTGTGGGAAGTCCCAAAGCAACCAGCCCCCAGAAGGAAGAAGCATAGACCCCCCCCAGAACCTCCTCCCCTAAAACACACATGCATGCACTCACACACGTACCTGGCCACCCCCTGTCTAAGAACAACCATGCAGAGTTGGGTAGTGTGCTGGCAAGTATAGCATGGGCTGGGCAGGCGAGGCAGGCAAGAAAACTGAAGCCTGGGCTATGGGTTGGGTGGAGAGCAGCAGTGGCAGCCCCAAGTTCACTAACAGGGAAGTGAAATTGGTTTTCCAGGGCAGGAAAGTGCCTTTCCAGGGCAGGGGTTGGAAAAGCCAGGTTGTTCTTGGAGGAAGGATGCAGTGCTGTAGCAAGTGGGAGGAGAGGTGAGCAAGACAACCACCCAGGGCGCCAAGGCGAAGGGACGCCAACAGACACCGCCCAGCTGGGGTGGGGCATGGACCAGAGCTGTGACCAAGTGGCTCATTTGGGGGGACATGGGGGTGGGGGGAGGGTAGCTCCCACTGCTGCATACATGCCCAGGCAAGCATGGGGGGGGCATGTTACCCATGGATCTATATCCAAGGCGAAGGCAAGCTGCTGCTGTGGGCTTTGTCCCATGTGCCAAACTTCCTTGCCCCAGTACTGGAAGGATGGAGGGCAAAGCGCCCAGACCCCTGGGAACCATAAGCAGGGGGCCTCTCAGTCCTCTCTCACCTGGCAACTCCTCTACTCCAACGCCCTGCCCAAATCCATGTCTTCTTCCCCCTTCTAGAGGAATCCTGGAGGAACTCCAGGCACTGAGCCCTGGAAGGCACGATGGTCTGGGTGCTCTGCCACCCCCGATGGCATTTTGGCAGCAACACAATACCCAAAAGGTGAGGGTTCTACTCAGAACCCTTAGCAGTGTACGTGTGGACACTTCTTATTCATAGATGTTAGGGTCGGAAGGGACCTCAGTAGATCATCGAGTCCGACCCCCTGCATAAGCAGCAAAGAGTGCTGGGTCTAGATGACCCCAGCTAGATACTCATCTAACCTCCTCTTGAAGACCCCCAGGGTAGGGGAGAGCACCACCTCCCTTGGGAGCCCGTTCCAGACCTTGGCCACTCGAACTGTGAAGAAGTTCTTCCTAATGTCCAATCTAAATCTGCTCTCTGCTAGCTTGTGGCCATTGTTTCTTGTAACCCCCGGGGGCGCCTTGGTGAATAAATACTCACCAATTCCCTTCTGTGCCCCCGTGATGAACTTAAAGGCAGCCACAAGGTCACCTCTCAACCTTCTCTTGCGGAGGCTGAAAAGGTCCAGTTTCTCTAGTCTCTCCTCATAGGGCTTGGTCTGCAGGCCCTTGACCATACGAGTTGCCCTTCTCTGGACCCTCTCCAGGTTATCCGCATCCTTCTTGAAGCGCGGCGCCCAGAATTGCACGCAGTACTCCAACTGCGGTCTGACCAGCGCCCTATAGAGGGGAAGTATTACCTCCCTGGATCTATTCGTCATGCATCTGCTGATGCACGATAAAGTGCCATTGGCTTTTTTGATGGCTTCATCACACTGCTGGCTCATGTTCATCTTGGAGTCCACTAGGACTCCAAGATCCCTTTCCACCTCTGTGCCACCCAGTAGGTCATTCCCTAGGCTGTAGGTGTGCTGGACATTTTTCCTCCCTAGGTGCAGCACTTTGCATTTCTCCTTATTGAACTGCATCCTGTTGTTTTCTGCCCACTTGTCCAACCTATCCAGGTCTGCCTGCAGCTGTTCCCTGCCCTCCGGCTTGTCCACTTCTCCCCATAGCTTTGTGTCATCTGCAAACTTGGACAGAGTACATTTGACTCCCTTGTCCAAGTCGCTGATGAAGACATTAAAGAGTATCGGTCCAAGGACCGAGCCCTGCGGGACACCACTGCCCACACCCTTCCAGGTCGAGACCAACCCATCCACCACGACTCTTTGGGTGCGACCCTCTAGCCAGTTTGCCACCCACTGGACTGTGCAGTCATCCACATCACAGCCTCTTAGCTTGTTCACCAGTATGGGGTGGGATACCGTCACGAAGGCCTTCCTGAAGTCTAAGTATACGACATCCACCCCTCCTCCTTTGTCCAGGCGTTTCGTAACCTGGTCATAGAAAGAGACTAGATTGGTCAGGCACGATCTGCCCGCCACAAACCCGTGCTGGTTTCCCCTCAGCATAATTTGCCCTGCCGGGCTCTCACAAATGTGAGCCTTGATAATTTTTTCAAAGACTTTACCAAGGATGGAGGTGAGACTGACCGGCCTATAGTTGCCCGGGTCCTCCTTCCTCTCCTTTTTGAAAATGGGGACCACATTAGCCCTTTTCCAGTCCTCTGGGACTTGGCCCGTGCGCCACGAGCGTTCGAATATTCCTGCCAGTGGCTCTGCAATGATGTCGGCCAGTGCCTTCAGCACCCTCGGATGGAGCCCATCCGGGCCTGCCGATTTAAAGGCATCCAGTTCTTCCAAATGACTCTGCACCACCTCAGGATCTACGTATGGAAGTCTGGCGCCCTGCTGCTGCCTCTCTACAACCCCAGTGAGAGACTTGTCGTGCCCCTCACTTAGGAACACTGAGGCAAAGAACTCATTGAGGAGTTCAGCCTTGTCCCCCCTATCTGTCACCAATTGTTTCTGCCCATTTAGCAGTGGTCCTATTCCTCCCTGGGCCTTCCTTTTACTCCCAATATATCTATAAAACAATTTCTTGTTGTCTTTTACTTGGGTTGCCATCCTCAGCTCCATGGTAGCTTTGGCCCGCCTAACTGCCTCCCTACAAGCACGAGCAGAGGAGGGATATTCATCTTTAGTGATCTCACCCTGTTTCCACTTTTTATGTGCTCCCCTTTTGGCCCTTAGGCTGCCCTGGATTTCTCTGGTCAGCCAGGGAAGCCTCCTGGCCCCTTTCCCTTTTTTGCCTCGCTCGGGGATCGTCTTGCTTTGTGCCCGAAGGATCATTTCCTTTAGGCACAGCCACCCTTCTTGGGCTCCCATCCCTTCAAAACTCCTACTCTGCAGTACGTCCTTGACTAATCGCCTGAGTGCATTGAGATCAGCTTTCCTAAAGTCTAGCACTTTCACCCTACTAGTTACCTTACCCACTCGCCGTCTTACGTTGAATTCTATTATTAGGTGATCACTGTCTCCCAAATGGCTACCGATCTGGAGGTCCCCTATCATGTCATCCCCTGTTGCCAATACCAGATCCAGTATGGCATTCCCCCTAGTGGGACCATGCACCTCCTGTGTCAGGTGGAGGTCCTGTATACAGGTTAGAAACCTGCGTGAGCAATGGGACCTTGCTGTCTGCGTCTCCCAGCAGATGTCCGGGTAGTTTAGGTCCCCCATGTCTACCGCCTCTTTAGCTTTTATGGTCTCCGAGAGTTGCCTCAGGAGCCCCGCATCTATTTCTTCCCCTTGGTGTGGGGGTCTGTAGCAGACCCCTACCACCAAATCCCTTTCTCCTTGCCCCCCATGTAGCCTAACCCACAATCCTTCTACTTCCTCAACCTCGGATTCTGTCTTGATGAGGGTTGATGTATATTGCTCACTGACATAAAGTGCAACCCCCCCCCCCCCTTTCTTCCCCGACCTGTCCTTTCTATACAATCTAGAGCCCTCAATATGTACCGCCCAGTCATGGGATGAATCCCACCAGGTCTCTGTTAGCCCCACTAAGTCATAGGTGTTTAGTGCAAGCAGGAGTGCTAATTCATCCTGCTTGTTCCCCATGCTCCTAGCATTAGTATATAGGCACTTGAGCCCTGTGACTGGTGCCTTTGCTGCCCCCCCGCTCCGAGTCCCAAGGGGCCCATTGTTTCTTACCTTCTTGTTTCTTACCTGTGCTGTAGTGCTGGTCTCCCCATGGCTTTCAGGTTTCCAATGTTCTCCTTCTTCAGGCTGGACTGTCCTTGTGGGTGCCACATGGTTTGGTGGTCCACAACTTCCCCCGCCCTCGTACTCCCCTCCCCCCGACGAGCCTAGTTTAAAGCCCGCCGGAGGAGATCCTATCTATCTTGATAGGATCTTGAGATCCTATTCTATCTTGGGGCAACTGTGAACTGGTTCCCAATTAGTGACATTCTTGGAATGATTCAAGTATTACGTCTCTCCACACCCTGAATGTCTTTCTGGGTACTTCTGTAACCCCCACTGCCACAATATCTGTGCACCTCCTATCTGTAATGTATTAGTCCTCACAGCACTTGTGACAGAGAAAGATTATCTCCTATTTACAGACTGAGGCACAGAGGGAAGAAGTGAGCTGCCGAAGGTCATACAGGAAATCACTTGATGAAACAGGGCATCAAACGCAGTTCTCAAAAGTCCCAGGCTAGTGCCTCAGTCACTGGAACTGCATTTCCTACATAAGGTCACCAAATAGTGTCCAGGATTTTTATTTCAGCCCATTCATAAATATAATAAGATTCTGCCAATTTTGAAACAACCAGAAAGTACCACTGTACAGATAGCAATAACCACATTTATCGTATCAAGATCTTACCTTACTCCCACTGAAGTCAAAATAATTTTTACAGCTGACTTTGGTGGAACCAAGGGTCAGGCCTCTCAGGCATATTTTGCTATGAAAGTGACAGGGTGCGTGAGCATGCAGCCTCAATCATTTGAGATTTAGTGAAGGATCTATTAATCCTGCTGGGGTGTATACACACACACACACACACACACACACCAGGATTAATGGATCTTTCATTAAATCTCAAATGATTGAGGCTGAGCATTAATCAAGCACTACTGAGCTGTGTAATGTTATCCTTAGTTTTAATTAGTCAGATTTCCTCAGAGGCCTTTGGCTTCAGGTTATGGAAGAAAGGTACAATATCAATAAATCCTAACTGTTACATGACTAGCATTTTTTGTTTTGTTTTTTTAAATACATTCTTCTTTTCCTTCAGTTAGAACTCCCTATTTAGGTCACTTGCAAACCAGAACAACATTGTTCAACTAAAGCAGGGGTTGTTAACTGGGGATACACACACCCCTGGGGGGACTTGGGAAGGCTGTCGAGGGTACGGGCAGGCGGGGACAGAGCACCGCCACCTACCACCCTGCACCACCACCTCACAGGAGCAGGACTGGGGTGGGGCAAGGGCAGCGGTGATCCTCTGTGCCGCCACCGCCATCCATGACCCTGTGCTATCACCACTCCATGTCCAGCCATGTGCCACACTCCCCCCAACCCCCACTCTGGGTCTGGCTGCGCACCACACCCCCCTCCCCACCCTGTGTTTGGCCGCCAGGAGTACACTTACTAAAAAAAGGTTCAAAACCCCTGGACTAAATAAATTTCAGATTTTGAAAACACAAACCATAATGGGCAGAAGCCAGAAGGCAAAACAAACTCTTTCTATTTGTTTTTAGATGAAGCTGAGCTTGTGCAGGTAATCACATAACTCCAAGGGCTGAGGCTTTAAGTTTCATGAATCTTGGTGCTTGTGACAAGTGTGTAAAGACTGACATTCAGAATGGACAGGATGCTATGCAAATCCCACAATGGCTTTCACTGGATGTGGTGTGGCCTTTCACCCACAGAAGCTGTCTAGTCCACTCAACATCATCCAGTCAAAACCAGGTCATTCTGCCTGGGTGTTTTGCAAACCACTTAACTTGCAGCTAGTTGTCAAATAAAGGACAAGCCACTCAGCAGTTTCTTGTAGCTTTTACTTCAAAGGGCATTGCTTCTCCAGTAAGCCAGAGTTCATCAGCAGCTCCACACAGCTGATGGGAGAAGTGGTATCCTCTGAAACGGAAGCTGTAGCAAACATCTGAAGCAACTCAGCAGTTCCATGCACTGTTTGCTGCTGCTCTGTACACCCCACAACTGACTTACAAACACTACCTTCAAAGGGCAGGAGGAACCTAACCCTGCAAAGTATTCAGCTTTTTCTGTAGTTACTACCATTGTCCTTCCCTAGCAGCTGCGTCATATTCTAGCAGCTCAAAACCATTCACACCTCGGGGCAAGTGTCACCTTTTTGTTCAATTTGCCCAGCAAGCAACACAAAGAGATCCTGGCCTGTTCTTAGGTTTCTAAAGCACCATAGTATTATAAATAAGGGGGGTAGGATCCATATTATTAGCTGCGTTGACAGATGGACAAGCTGAAAGCACAGAGGAAAGATGACTTTTTTAAGGCATTCTTGTTCTGTGCAGATAAGAGTGGAACTGATAAGCCCTGATTTGCAGGCCCCTTCTCCAACAAGTAGGAAGGTGACAACCCAGTCTGCTTTGCTGTGGAAGCTGTGTGGTATCTATGACCTATGAATTGAGCTGGGGTACCAGTTTTTCACCGCCCCCCCACCCCCAAGCAATTTTTGATAGAGGCTTTTGATAGAATCCCAATTAAAACTCCAACTTCAGTGCTCATATGTGGAAAGGGAAAACTTATGTTACATTTTTATCATCACTATATGCTAACTCAGGTGCCTAGTTAGATCAACCTCTGCTTAAGCAAGGACAGACACAGCAGCCTCTTTGCTAGGGTGCATTATAAATAGAGATCCAGGTTTTCCATTTCCCATGGAAAAATGGAGAAAACACAAATTTCCCTCTTTACTGAAGGAAAATGCAGATCTCATTTTAACAGATAAACCTGCAGATCTTGCAGTTTTGCAAAGAGCTCTCTGCAGGCTAGCAGAGTTCCAGCCTGCAAAGGGTTGGGAGGGAGTGGGAAGAAGGCTATCAGGCAGGGGGTGCCATGTAAATGTATATATACACATGGAAACCAAACAGCCTGGAGAGCAACTCCTGTAGGTAAGTAGGAGGGAGTGGGGATTGAGGCCCCCATAGGGAGGGAGGGAGTTGGGTGAGCTGGGGCTGGTGCATGAGGCTTGGGGCCCAGGGTCACAATGCCTGGCTGCAGGGCCCTGGCAGGGAGCAGGACGGGGCCGCAGGTGGCTCATCCAGGGGTAGGGCTGCCTCCCCACCACTGCGTGCACTCCTGGGAAACATGGGGTGCACGTGCCCCCTGGATCTATGTGCAGGGCAGGGTCAGGCAGAGTTGCCCACTGCGGGCTCGGGCTCCCTGCCCTGTTGTCCTCCACGTGCAGCAGAAGCGAAGAGCACAACCCCGCACTGCTACCCCTGCTGCTTGCCATGCACTCAGGAGACGCATCACCAGGGCAGTGCAGAGCTCACAGCAGCAAGGAGATCCCCACATGGCCCCGCACCGGGTCACACCCACTGGGCTTCAGAGGCCCCGGGGGAAAGGCAGCAGGGCAGGGATCCTGTGCCCACCCCCAGTCCATGCACAGATCTGGGAGGCACGTCCCCGTCCCCCTCCCCCCCACCACGATCCCTGGGAGTGCATGCAGAGGTAGGGAGCCGACCGCCCCCACCTGAGCCCACAGCAGGCAGGCAATAGGCAGCAGCAGGGGGAGCCAGGCTCTGTTCTGCTGCAGCAGTCACTGCCTCCTGCCATGGGCAGGGGGCTGTGAACATGGGTCCCCGGCTCCATAACCCTGGCAGCTGGGGGCCCCCTCCAATATGGCTAGGGCAGGAGGCTGTGGGTGGGGGGCAAGGGGCACCAGCAGGGCTCAGGGGGCTGTGGGGAGGTGCAGAGTAAGGGGCATGAGCAGGGTTAGGGGGCTGTGTGGGAGGACTGAGGGGCCTTTCATTTTAATCATGGATTTTAGGGTTTTTAATAAGAGAAAAATCAGGATCCCCGATTTATAGAAAAGTCTCCATCATCCTTTTCCTAGAAGGTGCCCATTTAAATAGTTGTGCAAGTGGGTCATTTCTCCTGCTGGCCTCTGAAGAAGAATTCACTTCCTTATGAGCCCCTCAACCAGTTCTCCAAAGCAAAGTGCAGTAAACCCATAAACAAAACACAATCCTCAGACCTCTCCCGAATATTAGAAGACCCCCTTTCTCAGAGCCAGCCTTAGGGCAAATGGCGCCTTGAGTGAACTTGTATTTTGGTACCTCCACCAGCACCTTCCTCCACCCCACCCCTGGTGCTCCTCCCAGAACCCCCTCCAAGTCACTGGCACTGTGTATGGGGTCTGTGCATGGGGGTGCGTGGAGGAAGGGAGGGGTGAGGGAGGTGGGTGTATAGATGAGTGGGGGGTGGAGGGTGCATATATGAGGGGTATATGTGCCCCAGCAACTACAGGTGATAGGGGACCCCATAGGCTATTATGGGGCACCACATATCCACTCACCTGAAATGCTGGCCTAGTGCTGGGCAGCGGTGGCTTGACACAGGCCATCAGGAAGGGCAAGGGTGGACAGCAGGCAGGGCTGCCCGCACAGGAAGCCCTGCCCCAGCAGCAGGGCACTGCCACCCAGCGCTGCTCACACCCTCAGCAGCGGTGGCGGTGCCTAAGGGGCTGCAGCTCAGTCTCCAGCCCCAGCAAGTTGGTGATGCTGAAGCCCTTAGAGCACAAGCCAGGGCTGCCCAGCCATGCCACCTTCTCGCTGGGCACTGCCTCCTTGCCCTTGGCCTGGCCCTCAGCATCCTCTTCCCAGCCTGTTATGCTGCCTGTCAGCACCCACCACTGCCACCAGGGGCTTTTTATCCTGCTGCCCCAACCACCCAGCTCCAATAAGCTCTGGGTGCAGCCAGGGCATGGGGGGACATGCTACACAGCCACCGGGATTAGTTGTCACTGAAGTCCCCTGACTGTTCCCACCTGGCACAAGCAGAGGGGCAGGAGGGGGGCAGGTGCCCTCATGACCATGTTGCCTGGGTAGTTACCCATGCCCCCACACCCAAGTCTGGCTCTGCCCTTTCTGATCTGGCCCCAGCAAAGCAGCCTAGCTTCTCCTTGCAGCAAGCTGTTCCCTTTACATCTTGTTTCATCCTTCCCCTTGCTTTCTCTTCTGGGAACTTTTAAAGCTCCTAGTGGGGCAGTCCCTTAGCCAAATGCCCCTGTAACAGGGGGCCTGCTCAGGGCCAATCTCGCCGTGGCCCGCCCACATGTTCCTGGGCTAACTGCCCGCATTCTTGCCCACCATGCTTTGTTGTTAATTAGTTAATTTATATGTTAATAAAGCAGGAGGCTGCCCATTTCTGCCCTGATGCCAGGGGGCACTATCTGCGGCTCCTTTCCTCCCCTACACCACAGCCCAAGCCTCACAGATGGCATCATGATGTTCCCACTATCACCGGCCCCACTCTGGGCCCCAGAATCCCACTAATTGAACCCCACCTGTATTCCTCCCCTCAGACGGTCTCTTCCACCATCATACTGGGCACCATAGCTCCCTGAACTGATCCCCCTTCGGGTGTGATCCCCCCACCAGGACCTTTGGCTCACTAGCCCTGGCCCACCTCCAGGCCAGTCGGGACCCCAGGCCTTCAGCTCTTGGGCGTTCCTCGCGGTGGGCCCCCGGCCTTTCGACCCTTCCGGTCCTGGCCCCAGCATGGGCCAGTCAGGGGAAGCTCAGACAGGCGTTGAGTCTATGGCCCTTACTCTTTCACCATGGGGTCCACCTTCTTGACCCTCCAACAAAGGGGTAACCCACCCAGTTGTGGGGGCTAGGGGTAAGGAGCCCCAACCCACCTTTCACTGGGGTGGTAACTGGCCTGGCATTTCCTGGGGGCTCCCACACCACTGGGAGCCCCACCAGGCCACCCACTCCCAGAAGGGTGTAGTTTTAGGTCATGCCCAGGACCAGGAACCTCCTAATCATCCCCTACAGCTCCTCCCTTACCTCCAGATGATATCAGCAGCCCTCTGGCCAGGCAGTGTTGTTGCCTGGCCTCCAGCATCAGAGCTGCCCTGTTTATATGGGCAGCCCTGAATCTAAAATGGCTGCCCTAATCAGGCACCTGCCGGCTGCTGCCTTCTGGCCCTTAAAGTGGCAGGCACAAACACTGCCCTGCCACAGCCCCACAGCAAAGCTCTCTTAACAGGACTGATGGGTTTTCCTTAAAAAGGATAGCGCGCCCTGTGACAGGCTGTTTCTAAGGGCCCTGTCACACACTACATTTAGAGCATATTATTTAGATTGTAGTAAGTATTACCATGCCATGTTAAAAGCTAGACTGTGTTCTAAACAGTCATACAGCAATGCTTACTATGATCTCTAACATGACCTCCATCTCATTGATTGTCTTGAACTGGGTCTGCTGCAGCATTGTACCTTGACTCCTGGCACCCCCATGCAAACTTTTAGTATCAGGCCCTTCTTTGCCAGAGATAATGACAATAATAATTAAAGTGTTACCATTTTCAGGCCCCGGACACCCACATAGCTCGCCCATGCCTGTGTCCATCCCTACTCTAATCAGCGCAAACATGATTTTTAAAAGCTGCAAACATTGAGGGCCAGGGTCTTAAACCAGCTGTGATGTGGTGTTGGGGCTGGGACCAACAGTCAGTTAAACTCCTTCCTATGAGAAAGGTTTAGCAACCTTGTGGCAAGTACAGGCTCAATGAGATGAAATGCAATCCAAAGCTGGCTGATCAGTCCATGCATAGACCAGGTTTCCTTGATCTTCATTCTCAACAACCTGTTTCCACAAAACCAAATCCCCTTCTACATGCAAGAAAACAGAATATATGGGAAGTTTACTCTCCTGAACTATACAGACTATACCATGCAGATCCATAAGTCCATAACATTTCTAGATAAGGACTTCATGTATTTCAAAATTTGCAGTATATAAGTAGATAGGGAGGGTGAGTGGGGCACTGACTATGAGGGTGCACCAGAATGCCATGACGGGCAGCCCTGTGCTGCCTGGCCATAGGACCTAGGCAGGCACAGCCCCAAACCCAGCAGTGTATCTGGGGGGCAGAGGACAAGTACAGAAAGAAGAACGTCTTTCCTCCCCCAGGAGTCTTTACCCCAGCAGATACAGTGTTGCACCCAATAGCATTTAGGTGGTGGGGGAAAGCAAATGGGGCACCAGGGGCAGCTCCCAGACAGCCTGTGTCATGGTTATTCTGCTACCCAAGCACATACTGCTAGAGCATCAGTAGCAGCTGCCTTCAGTGTGCAGAGAGCCAGGGCAGATAAGACTTCCCTTCCTTTCCCCCAGCCCCCCGCCTCTCTGGGCTCCAGTCTCCTGTGGTCAGCATACTCAACTTCAAACACTGCATGAGCTCACTGTACCTCTGAAAACTTGTACCTGTAGGAATTACCTTGTTTTCCACTTCACTCTTTTCCTAGGCTGCCCCAAGCACCCCTTTCATACCAGAAGGCAAAAATGCTCCCATAACCAGAGCCAATTTAAATAAGTACAAAATTTCAAAGACCCCAGCTCTGTAAGAAGCAGGGTGAGGCATGATAGTCTTCTAAGAGCAAGCCTTAAAAGTATTTCATAGCTCCAAAGATAACCATCTCACATACTAACAAATTCAAGGGATGGCTCTAAAATAAAATAACAGATACTGAAAAGGCAGGTATTAAAAGGTCAAAAACAAGACTAATATGCCTTGAAAAAAAACCACACTGAAGTTAATCTTATAAACACACAGTGTGGCTAGACAAAGAAATACAAAATGGCCAGGAACAAAGTTTTATCAGCATGAGTTTCAGATAGACATAACTCACAAGTAGCAAAGCTTTAAGTGAGTTAAGGGTAATCACATCTTTACTCCAAACCATTATGTAATCTCTATTACATGATATATGTTCCAGAAAAAAACACACTTTAAGGAACGGTATGAAATATTAAAGTTTTTTTCTTAGGACATTTTTATTCTGTTCCTCCACCTGTCAATCCAGTTGCTTTAATTATCATGAGTGCCAGTACGCCAGGAGTTATAAAAAAGGACAGAAAATAGGGGGGGTTTAGACCTAAAAGTGCCATTGCTTTGAAATCTGTTATCTCACGCCCTTCTTAGGCTGTATGAGCACAAGTCCAGTTGGAAAGTTACAAATTCCCTCCTTTCCTGCTTCTCATGGTGGTGTCTAGTCAATACACTCTAAGGGTCAGAAATACAGCTCCTAGCCTTGATTACCTTCGGTCTTAGGAAGGGCTAAGTGTGATAAGGAAAGACAGGGAATATCACATTGGTGGGGGAGAGAAAAAGAAAGAATGTGTCAGGGAAGGTGGATTAGTGGGCAAAGTACAGGTGAGTAAGTCAAAGGTGCATGGCAAGATAGCTTATTACATGGTTCCACAATTTATCATATGGACAGCATCACCTTCGCCTATATGGCTACACAGAGGTGTAGGTGCAGGCATATGCTCAGAGTTTAATGCCCACAAAATCTACAATCATAAGCGATTGTGTGGGTTCAGAAATTAAGAGGGCAAATCTCAGCTTTTGGTTAAATAACATAGTAACTTTCCACGCTTTAATGTGAAAACTGACCACTAGACTGGAGGTTTATCACCACTCTGTCCCACGCACTACCCAGGGTTCACCTTGCACTTGGGCAGTTGGGCCTTCTGGAATTTATACAAACAAACTTCAGGTTCCTTCATTTTTGAATTTCAGATCCACTGTCCATTGCTGTTGCTGGTCCAAGTGGTTCCACAAACTTCTTCCAAGCTGACTACCAGAAGCTAAGCCTACAATTTTTTTGAGCAGACTGTATGACTTCAGGCCACAGCCCAGGTCAGTATGGGAGGCAGTCTGGGCTGGAGGAATAAGCTCTGTACAGAGAGCAAGGAAGTCTTGCTTGCTAATCCCAGCACTGGCACCAGTGCCCTCTGTAGACTGACTCTGATCTGCTTCAGTGGGTGAAACAGACATTGTCCATTATCCCATAGGGTTGGGCCCCCACCACTCCTCAGATCCTGAGGCACAACACTAAGGGGGTGTTTTTGCAAACAGAAGAACCCCAGGGTTTCCACATCTGCAGAGGCACAGACCAAGTCAGAATCCCTGGGCATGACTAAAGCTGGGCAACCCAGAATATCCCCATCTGCAGAGGTGCACCCCATGTCAGACTCAGGACATGCCTCTACTAATGGGGAAACCTGGGCAGGTGCTCCTGAGGTTCAGGAGCCTGATCTTGCATGTCATGGGAAGTCCTGTGCAGGATCAGGCCCCTGAAGCCTGAGGAGCACCTGGCCAAGGCAACTGGAGAGCGTGGGCAGCTCAGAGTTGACTATGTTCTCTCACCTTAAAGTAAACAGACATCCACTGCAAAATAGTGGCACATATCCATGCCACCTATAATAGAAGCCACAGACAAGGGACAAGGGTCATGGATGTCTGTTTGCTTGGCCTTCATACCACCACTAAAATTGTTATGGTGGCACAAAGGTGACATCTGTTTCCAGTCTAACTGCAATTACAGGCCCCTGCCAGCACAACTATATCAGCCAGGCATCACATTTCTTTATGCTCCTGACTGACATAGCTGTGCCAGCAAAAAGTCTACTATATAGACATGGCCAGAGCCCTGGTTCCCTGTCTGTAAAATGGCATTTCTATAACCTTGTGGGGTCCTGTCAGGCTCAGTGTAGTGAAGATGATGAAGCACTCAGATACAATGATAACAGGGCTTGTGAAAGCAGTTACAACAGCTCTACAAAGCACCTAACATGCTTCATTAGCTCTAAACAATAATAATATATTAATAAACCCTTCATGATAATTCATGCTACATAATCTGAGAAGGAAACATTTGTATATAGAATTAAAAATAAGAGATGAACCCAAGAGGTTTCTCAAACTTTTATGAGAGTATTGCAAAGAATATCAAGTGCAAGAAAATAATGTTTTTTTATATATATTCAAATGGATATGCAAATTACATTTGAACTTAAAAAATAAAAACAAAAACAAAATTTAAAAAAAAATGAAAAGAAATGCAGCTTTTTCTAAAGAGCTCTCCTTTCTTCACAGGGCACTGAATGCTTCAAGATATTGATTTGACTCTATAAACTCTGCTTTGGGAACCAGGTTCTTATGGACAGAGCAGCTGGCTGATTTTAGCTCCAACTAAAATCTGATCTGCTGTGGACAAGTGGACAAGTGCTGATGGGTAGACAAGTGGAGCATGGTACAGGAGCAGCAGCCAGATGTTCACTGCTGCAGAGGGATATCGCCTCCATTTTTTAATAGCTCCAACATGTGTCAAGCAGCTATTCAAATACAGATTTTAGCAGGAAAACAAGGAGGCAACATCTCCCCTCACACCAGTGAACTTCTGCTCCTGTACCAAGGCTGTGGCTGCTGTACCAAGCTCCATTTGTCTGCCCATCATTATGCTACTCTGCAGTTAACAGCAGTATATAGAGCTCTGTAATATCAGGGCAGCTTCTTGGACCTACTTCTCTTTTTAATAGTCTGTGGTTGCATCTACACAAGGCACTCACTGCGCAGTAGCTTGTTAGTACTACGCAATAGCATCATGTAGCACAAACTGTGATGCAATCCTATTGCATAGTAGTAACGAGCTACTTTGTAGTCAGCATCAACAGGAATCTGGGCAGGGATGCTACTGTGCAGTAATGCTGGTGTACCCGCCTCTGTTCGATTAGGAGCTCGCGCGCCGCCTTAGCCCGGCCTTGGGATCTTGTGCCCCCGAGCTTCGTTGGTACGCCCCAGGGTTTACCCCGGCTGGTATTAAGGGGGACCCCAGAACTCGCCTGCCACGACTTTGATGACTCTCTCAGTGGGGGGTCTTCCCTTGGGGTATCCCCTGGTGCCGGCACGCCTCTTCGCAGGTACTCTCGGGGCTCCGTCCTCCCCTACACCCCGGCCATACGCCACCTCAGGTCTTCCTGTCCTGGCCTCTCACCCGTCCTCGTCTCATCCTCTCTCTCGGCTTGGGCACCCTAGCCCCTACAGGCTGTCTTCGGGCCGGGTATGCCTCACCCAGTTGGAGGGTGCTGCCCTGATCCCTCCTTCCTTGGGAGGCAGCCGTCCTCTCTGCCTCCCCCAATAGTCTTGGCCGCCGTTACCCACTCCGGCGGCTCCGCAATACCGGCTACAGCTGGCCCCGCTCTCAGGGTAGCTGCTACGCCTCACGCTGCCTCGGGTGTTGGGTTCCCCGCTGGCTGCTGCCCCGCCTCTGGGGGTGACTTCTCCCTCTGTCTCTTCCCTTCTGGGTTCTCCGCTGCGCTGCTCGCAGCCTGCTCCGCAACACCGGCTACAGCTGGCCCCGCTCTCGGCGTAGCTGCTACGCCTCCCGCTGCCTCGGGTGGTGAGTTCCCCGCCGGCTGCTGCCCTGCCTCTGGGGCTGACTTCTCCCCCTGTCTCTGCCCCTCTGGGCTCTCCGCTGCGCTGCTCGCAGCCTGCTCTGCCTCTATCCGGCGGCGTCCCGCACTCCGCGGGTGGCGGCTGATCCCCTGCTCACTGGAGCTCCGCGCTCCTGCTCTCTCCCTCCAGCCACCCCGCTGCTTCGGCGGGGCCGCCTTTCGTTCCTCCCGGCCGGCGTGCCCCGCCCTCGCCGCTCAGCCGCAGCTGGATAAACGCCCAGCTGATGGCCTGCGCCGGCAGCGCCGGCGCGTGGAGTTTCTTCGGGTCTTCCAGCCCTGCGGGAGGTAAGCAGACACCTTGGCCGCCGCGGGAGTCTCCCGGTGCCCCCGCTCCCCTGGGACAGCTGGTTACTGTGCAGTCATTTAGTATTTGGATATGCAAGTACTAAATGACTGCACAGTAACAACTGCACAGTCAATGACTTGTGTTGATGCAGCCTGTGGGTGGGATTTTCAGTTTTACTATGGATATCAACTGGAGAAGTGTTAGTACAGTTCTGGCAAGTTCTGAACATCCTCATATTGAATGCCATCTGTTTTTCTTTACTGGCTTTATTGACCTCTGTGAATGCAGTTGGGATGCTTAAACAGTAACTAAATATGGAATTCTTGACCACACCACACTGAAGGCATTGCATAGGATAAGTATTTGCCCCTTGCACCTTATGCACAAAAAGCATTCGCAACTTCCACTGAACTGAATAGAGAAGAGGGTGTAACTTCCCCAGTAGAAGAATAAAAGATTGAGGCTCATTTGTTATTAATATAAAAAGGGTCCTTATAAGGCTGAGGGACAAGCATCCAGAGGCCCTAATGCTACAAAGAAATCCATGCAGACAGAGCCTTATGCCTGTTTAGAGTCCTGCTAGCTTCAGTGAAACCTTGGGTGTAAATATTCACCTTGGGAACCCCTACAGTAGGAACGAGGCCACAAAAGAAACTTCTGATCCCACTATGGAAAACCTACCTCATCTCTTAGGGAGTAGGCCCAAAGTAATCCTACATCTATGTTCAGCAAATCAAAAATAGCAAAACTTTCTCTTGTTTTGTTGTTCTTGTGGAAATGAGAGCTCAAAAATCATTCAGACTAATTTTAATTTAGTAACATTGCAAAAATCTCGAAGTCCTTATTCACTTATTAAACACATCCCACAAAGAAGGAGGAATGTAATCTTCCATTCCCAAGCAGTTTCCAAACCATACAGTTAAGGTAACTTCAATTCTTGGAAGACAATTTATTGTCTATTTTCTCATAGCAAAAAATGCTCAGCTTCTTTTCATGAGGAGAGAGGAAAATGATTTACAATGTACAACTTCCTACCTGAAACAAAGTGAAAAGCTGATATTTTTCTTAGTTCAAAACTTAATTTGACTGTTGATTCCTATTCTACAGTTCCATTCAGCAAGCACTCTGCTGCATGCAATGAGCTCACTTCAGTTTTGAAATATCTGCTGAAAGCAAATCTCACATTGTAAGTGACATTATAATATTTGAAATCTGCTTCCCGATGGTTGCTTACATCGGTCATCCAATCACAGCACAGAAAGCAGAGTGTGTGAAGCTCATTAACACAGCACAAATTTTGAAATCTACATATCTAATATTTAGGAGCTATTCACTGGGCGGGCCTGCAAAGAATTAATGTGTAATTTCAAGTAACAAGATACACAAAGAATTTTGTAATCTACTCCTGAACATTTTCTCACCTTGCAACCAAGGCATTTTGACAACCTTTCCAATTTACACCTCCACCTGGTCTGTTTACTGAGATTATTTGAAACTAGAAAATAGAACAGACTTTTTTGTATTATCTAGGGGACAGAATGAGGAGGTATAAAGTGGGAGCTGAATGGAGATATTCTACACCTGAAAAATCACTTTAGCTCAGTGGTTCTTGAACTTTTTAGACACAAGACACCCCTTGGAAAAATGCCAGCTCTTAGTTTTCACTTGTTCGTTTTGTTTTACTACACAAGAATAAGAAAGCAATTATTCTCTTGTGAAGAACTCAGGAAAAAACACAACAGGTCAGAATGATTTTGATGGTACGGATTCCTATTTGAAACTTCTGGGTTCATCTTGTGAATTGTGTGGAGGTGTTTGCAGACCTAATCATGCTAATATTGAGTTGCACCCTTAAAAGGATTTAGCAGGTCTCCAACAGGCTGCTGTAGCACTGAGACTGAGAATCACTGCTTAAACAAAAATAAAAACCAGTCCCTAGGCCAGTGAAAAAACAAATAGTTGTGTAGAGAGTGCAGAGAGGTTTGTCTCCTCCTTGAGATAGCATATTTTGTCTCCAAAAATATGTCCTTGTCCTTTCTAATCTGCATTATGATTTGTATGACTTCACTCCAAAATAATTTGTTCCTTATTTTTCCTCTTGATAATATTAATATATTTTTTAAAGGTTTCCTTCAAACTACTTGCCCCTTCCTAGATTGTAGCTGGTTAACTAATTTGGTTTTCCTTCTCTTATGAGATACAAATAACTAGAGAAAAGGAAAATGTTCATAAGAGAACCAGACACTTTTTGCACAAGTGGCAAGTGTCAATAGCATGCAATCAAACTCCAACTCATTAGCAACTAATACACTAATCTGTCAGCTGGGAAGCAAACCCACTGAGGCTTACCACAACACAGAGAAGGACACGCAAACTCCATGATTTCCTGCCCTACTCCCAGCTCCCCACCTCCTGGGTGGTACTTGCCAATATATAACAAACACAAGCCATGATCAAAGCTGCAGCATCCTCAGGAGACAGTCCAAAACCTGCAAGCCCAGTTGGAGCAAAAGATCAAACAGCACATGCCAGCACCTACCTCAAACATGGAAGGGGTGCCCTTGTCCGGCAATGTACAGCCCAGGAGCTCTGCAAGAAACTTTGCCATATACAAACAGGAAAGAAGGGGTCTCCTTCTAGCAGATGCTGTTACAGTGCCAGGTAAATCTCCTTTGGCAATAAAAGAGCTGAGCAGAGATCCCTCCTCACAGCAAAACCTTTGCCATTCTTTCCAGGGTGTTATCCAAGCTGTCTACCTGAATTTTCCTGGTCCAGCATTTTGAAGGGGCTGCAGAAATTTGCCAGCAAGTAGCCTAGATGGGTTTAAAAACAAACAGACAAATGGAATTAATCACCAGCACTGTGCCTGGGATTTTTGATGTTTGCTTCTAGCCTTTCCCGCTGAATGTCACTATTACCATAGTAAAGGAAATGGGCCCCACAGAGGGGTGGCAAGAGGGACAACATTGCAGAACTGAAGACAAGCAGTTGTAGAAGGACACTAGGAAAATCACTTCCATTCTGCTGTGGTGCAGGATTTAACCCAGGATTTAACAGACAGACACACCCAGGAATGCAGCATCCCAGCAGAAACAAATCTGGTTTCTCTTTACACCTGGGCATTTCCATATTATTCAAGGTCTATGGCAGAAAAGGAAAAGGAAATGAAAGAATCTGTTCCCCTCCCCTCACAAACTACAAGATGTATCGCATCTCCTGGACAGTGCCCTTTGGCCAAACCTTGCTCAGTGCCAGCACTTGAGGGACCATGATTAACAAACAAGTCAGAAAGAGACTGCCCTCAGAGATCCAATGTTGAGTTTTAATTCCACAGAGTGAGAGATGGGGTTAGGGGGTTGGTCACACCTGGTCAGAAATCAGAAGCAGCTCTGATTCGATTAGCCTTGGTACAGCAATTGATGGGGTCAGCTTTGACATTCAGAGTGCAGAGCAACGGATGTGCCCCCATAAGGAAAGGAAAGCTTCCCCAGCTCTGACTCCGAAGCCTTCAGCAGCAGGCACAAGTTATAACAAAAGCAACTTTTCTTTTACAGACAGAAAAGATTAGATTACAAGTTATCCTACAACCTCCCCTGCTTCCAGACAAGATTACATGCCATATAAAATTACAGCTAACAGTTCAATGATATAAGCATTCAATATACCGTATGTTCACTCTGCTGCTGATGGACCAAATGGCTCTACACAAAAGGGCCTGATCCTACTAGAAGTCTGATCATTTGGAAGTCAACGGCAAAACTCCCATCAACACCTGTAGAAAAAGGATAGGCTCTGAGCAGCTGCTCTCATGCAGAAACCCTGAAATAGGCTTGGTTTGTGCTGGCAGTGAGCATTACCATTTCCAAATAGTTATAACAGGTTTTTGACAGACAAACTAAGATCTCTCTGTCCTGTGTTTGTTCAGCAACTAATGCAGGCCATAGTTTAGGAGGAGAGTTCTTGGGCAGTACCACCAGTAGCGTAACTAAGGGATGGGGCCAGGGCAGCAGTCCCAGGTACCACCTTTGTGGGAAGGCAAAAAACAACCTCTGCCCCAGTGGTAGCTGATTGTTAGGGGCATGCGAAGCAGGCCTATTCTATATGGATTCGAATTCGGCCTGAATCAGGGCCAGTGATTTGATTCGTTGATTCAGATCACTGTCCCTGATTCGATTTGACCGAATCCAAATCTGAAGATTTGATGCTGATTCGGTGAATCAGCAATTTGGACATAGACACAGCTTTAAATGTTTTTTCTATATACCTTGAGGTACCAGCGCAGCTCGTGATCACTGCGATGCTGGAGCACATGAAACTTCCCACAGGAGTGTGGAAAGGTCCTCCACATGCTCGGCAGCGAA
The DNA here is from genome assembly GCF_030867095.1 of Alligator mississippiensis. NCBI lineage: Eukaryota > Metazoa > Chordata > Crocodylia > Alligatoridae > Alligator > Alligator mississippiensis. The sequence goes on from NC_081825.1 coordinate 145,928,126, forward strand.
CCCAGAAGTGGACCGGAAGTATTTCCAGTCCACTTCCGGCTCTGCTGTGGAGTGCGCCTCCCCAGCTTAGTGATCGGCCACAGGGGGACCCCAGGTGCCCTCCCCAGACCCAGGAGGGAGCAGTCGCCGAGCCGGGGAGGTGCGAGGGAGCCCCCGGCATGCTTCCCGGTGGACCCAAAAGTGGACTGTATGTGCTTCTGGTCCACTTCTGGATCTGCTGCCAAGCACGCGGGGGAGCACCCCCCCACTTCTGTGGGACACTCCATGCACCCCAGCATTGCAGCACTCACGAGCTGCCTGCTACCTAGAGGTACGTAGAAAAAACATTTAAAGCTGTCTATATGCCCGAATCTCTGAATATTTCTGAATCTCTCTGAATTGATTTGGAGGGTTCTGATTCAATTTGGAGAGATTAAAGGGTCCTCTGATTAGATTTGGATTCAGAGATTAGGCCACCAAATTGGGCCAAATCTCTGCCAAATCAAATTAGGGACCGAAGCTTTGCACAGCCCTACTGATTGTGCCACCACACTTGGCATGTCAAGAGTCAGCACTACCCCAGGCACAGAGCTGCTCTGCTATGCATCCAAGTACCACAACACAACATAGTAATAATTGTGTTAGCAAGGATCCAGATGTATGGCTGAGCTTTACAAAGCTGCCTAAAGGCATTAAAAACTACTGGAAATTGGGCAGCCGAATCTCTTGAATCAATGCTGAAAAGCTCAGCCCATTGGTGGAAATCTGTAGACTGGTCAATATAGCTCATTAGACTACATGTGCAACTTTGCATCCAGTCTGTACAGCAAAAGCTCCCTAATGCTGGGGCTTCTACAGCTGTTCTTTTTTAACTGAAAATAAAACCTGGCTTGTTTGGGGAGGCAAATGCAAAAGTATCTATTTTTAGACAGTATGTCAGCAGAATGCATGGGATTCATTTTTTCAGCAGACTTCTCTGATAGCTCCTTTACCAAGAGGTAGGGAAGGCCCCAGTCATTGGAATCAGATATGCTCAGCTGGACTCCAGCACCCCTGCAGAACAGTGGCATCCAGAGCCTTACTGCTCATGTCCCACTGAAAAACGATTTAGTTACTTGCTCCATTTTCTATTATATCAGACAGCATTTAAAGCCCTCTTCCCCTAACATTAGCTATCTTGGCACAAGTCAGCAATTAATAGATCAGTGTATTGTTTGGGAATTTATCAAAATCCTGATATAGGCAAGTGTCAAAGATAGGTGGAATTCTAAAAGACTAATAACAATTTCCTTTTTTAATGACTCCCTGACAAAGTCTAATACATTCTAGGGCTGCTGCCTTGCTGCAGGACTTTGACACCTCATGCTGGATGGTGAATTCCAGTAGGCAATGATCGCTATCGCCCAGGTGGTCGAGCACCCACAGTCTTCTCACCAGGTCATCGCCTGTGGCCAGGACCAGGTCCAACAAGGCATTTCCCCTGGTGGGACTGTGCACCTCTTGGGTTAGATGGAGGTCCTGTAACTCGGCTAGGAACCTACGTGAGCAGTCAGACCTGGTCACCCATGATCACCACATCCTTTGACTTAACTGCCTCCGCAAGCTGACCTGAGAATTCCCAGTCTCTCTCTTCTCCCTGGTTAGGTGGCCTGTAGTAGACACCCACCATTAAGTCCCTTTCCCCCTGACCCCCTTGTATTTTGACCCAGAGCACTTCAGTCTGCCCCTCTTCTGACCCAGTGTTGTTTGTTGAGGATATGTATTGCTCTTTGATGTAGAGCCCCACACCCCCACCTTTCCTCCCTGTCCTATCCCTCCTGTACAGCCTATACCCTTGATGTTCACTGCCCAGTCATGTGTTGGATCTCATCAAGTTTCAGTGAGCCCCACTATGTCTGGGTTTGTGTTAGCTAGCAGGGGGGCTGGACCTGATGATCTTGAAAGGTCTCTTCCAGCCCCCAACATCTATGAATCTTTTATTAGACCACCTAAATAGTTGGGGGAAAGTTCTTTGCAAGCCTTTGGACACAAACACCCTTCAACATAGGGAGACCTGACAAAGGGTGTTTGTGCCCAAAAGCTTGCAAAGAACTTTTCTAACTATTTAGTTGGTCTAATAAAAGATATCACATCTACCCAAAGAACCTTGGTGTCACTGTGGATGTAGTCTTTCTGGACTTTAAGAAGGCCTTTGACACTGTCTCTCATCCCATTCTCATTAATGTTAGTTGACTGTGGAGTGGACACCTGCATGGTTAGGAAGGTGGCCAACTGGCTTAGGGACTGCACCCAGAGAGTGGTGGTGGATGGTTTCTTCTCGGCCTGGAGGGAGGTGGGCAGTGGGGTCCCACAGGGTTCGGTCCTCGGACCGATATTATTCAATATCTTCATCAGCGATTTGGACTAGGGTGTGGAGAGCACCCTCTCCAAGTTTGCTGCTGATACCAAGTTATGGGGCAAAGTTAGTACGCCGGAAGGCAGGGAGCAGATTCAGGCTGACCTGCACAGGTTGGATCAATGGGCAGAGAGAAATAGGATGCAATTTAATAAAGATAAATGTAAGGTACTCCACCTGGGAAGGAGGAACCCCCAGCACACCTATAGGTTAAGGAGTGTCCTTCTCAGCATCTAAGGGGCAGAGAGGGATCTTGGAGTCATAACTAACTCCAAGATGAACATGAGCCAGCAAGTAACGAGGCCATCAACAAGGCCAATCGCACCTTGTCGTGCATTAGCAGGTGAATGACTAATAGATCGAAGGAGGTGATGCTCCCCCTCTATGCGGCACTGGTCAGGCTGCAGTTGGAGTACTGTGTCCAGTTTTGGGTGCCGCACTGCAAGAGGGACACAGGGAATCTGGAGAGGGTCCAGAGGAGGGCCGCTCACATGATTAGTGGCCTTCGTGATAGACCCTGCAGGGTGAGGTTGAGAGAGCTGAATCTCTTCAGCCTTCACAAGAGACGGCTGAGGGGAGATCTTGTGGCTGCCTATAAATTTATTAGGGGAGGTCAACGGGGAATAGGGGATGCGCTGTTTACTAAGGCACCCCAGGGAGTGACTAGGAATAACGGGTGTAAACTAGTTGAGAGTGGATTTAGGATAGATAGTAGGAAGAAATTTTTCACAGTAAGGGTGGCCAGGATCTGGAATGGGCTTCCAAGAGAGGTGGTGCTATCATCTAGCTTGAAGGTCTTCAAGAGGAGGCTAGATAGTCACCTGGCTGGGGTCACCTGACCTCGGTCCTCTTTCCTGCCAGGGGCAGGGGGTCAGCTGCGATGATCCATTGTGGTCCCTTCCGACTCTACAATCTATGAATCTATGAATTAACAAACTGAGCGACTGTGGCATTGATGCCTACACAGTTGGATGGGTCAAAAATTGGCAGATGGGGCGCACCCAGAGAGTGGTGGTGGACGGGTCGTACTCGACCTGGCAGGATGTGAACAGTGGGGTCCCCCAGGGCTCAGTCCTGGGGCCTACACTGTTCAACATCTTCATCAGCGACTTGGACAAGGGGGTGGAAAACATGTTGTCCAAGTTTGCTGATGACACCAAGATGTGGGGAGAGGTAGGCACGCTTGAAGGGAGAGAGAGAGGCTGCAATTAGACTTAGACAGACTACAGAGGTGGGTGGATGGTAATAGGATGGGGTTCAATGTAGATAAATGCAGGGTGCTGCACCTGGGGAGAAGGAATCCACAGCATACATACAAGCTGGGGAGCTTCCCCCTTATGAGCACAGAGGCGGAAAGGGATCTTGGAGTCATTATTGACTCCAAGATGAACATGCCAGACTGCAGCCAGCAAGGCCAGCCATACCTTGTCATGCATCCAAAGATGCGTCTCAAGCCGGTCCAGAGAGGTGATACTCCTCCTCTACGCAACATTGCATACTGCGTCCAGTTCTGGGCACCGCACTTTAAGAAGGATGTGGCCTGCCTTGACAGGGTTCAGAGGAGGGCCACCTGCTTGGCTGGAGGACGAAAGGGCAGGCCCTATGAGGAGAGGCTGAGGGACCTGAACTTGTTCAGCTTCAGCAAGTGGAGGCTGAGGGGGGATTTGGTGGCTGCCTACAAACTCATTAGGGGAGACCAGCAGCAAATAGGAAGAGTCCTATTCTCCCCAGCAGCACCTGGGGTGACGAGGAACAATGGCCAGAAGCTGCTGGAGAATAGGTTCAGGTTAGAGATTAGGAGGCACTATTTCACTGTTAGGGTAGCTAGGATCTGGAACCAACTTCCTAGGGAAGTGTCCTCACTCCTACCTTGGGTAAATTCAAAAAGAGGTTGGATGAACACCTGTCTGGGGTCATGTGATCCCAGCATGTGCTCCAACCAGTGGCAGAGGGTTAGACTAGATGATCTATTCAGGTCCCTTCTGACCCCTAGCTATTATGAAACTATGAAACCTTGCCTGCCTATGTCTTTAGACCAGCACTGCTACAATCAACAACCCATTTATATGCCAATAACTTGTAAAGCAACATGGGGAAGGGAAGTTCCCAAAGGAGGTGGTACTTAAAGAAATATGGGTTTTGGTGTTAACATTGTAAGAAAACTATGGCACCACTGATGTCTAAAGAGTTTCAGAGTCTCAGTGAAACTAGCTGAAAACTGAGCAGCAGCAAGTCCAAAGGAGAATTTTCAAAGCAGTTTGCGAAGAAAATCTGCTGTCTCTCCTACCACAGTGGTTGAAATGGTATATGGAGGTACAATATTACAAGTCCAAATCTTTTGGGTTTTAAGCAGCTTTATATCATAGCAATTATAGCTCCCTCCTCCCATACCAATCTTTTAACACAATCTGGCATTTTCATTCAGTCTCCCAGGCTGGTTTGGCTAGAGTACCTAATATGCTTTTACCAATGAGGATACTACTGTATACACTTCCCAGATCAAATGAAGTATTGTGCAATTATCATAAAAACAAAACCTCAAGTGGATTAGAAGTAGGGCAATGAAGGAATGATTATTTTTGCTAATAAAATGTCTCATTTACAAATACCAACAGAACCAGTTTACTGCCTAATATAAATTTGTTTTGTTGCTGAGCAAAAAAATAAAGCATCGCTTTATGAATATGCATTTGGATAATGGTGTAGGTGAACACTGCCATTCTTAGAACTCCTGTTGCACATGTTGCAAGATATTTTGACCTATTCGTATCAGCTTCCACACAAACAACCACAGTATCAATAAAGCCATTTAAAGTGATAAACAAAAATCCTTTTCTAATTTCCTCTAACCTCATAATACTTACTTATATAGCACTTTACAGCTCCAAAGCACTTTACAGATATTAACTAATTAATCTTCTCAACATGCATCTAAGGTAGGTAATGCACATTGGAAGGAATGATTTGAATTATTCTGACACACTGATGGGTTCTAAATTAACTAGAACTACTCAGAAAAAAGACCTATGTCACTGCAGACAGCTCACTGAACACTCAAAACAGAGGAGTAAATGAAAAAGAAAATAAAACATTAGGTGGTACCTTAAAAGAGAATAACAATTAAAATATTAGAGTTCAATTATATAAACGAAAGGTTCTTTCCTTAAAAACTATTCTGACTTATGATTGCCTGATTTTAAATAAAGTATAGTAATACAAATAGAAAGGGCCTACAGAAGGGCCACAAAAATAAGTAGAAGCATGGAAGGACTTCTTTAGAAGAAAAAATGAATAAGGATTGCAAGGTGGAATACAGATGACCTTCCCATGGCTATAGAGTATTCTTCCCACTGCTATAAAGTATTTTGGAGGTAAAGAGCACAACTAGATGCAAAGATTCAGAAACTGACTAAATGAAAACCACGACTGGGCGGTTAACATTAGGGGCTATAGACTATACAGGCAGGATAGAATGGGGAGGAAAGGCGGGGGTGTGGTGCTCTACGTCAAAGAGCAATACACATCCTCAACTAGCAGGATGGGGTCAGAGGAGGGGCAGGCTGAAGTGTTCTGGGTCAGAATACAAGGGGGTCATGGGGAAAGAGACTTAATGGTGGAGATCTACTACAGACCTCCCAACCAAGGGGGGAGAGCTGGACCGCGAATTCTCAGGTCAGCTTGCGGAGGCACTTAAGGCAAGGGATATAGTTCTCATGGGTGATCTAAATTACCCAGACATCTGCTGGGAGGATCAGTCACCCAGGTCGGAACAGTCACAAAGGTTTCTTGCCGAGATACAGGACCTCCACTTAACCCAGGAAGTGCACAGTCCCACCAAGGAAAATGCCCTGCTGGACCTGGTCCTGGCCACAGATGACGACCTAGTGTGGGGACTCCAGGTTCTCCAGAATAGTGATCATCGCCTACTGGAATTCATCATCCAGCGCAGGGTGTCAAGGGCCTGCAGCAAGGCAGTAGCCCTGGATTTCAAGAGGGCCAACTTCAATGAGTTGAGGAGATTGGTAGGAGAGGCACTGGGGTCTTGGAGAGTAGGGGAACTGGGTGCCCAAGATGAGTGGTCGTTCCTTAAGGAGACGATACTCAGAACCCAAGGGGTGACAATCCCAATGAGAATCAAAGGGGGCAAAAGTGCTCAAAAGCCCCGCTGCCTCACCAAGGGCATTCGGGAATGCCTGATTGCCAAAAAGGAGGTGTACACCCAGTGGAAGGGAGGGGCTATCACCAAAGAGGAGTATACCTCCACTGCTTGGGTCTGTAGGAGGGCTGTTAGGAAAGCTAAGGCAGATATGGAACTAGGGCTAGCATCAAGAATCAAGGACAACAAAAAGTCCTTTTTTAAATATATAGGAAGTATGAAGAAGGCACTGGGTAATGTGGGGCCCCTGCAGGGTACGCTAAGCAATCAGGTGGTTGCACCGAAGGAAAAAGCAGACCTTTTTAACAGTTTCTTTGCCTCCATTTTTTTGTGCAGGGACTGGGACTTTCCCACCGAGATTCAGGATGGTCTCAGGAGAGACTCTGCTAGGCCTAGGGTCAGGAAGGACCAAGTTCAAGAACTTCTGGTGGGGCTGAACGTGTTCAAATCAGCAGGTCCAGATGCCCTCCACCTCAGGGTGTTGAGGGAATTGGCAGGGGTTATTGTGGGGCCCCTGGCATGGCTTTATGAGTACTCGTGGTGCTCTGGCCAGGTGCCGGACAACTGGAAGAGGGCCAATGTGGTCCCCATCTTGAAAAAAAAGGAGGAGGTAGGACCCAGGCAACTAGAGGCCTGTTAGTCTTACTTTAATCCTGGGGAAGCTCTTTGAGAAGATTATCCAGGAGCACATCTGTGAAGAGCCAGCAGCGGGGATGATGCTCAGGGGCAACCAGCATGGTTTCATTAGGGGCAGGTCCTGTCAGACCAATCTGGTTGCCTTCTATGATCAGGTCACAAAATCATTGGATGCAGGTGTTGCGGTGGATGTATTCTTTCTGGACTTCAGAAAGTCCTTTGACACTGTCTCCCACCCCATTCTCATTAAAAAGCTAGGCGACTGTGGCATTGATGCCTACACAGTCAGATGATAGCAAATTGGCTGAGGGGCCGCACTCAGAGAGTGGTAGTGGATGGGTCATATTCGACCTGGAGGGATGTGAGCAGCGAAGTCCCCCAGGGCTCAGTCCTTGGGCCCATACTGTTCAATTTCTTTATTAGCGACTTGGATGAGGGGGTGAAAAGCACCCTGTTTAAATTCGCTGACGACACCAAGATTTGGGGCAAGGAGGGCATGCTAGAAGGGAGGGACAGGATACAGCTGGACCTGGTTACAGGTGTGTGCAAATGGGAATAGGATGGGTTTCGATACTGACAGGTGCAGGGTGCTGGACTTGGGCAGTAAGAACCAGCAGCATACCTACAGGCTGGGAACTCTCTTCTCGAAAGCACAGTGGCAGAAAGAGATCTTGGAGTCATTATCAATTCCAAGATGAACATGGACCACCAGTGCGAGGACACGGTCAGTAGGGTTAACCGCACCTTGTCATGCATCCACAGATGCATCACAAGCAGGTCCAGGGAGGTGATCCTCCCCCTCTATGCGACACTGGTAAGGCCGCAGTTGGAGTACTGCATCCAGTTCTGGGCGCTGCACTTCAGGAGGGATGTGGACAGCATTGCGAGGATCCAAAGGAGGGCCACTTGCATGATCCAGGGACAGCAGGGCAGACCCTATGAGGAGAGGCTATGGGACCTGAACCTGTTCAGCCTTCACAAGAGAAGGCTGAGAGGGAACCTGGTGGCCATCTATACTTATTCAGGGGGACCAGCGGGGAATGGGAGAGACCTTGTTCACCCAAGCGCCTCCCGGAGTAATAAGGAATAACGGCCATAAATTGTTAGAGAGTAGGTTCAGACTAGACATTAGAAAGCACTACTTCACAGTCAGGGCGGCTAGGATCTGGAACCAGCTTCCAAGGGAAGTGGTGCTGGGCTCCTACCTTGGGGGTCTTTAAGAGGAGGCTTGAAGATTACCTAGCTGGTGTCATTTGAGCCCAGTTTTTTCTCCTGCCCAGGGCAGGGGGTTGGACTAGAACAGGCTTGTCCAACATATGGCCCGTGGGCCCGCCAAACCATTTTCTGTGGCCCACGGTGCTGCAACAGGAAATGAAAATAAACACTGTTTACTTTCATTCCCACCCCTTGTCCCTCTCCCAGCCCCTCAGCAGCTTCCTACTGGCTGCTGAAGGGCTGGGGAAGGGACAAGGTTCCCACATGTACCACGTCAGCTTGACATTGCGATGCGGTGTGGCTCCTCCCCTCCCCCTTCATTCACTATGTCCCATCCTAGCCCCGCCCCTCCCTTCCTCATTTGCATGCTGGCCCCACCCTGCGCCAGTCCCACCGGCCACGCGGGCCGGAGCAGGTCACGGTGCAGCAGGCGGGTGGGTGCGGATGCCGGCATGGAGGAATGCTGCAGCTGGGCCCGCGGGAGATGCTGCTGCCACTGCTGCTGTGGCTGTCGGGGCGGGAAGCTGACACCACTCTTGCCTCCCCGCATCCCCCCGCACCCGCAGATATCACACAGGGGGTGGTGAGTCACAGGCCCTAGGGAGGGAGGGATCCCTGCCAGTCGGGCTCAGGCTGCCCCAGGGGAAAGGGAGCAGGGGTGGGGTGTCCCTGCATGGCCCACACCCCCCTGTAGGGTCCCCGCATGTCCCCCTGGCTGCTGAGCCCAGGCATGCAGGTGTGGAAGCATCCTCGAGGCTGCTCAGGTGGCAGAGAGGACACGGTGGGGTCAGGCGGTGCCCCTTGACCCCTGCCCCTCCAGGCTGCAGCCGGACTGGACAGGCCGTGTGAGCGCCCGCTCCTGCCAGCCCACTGGGTGATAAAAGTTCATGATCTGGCCCTACATTCAAAAAGGTTGGACGCCCCTGGACTAGAAGATCTGCAAAGTCCCTTCCGACCCTACAACTATGAATTTTTGAAAAAATTAACTATCTAAAGTTGTTGTAGATAAGATAAATGTTTTGGAAGGATAAACATCCTCATGCTGCAGGATATAAGCCAAGTACCTACTACCTGAAGAGAGGAAGAAGCTTTTCCACAGGCGCATTATTTTATCACTGTCCACTATATGGGTTTCATGCTGTCCTCTGACATAGTAAACTGGCAGAGACAATATCTTGCAGCAGAAAAACTATGCACTTCACTTAGCATGGTAGTTCCTACAAAAATATCTGCCCAAAGCCACACAGCAAATCAGAAAGAGTGTCATGACTAGATCTCAGGATTTCCTGGCTCTCTTTTCCATGCTCAGTCTCAGTCCTGCAGAACAAAAATTACTGGAAAGCAGCACCACTAGCAGGGCTAGCTTGCTGTTCATTAGTCAGTTATTTTAAGGCACATGGTAGCTTAAACCTATTTGCTGTCATTGGGCAAGACTAGTGGTCCAAAACTGAGACAGTCTGAGCAAGATATTCTTGAGACAGATTTCCCCATAAATAAGTGACAAAACGTTAGTTTCTGATTTTTTTCACTTAACTACAGCAGGAACTTAGGCCCCTTACAGACTGGTTAACTGGTTAATCATGTCTTAAGTAGTAACCTGGCCACACATTCAATCAGTTAATGGTGTGATAAAAGGAAAAAGAAGCCACAAAATTATTGCATAAAATATGTGTACTAACTGTGGCTGGTTTCTATCACACCTTTGATTGAACATGTGACCAGTGCCTAGCCTCTGGAATACACAGGAGGCTTTCAAGACTCCCATTTGCTCCAGAGACTGGGAGCACCCCTCAGCTGATCAGGGCTCCCAACCGGGGAGCATATGGTGCATTCACCTAGCCGGAAGCCTAAGTCAGATGATTGGAGCTCCCAGCCGGGGGAGCACACCACACCTTCTGTGTTTGGGACCCTCAGTCAGCTGATCAAGGCTCCCAGCCAGGGGAGTACAAGAAGACAGCTTACCAGTGCAGGGGGAGCTCAGAACTGGGCTCCCCTGCTCCAGCAATATAGCACAATAGAATCTGATGCTTGATCTCACAATCGCACCTCCCATCATGAACACGGGCACATCAGGAAGCACGGTTGTTGAGATGGCACATCATATATCCCATAGCAGTTTTACTTTAACGTCTGTCAGGGGCCTTAGTCCAGTCAGAACTAAATCTCACTAAGTATATACTGTCCCTTAAGCAATGCAATACATTAAAAGCTACTGAGGGTAAAAAATGTGTTTACAATGGAGCTCAAGCCAAGTGTGTTGGCTTGGCTTTGTGATGGACACTCTTTTGCCCACTTGACAGGAAGTGCATATAGTCATCAGGAAGTTTTTCCAAAGTCATGCGATAAGCCTATCAGACTACTAAAAGCAAAATCCAGAGGCCCGAGTTCTCAGATCCACCTTTTAGGTCCTAGATTAAATCATCCATAACATAACCCCACTGAAATCTTTAAAATGCCTATGCAAACTTGCCTTCTGCATGCACAGGTAAGATTAAATTTGTTGTGAGCATTATGTGTGGCTAATTGAATAAGTTGATATTTAAATTTAAGCAGCCCCTGAGCTACTGTTAGCTAAATTCTGTGTAGAAGACCAAGAGCTACATTTGGTTGGGCTGTTGACTGAATGTTGTATTCATTGACCTTCTGTTCTGGCTCTAATTTGGGAGTTAATTACACGGCATGCAGTAAAGTCTAAAGCACAGCAGCACTGAAAGCCCTGTGCAGGAGGCAGCCATAGTTTTGCTACAGGTTCTTGGGAATGTAGGGTGAAGAAGGGCCAAAGAGCACTTACTGCTCCAGAGGCCACAGCTCTACTCTTTTATCTGTATACACCAGGCAGTGCCAGCAGGGCTGTGCTGGCAGGAAAGCTTAGAAAGGCCTTCCCCTTCAAGTGTAAAGAACATCACTGATTGCTGCAGAAAGATCACAGGAACACTTATACCAGTAATTCTGAACCTTTTGAGACTCAAGGCACCTTCAGAAAATGCCAACTCTTAGTTTTCACTGATTTTTTTGACTATGGAAGAGACTTGAAAAGAGCTCAGAAAGACTGCAACAGGGCAGAATGTTTTTGACATGATGGACTCCTACTTGAAGTCTCTGGGTTTCTCTTGTGAAACATGTATGCACACCCAACAGTCCTAATGCTACATGGCACCATGCAGGACCCCACAACATCCTGCCAGAGAAGCAGAGATGTACACAAACACAGGAATTCCATACACTGCCATTATGGATAAGGATAGACATTATACATAAGCCAGTTTAAGTTGTCAGAAACTGGTTTAAACCTGTAACAGAACAGATGTTCAGTGCACATAAACAAGTTTGAAAATAGATGAAACTGGCTTGAGATAAACCTGGTTGAATGTAGTATCAGACTTAATTGATTTGGGTCAAACTGGTTTATGTAATGTCTGTCCCAGACCCCTTTCTGGTTTAAGATAAACCAGGCTCCCCCAACATCCCAGCATGCTCTCTGGGCTGGGCAGGGCTCTCTACTCCACAGCAGGGCTGGCCCCTCCCCTCTGCTCCCTGGCTGCAGCTCTGGCAGAGACTGCAAGTACAGCAGGGTCTGCCTGGCTTCCCCCTGCCCTACTTCCCCCTCAGTGCTCGCTGCTCATGCAAGAATCCCCGCTCCCTCTCTCCCACCTCCCAAAGCATAGACCCAAGCCTGTAGGGTCTTAGGCTTGTGGTATGCTAGCTAATGCTGAGAGGTGTCTGTGTGTGTGTGTCTCCAATTTCACTGGGGCAAGCAGACAAAACAGTGACCCCTTAGGGTTTTTTGGACCTAATCAACAGGTCAGCTGGTAAGCTGTTTAAAAAGAGTCTGAACTAATGGAAAGAATCTATTGTTTTGCTGATGGGGTGATAAATACTGTTATTAACCCCCTGCTGGCTTGCTTGCCTGTCAGTTTTCTGCAGAGAATATAAAAAAGCAGGGAGGAAGATTGAAAAGCTCAGTATCATCAACAGATGTATGCACTATACACCCCAACCCTTGTCTCAGAATGCTAGCAGGAGCCTGGAGTCTGGCAACACTTCTGCCCCTTGAGCAGTGAGCAGGGAAAAGCCTAAGATGGTACAGGCAGTCCTCCCTAATCAGAGGTCCTGCCAGGGCCTGGCCATGCCCCCCCCTCCCCCCCCCCCAGTACTATGCAAGGGAAGGGAGGGCTGCTTTAGTGGCCCCCAGCTTCTAGCCTGAGCTATTGCAAGCACATTCCTGCATTTCCTCAGTCCAGAGACACTGTCTGTCTGGTTACAAATCAGTTTAGCCTAGCCAGGTTATACCTCAGGCTTTTTGAATGTCTGTCCCTAGCCTATATCTCTTTCTGCTCACAACACTGCTCTGCCACTAAGAGGCATCCTGTGGTCTTACTGTAGCAAGGGCTCATCCCAGGGGTGGTCATGATGCCCCCTAGCAGACACTGAGCCCTTGCAACCTGTCTCCCTTTAGGGCCCTCTCCCCTTTACTTTCCTGCTATACCTTGATGTTATTAACTTCTGATAAAAGGGAAGCTGCTCCAGGGCTTCCTAAGGTTGGCCTTACTCTTATGACCACAGCTGCTCATGGTCATTGCCTTAAGGCCTAATTCTGTGGGCTCCATCTGCCATAATACCCACTCCCATACCTTGTAGATGATCTGCTAACATGTGCCCTTCCTGAGCTACAGGCTCCTAGCCCCAGTACTCACCCCTCTGGGCTACAGGCTCCTGGTCCCTAGGTCTCCAGCTGTGACCACTAGCCTTTGGTCCCTCTCTGGGCCCTGGGCCCACTCCTAGCCAATTGAGATCTCTAAGCTCCCAGGCCCTGGCAGTCTCCAGCCACAGCCCCTGACCATTGGCCCATCTCTAGGCCCTGGCTGCACTCCTAGGCCAGTGAAACCTTCAGGCTCCCAGGCCATGCTAACACCTGACCTTTCTTGGCTACCAACTTCTAGACTCTCTGGCCCTGGTGACACTACCATCTCTCTGGGCTCCAGCCCTCTGGCCCCACACTCTATGGGCATTAGGCTCTCTGGCTGCCTATCTGTTCCAAGGCCTGCTTCACCCCTCTCAGCACTTTACTGCTTACCCCAGCTGCTCTGCTCTGCTCTGCTCTGCTGCTAAGAGCTCCTCTCTCTCTGGCTCCTGGAGCCAGACTCCCTGACTAGCTCAGGCCCTGAGCTTATATGCTTCAAGCCCCATCCCCTTCTGGTCACCTGACTCCCTAATCAGCCCCTGCCACAACTGCTTCTGCCTTAGCCCTTCCTCTTAAAGTGACAGGTGTGCCAAGCAAGGTTCCCTCTAAGGTGCGCACAACTAAAAGTGTGGCCACACACAGCCTTTTCAAGGCCACGCACCAAGAGAGGTGGGGGCGGGAGCCTGGCACAGGCTCCACTGTCTCCAGGGAAGTGCTCCACTGCCCTGTATCAAGGCCGGGAAATGCAGCACTTCCCCAGAGCCAGCAGAGCCCATGCCAGCCCCACACCTCAGCCTCCATCCCTGCCTTGCCTCACCTCGGGGAGGAGCCACTGCCTCCCCCGAGTGAGGCTCCACCGACTCCGGGACACTGTTCCATCCCTCGCATTGCCTTGGGGAGTGAGGAGGCACATGGCATCAGGGCTGGGGAGTGGAGCAGTGTCCTGGAGCTGATGGAGCCTCACTGGGGCAGGCAGCAGCTCCTCCCGGAGGTGAAGCAAGGCAGGGATGGAGGCTGGGGTGGGGGGCTGGCGCGGGTTCCACCAGCTCTGGGAAAGTGCTCCACTCCCTGGTGCTAATGTGGGGGAGCAGAGCACTTCCCCAGAGCCGGCGGAGCCCGCACCAGCTCCTGGCTCCAGCCCCCAGCTCCAGCCTCCAGCCCCAAGCCCCTCGGCTCCAGCTCCAGCCTCCGGCCCCCAGCCCCCGGAATAAGTGTCCCATGCCGGACCACGGCAGCGTGCTCATGGACTGAAGTGGCACACTCACGGACTGCTACTCCTTAAAGGGAACATTGGTGCCAAGAGTCCTGTCACACCTACATACACAAGGTAAAAAAGGAGAGGGTTTAAAAGGTGATTCATGATGAAAGAACTCCAGAGGCAGTCATCTTGCTTCTCCTCTCCCCCCAGATCTTTAATGAGGGTGGTAAACAGCCCTGTTATGATAGGAGACTGGTAGGGAGGGTACGGGAGGGCATGTGCCCCCTCCCCCCACCCGAGACTTGCCCCCAACTTGGCACTGCTCAGGATGGGCAGTTTTTTTGCCATGAGTGCTGGCAGCATGTTGGGGGTGGGGGGGAGGGGGCACTAAGCCATGGCACAGAAGTATAGGAGTGAATATGGGGCTCTTGGCATGCCCCTGGGCCTGCCCACAAATTGTGCCCCCCCCCACCCCTCCCAGACTCAAGAGGCACCAGTCAGTCCTGCCTGTTACCTTAGGGACTGGTTTGCAAAGGAGATGAGCCCCCAGCAGCTCCCACTGGTTTATCCTTCTTTGTGAAGTTTATCCCTCCCTCTCACCTTTTCTTTCTTTTTCATATCCTTATAAAAAAGAAACATTGATTTTTTTAATTTTTTTTTTTTTTTTGTAGCTGTGAGGGGCAGGTTTGTTCGTTTTAGAGAACTGCCTCTGAAAACTGCTGACCACCTATTATTCTGAAGCCGGTCTATAAAAACAAAACCCATTACTATCTTCAAGGCAAGCCACATGACATAGGATACCTCAGAGTACAAGCCTCTTCACTTTTCCTCCTCCTCACCCCTTGGCAGAGACTATACAATTTATTCAGGATAGTATGGTATAATTTACTAGCAGCAAGTGCCAAGTCAGCCCTTCCACTGCATAATCAAGAAACATCAGAAAAAAATTGGGAAGTGCTGCCTGAATGTAGCATATCTTCTCTCTCTTGCCAGTTCATCATCATACCAAGGGAGATGGCCCCATTCCTCCCACCATCTGGGTGTGAAAAAAGTCACTGAGGTTCCCCTCCCACTATTTTCTCAGGAGTGTTTCTTCAGGAGGAAAGAACAGGTTTCAGGAGGGTTTCCATCACCTCTCCACAATGACTCTGTTCAAGTGAAAGCCCTGTGCTTTGAAGTCCATAACTCCCCTCTGAGGCTCCCTGCTAGCACTCCTGGGAAATTCCTGCTGTCCAGGACACCCAACACCTTGTTAAACTGGCACTGAAGAGTGCTATCAACAAGGGAATTTATCTCTGGTCTATGCTGCTTATTTATATGCTTGCTCTCCCCATGAACAGTGGCAAGAAACAGAAGCTGGAAGAGGAAGGGGGAGCCCAGAGACCCTGATGGCTTCCATGGGAGGTGAAAAAAGCAACAAGCAGCAGGTGCAGGCTTCTGAAAAGGGTCAGTGATGGCTCAGGGAAGCAGCACCCAGACCCATGTGCGGAGCCCAGAAGCTATTAGTTTACCACTAACGGGCTGCATTTGGCCCATGGGATTCACTCAGTGCCAGACTTCATCATCAAGAAAGCCCAGGGAGTCTGCCCAACCACCAAAGGTGTGCAATACAGCTGTTTCACTCTAGTGCTTTGACTGATTAAGTATAAGCAAAATTTGATCTCAAAGACATAAAAAAGGAAAGCTACTGACAAAAAGCATCAAGGACACTGTATGCTGCCTGAGCTTGCCATATGTCTGGTGGTTAAAAGAGACTGCAGGGCAGTTGGGGTCTTCTATACTCTCAGGATTAGAAACTACAACAGCTATTGCTTTCGAAAAAGAACTCAAAAGTTTGCAATACAGTCATTTTGAGGCCACAAGAAGAAATACAGAGGAGCTACTCAAAGATCTCATCTATATAAGAGAGTTTATAATTTTCCAAAACAGAACAGTGGTACATAGCTTCTAACATTGCTGAGAACAGTTTTATATTAGATACACAGTGCAAAACCCTCCTCTGGCAGAGCAGTGTTATCATGTCTGACAGAATGAAGGAGAAGGAGGATTATAGTAAGAGAGAAACATTCCCCAAGCAAATGTCCTTCAGTCAGGGACAGGAGGGAAGCTAAGAATTCCATGTTAAAATTCTGTTTTCAGCTAACACAGGTGGGTGGGCTTGAATACTCAAATACAGGCACAGGGGAGGCCAACAGTGAAATCTGTCCCATTGTATTCAGTTTCACCCAATTATGTTATTGTGTGTAGCTATTATTAAGAACCTTTGACATTAATAAAGAACCTTTTCTGCATGGATCTTGGACAAAGTGTGGTCTCAACAGTCCCTGCCTGCAGGAAATTTAGGATTTGGGTATTTTGCACATTCTCACTATGACTCTCAAACACTATTAAAAAATCAGATGCAAGGGAACAAGGAAACTGCCTAAGAACAACTGCCCTGAAATAGGAAGGACTTAGCAATTTCTCTGCGTGAGTTAATTTGAAGGTAAAACCTCCCTCATTAGCATGTGAGATAAGGGGCATCTGTCTGTCCAGAAGGCAATCAGAATAAGCAATTTACCATCTTAACATTTAACATGACAATGAAAGCAACACTTTGCCCCACTTTCCCTTTGCCTTCCCCCCCCCCCCCCCCTTCCTTCCAAAACACTGCAGGCTGTTTTTAAAAGGAAGGCTGTTCTCAATGAATACTGGAGAAATTTACAATAAATGCTTTCTGAGATGCAGAAAGCTACAAAAAATAAAATCAGAGGAAGCCCAGCTGAAACACTTTACAGCATTAATTTATTGAATATATTTCATTAGAATAGAGTTGGCCTGTTTGGATGAATTACCTTTACAAGGAAAGTCACACAAGACAAAAAAGAGATGTAGATGAAGCACAGTTATTCTGTCCAATTTTCTCTGAATCCCCCTTAAATATTGCAGCAGGAGACTGGGGGTGGGGAGGCCTTAGGCTTTGGTTCATAACAAAGTACCAGTAGCATAATGAGGAATCTTTGACAGGCAGATGTGTACTATTATTAATAATAATGTTTGCCTTCTCAAATGATGGGAGTGCTTCATCAGAACATAGTCCAAGCAGCGTGACCTTCCCAGACAATCAGACAAATGAACCAAAAGCATCTGCCCTTGGTGCTGAAAGTGTCAGATGTATCATCTTTGAACCTGAGGTGTAACAGTATAAGAATGAAGGTCTGTGGTGAAATTGATGGCTATCCCCCTACCTGATCTAAAATTCCTTCAGATCTGATCCTTCTACATGGATGTAATGTTCTCAGTTGTAGCATCAGTGCATTATTTTCATGAGATATGGATATTAAAGAAATGGTAAAAATAAGGAGGAAAAAATGTGCTGGGAAAACCCTACAGATACACAATTTATATGTTTAAAAACAAGTTCAAGGAGCTTCCGCTTTAAGCTAATTAGTATATGAGGACATGCCTGTCTATATGTCCTTATAGGAGACATGTAGACCTTCTTAAAACAGATTTACAAGAGCTGCTAAACTGTGTTCTCTTTCAGAAATCAGAGCTTCACCTTCAAAAGGCATGCTGGCAATTGCACTTGTTTGGGAGAAAAAAAAAAATCCCAAGTAGGCTCTCTGCATTTCATGCTGAGGGTATTAAATCAAAGGTACTTTCATTTCATTCCACACGTACTGCAATTTTAGTAGGGAAAATGAGTGGTTTTGCAACTGGTTCCTTCCCAACTTGAAGCCTTGTCCAAGCATAAGAAATACCATACTGGGTCAGAACATGAGTCCATGCAGCCCAGTGTCCTGTATCTCACAGTGGCAGAAATCAGATGCTAAGCAGCAGAGTATCTATGCAGGGCCTCACAACTTCCAGCATTTATTTACATTTCCAGCAATTAGGATGCATGTCTACTCTGCACACACCAGAAGGAGGCTCTAAGCATGAAGGGTGCTTATACATATGACAGGGGTTTAGTCCTCAAGGTTTTATTCTATGCCTATTAAATTGAAATAGTGGGCTTTTAACTGAAACCCACCATTTCAATTTTTCCATCATGTTATGATAAGGGGCCCAATCCTTTTTTTTGTCAGAGCTGGAGCCTGCCCATGGCTGGGGGGGCAAGCTGCCGGTGGGCCAAGCTGCCCTTGAGCTTTGAGGGGCCCCGGACCTTCTCTCTGCGGCAGTGGCACCCCCCAGGGTGATGTGGGAGGGCTGCTATTGGGATGGATGCTGTCTCAGCACAGAGCCAGCACCTGGTCCATTCCAACTGTTCCCTGAGCCTGCCCAGGGAGCAGCACCCAGTGGGCTTCCAACGGGAGGGCTAAGGGAACAGTTGGATCAGGCCAGGTGCTGCCTGAGAGCTGGGGCTGCACCCAGCCCAATAGCAGCACACTTGGGCAGCCCCAGGGGTCACCACTGCTGTGGAGGGAAGGACTGGGGGCCCCTGCAGCTCATGGGCCACTCAGCCCACTGAGCAAATTGGTAATTAGATGGGCATTTTTAAAGCCAGTTCCTCCTGCTCTTACCTACTTTGCTTTTTTACACATAGGCTGATGGATGAAGGGAGCAATCTCTGGTTCAAACAGTTTGGGTGCTTGTACATGTGACAGTTGTCACAATGCACACATGATGATATCATTTGTGTAGCTTAATGGCATCACACATTACACATGCACCAGTTTTGCAGGTTTTAAATGAGTTTGCATCATTGCAAACTAAACTACATCCAAATGCAGCTGCAGCTGTCACAGCTTGCCCCCCAAGTCATGGGAAAGGCAGGCAGGCTCTGCAGAAAAAAGGATTGGGTCCCTTGCTGCTTTGCTTTCAACAGGTACTTGCTGAAATCAGAAGCAGGGAGGGACCCAATCCTTTTTTCTTTTGTTTTGGTGGAGCCTGCCCACTTCTCCCGCAGCCAGGGGGTGAGCTAACAGCTGCAATGCATCATTGCAAACTAAACTACATCTGGATGTAGTTTAGTTTGCAGTGATGCAAACTCATCTTAATTCCCCAAAACTGGTGCACATGTAATGTGTGATGCCATTAAGTCACACAAATGATACGGGAATATCCATCGCTTTGCATGATTCCTATTACCAACATCATCTGTGGGACTTAGGTTTTCCTAATACTATATAATCTTGGTATAGCTTTCTGCACCATGTGAGGGAGTAACAGCAAGACAGTGCACTGAGCCTGAGGCTGCCAAGGAAGGGAAACTCACCACAGGAGGAGGAAAAGCCCTAGGTCTGGCTCCAATGACACTGCAGCACTTCCAAAGCCACTGCTCCCTCCAGATTGGGGGAAGGAGCCCACAGCCAACTACCTCAGGCCCTGGAAAGGGGCAGCACAAGGAGAACACCAGAAAGCCAGAGAGTGGAACATTTCTGGATTCCGTTGTGGCCAGAAATGGCTATTCTCCCTCAGACAGAGAAGAGCACCCACAGAGCAGAGGTGGTCAGAGGATCACTGCTTTCAGCAGTGAACACAGCAGTGGTGGGCTGTGAGGAGCCTGTTGAGTGGTGAGCCAGGGAGAGGAGGATCAGCAAACATGATCAGCAGGAGGACCTGGAGTTACTGCCCAGAGTCAGTGGACTGCAGACTACAGAGATTTCCTGGGTTTTTTGTTCTCCTTTCTGCTTGCGTTAAGATTTTTCCCTGTGGTGTGGAGAGCAGGCTCAGCGGCTCATGAGCCAGGCCGCCTTCTTGTGGGTGAAGGCGGCCTGGCTGAAAGACCCTTGGAGGGACTCAAAGTCAAAGGCCATCAGTTAACTCCAGCTCCCAATAAGTTAAAAATTCCATCAAGTTGTGGCAGGTGAGAGCAGTACATCTGAAGTACAGAATAGCAACTCCCTTGAGTCACCTTCCCAAAGGCGCATGCACAATAGACTCCAAGAAAGCAAGGTCCCCAGACATATTATGTGACACCGACACACCATACTGTCTAATGAATAGGTTTCTTGCTGTTATTTACCAAACCTATTGCAAAAATGAAATAAAAATAATAATCCTATAGTCAGGGCCATCCCTGGGGTTGGGGGGCACGAATCGGGGCCCCATGCTTTAGAGAGCCCTGCAGAGCCAGGCAGAGCAGCTGCAGCCCCTCCTGCAGGGCCCACGTAGTGCTGGTGACTCCGTGCCACCACTGCTGGTGGCTCTGCATCTGGCCACTTGTCACCCCACCGCCCCCACTGGCTTCTTTGCATCCGGGTCCCACACAGACTGAATTGCCCTGGGCCCCACACCCTTCTAGGGTTGTCTCTGCCTATAGTGAACATCTAGTGAAATACACTGTTTGTCACTTGCATAGGTTTCAACTTTCCATAAATAACTCATTTTTTCCTTGATCCACCACTGTCAATGGTGAAGGAGCATTTGATTAGCCATTTCAGATTCAGATCTGGTACACCAGCATAAATCTGGAATTATTTTGCTGACGTCCTAAGATCAGCTTAAACTATCTGCATTAGTACCTGTACAGCTTTCAATACCATGGTATCTGAGCACAAGTCTGTATGAGGGTCCAAGTCAAAAGAGTCATATGGCATCCTAAAGCTGTCACTTCAAAATCATAAGAAAACCAGAAAGGGGGGAAATAAAGGCTTCAGCAAAAAAGAAAGCAACAGTATGTTGGCAGTGTAGGCCAACATCCAGAACACTGTGAAGACTGGTTCCAAAGAAGCAAGGAATAGGGGAAGAAAAAACTGCAATTCTGAAAAGGGGAATATTTCAGATGTGAGATTGGAAGTATATAGTTATGCTTTTATAAGCCATTAACGGCAGGAGGAAAAATTACCTGTAGTGCATCAACTGACAGAGAGCAGCGTGCTGCTAATAAAAATGACTACCTTATAGTTTGGGCTAATTGTGGGAAGTGTCAAACAGAAGGGCAGAAATATAATATAGGACTTCACCCCTTACTTGTTGTCAATGAAGTGAGACACCACTGGTTGCACAATTCCAGTTTCTCATGATGCCATTAACACTGACAGTGACATTAACTTTTCTGCAGTACCAAGTACAGGGAAAGGGGAGAGTTCAGCATCTAACAGCTTGAAACCCACAAATATGGAGAAATGAAATAGCACACACAGAGATATCCTGGAAGCTCACAGAATGGTACCGAAGAGGTAATTTGGGCATATGGATCTGATATCGTGCCCAATGTCATCAGGAAGAAAGGCTTCATTGACTTTGATGGGCATTCATCAGACCCATAAAAAGGGAGAAGGGGGGATTTCAATATGGCATAGCAAAGTTCCTTATTCTTCTCCCTAATGCATTTAGATCCCCTATGACACTAGGTACTGTTCAAAGAGAATCTCTATGCACCTTTTCACAAGACAATACATCAGCAGATATTCCATGTACCCTTAGATCTCTAATCCAATGGCCCTCACTGAACTTAAGCACATGCTTTTGTGCTTTGCTGAACTGCAGCTGTGATAGAGAATAGCCAGAATCTCAGGCATTTTATCTAGCTGTAAAAAGGTACAAGAAAAAAGAAAAAAACCTTTTGAACTCTGCCAGCTGGATGAGCCTGTCACCATAGAGATACAACTCAGATTGTTTTTCGTTTAAAATCACTGTGTCTTAATTCTGGACTGGTGACAAAAGGGTCAGTTATCCCAGTGCTCAATTTCACTCAGGAATGTTACCTTGACATTTCTTTGGTTCTGCTGTTGTTAGCTGTATTAAAATAGTTGCTACTGCCTCCTTGCTCCCTTTTGAACTCAGATGTTCCAGAGACTGCAAGAAGTTTTCAATTCTGCCCTGGAAACACACACTCTATCAATGTTTCCTGATGGTGTTTACTTAGGAACCAGGCAGGGCAGACATGTCAGCTAGAAAGATGACTCATTGTGATAGCATGTGTCAATGGTCAAATGGCCCATGAGTAGTAATGTCAGTCAATGCGACCTATGGTTTACAGAGTTTTTCTACCTTACCTTTTAAGTGTTGGCACTGGATTAATGAACCAGTCCTGATACCTTGTTCCGGGTGAGCACAACCTTTGTTTATGACCAACCACGACGCTACCATTTGATAACAGAAGAATTTTATTGATATACAGAGGCACATCTATATGTGCTATTAATTTGCAGTAGACTTACTGCACAGTTCAGTACTGCACAGTAAGCCTTCCCAAGAGCACATCTACACATGCTCCCTCTTGGGGGCAGATTTGCTCTCAATAGGAGCAGCCTGGTACAGGCTCTCCTGCTCTGCCCCCTGCAGCAGGCAAGGGGAGGTTCCAGGCTCCCCCTGGTTCTAGCCTGGGACCTGCAAGGCACACTAGGCCTGTCTGAGTGGGGATGGGGCCAGCAGAGCTCTGCCAGCTGCAGCAGCACCTGTCTCCTGGCCCCATGCACATCACAAGGTGACCTGATGTGCATGGGGTCAGGAGAGAGCCGCCCCTGTGGCAGGAAAAGCTCTCCTCACCCCATGCCCATTGGGACACACAGCTGCCAGCAACCCCTTGCTGGGCAGAGCTTCCTTGCCTTGCAGGGGGGTTCTGAGAGCTGTCCCAGGTGTGGAGCAGCTGCCAACAAGCCTCCTGCTCAGCAGAAGAGCACTGGGTTCACCAGCAGCTGCCCTGCTTGGACAGAGTGGGTGGGGGCTGGGAATCCAGCCCTCACCTGGCCCCTGGAGCAGGTCTGTGCCATGCAGAGCTGGCTGCTCCAGGGGATAGGTGAGGGCTGGATTCCCAGCTCCTGCCCACTCCCCAGAGCTGCTCCATGGGACAGGTGAGGGCTGGATTCCCAGCCCCTGCCCACCCTCTGGAGCTGCCAGCTCCGCCCTGGGAGCCAGGACAGAGGGCAGAGAGCTCCCCAGTCCTGGTGATGATCGACTCCAAACTCCTGGGGGGAGCTGGGTTGCTGAGAGAGCCAGGACCAGGGACAGAGAGCTCCCTGTCCCCTCTTGCTCCCTGCTGCCTAGGGTGACTAGGAGCAATTTTGCTCCCAGCCAGTGTCTACATGAGTGTTACTGTGCAGTATCTATTGTGCGGTTAGTTTACTACCTATATTTACAGGTAGTAAACTAACTACTCAATTGACTAACTTACAGAGCAGTAAATGTGCGCACATGTAGATGGTGATGCTTTACTGCACACAAGATTAGTCTCCTGCACAATAAAGCATCTCATGTAGATAAACCCAGTGATAGAAAATAAGACTAATGCAAGCAAAAGAAGCAAAATGATTACACAGACCTACTTATTTACCACTCCTGGGATTTCACAAGGAGATGGCATGTCTGACCAGTACATAAATCCCACCTCAAGGTTCTTGCTTTAATCAATCTCTCAGATGTCAGCAGCCTTGGAGGTTGGGGGTTTGATTCCTCTTTGTTGCCCCAAAGAGCCCTACTTTTGCATTCTTTTTTTCCTAATGTATCTTCATTTCTGGGTACCATTGATTGGTTTTCCTGTGGTTATCATGCTGTACATGTTCTGCCCTGTCAGCCTAATCCCTTAGTTGTTTAAACCCATCATGTGCACACAGCTTAATTTGGTAATTTGCCAGTATCTTAGATTCATACATTCATAGACTGTCAGGGGCTGGAAGGGATCTCATAAGATCATTGAGTCCAGCACCCCTGCATTAGGCAGGAAAGACAACTGGGGTCAGGTGACCCCAGCAAGGTGACCATCCAGTCTCCTCTTGAAGAGTTCCAGGGTAGGTGATTGCATCACCTCTAGAGGGAGTTTATTCCAGTCTGGACACCTTAACTGTGAAGAAGTTTTTCCTAGTGTTAAGCCTGAAATGCTCTTCCAGGAATTTGTGGCCATAACTCCTGGTTTTCCCCAAGGGTGCCCTGGTTAACAGTTGTTCACCGAGACCTAAATGTATTCCGCTCATATTGCAGTAAGCTGCTACCACATCCCTTCTCAGCTTTCTCTTTTTTAGGCTGAAGAGACCCAAGTCCTTCAGTCTTTCCTCATATGGATTACCTTGCAAGTCTCTGATCATATGGGTGGCTCTTCTCTGGACTCTCTCAAGCTTTTCCATGTCCTTGTTGAAGTGCAGTGGCCAGAACTGGCCGCAGTACTCCAGCTGTGGTCTCACCAATGCTGAGTAAAGTGGAAGAATCGCTTCCTTGGTTTTGCTTGAGATGCACTGGTTGATGTATGCCAGAGTATTGACTGCCCTGCTGGCAACAGCATTGCACTGATGGCTCTTGTTCATACTATGGTCTATTATTACCCCTAAGTCCCTATCATTGATAAAGATGTTGAAAAGCACTGGACCAAGCACAGACCCCTGAGGGACACCACTGGCCACCTTGTGCAAGTGTATTGTGCATAGATTCCTTGATGAATTTTTCCAGGATTTTCCCTGGGATAGAAGGTAAACTAATTGGCCTATAGTTGCCCGGGTCCCCTCTCTCCCCTTTTTGAAGACAGGCACAACATTGGCCCTCTTCCTGTCTTCAGGGACCTCTCCTGAATGCCATGAGTTTTGGAAGAGTTTCACCAGATGTCCCAAAATGACTTTGGCCAGTTCCTTCAGCACTCTCAGATGAAGTTCATCCAGTCCTGCTGACTTATAAATGTCTAACTTTTCTAACTGAGCATGCATCATCTCAACATCAACATCATTTTTACTATCCCCATTCTGAACCTTATCTAATATGATTTTCCCCTTAGTCTGGTGAAATACCAAAGCAAAGTAGTCATTCAGGAGTTCAGTTTTCTCCTGAGTGTCAGTAACCAGCTGTCCTGAGTTGTTAAGCAATGGCCCCATACTTCCATTTGTTTTCCTCCTGTTCTCTACATAGCTAAAGAAGGACTTCTTATTGTTCCTGATTTCTGTTGCTAGTTTAAATTCAGTTGCCACCTTATCTTTCTAATCTGCTCCCTAAAAGTGTGGGCCATTGTTGTATTGTCCTCCTTGGGGGCTGTCCCAAGCTTCCATTGTTTGTATTCCTCTTTCTTCTTTTTCAAGAGGACCATGATATCCCTATTAAACCAAGACGGCATACCAGCCCTTCTACTACCTTTCCTCCACATGGTAGCAGAGGAAGCAGTAATTTTGGTAACAGTAATTTTGTCATTCCTGGTCTCCTAATTTGGTCATTTCCCCCAAGACCCAGGAATGAGGGGCTCTTCACCAGGTTAAAGCTGGTCATTGTAACCTGATGCTAATTCTGCATGTTCCTATCTTGTTATGGGTTTTCAGGAAATACTGTGTTTGTTTTGCTGCTGCATGTTTCCAATTTCCCAGGATATATTTGCCTGTCTGTAGGCCAACCTTGGACCCTTGGACGCTAAAATGCTGAGAACGTGAATCTTCACAACAAACAGACATTAGAAACCAATTAACACTTGCCGTTTTCCAGGTTCATTATTCTAATGCAGTATCTATTCTTCCCAATAGCCAATTTCTAAAAGCAAATTTCTAATATTATTTTCTATCCATCATTAAGATACCTTTTGGACTATTCCAATGCTGAATCTATATATGTTAAAATAATAAATAATTATGAATATCAAAAGTTAAACTCTGACCAGGCCCAACTCTACAATAAAAAAAGGGAGTTTCAAAGGTGCTCAGCATTGCCCTAGCCTTGCTGATGCTAAGGTCAGTTATACAACTTTCCAGTGACCACAAAATGGGAGCATAGTTCAGCCAAAGACAGGTTCTTTTGAAACTCATCCTCTAAGCTCCAATTATGCCAAGTGATAAGCATTATTTGCTGTGTCTGGTTATTCTGACCCATAGACACCTTGGAGGATGGAAAAGATGTTCCCTACCCTACTGTCTCACAGGGTAACAGAAGGTAAATCTGTCAACCAGGGATGCAAAAGGGCAGGGGAGTCAGATACCTTCATTAGTTAATTCAGATGCTGTTGGATTGGCACTCATCACTCTGCTCTCTCTGGTAACTGAGGCTGAATCTATTTCTATAGTGCAGCTGGGTATAAGGAGGTCACAGCAGGATAGCAATGGAGGAGCATACTTAAACCACTAAACTAAATGGATGGTTTGGGGGGAAGCAGATTTTTTAATAAAAATACCACAAATGGCTTAAGAACCACAAGGAAACAATATGGCAGCATTTGGAATTTCTCAGCTGTTTGAAAATCAAGAGATACAAGCAGTGAACAGAAGAGCATGTCACTAAAATAGCATACAAAGGAATAGCACAAATTTGTAGGGACAAGACCAGGGAAGCAAAGGCACAAAAGAGTAACAACTAACAAGGGATGCACAAAAACAAGAAAAGGGTCTATAAATAGCAGAGGAAGGAAAGGAGAGGAAAGAATGACCTGAGAAACTTTGGATCTACTGCTCAATGGAGAACATAAAAGACTCGAAGAAAGCAGAGCAGCACAATGCTTCATA
This sequence comes from Alligator mississippiensis, assembly GCF_030867095.1. NCBI lineage: Eukaryota > Metazoa > Chordata > Crocodylia > Alligatoridae > Alligator > Alligator mississippiensis. The sequence goes on from NC_081825.1 coordinate 145,954,712, forward strand.
GATTGTAGAGTCGGAAGGGACCACAATGGATCATCGTGTCCGACCCCCTGCCCCTGGCAGGAAAGAGGACCAAGGTCAGGTGACCCCAGCCAGGTGACTATCTAGCCTCCTCTTGAAGACCTCCAAGCTAGATGATAGCACCACCTCTCTTGGAAGCCCATTCCAGATCCTGGCCACTCTTACTGTAAAAAATTTCTTCCTACTATCTAACCTAAATCCACTCTTAACTACTTTACACCCGTTATTCCTAGTCACTCCCTGGGGTGCCTTAATAAACAGTGCGTCCCCTATTCCCCGTTGACCACCCCTAATAAATTTATAGGCTGCCACAAGATCTCCCCTCAGCCATCTCTTGTGAAGGCTGAAGAGATTCAGCTCTCTCAACCTCCCCCTGCAGGGTCTATCATGAAGGCCACTAATCATGTGAGCGGCCCTCCTCTGGACCCTCTCAAGATTCCCCGCATCCCTCTTGAAGTGTGGCGCCCAAAACTGGACACAGTACTCCAACTGCGGCCTGACCAGTGCCGCATAGAGGGGGAGCATCACCTCCTTTGATCTATTAGTCATTCATCTGCTAATGCACGACAAGGTGCGATTGGCCTTGTTGATGGCCTCGTTACTCTGCCGGCTCATGTTCATCTTAGAGTCAATTATGACTCCAAGATCCCTCTCTGCCTCTGAGCTGCTGAGAAGGACACTCCCCAACCTATAGGTGTGCTGGGGGTTCCTCCTTCCCAGGTGGAGTACTTTACATTTATCTTTATTAAATTGCATCCTATTTCTCTCTGCCCATTGATCCAACCTGTGCAGGTCAGCCTGAATCTGCTCCCTGCCCTCCAGTGTACTAACTTTGCCCCATAACTTGGTATCATCAGCAAACTTGGAGAGGGTGCTCTTCATGCCCTAGTCCAAATCGCTGATGAAGATATTGAATAATATCAGTCCGAGGACTGAACCCTGCGGGACCCCACTGCCCACCTCCCTCCAGGCTGAGAAGGAACCATCCACCACCACTCCCTGGGTGCAGTCCCTAAGCCAGCTGGCCACCCACCTGACCGTGTAGGCATCCACTCCACAGTCTGTTAGCTTCCCAATGAGGATAGGGTGCGAAACTGTGTCGAAGGCCTTCCTAAAGTCCAGGAAGATGACATCAGCCTTGGCTCCCACATCCAGGCAGTGTGTGACCTGGTCATAGAAGGCTACAAGGTTTGTCAGGCAGGATCTACCTGTGACAAACCCATGCTGGTTTCCCCTCAGCATCGTTTCCCCTGCTGAGCTTGCACAAATGTGTTCTTTGATTATTTTCTCTAGCATTTTCCCAGGAATAGAGGTAAGACTGACTGGTCTAAAGTTACCCGGCTCATCCCCTCTCCCTTTCTTGAAAATGGGCACCACATTGGCCCTTCTCCAGTCCTCAGGGACTGGCCGGAGCACCATGAGTGCTTGAACAGCTGTGCCAGTGGCTCAGCTATGACACTGGCCAATTCTTTCAGCAGCCCTGGATGGAGATCATCCAGGCCTGCTGACTTGTACCCATCCAGCTCCACCAGGAGCTCCTTAACTATTTCAGAACTAACCATAGGCGGACTGGTGCCATGTGGACATCCGTCAATGATCAAGGTGGGGGAATTGGCTTGGTCGGTACTTGGAAATAATGAAGCGAAGAACTCATTGAAGAGCTCTGCTTTTTTCCCTGCGTCAACCACCAACTGTCCTGATTTGTCCTGCAGGGGCCCTATGTTACTCTGAGCTTTCCTTTTGCCTCCTATATACCTGAAGAAGGACTTTTTATTGTCCTTGATTGTTGAAGCCAGCCTGAGCTCAAGCCCCACCCCACCTTGGCCTGTCTAACTGATTCCCTGCAATAGCATGCCAGGGAGATATATTCCTCCTTGGTGGCTGCTCCCTGCTTCCATTGCCTATACATCTCTTTGCCCTCAGACTCTCCTGGAGTTCCCTGTTCAGCCAAGGGGGCTTTTTTGTCCCCTTATCTCCCTTCCTACATAATGGGATACACTCCTTTTGAGCCCCAAGGATCACTCCCTTGAGATACCTCCAACCATCCTGGACCCCCATTTGCTCTATGTTCTTGAGTTGCATCCCCTCACTAACTAGCCTTCTAAGCTTGCTAAAGTTGGCCCTTCTGAAGTCCAACACCTTAGCCCCACTAAGTCAGTCTTGACACACATACATACATGCACCCACACATACACTGTGACCGGTGCTAAGAGGCTAGCAAAATTAATCTAAACAAAGAAAGGGAAGGACTGTAAATAATGATAAATAAAGAGCTTGCCAGAGAACTTTTAAGAAATGTAAAGAAATTCAAGTCAGCAAGGCCTGATAAAATTCACCCTGGGGTGCTGAAGGAGCTAAGTGAAAAAATCTCAGAGCCACTGGCAATAACGTTTGCAACGTCATGGATGACAGGCAAGGTCCCAAGAGATGAAGAAAGACAAACATAATTCTCATATTTTAAAAAGGAAGGGAAAGGAGGATACATGGAATTATAGACAGTCAGCTTGACTTCAATACCTGAAAGTTACTAAAGCAAATTATAAAACAGTCAATTTGTGTCGGGAGGATGAAGAGGTGATTACCAGCACATAAAATGGATTTGCTAAGAACTAATCTGACAAACCAGCTTGATTTCCTTCTTTGATGGGGAAACTGGCTTGGTGGATAAGGGAAATGAGGTCAAGATAATACATCTGGACACAGTCCCACATGCCATTCACATAAGAATGCTGGAGAAATAGATAGAAACAGCATTAGATAGTTACATAGTTGACCAAATGATCATAAGTGTAAGCATTAATGGATCAATACTGGACTGGCAGGAGGTCCCCATTCCAGATCCCACTCTGCTTAATATTTTTAGGAATGACTTGGATGCAGAAATAGATAGTTTAAATTAAATTTGCAGACTATTCAAAACTAGGGGGGGTTGCAAACACTGAGGAGGATAGAATTAAAATTCAAAAGGATCTTGATAAATTGGAAAAGTGAGCTACTGAACACAAAATGAAATTCAACAAAAACAAATTTCAAGGGCCCTAAGGCCCACCGCACGAAGGCCCCTGCCCCACCGGAGCTTAGCAACAGGTACGAACCTCTTGCAGCCCCAGAAGAGCCTGTTGAGTTGCTAGCTCCTGCAGGCAACACAGGCTCAACTGCAGCTACCGCCCCCGCTCTCCCCAAGACAAAACGCAAAGTGTTTGTTGTGGGAGAATCCATCTTGAGGGGGACTGAGGGGGTAATCTGCCTCCCCGACCCCTTAGCCCAGGAAATCTGCTGCTTCCCGGGGCCCCGTATCCGAGACATTGCAGAGAAGATCCCTAAGCTCCTCCAGCCCACGGACCACTATCCCATGCTCCTTATTCATGTGGGCACCAATGACACAGCTTGCAGCGCTCCCAGCCAGATCATGAGGCGCTACAGGGATTTGGGAGTGGGGCTAAAGGGTCTGGGGCCACAGATGGTGTTTTCTTCGATCCTCCCAGTCTTGGGGTATGGGCTGAGGAGGGAGAGGAGGATCCAGGTAGTTAACCAAAGACTGCAGCGCTGGTGTCATAGGGAAGGCTTTGGCTTCCATGACCACAGCCCACTCTTTGGCAAGAGAGGCAGTGAGCTTCTGGGAAGGGATGGCCTCCACCTCTCTCCGCTGGGGAGGAGGCTCTTCTCAGCCAGACTGGCTGACCTGCTCCACTGGGCTTTAAACTAAGCCCACTGGGGACCGGGGGGACTACTGCCACTGCTGGCCTGCTGAGCAACCCTTGCAAAGCCAGCAGGCCAAGGCACTTAAGGGAGCCCACCCTGCCCCACCCTGGTAAAATCTGTGGGCAAGGCAAGAGTCCCCAAGGGGACACTTGCCTGCCTGTACACAAATGCCAGGAGCTTGGGGAATAAGCAGGAGGAACTCGTCCTGCTTAACACAAATAATTACAACATCATAGGGATAATGGAGACCTGGTGGGACTCCACCCACAACTGGACCACGGGTATAGACGGCTATACCTTGCACAGGAGAGATCGAGTAGATAAAAGGGGCAGGGGTGTAGTTCTCTATGTTAAGGAAAGCTACGCGTGCCTGCAAACTGATGTTGGCGACCAGGGTGGACGACTGGATACCCTCTGGGTAAAAATCCGTGAGGAACACGGCACAGGGGACACAACGGTGGGAGTCTACTACAGACCTCCCACGCAAAGTCAAGAGCTTGACCAGGAGTTTGCCCGGGAAGTGGCTGAGGCCACATGCTCCAGGACCATGGTTGTCATGGGTGACTTCAACTACCCAGACATCTCGTGGGAGGATCACTCAGCAAAATCTGAGCGATCGCAAAGCTTCCTATCATGCGTGGATGACCTTTACCTGACCCAAGAAGTCTATGGGCCAACGAGAGGTAAAGCACTGCTCGACATGGTACTGGCTACTGGGGATGACCTAATCAGTGACCTAGTGATCAATGGGAAGCTGGGTGACAGCGACCACGAGCTGATCACCTTCACCATCCACTGTAAAGCTGGCAACTCAGTCAGCAACACTGAAGTCCTTGACTTCAGGAAAGCTGACTTTGACAAGCTCAGGAGGCTTGTCAGTGAGGCCCTAAGGGACCATGACCCCAGGGGGAGGGGAGTCCAGGAAGAGTGGTTGCTCCTCAAGGGAGCAATCCTCAACGCACAAGATAATTCTATTCCATCTCGGAGGAAAGGCAGCAAGAGGGCACAGCAGCCCCCCTGGCTCTCCAGGGATCTAGCAGACCTCCTGAGGCTAAAAAGAAAGGCCTACAAAGGATGGAAGATGGGATTCACCTCCAAGGAGGAATATTCTGCACTGGTCCAGTCCTGCAGGGAGCAAACCAGGAAAGCCAAGGCTGCAACTGAACTCCAGCTAGCTTCAAGCATCAAGGACAATAAAAAGTCCTTTTTCAGATATGTAGGGAGCCAGACGAAAAGCAAGGGCAACATTGGACCCCTGCTGAACCAGACAGGACAACTGGCAACTGATGCCCAGGAAAAAGCCAACCTATTAAATGGGTACTTTGCGTCGGTCTTTCATCAGTCCCATGGGATGCCCATGCCCACTATGGGACAGGGAGGTCCGGGTGAGGGAGATCCCCTGCCCTCATGAAGGAACACCTTGAGAGGCTGGACACCTTCAAGTCAGCCGGCCCTGACAGTCTGCACCCCAGGGTACTCCAGGAGCTGGCGAGCATCATAGCCCGGCCTCTGGCACAGATCTTTGAGAACTCCTGGTGCTCTGGTGTAGTGTCCGAACACCGGAAGAAGGCCAACGTGGTACCTATCTTCAAGAAAGGGAGGAAAGTGGATCTGACAAACTATAGGCCCATCATCCTGACTTCTATCTCGGGGAAGGTCTTAGAAAAGTTTATTAAAGAGGCCATCCTTAATGGACTGGCCGACACCAACATCCTGAGGGATAGCCAGCATGGGTTTGTTGTGGGTAGGTCTTGCTTGACCAATCTCATTTCCTTTTACGACCAGGTGACCTATCACCTGGACAAGGGAGAAGAGATTGATGTCGTATATCTTGACTTCAAAAAAGCCTTCGATCTGGTATCCCATGATCACCTCTTGGCAAAACTGGCCTATTGTGGCCTTGGGTCCACCATGATCCACTGGCTGGGAAATTGGCTCCGTGGTCAGACCCAGAAGGTGGCAATTGATGGAAGTCAATCATCATGGTGCCCTGTGACCAGTGGGGTCCCCTAAGGCTCTGTCCTTGGACCCATATTATTCAACATCTTCATTAATGATGTGAACATTGGCGTCAGAAGCAGACTGGCCAAGTTCACCGATGACGCCAAACTTTGAGACAAAGCATCCACACCTGAAGACAGGAGGGCGATCCAGGCTGACCTGGACAGGCTCAGCAAACGGGCGGATGAGAACCTGATAGTGTTTAACACTGAAAAATGCAAGGTTCTCCACCTTGGGAGGAAAAACCTGCAGCATCCTTATTGGCTCAGCAGTGCTACGCTGGCTAGTACTATGGAAGAAAGAGACTTGGGGGTCATCATCGATCACAAGATGAACATGAGCCTGCAATGCGATGCTGCGGCTAGTTAAAGCAACCAAAACGCTGACTTGCATCCATAGATGCTTCTCAAGCAAATCCCGGGACATCATTCTCCCCTTGTACTTGGCCTTGGTGAGGCCGCACATGGAGTACTGCGTCCAGTTTTGGGCCCCACAATTCAAAAAGGATGTGGAGAAGCTTGAGAGAGTCCAGAGAAGAGCCATGCACATGATCAGAGGTCAGGAAAACAGACCTTATGATGAGAGGCTGAGAGCCATGGGGCTCTTTATCCTGGAAATGTGCAGGCTCAAGAGTGATCTGATGGCCACCTATAAGTTTATCAGGGGTGACCACCAGTATCTGGGGGAACGTTTGTTCACCAGAGTAACCCCAAGGGATGATGAGGTCGAACGGTTATAAACTACTGCAAGACCATTTCAGGCTGGACATAAGGAAGAATTTCTTTACTGTCCAAGCCCCCAAAGTCTGGAATAGCCTGCCATCAGAGGTGGTTCAAGCACCTACACTGAACACCTTCAAGAGTAAATTGGATGCTTATCTTGCTGGGATCCTATGACCCCAGCTGACTTCCTGCCCTTTGGGCGTGGGGCTGGACTCAATGATCTTCCAAGGTCCCTTCCAGCCCTAATGTCTATGAAATCTATGAAAGCACTACCCATGAGTAAGAAAAAACAAATGCATTCAAGAAAAATAACTACAGTGGCAGTAGTACTGATGAGAAAGAGCTGGGGGAGGGGACACAAATTCAATATGCTCATACAAAAAAGTAAATGCATTAAAAGAAACATTGTCAACAAGCCCAATGAGGAAACAGCACTACTCTGCTCAGTGCTGGCTGGGCCTCAGCTAAAGTATTGTGTCTAGTTTTAGGCACCACATTTTAAGAAAGATGTGGAGAAACTGGAAAAAGGATCCACAGGGGAGTGACAAAGGTGATAGAGGATTTGAATGCAGAAAAGATGGAAGGATCTAAGTACGTTTAGTCTGGAGAAAAGGAGATTGAGGAGGGGGACATCATAGCAGTTTTCAAATGTTTGAAAGAAAGAAGAAAAATAGTTCTCCATCCCCAGAAGGTAGGACAAAAGGCAATGGGTTTGAACTGTAGCATAACAAGTTTAAATCAAATCTCAGAAAAAAACTTCTGAATGTTAAACAGCAGGACAATGAAAAAAACACTACATCTCCTACACTGGGGGTTTTCAAGAAGTAGCTCGAAGGGTAGTTTAGGAACAGCATATCCTACCACTGCATTTTAGGTTGAACTAAATGACCCTTAAGACCTTCCATCCTTAAGAGTCTAAGGCCACCTCTCATCCGCTGCCCCTCACCAGCAGGCCCCAGCCCACAGTGTGTGAGGAGGGGGAGAGGTGGGCACAGGTGAGATGTGGGAGGCACAGGCGGTGCATCAGGAGAGTGTGTGCTCCCCCCCCCACCCCCAGATATCTGTGCCCACAGCAAGGCACAGGGCTGCAGCCGGGCTAGACCAGTTCCAGGCAGGAGCCACCTCCATGGCTGAGTGAGAAGGACCCAGACTGCAAGGGAGCACTGAGCCACCACTGTACCAAGGTGAGGCACAGCAACAACGGCAGCACAGAGCTGTGCCCCCGCTGCTGCTGGGTGGACAGGGGGTGCTTTGCCTTGGAGACTACAGTTACATGGCAGGAACACCAGGTTCCGACTCCTGTGCTGCAGAGGCAGCTTCTGCCCAGAGCTGGTCTGGCCCGACTGCAGCCCTGTGCCCTGCTGTGGGTGCAGAAATCTGAGGGAGCACATGCCCCCCCCCACACGCACTCTCCTAATCCATCGCCTGTGGCCCCTCTGCCCCCTGCAATGCATCACCTGTGCCCTCCCCACTTTGTCACCTGTGCTCCCCCACCCCCATAGATTTACCTGGAGGAAGCTGTGGGAGCTGCTCTCCACTGCTGCCTGGCTGCCATATGCTTGTGTGTGCATGCACTTGCATGTGGCACCCTCTACATCTCGCATCCCACTCCCCACAGCCCCAAGCAGCTCCTTGCAGCTGGAAGGCTGCCAGGGGAAACCCATGGTTTCCCATGTTTTCTCCTTCAACTGAGAAAATCCACATTGTTCTCCTTCAAAGGAGAATATTCACGTTTTCCCACAGCAAACAGAAAACCCAGATACCTGCTTATCACCCTGCATCAGCAAAAAGAAGGCAACCACAGCTGGGAGCTCCCTTTGCCAAGGGGGCTCCCAGCCACAGAGGCCATGAGCAGCTCAGACCCAGAGCCCTGTCAGCTGCAGGACTCTCAGCCCCAGTTGCAGGTGAGGCACAGCTGGGACCAAGAGCCCCATGTGGGCCTAAGGTAGAAGTTGGCAACATTCTGGGGTGGAGTGCCAAAAAGCCCTGCTACCTCGACTTGGAAGATATTTGCTTGCTAGGGCCAGATGGCAGGGGAGTTGCAAGGGGCCCACTCCTTGTTGGGGTAGCACAACCCCAGCCCCTTCCCTTCTGTGCTGCCTGAAGCATGTGTGCAGCCACCACCAGAAACAAGCTGGGCCAGGGCTCCAAATCCCAGTATAGTTGCTTGCTGCCTTGCCGCTGCCTGCTACAAACAGCCCAGGCTCTGGGCAGGCCCCTGTCACCCACCATGGAACTTGGGCTGCTTCTATTTCACACGTGGCTGTGGCTTTGCAAATGGCAGGCAGCCACAAGCCTGCAAGGGTTTGCACAGGGGTCCAGAGCCCTGGCCCAGCTCGTTGCTGGCTGTGCTGCCCCAGCCCCTCCCCTGCTGCCTGCCCTGAGGCGTGTGTGCAGTTATTGCCAGCAATGAGCTAGGCCGGGGTTTCGGACCTTGGTGCAGCTGCTTGTAGGTTCGTGGCTGCCTGCAAGCAGTCTGGGCTCTGAGGTTGGTGACAGGAGCCTGCTCAGAGCTGGGGCCAGCTGTGGCATGCTGAGCAAAATGCTCTGAATGCCATATTCTGGCACACCTGTCAGGGGTTGCCAACCCCTGGCCTAGGGTTTTCATAAACCCCTGAGCCTTGGGGATCATAACATGATCCCCAGGGCTTGGGGGTTTCACACCAGGCCTGGGGCACCCTGCTACACATGCTAATTAAAACTGGATAGCAACCAGCTATAGAGTTAGTACACATTTTCAAAGTCTAATTTTATAGCTGGTTGGAGTTTTTAATGGCATGATACTTTGCACATGTAGCAAAGTACTTTTTAATGGCAAGGTACTTTGCACGTGTAGCTGATCTCAGGCTAATTGTGCAATTAATCAGTTAATGGTGCAATACCTGTAACATGTAGAGGGGGCCTATGATACAAAGAATGCCCATCTCAAGCACCTCTGACTTTCAAGCAATGCTATATGGGCTCAAACCCCATGCAAGCTCTGCATTTGTTTGAGTACAGTAACCTGTGGCTACAATACTTTACTTGTAATTCCCACATATCACCGATTGTTAACCCTGATTCTGCAGATAATTAGGCCATCAATAATACTGTAGCATGAACACAGTCATTAAAATCAACAGGACTATTTGCATACATAAAGCTCAGCACATGCATAGATGTTTGCAAGATCAGGGTCTTGAACTGTAAGCTCTTTGGGGCAGAAACCATGCCATCTTATTAGTTTGTGTAAGTAGCACAAACCCCTGATTCCAGCTGGGACCTGTAGATGCTACTCTAGTACAAATTCAAAATTTTTAAACATGACTTATTATGTTGGCTTTTCTGTTGAAGTCTCTGATTAATACAGAGCAGTTTAGTCTTGGTTCCTTGCTGCTATTTTAATTAAAAACTCTTTGGTCAGGAGATCAATATGCTTGTATTCACCTATCTTGTTAATGGGAGGGCTCAGTTTTAAATTTTGCTTATTTTATCTGGAAAAAAAACCCCACAGCTTTAATGTACCTGAGATTCATTTGACTCCAATATACTAAATACTTATATGCTAAAATTAAGTCTCTAGTATTATTAGCCATTTTAGCTAACAGATAGTTTTTACTCAGGTTTATTTGGAGAATGGAATATTGAGCTTAATTGTTATTTCCATGTATTAATGCCTTGTCCTTTTCGTTATACATTCCTTTACTAAGCTAAAATATTATTTTTTTTTAATTCTCACATCACTGCTTCTAAGAGAAATGTATTACTGTAGGATCATCATGTAAGATTTACAAAACACAGTCCTACCAGGTGCTCAGCACTCTGTCCCCAATCCAGCCAAGTGTATGCATAACTAAACCTGCAAGCCATCCAAGCTCATTTCAAAAGGACAGCTCACGCTTATATTTAGGCATGTAGTTAAGTGCTTTGCTGGATCTGGGCCAGGACACTCAGTATATTGCAAGCCTGAGTCCACACTACAGTAGCATCCAATGGTTTCAACCAGCTCAGGACCTCATTCTGCTATGCATTGTCCCTCTGTACAAGATGCTGTAAATTTGAAAAAGACTTGATTTTGCAATGACAGAGCCAAGTTGGATATAGTTCCTTTACTCTGAGGAATCCCTGTGCATGATTATTAACTATTTTACAAAAAGGGGAACACACCTTCAAAACCTGCTGACCACCCACTGCATGGGAATCTGTTCACCATCTAGCCTGAATTTCTGCCAAGAATGGAAGGTAAGACAACTTTGCAGGGAAAGAGGCACCATATAGCTTTACCACCAGAGCAGCCTTGAAAAGAAATTATGATTCAAAGGTCCACAATCCCTCCACTTTTCCCTCTCTTTTGGGGGGTTGAGTTTACTTCCTTGCCTTGCACCTTGCTGGCTTATCTGCTTCATGAGAAAGGAAATGAAGCTATGGCTCTGCCATTTCCATTCTTCTCCACCTACATGCTTAAGTAGGAACTTGGCTGCTGAGCTCCCCCATTGGCACAAGCCTGTATAAGTAAGTACACCAGGGTGGTGGAAGGAGCTTACAACCCTGCACAGCCACAGGAGCCAATGAGAGCACATTATGCCATGGGGAAGCATGGAAGAAATGCACATATTACTGGTGTGTTTCAGTACAGCATGGCCTTGGCAAGGCCAGAGAAATACCTTCTTACTGAGAATGTTGTAAGCTAACATTCCTACCTCTGTCCTCTGAACTGGCCATTGAATGGTTTTAGTCATACACATGAGAGTCCGGGCTTTCCAAAATGCCTAAATGACAGACTAGCTGAAATCGTATTTGCAAAGGTTACTTAGGCACCAAAGCACCTAATGTATTTTGCTTTCAACGCTCCCGAGCTGCGCAGCGCGAACAGAGCATGCAAACAGGGTGGGCTGGGGGGGGCTGTCCCCCCAGGTCAGGGAGCACCCCCGGGGTCAACCCTTGGGGAGCGGGCTTCGGCGGCACCGGACCCCCCCAGCGGGAAGTGTAGGGGGTGGGACTGCCAGCAGGCACTTCCAGGTAGACCATAGCGCCTGATTGGCTGTTTGGGCAGAGGCGGGAAATTCAAACCGCAGGCTTTAAAAGCTGCAGTTTGACATAGCTACCGGCACTCGGGAACCAGCAGCAGGGAGGAGAGGATCCAGGCACATGTGTGTCCCGCACACACGTGTGGCCCCTTACTAACTTACTGACCCGAGGCGGAAGCAGCAGCAGCAGAGGAATCAGCAGTGGGGGCAGCAACAACTGATCCCCCAAAGCTAAGTGGGGTGGAGGGATCTGGCCCAGCTGAGCAGGATCCAGAGGGGAAGCCCCCCGGGTCCCTTATAGCTGAGCCGGTAGGGAGCCGCATGGCGTGAACAGAGCACGCAAACAGGCACACTCTGTAAGAGCGCGCCGGCGTTTGCGCAGGCATTCGCGCCGGCAAGTGGGCAGGAAGGGCCAGGAGGGAGACTCCTGCAAGGGTAGGGCGTAGACACCACACAGATCTAACAAACAGCAGCTTATACAATGGTGTCGACGTGGAGTGCTGTTAGGGCCTCTGCCCGGGGGGCCATGCCTACCCGTGGCTGGTCTGAGGCCTCCACCCAGACTGAGCCCAAGGGAGGGCTAGTGTCCCCCTGCCTCCTGGCCTGTGGGGGATCCCCAGCAGGGCCGGGGGGGGCAGAGATTGGGGGCCCCCACACCTGTCCTGCAGGTGCCCGTCTTAGGGCCCTGGAGGCGCAGGTGAGGGAGCTCTGGGAGGAGGTTAGCAGGCTGAGGGGGATCAGGGAGGCAGAGGATGAAACTGACAGTTATTTCTTTTCCCTGCAGGCCCAGGCACCCAAGGAAGAAGCACCCCGGGAGGTGCCTTCCACAGCAGAGTGGCAGACGGTCACATCCAGGATGAGGGCTGCTCACAGCATACCGGTACTATTTCCTCCAGTCCGACTGGAGAACAGGTATGAGGCCCTGGCAACGCTGCAGGAGATGGAAGGAGAGGAGGAAACCTCTGGGCAGAAAGCAACGCCACACTCCCCACACTCCGAACAGATCAAGGGAACCAAGCAGACCCAGAGGAGGAGGCGTCGAGTGATCGTCATAGGCGACTCCATCCTGAGAGGTACGGAAGGACCCATTTGTCACCAGGACCCCTCAACACGAGAGGTCTTCTGCCAGCCCGGAGCAAAGGTTCGGGACATGACGAGAATGATCCAGGCCGTGATTCAGCCCACCAATTACTACCCCATGGTCCTAGTCCATGTGGGTACTAATGATGCGGCCAGGAGAAGCCCCGATCACCTGATGACGGACTACCATGCTCTGGGCAGCATGCTGAGGGAAAGAGGTGCACAGGTGATATTCTCTTCTGTCCTACCGGTGAGTGGACATGGAAGATGACACGAGAATTGCATTAGAGACACCAACTGGCGACTTCGGCAATGGTGTCTCGAGGCAGGCTTCGGCTTCCTTGACAATGACCCACACATCACGACGAGAGACATGCTCAGTTGGGATGGGCTTCACCTGTCCCCCACAGGTAAGCGTGTGTTCTCTTCTAAGTTGGTGGATCTCCTCCGGCGGGCTTTAAACTAGGCTCGTCAGGGGGAGGGGATGATGAGGGCAGGGGAAGCCATGGACCACCAAACCATGTGGCAACCACAGGGACAGACCAGCCTGAAGAAGGAGAACATCGGGAACCTGCAATCAATGTCTTCATCAGCAACTTGGATGAGGGAGTGAAGTGTACTCTGACCAAGTTTGTGAATGACACAAAACTGTGGGGAGAAGTGGACACACCGGAGGGCAGGGAACAACTACAAGCAGACCTGGACAGGTTGGACATATGGGCGGAAAACAACAGAATGCAGTTCAACAAGCAGAAATGCAAAGTGCTGCACCTAGGGAGGAAAAATGTCCAGCACACCTACAGCCTAGGGAATGATCTGCTGGGTGGCACGGAAGTGGAAAGGGATCTTGGAGTCCTAGTGGACTCCAAGATGAACATGAGTCAGCAGTGTGACGAAGCCATCAAAAAAGCCAATGGCACTTCATCGTGCATCAGCAGATGCATGATGAACAGAACCAAGGAGGTGATACTTCCCCTCTATCGGGCGCTGGTCAGACCGCAGTTGGAGTACTGCGTGCAATTCTGGGCACCGCACTTCAAGAGGGATGTGGATAACCTGGAGAGGGTCCAGAGAAGGGCCACAAGTATGGTTATGGGCTTGCAGGCCAAGCCGTATGAGGAGAGACTAGGGCACCTGGACCACTTCAGCCTCCGCAAGAGAAGGTTGAGGGCAACCTTGTGGCTGCCTATAAGTTCATCACGGGGGCACAGAAGGGAATTGGTGAGGCTTTACTCACCAAGGCGCCCCCGGGGGTTACAAGAAATAATGGCCATAAGCTAGCAGAGAGCAGATTTAGACTAGACATTAAGAAGAACTTCTTCACAGTTAGAGTGGCTAAAGTCTGGAACGGGCTCCCAAGGGAGGTGGTGCTCTCCCCTACCCTGGGGGTCTTCAAGAGGAGATTGGATATGCATCTAGCTGGGGTCATCTAAACCCAGCACTCTTTCCTGCTTATGCAGGGGGTCAGACTCGATGATCTAATGAGGTCCCTTCCGACCCTAACATCTATGAATCTAGAGCACCTAAGCTCAACTAAAAAACTCGTTCTTAGCTTAAATTTCTCTGGGAGTCAGGGGATTCCTAACTGCCTGCCATTTTTTGCAAAAAAAGGAATTGCATAATAACATTTTCCAAAATGCCTGTCACCCACTGCAACCAGCTATCATGCTTCATATAACATGCTGAAAGAATTTGGGCCCTATCTACTTCCAAACATGGAGGAAGTGCTCAGGAAACCCATCACTGACAAGGGCTGCCAACAACTGATCTTATTCATATGGCAGACAGGATCAGACTGCTTTGAACAGCAGCCAAACCAATTTGAGCATCAGTGAAGGAAAAACAAAGCCACTGCTGACTAGAGCTGTGTGAAGCGGAAACATTCTGTTTCAACACCAGCGTTTCGACAAAACCGTGTTTCGTTTCAACTTTTGTTTCGTTCCGTCGAAACATTTTGCCATTTCATTTCATTCATAGGATATAATGGGGAAGGTAAAAACAGGCTATAACTTTGTCATTTCTGTCCAGATTTGGATGAAACGTGCAGGAATGGTGGCCCCTTCTGAGGGCATGAGGTGTACCATGTTTCAAGAAGATAGGTGCAGGAGATTTGGCAAAACTGCCCCCCAAATTCTTGAGAGAAAAAACTCAAGTCACGTGTACGTGTAAAGCCACAGCAAGGTCAAAACTGCAGGAATGGTAGCCTCTGCTGAGGCCACAAAGCCTGACAAGTTTCAAGGAGATAGCTGCACGGAGTTCAGAGAAACTGCACCCCAAAATCCTGAAAGCAAAACTTGTGTCACATGTATGTGTTAAGCCACAGCAGGGTCAAAACTGCAGGGGTGGTAATCCCTGCTGAGGCCACGAAGCCTGCCAAGTTTCAAGGTGATAGGTGCAGGGGTTGGGGAAACTGCACCTCAAGCTGCGGACAGCTATGTGACACTGTGTGTTTAAAATGCAACAGGGTGAAAGCTGCAGGCCTGCTAGCCCCTGCTGAGGCCACAAAGCCTGCCAGCTGTCAAGGAGATAGGTGCAAAGGGGTTCTGGGGCTCTGCACCCCTAGCTGCTCACAGGCAAAACTCATGTCATGGGTGCTTCTGCAACAGCTGCCTCTCATCAGGCAGCAGGACTGAAAATCCCCCATCACTTGTCACCAAGACCTGAGGGTAATAACAGACCACAGTATGAACATGAGCCGGCAGTGTGATGCTGTAGGCAGCAGGGTCAACAATACGCTGGCATGCATCAATTGATGCATCTCCAGCAAAACCATTGCAAAGAAGGCCTGCAGTAGTTTCCCCTCCCCCATGCCCCAAGACAGACACAGTTGCACAAGCACTCGTGACACAAGTTTAAAGGTGCAGGGCCCTAGAACCCCTGCACCTATCTCCCTGATAGCTGGCAGGCTTCATGGCCGCAGCAGGGGCTAGCAGGCCTGCAGCTTTCACCCTGCTGCGCCTTAACACACACAGTGTCACCCATGTCACGAGTTTTGCTTGACCGGAGCTTGAGGTGCAGTTTCTCCAAACCCCTGCACCTATCTCCCTGAAACATGGCAGGCTTCGTGGCCTCAACAGGGGCTAGCATTCCTGTAGCTTTGACCCTGCTGTGGCTTAACACATACACGTGACATAATTTTGGCTCTCAAAACTTTGGGGTACAGTGTCTCCAAAGCCCTTTTACCTATTTTCTTGAAACTTGGCACACTTTATGCCCTCAGAAGGGGCTACCATTTCTGCAAGTTTTATCCAAATCTAGCCAGAAATGACAAAGTTATAGGCTGTTTCAACCTTCCCTATTATAACCTATGGGCAAAACGTCAAAACAGCAAAACATTTCAACTTACCTCATTTTGTTTCAAGGCTGTTTCGACCATATCTGTTTTGTTTTGATTTTGCTGTTTCGACCTCGAAACAGGTCAAAACAGCATTGAAACAAAACTGGTGGTGAAATTTCGCACTGCCCTACTGCTGAGCACTGATTGGCTTGGACCAGTTCCATGGCATATACCTAGCCTTTTTCAGCACAAGGGCAAGACAGACACACTATGGGACAATTTCAATGTTCTTTTTATGTCGTTCATTGCAAAGACAAAAACACAAAGTAAGTAAAATTATGAGGGGTTTCATGCCTTCTTCCAAAGCCACTCTTAAAGAAAAGTTATTGAACTAGAGTGATCATTAGTTTGAGCCACCTTAGCAAATCCTCTGCTCTGGTTTTGTTTTCATGGTTCACTATTATTTTGGAGGATTAACAAGGGCTTCGATTTTTCCTGGTATTGTTGGATGCATAATTCAGTAGCATTAAATAATTTAAGCAAGGCCTTGGAAGTGGCACACATCTCACACTCTTCTTAGACCAGCTAGTTGCTGTTGCTGTCTGCAGTGCTAATTCATCCCTTTTTAAGCTAACTTTGCATTTGGATCTCCCTTTTGTTTTTGAACCTGAGTTCCTACTCTTCCAAGAAGCACGAAATGACAGATGGAGTATATTCAGTAAACATGTCTGCCTCCCCTGTAAGTCCCTTTTCTCCTGGTATGTTCACACTATTCATTTAAAATTTGTTTGCATTTGATTTAAAACGATATTGAGATAGAGTATGCTAATTTCAAAGATGTCCCTAGTGGGTAAGAATGGAAGAGACTTTACAAAACAATCCAAGATTTTGAACAAGTCACACACTACACAGGTGTTCACAGAATCTACTTGGCAGAGATCAGTCTTTAGGAAACTTCTGGGGAATCATCATATTTTATTTTTTCTGTTTGCCTGAAAAATGAGTAAAATGCAATCTAATCATCATTTAAAAGATAAAACATTTGTTCAGTATTTTAGAACTCAGGAGCACCCACTCTTGTATCTAACCAAGCAGAATTACAACCCCCAAGATTTCTTTATAAAATCTCAGTATTGGTCAAAGTTGCCAATGATGGAAATTTAGGATAAGGTGTGAAATGCTTGCATGCCTGGAAGGCTGGAAAAATCTCATAGGAACAGGTTTTCACTACACATTTCCAGACATTTTTATTTTAACGAATGAGAAACAATGTGAAAATAGCTACTCTTGTGTTATTTGCACTTCCAATCATAACCAGCATTAAGAAGGCAGACTGTTAAAGGGTGCCTATACACAAGCTGGGAGACTGCTCTGATACACTGTAATTACAGTGTGTCGGAGCAGATTAATCAAGTCTGCTGGAGTATGCTAATTACCACACTCCAGCCAGCCTTCGTGTCTCATGTATCAGTGTCCTTGCACTTCAAAATGGCAGCAGAGGTGCTTTAACTAAAGCTTATTCAACATGCTTTAGATCAGGGGTTTTCAACCTGCTTGGTGCAGGGAGCTGGACCTAATGATATTCCAAGGTTCCTTCCAGCCTTACAATCTATGAATCTATGAACCTTTTTTAACAAGTGTACCCCTTCTGCCTCAAAGTTTCAGGTCGTGTACCCCTTTATAATTTTTTCTTGGTTTTAAGGGGGTGGAGGAGCAGATGGAGGCCCCCATGGTGAGGGAGGGAGCGGGACTGGGGCTGGGACTGAACAGCCGGGGCAGTGTGCAGGACAGAGCTGCAAGAGCGGTTTGTCCGGGAGGCGCAGGAAGGAAGGGGGCAGTTCCTGCCACTGTTCACACCCCAATGGAGGTCTGTGGGACATGTGCCCCTACAGGTCTGTGTGCGGGGTGGAGGTAGCTGCTGCTGCAAGCTGGACTCTGCACCCCACTGCCCCAAGAGCCGAGCAACACTATGTGCCTGCTGTGGCCAGGTAGGCAGGGGACAGACTCACACACACACACAAACACGGGCACAGATACACAGACACAAACATACATAGACACGCAGATGTGCACGCGCGCGCGCGCGCACACACACACACACACACAGCAGGTAAGTGTGTGGGGGGGGAAGGTGCTGGGGCCACGACTGATCAAGAATGGGCACGAGGGGAGTGCGTCTCTGTGCCCACTCCCAGGAGCCGGGCCAGGAGGTGAGAGGAGTGGTGCCCCTCTGCGGGCCGCACATGTGCCACCCGGCTGGCCGGCCAGGGTGGGGGCGGGGCTCACACACAGCAGCTGCCACTGCCCTACACCACCGCTGCCATACTCCACACCACTTTCCCATGGCTGGTCACACGTGCGACTTTGCAGGCTGCTGATGGACAGCACATGAGGTGCGAGGCGTATCAGCAGCCCGCGAAGCTGCACGTACAACTGGCCGCAGGAAAGCAGCACAGGTCGTGGCAGCAGCATGGGGTGGGTGGTGGCAGTGGCAGCTGCTGCATGCAAGCCCTGCCCCTCCCCCCTCCCCTCTGGCCAGGTGATGCATGTGTGGCCCACACAGGAGCACTGCTGCCCTCACCCCCACAGCCCAGCTCCTAGAAGCACATACAGAGAGCGAGCTGAGGTGGGAGGCAATGTGGGGCCAACAGTGCCCAACTCACCCCTCCCCTTCCCACTCCCCTGGGTAAGAAGCAAAATGTGGGAAGGCACTGGGGGAGACACCAGCACCATGCCCCAGAGCGCGCTCTGTCCCCACCCACCTGCGCATACCCCCTATGTCCTTTCTAAGTACCCCTGGGGGTATGCATACCCCCAGTTGACATCCCCTGCTTTAGATAACATACCCCCACCGCCATTTTGAAGTGTGGGGATGTTAATACATGAGACGCTCCAGGCGTTTTAATTAGAGCGGCTCTTGGAGCTGCTCTAATTACTGCACCCCCACTCCCAGAGCATGTGTAAAAATACCCAAACTAACTAAAGAGTTTTTGAACTTCAAAAAATGTTTGGATTCTGTGAAGATTAGAGTTAGCTCATTTAAAATACTCCGTCCACCTTTAGCAATGACAAACTCTAACAGTGGTAATACAGGAGACCCTCGCCATTCATGGGGGACCCATTCTGGAGATCCCCGCGAATGGCAAAATCTGCGAATGCTGACAGGGCTCCCCATCAGACCCCACAGCCTCCCCTTCTCCCCCCCACCATGAGAGGCTGGAAGTGTGGGGCTCCCCCGCAGTGCCTGGGGACTGATCATGGTTGCCTCCGGGGGAGAACATGCCACCGCTGCTGCCACTTCCCTCTCTATCCCCAGCGCTCACTCTCCGCCTGTCCGGCTCTGCTCTCCGCTCCGCTCTCCCCAGCTCTGCCCAGTGCTCCATGCCTGGCTAAACTGCAGAGGCAGGAGCTCGGTGCAGCACCAAAGGGAGCCACAGTGGCAACCCACCCAGTTGGCGCAGCACACCACAAATATTTGCGAATCCACTATTCACAGATTCGAATAGCAAGGGTTTCCTATATTTTGAAATGAAATATCTCCATTTCTGAAAACTGAAGCATACCTACTTGCCAGTGGAAAACTCTTTACTTTCAAGCACAACATAGGTAAATATCCATGTAAGTACTCATCAATGACACACAACCAACCCTCTATTTGTGTGTCTGCAAAGAGGTGTACCCCACAACTACTGCGCTTTTTGAAAAATGTGCTTAGGACCTAAAGACAGCAGACTAGATAGTTGCCTGGAATTCCATGCATGTCTCTCCATCTACCTTAGGTCCTGGTCCATGAATGTAGCACCACCATGTTTCATGTATTTATTATCACAACATATCTAAAAAGCAATGAAGAACGATTAACAACATTGAACTTTTTAAAGAGGATGCATTAAAAGGCATCTAAAAGAGTAGTCTGTGATGCTTTGTGAACTTGAACCAAGGTCTGATCTACAGATATGCACTAACTGCTGGACATAACCCTTCCTCTGTATTCTTAAGCACCCCAATAAAATCAGAAACTGTATGTATGGTCCTACAATCGTATGCATACTAAGCAGCTGCTGACCTGTCTTTTAATACTAATTCAAGTCAAACATTTAATAATAATCCCTATATCTTGATGAACAGATCAAGGAATGCTGGAAAATACTTTAATCATTTTCATAGACACAGATATTAGCTCTGTGTAAAAAGCATATAATCCAGTTCTTGCATCTGAAATATTGAGTTTGTTTGAAATGAAACAATACAAAACAGTCACTTCAGAAGAGAACATGAGACTGGATCATTAAACAAAAGGGCCTTTTTCCTGTTTTAAAAAATTTAATTTGCATTATCATGCTCCCATATGTTCAGGTAGCTTTCAATAGTACCTCAGCGACTACATCATTGAATTTCTATCTGTTAATAAATAAACTAATTACAGTCAAAGTTGAACCCTTCCAGACTAGCTACCTCCTACTGTAGGACAGCATTGGATGCTTTATTCCCACAACTATTTGCTAATTTATGGTAGTCATGGAAAAATACCACCACGTACTATAGCATAACTCTTGGACTGTTTAATAGAAGCTCTACTAGTTGAAGAAAACAATATAGTAGCTATATAATTACTAAAAGTAAACTGCAATTAGGTGATTTTTATTTAAACTGCAGTAAGTGTCATTGCCACAATAATTCTGAGATATCATAACAACAAGATGTTATGGTGCATGTCTCCATTGTGTTTACTTGCATTACAGCAGTTAAATTGCTGTGAATGTCTTTTATTATAAAAATAATGACTTCCAGCTATAAGTAGGGCTATCATATGAAGAAGCAGCATAGAAACCTGGTGGTATGTAGCAAAAGCTTTTTGAGAAACTGCCTAAATTTAGCTGGCTTGTGGAAGAGGGAGTCCAATTATCTGGCAAGGTAATCAGGAAGGAGGTGAGGTGCTAAATAGCTCAAACAGCTCCTGAACCTTATAATGGGAGCTGCCTTTGACTGACCTGCCACTCTTACAGCAGGGAAGATGAGACCTGCTGCTCTTTCTGCCCCACCAGTCAGATTCAGTTCAGTATTGCTGCATTTTGTGTCCTATGAATAGTTTCTATCTGAACTATTTCTGCTCCAGCTGTCCCAACAGTATCTAAGCACCCTGTGCTATGCTCACTTTTAATAATTTACTTCTGGTCTGTTGTGTGAACTTAACACACTCATAGACATTACACCCTTCTTCTACAGACTTCAGTTTTAAAAATACCAAGACTCAAAAGATCTCAGTAAAACATGCTTTGGGTTTTAAAAATAACTTCACTCTGCTGAACATCTACTCCCATGCCACCTCTATTAGACTTGCTTAGGAGAATCGTGGTTAAAGAGCCAAACCATCAAAGACAAAGACACACTCATTTCTCTCTCTTTTAGGGATAAAGAGTAAAATAGAGCACAATACATGAGCGATTTGGATAAGCAGGAGTAAAACCCAAGTAGTTGAAATCCAAACTGCTTTCTCTCCTCAGCAGACTAAATAACCATAGGGACAGACATTACACATAAACCGGTTTAAGTGATCAAAAACTGGTTTAAACCTGTAACAGTACAGATGTTCAGTGCACATAAACCAGTTTGAAAATGGCTGAAACTGGTTTGAGATAAACCTGGTTGAATGTAGTATCAGACTTAACTGATTTGGCTCAAACCAGTTTATGCAATGTCTGTCCCAGACTCCTTGCTGGTTTAAGATAAAACACCCCCAGCATCCTGGCATGCTCTCTTGGCTGGGTGGGGCTCTTGCCTCCAGCCACAGGGCTGGCCCTGCCCCTCTGCTCTCTAGCTGAGCTGGAACCGGGGCTAGCACCAGCCAGCATGTCTCCCATAAGGCAAAGTGGGCAGGGAGGGGATTAATTCTTCCCTCCTTCCCCTCCACAGCGGGAGTCAGTCTGTCTGCTTGGCAGCTGTAGCAGTGGCCCCTGGAGCTGGCAGACCCTGGCTGTATGGGAGACCAAAGGAAGGAATTAACCCTTCTCCCTGCCTCTGTCACCTTAACAGTGCCATGCTGGGTAGACTGTCCTGCAGAGTGGGGAAGGGAGCTCTGTTCCATGTTGCGGGGGGCGGGGACTCTACCCCTCCTCCTCCTCCTCCTCCTTCTCCCAGGGTAGGAAGAGACTCTGTGAGGCGCTGGATCTGGACTCTTCCTCCTCTTCCCCTCCCCACCCCCGGGGCTGGGAGGTGGGGCTCCATGCAATGCTGCCTGGCCCCAGAGCAGGGGTGGGGGCAGGGGGAGTCTCTGTTCCATGCTGGGGGGAACACTTCTCCTTCCCCCTCTTCCCCCCAGAGGGGCTCAGCTGGACAGTGTGGAGGGACCCTCACACACTCCCCCCATGGCTGTAACCCCTGGTGCATGGCAGCAGCAGGCAGATAAGTCAGGAGCTTGCTCTCCCCCATTCCCAGCTGCAAAGCATTGTGCCAGAGTGGAGGGAGCCCCACCCCTGCTTCCCTTTTGTGAGAGCCCAGCTTCAGGCAGGCAGCATGAAGCTGCAGGGTTAGAAGTGGCCAGGTAGACTGCACAGGGCTGCGCTCCTCCCCAGCATGGCGCATCACTGGCTGTCTCTAATCCAGCAGCTGCACGCTGCTTGCCCATAGCTGGGCTCTCATAGAGAGGAAGCCCTGGGCTGGAATCTGCAGGGAAGCAGAGGCAGGGCTCCCTCCACTCCAGCAGAGTGCTTTGCAGCTAGCAATGGGGGAGAACAGGCAACTCCACCATGCCCAGCTGAGCTCTGCACTCCCGCTGCCCCTCTAGAAGTAGGGGAAAGCGTGAATGACTGGTGCCTCCTGAGACAGATGGGGCACCATTTGTAGACAGCAGTGTCGGTGGCGGGAGAGGACTACCCACAGATGTTGCCAGCAGTGGGGGGAGCGGGGGGGTGGCAAGTGGTGACCACCCGTTTGAAGCTGCCAGTCGTGCCCAATCTCAGGGGGGGCACATGCCTCCCAGTGCCCCCCCTACACGTCACTTATGGGGGGAAGACTCCCCCTGAGCACGAATAGAGCCCCCTGCCCTGGAAGGGGGAAGGAGTAAGAAGAAGAGTCCCCCTCTGAGGATGGTCAGCAGCCCATAAAGCCCCCCTCCCCACCAAGCAGTGATGGGGGAGAAGCAGGAGGAATAGTCCCACTCTGGGGCCAGGTGGCCTCACAGAGCCCCCCTCCCCACCCCACAGTGCCGGCAGGGAGGAGGGAGAAGAACCCCCCAGCACCGAACAGGGCCCCCTCCTGGCCATGCGGCAGTGGGGGAGAGGGAGGAGGGGGAAGAGTTCCCCTCTGGGACCAGGCATCCCTGGGGGCCCGGATTGCTCCTGGCTGTCAGGGAGCCCTGGAGCGGGCCTGCCAGGACCTGGCCATGCACCCGCACCTCCTCAGCTGAGCTTCCCTGTGGAAGGGACAGCTGTTCTAGCACCCCCGAGCTTCTGGCCTAAGACACTGCAGACATGTGCAGAACGTCTATCCACGTGTAAACCGGTTCAGCCTAGCCAGGTTAGACTAACTTGCAAAGACTGAATCAATTCAGGTTCGGGCTTTTTAAATGTCTGTCCCTAGCCAGAAAGGAACAGAGACTAAGTAAAGCCCACAGAAGTCCACTGGAGCCATTCTGTTCAGCATTCTTTAGATCAGATCCTTAATAAATAAAACAAAATGAACAGATTTTTTAAGGAATTCAATTTCAGCCTGAGAGGGACTGCTCTAAATCTTTTCTCCATTTGGAAAGATTACTGAACACCATTAAATGTTGTTTATTCTGCTTTTATAGCTCCAAATTGCTTTTTAATTAAAAGTAAAAAAGTTGAACACAAGCACTGGGGAGGAAGATGATCCCCTACAGTTACTGATGAAGACCCAGCTATGCCATATCCCGAAGTGTAAGGCAAATCTTTGCTTTTTGCATTATAATAGTTCCCCAAGCAAGATCCACTGTGCTAGGCATTGTATAGACAGGCAAGAGAAAGTCCCTGCTCTCATATAGTTTCATAGTAGTTTCATAGTTTCATATGTTCCTAAACTAAAAAAAAACAGGCAAAGGAAGGACGGGCAGAGCATGACTATAGCACAGGTAATAACAGAACACACGGAAATGCCCTATTCTCTACTGTGGTTCTGAGTATTTTTAGACATGAGGCACCCAGCACTTAGTTGTCACTCATTTTTTGACTGCAGAAAAAATAACAGAACATTTCTTGTGCTACAAAGAACTCTGAAAGACCTCAATGGGTCAGAAAAAATGTTTAGATAAAGAGGCAAATAAAATTCCCTCAGATAGGTTCTGATCTCCATTTGCCAATATTAATCAAGTCAAAATCCACTAGAGTCAAAGTTCTCAAACACTTTGATATCCTGGACCACATTGTAACAAGGCAAATATGATCATCCATATTCCAGTGGCAACCTCAGAAACCACTGGCACAGGAAAACAAGTATGTATGTGGACCTTTAGAGTTTCATAAGATTGCTTAGCCATTTGAAGGAAAGAAGGAAAACATCTATGCATATTTTGACATTTCTTTGCTGTGTTCCTATGGATCACAGTTGGAGAATAACTAAGTTACACCTTTGTAATTGAGATCTATCAGATGTTCACTATTCTTGTGAATTTCTAAATGATATCCTTAAGCTCAAGTTGAAGATCTTTGCCTAGGTCTGAATTAGTTGAGCAAAAACCAGCATCATAACGTTGTGGACCACGAGTAAAACCTGTCACACACTGAAAGGCAGAGATGACAACACAATTCCTTCATTAGCTGCATTCATCTGCCTTTATCAGCACAGAATACAATAGGAGGGCTTTCACAAAGAAGGATAAATGTGTAAGGATTCTTCTTAATGACTGACAGCCCTTCAAGTTTCTTTGTGTAATGACCTGTCAGGGTCTGAGGTTCTACAAACCTTGATAAGGTTACCAACAGGCAAGAAGAAACAGAAAAGAAATATAAAAAATATCAAGGCCCATAATCTCCTGAGTTTAAATCTTACAATGTAACACAGCTTTACAGGATGACCTTCAAGGTCCAATAAAATCTAATTAAACAATGCTGAGGTGAAAATACCAAATTAGCAGTAGCAGCAGCAGGCAGATGACATAAATCCCTTTCTTACTGCAGCTAAACATTTTGAAATAATATTCCCAATTTAAGGATGGCATAAAAAGTGACATAAAAAAATAGACAGATTGCATGAGAGCCCCCAAATGTAATCAGTGATTTATTTTTCTCTACATATTCACTTGCATTTATCCACAGTGAGATGCCAATGCATTTCTGCTGAGATTCTGTCTGAGCAAAGAGGCAGACTCACCATAACAAGATGTAGACAACTATCATGGTAGAAACCAGAATCAGGTTTACAACACAAAAACACGTAAAGGCATCTTTACACATGCTCGGGGGTGGGGGGTGCTTTACATATGGCATCTCTCAGGAGCTGTTCTAATTAGAGTACCTGCAGTCTTGTGTATTCAGCATCCCATGCTTCAAAATGGTGATGGTGGTGCTTTAACTATAGCTCATTCAACCCCCAAAAATGCAAGAAATAGGCAAACCACAGACCTCTCTCTTGCTCTCCCTGATGTAGGAGGACCAGCACTTACAAGGGCTAGGTTAACAGAGGGCACAATACCAAGAACTCTGACTTTATTACAAAGAGCACTCCAGGGGATCTTTTGGCTCCTTGTACTGCCTAAGCAACATGGCTCAAATAGTTTCAAACCAGAGCTGCACTTCATAGGCAGAACTGAAACCTGAGAAAGCCATGATTTGTTGTATACCGAGAGGTAGGCCATATGTCGATGAAAACAGGCCTGGATTAGTGGGGCCCTAGTGGACCCTTTAGTGGGGCCTAGGCAAACAAACTCATGGGTCCCAGGCTGGTCGAGACCCCCCCTCCCCACCCTGGCACTGCCACCCATGGGGAGCAGGGCTCAGAGTCACCACTAGGAAGCAGCCACCACAACAGCAAGGCAGTGGATGGGAGAGGAAGGGAAGGGAGGCGGATGGAATCATTTGCGCCACTGCAGAGGGAAGAACCAGGCCCCCCCCCCATAGCTCAGGGCCCTAGGCATGTGCCCAGTTTGCCTATGCATTAATCCAGGCCTGGATGGAAAATGTAGTTTTGGAAAACACAGTGAGTATTTGTGTTATTCTATGTGCACTAACTATAGAAATGACATTACATTGCCATTGGCTTACACAAACTTCATGCTTAACACAGAAACATTCAGCAATTCCTTTGGGTGGTTGAGTATGAACAGGCAATGAACAGAAACCTTTAATGGAGTAGGGGGAACACGAGAGAGAGGCTACCTATGAAACAAGCTCCAAGAGTCTCTTCAGGGGGTATATCCAGCCACAGCCTAGTTCTCAGATCTGCTTTATGTTTTTTTATTTTACTTAAGACAATCCCAGGTTCCAGTGGAGCTAGGGTTTTCCTTCATTTCTTTTCAGAAGTAAGGAAAACTTGAGTAAATTAGTCTGAATGCACTAGGGAATCTTTTTCTATTTTAGCGGTTTGTCCTACCTTTAGGTCTGACAGAAATAGATGTTTGCGCTGATACGTTTCCCATCAAAAAAGAAAACAAAAACGAAAAACACTACTAAAAATCATTTTCTTCTTACAGGAAAAAAAAATGAAAAAATAAACGAAAAAGTTCATTCCAATTTGTAAAGCAAAGTAAAATCTCAAAGGGTGCATCTACACGTGCAAATACTGCTAGATGGGTTGACTTTGCCATAATTTACTGCGGAGTAAACCCGCCCTGGGCAGGCATCTACAAGTGCAGCTATTTGGGAGCAGATTTCCTGCTCCTGGTACTAGCCTGCTCCCAACCCCTCTGGCCCTACACTGGCCCCCTGCAGCAGCCAGGGGGAGCTGGAGGCTTCAGCCACAACTGCCTGTGCCCAGCAGCCATCTTTAAAAGCCAGCCCTTTGCACTGTTCCCTGGCTGCCTGTGTTCCTGGCTCAAAGCAGCCTGCAGCTTGCTGACACAGTCCTCTGCAGCTCTGCCACCAGAGCCTGTACCCACTCTGTTCCACCCTCAGGCCCTAGGAGTGATGTCTATTGCCCCAGGCTCCTTCTGGACACCCTGGTTGCCATGCTGTGCCACTGTGGTGACAGCTGCCTGGCCCAGGTCAGTCTCAGCCCTGGGTGCCCCTGCTGTGTGGTGCAGCCACCTTAAGCCCCGTGCCACCCCACTGTTGCTGGCTGGACCTCATGCTGCTGACTGAACCTCAGCAGGGATGCCAACAAACAACGTGCACCTGGACACCACTACTGGCACCATCCATGAGCTCCTGGGGCTCCAGCCCTGCTGCCTGTGGACCCACCCAGCCAACCAAGACTGGTGGCTGCACATCATCCACAGCACCTGGGATGATGAGCAGTGGCTGGAGTCATTCCAGATGACCTGGGCCACCTTCCAGGAGCTCCTTGAGCAGCTCTGCCTGCACCTGGAGCAGCAGGCCATCACCCTGCAGCGTACCTTCCCCGTGGACACACAGCTGGCCATCGTCCTGCTGAAGCTGGCATATACCTACCAGCCTGTGCTACATCAGCCACCTCTTCAGCATGGGCAAAGCAATTGCCAGGGAGGCCATCCTGGAGGTGTGTGGTACCCTCCAGAAGATGCTGACGCGCACTGCGCTCCAAGTGTATGACCCCCTGGAGGCGGTGATGGGGCTCCATACCCTGGGCTTCCCCCATAGATTCATAGATGTTAGGTTCGGAAGGGACCTCAATAGATCATTGGAAGGGAGTCAATAGATCACTCTTTCCATAGGCAAGAAAGAGTGCTGGGTCTAGATGACCCCAGCTAGATGCTTATCTAACCTCCTCTTGAAGACCCCCAGGGTAGGGGAGAACACCACCTCCCTTAGGAGCCCGTTCCAGACCTTGGCCACTCTAACTGTGAAGAAGTTCTTCCTAATGTCCAATCTAAATCTGCTCTCTGCTAGCTTGTGGCCATTATTTCTTGTAACCCCCAGGGGCGCCTTGGTGAGTAAAGCCTCACCAATTCCCTTCTGTGCCCCCGTGATGAATTTATAGGCAGCCCTACAAGGTCGCCTCTCAACCTTCTCTTGCGGAGGCTGAAAAGGTCCAGGTGCCCTAGTCTCTCCTCGTAGGGCTTGGTCTGCAAGCCCTTAACCATGCGGGTGGGCCTTCTCTGGACTCTCTCCAGGTTATCCACATCCCTCTTGAATTGCAGCGCCCAGAATTGCACGCAGTACTCCAACTGTGGTCTGACCAGCGCCCGATAGAGGGGAAGTATCACCTCCTTGGATCTATTCGTCATGCATCTGCTGATGCACGATAAAGTGCCACTGGCTTTTCTGATGGCTTCATCACACTGCCGACTCATGTTCATCTTGGAGTCCACTAGGACTCCAAGATCCCTTTCCACTTCCATGCCACCCTGCAGATCATTCCCTAGGCTGTAGGTGTGCTGGACATTTTTCCTCCCTAGGTGCAGCACTTTGCATTTCTCCTTGTTGAACTGCATTCTGTTGTTTTCTGCCCACTTGTCCAACCTGTCCAGGTCTGCTTGCAGCTGTTCCCTACCCTCCGGCATGTCCACTTCTCCCCATAGCTTTGTGTCATCTGCAAACTTGGACAGAGTACATTTCACTCCCTCGTCCAAGTCGCTGATGAAGACATTGAAGAGTATCGGTCCAAGGACCGAGCCCTGTGGGACCCCACTGCCCACACCCTTCCAGGTTGAAACCGACCCGTCCACCATAAATGGTGGTCCAGTCCAGTGCATCAAGACCCTGGATGAGACCCATATCCCTATCACCTGCCTGCCCTGCAGCAACTGCCCCTACAACAGCCAGTGGGACTTTCACTCCAACATGCCTTCTATGACCAGGTCACAAAATCCTTAGACGCAGGTGTTGCAGTGAATGTAGTCTTTCTGGACTTTAGAAAGGCCTTCGACACCATCTCTCACCCCATTCTCATTAAAAAACTAAGAGACTGTGGCGTTGATACCTACACAGTCAGATGGGTCACTAGTTGGCTGGAGGGCCGCACCCAAAGAGTGGTAGTGGACGGGTCTTATTCAACCTGGAGAGATGTGGGCAGTGGGGTTCCACAGGGCTTGGTCCTCAGTCCTGCACTGTTCAACATTTTCACCAATGACTTGGACGGGGGTGTAAAATGCACCCTGTTCAAATTTGCAGATGACACTAAGATGTGGGGAGAGGTGGGCATGCTAGAAGGGAGGAATAGGCTGCAATCGGACCTAGACAGGTTACAGGGATGGGTGGATGAGAACCGGATTGGTTTCAATACTGACAATTGCAAGGTACTACACCTGGGGAGGAAGAACCAGCAGCATACCTACAGGCTGGGGAACTCCCTTCTCATCAGTGCAGAGGCAGAAAAGGATCTTGGAGTCATTATTAATGCCAAAATAAACATGGGCCCACGGTGTGGGGACATGGTCAGGAAGGCCAACCCTACCTTGTCATGCATCCACAGATGCATCTCAAGCAGATCAAAGGAGGTGATCCTCCCCCACTATGCGACACTTGTCAGGCCACAGTTGGAGTACTGCATCCAGTTCTGGGCGCTGCACTTCAGGAGGGATGTGGACAACATGGAGAGGGTCCAGAGGAGGGCCACCCGCATGATCAGGGGGCAGCAGGGCAGGCCCTACGAGGAGAGGCTAAGGGACCTGAACCTGTTCAGCCTCCACAAGAGAAGGCTGAGGGGGGATCTAGTGGCCATTTACAAACTAGTCGGAGGGGACCAGCAGGCATTGGGAAAGTCCCTGTTCCCTGTTGACAAGAAATAACGGTCACAAGCTGGCAGAGGGTAGATTTAGACTAGATATCAGGAGACGCTACTTCACTATCAGGGCGGCTAGGATCTGGAACCAACTTCCAAGAGAAGTAGTGTGGGCTCCTACCCTGGGGTCTTTAAAAGGAGGCTGGATGAACACCTTGCCGGGGTCATTTGACCCCAGTACTCTTTCCTGCCGTGGCAGGGGGTCAGACTTGATGATCTGCTCAGGTCCCTTCCGACCCTACCAGCTATGAAACTATGCTCCAGGCCATCATCAACCACTGTGGAGCCTTGACCAATATGAATGCCAGCTGGGTGGGCAGTGCCCACACTGCCCACATCTTTCGCAACTCCACCCTGCCAGCCCTGGTAGAGAGTGGGCACTTCACACCAGAGGTGCCAAACCTCTAGCTGTGTGCTTTGGCAGTCCCATCTCTCCTACTGGGGACCCGCCTACCTACTCCTCCCCTGGCTCATGCAGCCATACACCAGCCAGCTGAACCCCCATCAGGCACACTTCAACTGGTGCCTGAGCAGTGAGTGTGCACAACGGCCAAGAGCCTACCTTCCTGGCAGTAGCATATAGGAGTGTGTAAGCAGCATCCCTGCTGGGGTCCAGGCAACCGCATAGGGTCTGGCTGGTAGCGGCACAGTGGCAGGGGGCCTGGGACAACATGGTGATCTAGGCTAGGTAGCCACACCACACAGGGGGGCCATCAGGGCCAAGACTTAGCTGGGCCAAGCGGCGGTCCCTGTGATGGGTCAGCTGGGTGAGCACAATGGTGAGCAGGAGGCTGGGTAGTGGACGTCACTCCTGGAGCCTAGGGCTGGAGCAGCCATGGCATGGTGGGCAGAGATTGCAGCAACAAAGCTGCCACCTGCTGCTACCTTGCTTTGCACGCTGCTCCAGGTCAGGAAAGCAGATGGCCAGAAGCAGCACTGGGGCTGCCTTTTAAACATGGCCACCAGCCACAGGCAGCTGCAGCTGGAGCCTCCAGCTCCCCCTGGCAGCAGCAGGAGGCCAGTGCAGTGCTGGCCAGGGCAGAAGCATACTGCTGCCATGAGGAACAAATCTGGTCCCGCCTCCTTGCACATGTAGATGCCTGCCTGGGGTGGGTTTACTCTAGAGTAATTTATTTTAAAGTAAACCCAAACCACAGCATTTGCATGTGTAGATGCATCCAGTAAGACTTAACACTTAACTCTACCGTGGAATTAGTTCACCAAAAAGTTAATGCATCACTTCTAAACATAGCAGATCAAGTGGGGATGGGGTCTCAGCTGGTGACTGCCTGTGCCAGGGCCTGCCCAGCTGACTTACCATGGTCCCTGCACACCCATGCATGCATGACTTCCCACCTGAGGCCGGGCAGTGCACAGCCCCCTGTTATAGTGCATGTTATCTCATAAATGTTACAAACTCTCAGAAAAAGCCTCTTTTTCCTGGCTCTACAGGTCCAGCAGCTGCACACAGAGGAGAGGCACCAGCTGCCAGCAGGGATGAACTATCAATATCACCATCGGCCTTGACCAAGGTCCCCCGTGGGCTTAGGCTGAGGTATAGAAGCACCTCCACTGGCCAGGAGCCCCTGCCCTAGCCCTCCTGGCAGGACCGCTGAGCAACAGTCCAGGTGTTGCCAAGCCTAGGCAGGTGCCTGCAGTGCCCAGAGCAAGGGCACAGCACAGAACGGGCAAGCAGGCGGCAGGGCTATACTGAGGACTAGCACTGGGGTCCAGGCAGGCTGCCAGATGCCTGGACCAGCTGGAACAGGACCTAGTGGCCAGAGGCTGGCTACTAGGGGTGTGCAAAGCAGACCGTATTCGATTTGGATTTGGATTTGGCTGAATTGAATCAGGGACAGTGATTAGATTTGTTGATTCGGATCACTCTCCCTGATTCAATTCAGCCAAATCCAAATCTGAAGATTCAATGCAAGGTTGGAGAATCAGCAATTCAGACATAAACACAGCTTTAAAAGTTTTTTCTACATAGCTTCAGGTAGCAGGCATGGCTCATGATCGCTGCGATGCTGGGAGTACAGGGGGACCCTCCACATGCTCAGCGGCAAACCCGAAAGTGGACCAGAAGTACTTCTGGACCACTTCTGGGTCCGCCCAGGATCGTGCTGGGGGCCCCCCCATATGTCCCTGGCTCAGCAATCAGCCACAGAGGGACCCTGAGTGCCCCTCCCAACCCAAGAGGCACCAGTCGCCAAGCAGAGGAGGCACAGGGGGGGCCCCCTGCACACTTCACGGTGGACCCAGAAGTGGACTGAAAGTGCTTCTGGTCCACTTCTGGGTCTGCTGCCAAGCACACTGGGGAGCCCCTCGTGCTTCTGTGGGACACTCCATGCGCCCCAGCATCGCAGCACTCACGAGCCCCTGCTACCTAGAGGTATGTAGAAAAAACATTTAAAGCTGTGTCTATGTCTGAATATCTGAATCATTCTGAATCAGTTCGGAGAGATTAAAGGGTCCTCTGATTCAATTCGGATTTGGAAATTCAGCCACCAAATCAAGCCAAATCGAATCAGGGACTGAAGCTTCACACAGCCCTACTGGCTACATGTGGCCCAGGGTGCTTGCAGGCCTGGCAGGCTCCTGCAGCACCCAGCAGAGGGGCACAGCATCGGCCTGGGAATGGTGCTGGGGTGCAGGCAAGCTGCTGTAGCTGTCCTGGGGCTTCTGTGGAGACATACAATGGCCAAAGGCTGGCTGCAGGTGACCCAGGGCCCCAGCATCACTGCAAGGCTTTTAAGGGCCTGGAGCTGGAGCAAAGAGCCACACACCAGCCTTGGGGCTGAAGAAGCTCCCAGCCCCTGAGCACTGGGGCTGGGCTGCAGTTGGCCCCTGGTGGTAGGGCTGACTGGGAGCATATTTGCTCCCAGTCAGAGCCTATACACATGCTTCTGCACAGTAAATAATCACAAGTAAATTGCTACTTGTATTTACAGGTAGCAAATTTACTCGTAATTAGAGCAAATTAATGTGCAGTAAGTGTCTGCACGTGTACCATACTGATTTACTCTAATCTTGAGAAAAGTGTCTCATGTAGGTGCACCTACTTTGAATTTGTCAGATAAAGGGAACAGTTTTTTACAGATAATTATTCAATGAAGTATTTGCAGACATTGCAGAAAAAGCATTCTTGACAAGAAATTATTTGTGTTTGCTATGTTCATTATAAATATGAAAATTAATATGAAAATAGCAAGAAAGAAGTATTTGTTCTTTCCTGGACAGAATTTTAAACTGATTTATGTGATTGGTATTAGAAGTAGTGAACATGTAAACCCTTTTTAAGTTTAGTTTGGGTCATTATTAACCCCCCTGCAGACTTTGGAGAAAAGTCACTTTCCTGTTTATTATAACGTAACACAAAGAATTAAAATGAGTGGAGTCAAAAGCCATATATATTTGTAATTCCTATAGCTCAGAAGTGATTGGAGTGAACTAAAACTGCCTGCCTTCCCATTTTCCAGCTGAGCTTACTCTAAATACTTCACATTAGACTGACAAATGGATGTGTGAATTGGGCAACAAGGCCTTAGGTAGGCTCATGTTGATTTTTCTCTCATACTGATAGGAAAGGTAGCATCCAGCTACTTTTAAAAGTGAGGGCCTGATCCTCAGCTAGTATAAATCAGCATTACTCTACTGACTTTAGAGATGCAATAGTTTACATCAACCAGGGATATGGCCTATGATGCTTTATGATGCATAGTAAGCTTTAATTTTTTTTTTAATTACATGAGGAGTCTCATCCAGTCTCTCTCATACATGCAGGCATGCATGCAAAACCAGGCATCAGTTTTCTAAAGATAAATCCTATTAAAGGTGTTTAACAAAGAACCTTGAGCCTGGAAAAATCTCTTTCCCAAGCCAGAAGTGATAATTCTGGAGCATGATCCTCCCCAGGAATAGCAGGAACATTTTCCAGACACATAAGGGATCAAGGTGGTTAGTCCTCTGCAGTAGGTTTATTAAATCATTCAGCCTTTTGTGCCACTTGTGATGAAAGACCTATACGATTAAATTTAAAAATGCATTAGGTTGCTTCAGAAGGCCCGACTGAGCCATCAAAAAACTATTTTTCATGCTAAGCAAATATCAAACAGGACACACAGCCACCAAGGCAAAAATGGAAGACCTCATAGCTCATTCAGCATAAGGTGAAGATAGGAAATATATAATGATTTATCTTCTACCACCACCACCCCACTACCACCACCACCCACTACAAGGAAAAAGTTCAGATGCTGACCAGAAGACTCAGCAGGAGGTAGATTCAAGCACCAGCCAACTTTAAGCAGTTTAATAAAGAAATATAAGTTATTCTTGGCTTCTTTAAAAAGCTCTCAGCATTAAAGTACTAATTGGGGTTAGAAAAAGTCTCCCAACAGTATTGCATCCAAGTCCTGTATGCACAGGATCCTGGTATCTCAACTCAGATTAATATGTTGGATACTCGACAGCTGGGTTAAGGCCATATTTTGTATATGAGGATTTTTCTAAAATGCAGACATGCCAACATTTGTATAGTGAATGCTTCAAAACTGGAAGTGTGTTTACCACTAGGGGCTCACGCCATCATTTAATCTAATTTATTCTTCAATTAATAATTAATGCTTGTTTAATTATTATATTATGGAATAGATGGAGGGAAATAACCAGTGGAAACTTCTCTGGGTTGAAACATAAACATAGCAAAATGCACTAGTGCTGCTTGGGAATTTTCAGTGTAATCTATAAGCAAGTGAAAATTCCATTTAGAAAAATCTAAGATGATTGCATACAAAATCCCTGCCACTCAAGGATTTATTAAAATATTTCATGCATGCCAATGCATCTGGTTACATCTCATCTGGAGGCTTCATGAGGCAATCCATTTTTTAAAATGAAGCTATTGCCTTGTGATATTTTTAGTTTAGTTTAAACTGCCTGTTACTGGAGGAAATCCTCAAACCATATGCATACGTTTCTAATTGGCAATTTTCTTTTTTCCACAAATACACTGAGCCACATTCTACCCTCACTGCTACCCAATTCAATCCAATTTAACATGCTTCAGGGCAGACATTAACTCAAGGTCTCAGGTAGTTAATAGTAAGATGTGCTCTTTCCTTCCATTTTGAAAATCATTGACTGCCACAAAAAGCAACTTTCAACATGAATCACTTATTTTAGATTTAGGAAAACGACAAAGAAAGAAAGTAAAAAGTCACCAGGAGGAAGCACAGTGTGGGTCTCTTCTGTAACAAACAGGAACTCAGAGGAAAAATAGCTGCAGCCCCTGCACATAGGCTGAAGTGATTTTAGAGAGTAAAAATTATAAAGACAACACTTTTCATAATCGCATACATCATAATCACATATACCACCCACTGAAAGGATGAAAGGTATCAACATTTATATAAACCTTGCATCCCAGTATAGTTGAACACTAGACTGAGGTTAGCTTGCATTTCAAAAATATCAAAATAATGAAATTAGGCAAACAAAATTAGGCAGAAAGCACTACTGGCACATACGTTCTATATAACCAATTCCACCACAACCTCACTAGCAAAATAACTAAGGCTGACAGAAATCCTTTACATAGCAACGCAACTGGGCAAGATAAGCACAGGACAAAGGCATGTAGAGGCACTGTAATATTGGTGATCATTAGCAGTGAATTCTCAAAACAAATGCTCTTTTCCTTGCTGCCTAGGACACTGGAAAAGTCTCACCAAGCAGTATAGAAGTGCATGTGTAACACTGTTCCCTCACACAGGATCCTCAACACTGAGAAGACCACCTGGGAGCTCTGGATATTCAAGCATAAGCTTCTACAGGCCTGAGCTAGAGACCTAGCTCTCCCAGCCCAGGTTGGAGAAGACTTATCTAACTCAGCATGTGGCCCAGTATGCCATCCCAAGAGAAGTTAGGTTAAATAGGCTATGCTGGGGTGCTAGCCACCCCAGCAGAATTTGCGTATTTCTGTATTAGATGGTGGAAATCCCAAATTGAATCTCATCACTTATTTCACTCCTAAAACACCCAGGCACCATTAAAAATCCTTGGATTATTAGAAACCCATTACGTGCTAAATTAACCTCAAACACTTCCTTAGTCTCCAGTGGAGAGTACAGCTCCAGCAAACAGACTTTTTTACAGTGTTGCATATAGAAGGCGTACCATGAATTCTGTGACATTATGGTAGTTATGAAATGGTGGAGAAGATACTAGCACCACTCAGCCTCCCCAGGACATGTTGCATGATTTAGAACAGGGGTCAAATTTACAACCTGTGAGCTGGATCTGGCCTGCAGGGCTTGTAGAGAGGCCAAGAACTCAGGGGCAGGGCATATCACCCAAATCTGGGGCACAAAACCCACTGGATATACGTGTTGACAGCTGGGGGCAATCAACAGCAGTGGTACCCCACACAATGCCACTCACCCCACTGCCATGTCTAGATCCATCCCACAAGGAGCCCTGCAATTCAGATACAGCCCAAGGGGCAGGGTAAGTGATACCTCCAACTTAAGAGAAACATGCCCAAAGCATCGTCTGAAGAAACACCTTGGGGCAATGCATGTCTAGAAGAAAGTAAAAGCAGCTATAACATTGCTCTTCAGAAGGTTTCAGAGGGTTGACCATTTGAGGTAGGGTTGTTTCCTGTACTACACATTTGTGATCGGCCATGGAAGAACCCCGGGTGCCCCCCCCAGACGCAGGAGGCACTAGGTGCTGAGCCGGGGGGCACCAGGGGGCGGGGGGTGGCAAGCACTCTCTGCTGGACCCAAAAGTGTACCGGAACTATTGCCGGTCCACTTCCAGGTCTGCTGCCAAGCATGCTGGGGAGCCCCCCACACTCCTGTGGGATGCTCCATGAGCCCCAGCATCACAGCATTCACAGGAGCCGCCTGGTACCTTGAGGTACGTAGAAAAAACATTTAAAGCTGTGTCTATGTCTGAATCGCCGAATCTTTCTGAAAAGCACACAAAAAGTCACGCATTTCATGAGTTTTGTTTATCAGCAGCTTGAGGTGCAATTTCCCAGAAACCACTGCACCTATCTCCTTGAAACCTGGCAGGCTTTGTGGCCTCAGCAGGGGCTACCATGCCTGCTGTTTTCCTCCCTCCCCCCCGCCATGCCTTCACACTTGCAAGTGACATGAGTTTTGCTTTCACTACTTTGAAGTGCAGTTTCCCAGAAACCCCTGCACCTATCTCCTTGAAATTTGGCAGGCTTCATGTCAGCAGAACAGGATATCATCTCTGCTATTTTCATCCAAATATGACAAAAAATGACAAAATTATTGGCAGTTTTGTGCTTCCCCATTATAGCCTACGGGAGAAACGTTGAAACAGCATTGAAACAGCGAAACAGTTTCAATGAAACAAAACGGAATAGTGTTTAGAAACAAAACAAAACTCAAAACAAAACACCGTCTGAGCAAAATGGAAGTCGAAACAAAATGGTGCCGTTTCACACAGCCCTATTATTAATACAATGAACTGAAGGAAACAGATACAACTAGGACACATCTATTTGTGCACCAGCATGGAGCCCCTGCTCCTAAACCCCCTGCTCTCAGCCAGTTCCATACAACCCAAATATAGTACCGTTACATTAATACAACCCTCTAAAAGGGACACATCCTTATAGCATGTAAGTCAGCCACAGGAGTCAGCTAACTGCTTGTATGGACATCTTTGGACAGTCTAGAACAGTTTATACTGGGAAAATTAAAACTAACCCAGGAAGTGAAGCAAGCACTGCCCTCCTTATTTATAGGAACACTGAGTAAAGAAAATCAGTTGGTAGGTGTAGTGATCATCAGGTTCAGTAAGCACAGGTATGCATGAATGAGAACAAAAACAACAACAAACTAATTGTGGAGTAGTGAGCAACCTCTACAGACCCAATTCTTCCAAATCAGGGAGCATCTCTAAGTTATAGCATGTATCACTACATTTGGAAAAAGAAGTAGCCAGTGACTTGGATGCCAAACATCAGTGTTCAATTGTCTATATCATGGCAGCATGCCCTAGCAAGGACAGGTCCAAACATGCCATGCTCGCCCAATCTGCAGGCATGCTCCATACCCAGATGTTCCCAGTAAGATTGCTTTGGGCTAATCCTCCCGGTCTCCAATGGCATCAAGAGCAGGTACTGAGGAAAGCCTGAAGCAGCCTCATTGGTCAACTTCTGGGTCTGAAGCACATCAGCAGACTCAGGTAGGAAGTTCATTCTCAGCCCCATCCTGTCTGGAACCAGCTGCCGTAGTAGTAGACAAGCTCAGTGTTGCTAGTTTGCAACTACACTGTTTTTAATGACCTAATGGGTAGCAGTATGACCTAGTGGGTAAAGCAGGACTCCAGAAACCTTCATTCTGTTCTCAGCTGTAACGCTGCCTGACTGGGTGACTTTAGAAGGCAGGGTAGATTTGCACCTTATAGATTAAAGAAGAAGAAGTCTGTCTGTCTATCTAAATATGTCTGGATCTAGATGAGAGGCTTTCAACCTTTTTTGGTCAGTGTACCCCTGGCAGCTGGTCAAGAAGCAGGGAGTCCCCCAGCAGCTAGTTGACAAGTGTGTGGGGGGGGGGGTCCCCCGCATGCCCTTTTGGTGCATGGCAGTGAAAGCAGAAGTGCCAGCAGTGTGTGGTGGCAGAAGTGCTGGCAGCGCATGATGGCGAAACTGGAAGTGCCAGCAGCTCCTGGCGGCAGAAGTGCTGGCAACGCGTGGTGGTAGAAGTGCTGGCAGGGCATGGTGGCAGAAGTGCTGGCGAAAACAGAAGCGCTGGCAGTACATGGCACACAGTGGCGCAAGCCCCACAAAATGCTGGTGGCCCCGCACCCTTTGCCACTGCTGCGTACCTCCTGGGGCCTTCCCAAGTACCCCTGGTTGACAAACCCTGATCTAGATCGACAGACAGACAGACACTATGTAGTTTTGACATATTATCTATAGATATATAGATTTAGAAATGATAAAATGAACTTCAGTTCATGAAAGCTTGTGATATCTGTAACAAGTTTTCATGATCTGAGGCTCACTTCATCACATGACACTGTGACTTTAAACAAATCATCTCCCCCCAGCCAACTTCCTCAAGTTCCTTAAGGATAAAATGGTGGTAACCTCCTTCATAAAGCTTCTTCAAGATCTTCTCACTAAAAATGCTATACATGAGCTAGGTATTAATCATCATTATATTAACTGGAGGAAGATGGGGGGAGGGTTTATTTTAAACTAACCTAATCATTTAGGATTTATATGTACTAGACAAAGGACAAAACCTAGCTACCATGTGGAACTGTCTGGAAAAATGTCTTAGGGATAGAACAAGATTTGCTGGATTTGGGAATTTTATATGCTGACCTTATGTTGCCACACCAAACTATTTTTGAAAATCTTTGATTGTAATAGTTCTATTACCATCAAAGGGTGGCTGTGACAGGCCCCCACCCGACCTACTTCAGCACCACAGTCCAGGTGGCTGGACCATGATCAAACCAGCCAGCACCATGCCAACCAAGGGAGCACTACTGATTGACCCAGAGCCCAGAGGCAATGTGCTAAAAGCAGGCCTGGGGACAGAGGCAGGGAGAGATCATGCCGGAGTGCTGGAAATGGAGCTGGATGCTCTCCCTACTGCTGGAAGGGACTCAGCACCTTTCCCCAGGGCCAGCACACTTGGGGAAGTGCTGCATGCTCATCCCGCTGCCAAGGAGTCCAGAAAAAACCCAGATGTGCACCTCACAGCTGGCTGAAGGCCAGCTGCTTTCCCTGGGGCTGAAATACTAAGGAAAGAACTGGAAGTCTCATTCATTGCCAGAGCACTGGGGGCCCATCTGGACGACAACTCACCCAACACAACCAGTAAGCAGTACAGCCCGGATGCAATGGGATGCTTCCCCTGCATGCAGAGAATAGCATGGATGCACCCAGGTAAGGCAGGGCTGGGAGAGAGCAGCCCAATGGGACGTGCAGGGGCCAAACAAGGATAAACTCAGGCTTGGCAGCCCACTAACACCACACACCCAGCTGGTATGCCTTTGGCCTTGGAGCATGCCAATAGGGAGCTGGCAGAGCCACAACCTTCCAGCAAGCATAGCAGTGGATGCCATGAAGTAGTGGCATACCTGGTCTAGCACCAGGATGGAGAACCTGTGTCAGAAGGCCTGCCCACCAGGAGGCATAGGGAGCCCCAAGGTGCATGAGCAAATAGTGCACCCAGCACTGAATCAACCCTTGCCCAAAAAGTAGATCATTTGGTGCAAGGGCATTGTTGCCCTGCCCACCGCACAGTCCAAGATATTTAAGTTAGACTATCAGTTGTGCTGTGATTCTTTGAGAAATACAAAGCAGCAGCAGGATCCTTGTGGTTTCCATTCTCACCAAGTATCCAGCATATGAGAAAAAGCCCTGTTATCATGCCAGACTATAACACTTGAGTGGAAAGGTAAGGGTGTAGAGGAGGAGAAGCCCCACAGAAGGCACACCAATAGAGTCACACCTGGATCCTCAAGGGACCACTTATCACCACCTCCAGGCAAGCAAAAGTACACCCTGCAGGAACAAGTCATGGAAGGTGAATAGGCCCAGGTGTGATGTCACCCAAGGGGGCTGGACACACCCATCAGCAACTGCAGGTGGTTTGAGCCTGTCACAGTGGCATTTTCATTAAAATACAACTTGGCCTGGACTACCATGTGAGCAGAGTTAAGCCAAAACTGAAAACTACTAACAATCCCATTCTGAGTTTTTCAGTCATTCTGGTTCTTTTTACATTCATTTGTTAATCTCTCTGTAGTGCAACATATGCCTTCCTCCAATATTCCAGTAGCTTTTTATTTCTCAAGGATTTTTCAGATATAATTGGCAACAGTCTGTTAAGTTTATTAGCCAGTTCCTTCAACCTTAAAATTCCAAAATAGCCAACTTGTATCTATTCATATTTTCCAAGGAATTTCTTTCCTGAGCTAGGTATGGATGCAAACAGCATTTGATTTTAACTGCATTTGAAAACCATTATTTTATTATTAAAGATACATTAGAGATGATTTGTACCCAAAAGGAACAGAGGTTCCTTTTCCATTTCATAAATATAGTACTAGAAGTGGCCATGGTTCCTGCTTTGGAGTGGACAGAGCAGCTCAGGAGGCTTAGGCATAGAGCTGTTTTATAAACCAATTGTCACTTCCTGAAAGCACCTGTGCAGCAAGCATAACTCAGAGTAGCCTCATGGCTTAATCTAGAGCAGAGATGTCAAACTCATCTGGCCCCACCACTCCCACCACCCATATGCCTAGTGCAGCAAATGTAGAGCCCACCTATCCCACCTATCCCAAGTGGGCACTGTGTGCAGCACAGGCCAGGACCAATGTAGGCACTGAGTTCTTTGCAATAAAAAAAACTG
Organism: Alligator mississippiensis; assembly: GCF_030867095.1. NCBI lineage: Eukaryota > Metazoa > Chordata > Crocodylia > Alligatoridae > Alligator > Alligator mississippiensis. The sequence goes on from NC_081825.1 coordinate 145,995,744, forward strand.
TTCTATTATTTTCCTGTAGGCAAAAAAAACTGTGAAATGTAAGATCTGGCATTTTCCAAGAGGTGCCTCGAGTCTAAAAAGGTTGAGAACCACTGTGCTAGCCAAACACTTTTCTCCTGTGAAAAACTTAGAACACATTAGATTTGAGCATACCCTGATGTTCTAATACAGGAAAGAAACTTGGGTGGAAGCAGTCTTAATGCTGGAGTAGAGATGGACTAGAGTGCTGCAAACCTGGATCCCTAACCTAATCAGGACTGCTTTGGTAACACATGAAGAAAAAGACAATCTACAAGGGCCTTCACACACATTACACTTAGCACATGCTAACAGCACTTGCAGCACCAGAGTCTGAGTGCTGAAGCAGTAAAGCATGTGCTAAGTGCCATTGAAACATAATAGTTAAGCCTTTTCCAGATAGGAGTATTCTTAATAGTATTACCTAATATTGTTGAGTTGATGTCTGATTGCTCCGAGCAGATAATATTATCAGGGGACTCGAGTGTGATGAGGTGAGTCTGACAAAGCTGTTTGTCAGGCTCCCAGCCTCCTTACCACACTGGAACCTTGAACTGGCAAGGCTCCAGTGTGGTGCAGGGACTGGGTGTAACAGGAGCTGGTTCAAGGCTCTGATGCAGCATGAGGCTGAGAGCAACACTGTCAAAGCACAGGAGCCAGTCTCAGCCCCAGTACCATGGAGGGCCAGTTCAAGGCTCCAGTGCAGTAGTATGACCTATATTTAGATCAGGGGTGGGCAATTATTTCAGCTGGTGGGCCACTTAACAAGTTTTGATGAGCTGTCCAGGGCTGCATACATAAAATATGCCTATTTAACAAATTACAGATAAAAATTCATATACTAAAAATCAAACATCTACCATACATATTTTAATTTATTTCAAAAAACAATTTTTGTCCTGATTATGTTTTTGGAGTGGAATATATAGAGGCAATTGCATAATAGCTCAAAATAAAGTCTTACTCTTGTGCATTGCATGGGGGGGCAGATATGTGGGGGGTGGTGAGGTGTGTGTGTGTGTGTATGGAGGGGGTGCAGACTGCACACAGTCCTGGGAGCCAATTTGGGGTGGGGGGGGAGGAAGGGAAGGGAAGACAGGTGGCGCATGCAGCAGAGCTCACCTGAATAATGCAGTACAGATGCAGGTGCAGACCACCCTCCCCCATCCAGCCTGCAGCTGCCTCCACAGAGCCCTATCCACTCCTGCCCAGAGCAGTCTGTGCCAGATTCCCATCCGCACTCACCCCAAGCCCCACAATGACATCACCCCAGCCACAGACCCAGACCTAGCCCCAGCCAGTGCACACAGTTTCCTGGTTGCTCACAAGTGGTTGCTCATTGCACTGGACAGGCAGAGTGGGTGGAAGGTGGCTGGAGCTGGATCCCTGTGCATTGGGGCAGGAGCCACCCAGCTGCAGCTTCCCCGCACTATATGCTACCCAGAGCTGTGCAGTAGGAGCAGCAGGAGGAAGAGGATAAGCCACTGGAGGCGGGGGTAGCTGAGCAATACCTGGGCAGCTTCAGCAGCAGCAGGAGCAGCCCCACTGGGAAGCTGTGCATGCTGGCCAGGGCTGGGGCTCGCTCCCATATGGAATGTCCCGCAGGCAGCCACGAGCCAAATGCAATCACAACTGGTGGGCCAGATCCAGCACACAGGCCACATTTTGCCCACCCCTTATCTTGACACTATGTTCTGTCCATGGATGTTGTTTTGCCAGTGTAAGGCTTGTCCAAGCAGGACAGTAAAAGTTAGATATCAGAGGAATTAAATGTGAGAAGGAAAAGAACTGCCAATGGAAGCCTTTCTAGGCTACAGGGCATGGGCCCATCCATGGCAGCACTGAATTAAACATACCTTTTCATTAATGACAATGGTTCCCCTTGGTGGAAAAAACAAGATGGCTGCTTTCTGTAAAACAGCTGTTCTTCCATCATCGCTTGAATGAAGAACACACTTCAAAGGAATAAGCTTCATGTCATTTTAGACCTCATTAAATATGCCATTTTCTATACTCCATTCATTACAATGCTCTTAACTGCACCAGCTGGCAAGTGTGTTAAAATGTTTATGAAAACCTGCCTTAAACAGGAGCATATATTTAGGTAATCATGACTTCCCCAGAGTTATCAAAGGCTGTTGCTAAAATAATTACATTACTCCAACCATGTTTGAAAACTGCCATAATATACCTGCAGTACAAAAATCTTTGTCCTAAGGGATATCCATCTGTCCCAAATGGCAACATAATAAATACTAATACGTATTTACACAGCATCTTTCATGACAAGCTGTTTGAATGCACTCAGCAGAGGAAAAACAAAAATCAGTAGCAGAGATCCATTACAATAGCTTGTGAGACTTGGGAGGACAACAGAAAACCTTTAACCTGCTTTATAAATAGTCATGGATTTGCTCTTCTCAAGTCAGTAAGCAGAGACTGACTGCAAGCTTATGTACAGCGTGCTTACTCTAGCTCTTGTTCAAACCTAGATAAAGGCAACAAACTGAAATCTAATGGAACATGGATAACATAAAGGGACAAAAAGTCAAAGTGAAGAGTAGAATTTTAAAAGCAGTTTGATATTGCATGGGCACATCTACATAAGCCATTTACTACAGAGCTGCTTAATTAGCTCTGCAGTAGAGTCTCAGTGTCTACACATTTGGCCCTATTAAGTCACAGTAAACCAATTAAATATGCTATAGGTTAATACTTGTAAACACAAATAGTATCCTACAGTGGCATTCTTTAGTGCACAGCAATGCACATGTAAATACTGACGGGGCTGTCTGGGGCACAAGGGTGCTTCAGTGTGGGGGCTGTCTGCTGGCTAGCTCCACACTGGCCCCTCTGCAGCATGTTGAGCTGGGTTGGAGCAGCCCCGGACTGGCAGGCTGACCCCCCGGATCCCCTGCCATCCAGGGCTGCTCCAGCCCAGCTCAGCCTGCTGCAGACCTGGACGCACATGTAAATGTGGTGCTCAGAAGCAGTAAAATCTGGCACAATACACACCGGAGTTTAGTGTGTCACATTAATTTCACATATAGATGCACCCCATGAGAAGTTAAAGAAGCAGAGGAAGTTTATATGATCATAACATTTCTGCCCTCAATCAAATCGGCAAGTAGCACAAGGCACAGTCCTTTGTCTAGGTTCAAACATGCTCAAGTGATCCTAATGACTACACTGCCATTGCAACGGTAGAGTTTTTTCAGCATCTTGGTCCCCCCTGCCCTTTTATCTAAATACACTGTAAGGTATTTTTCTCAAGGGTGTTTTGTGCCTGCATCATAGAAAAGGGGTCAGAACGAAAGCTTTTGTAGATGCTTTTGTACAAATAGTTGTCTGAAAAGGTAGAGACAGGACTCAAAGGCCAAGGAGGCCACTTCCAGTCCTGTATTCCTATCGCTCAGTTCTCCTGATGCTTCTTAGTACCCATAGTGCAATAGCAGGTAAGTCAATAAGAGCACAGTCTTCTGAGAAACTGAGTTCCACCAAAGAGATGTTAAGCTCCCTAAATACCTGCATAACACATGTACACACAGCTTATAACAGTCAAATAAGTAGAATTAAGAAGTACCCATGGACAATGGCTGAGTATTTCACTACTGCATTTGGGTTCTGTATCATCCAGACACCACAAAACCATCTGTTTCAAATAAGTGTCCATCTCCTTTATTCCCTATTACTTACTACCAGGGTGGATCAATGTTCAATATTGCTTGCCACAACATCTAAAAAAAAGAGTAAAATAATTGTCTGTCACATCCAGGCAAATTCCTGAGTTATAAAGTTCTTTCTATGAACAAGTTTAACTTCCTGATCCTTGGGACATGGATTTATTGTTAAAGATTGCAAAAACTATATAAGGGGCTGTATAAGCAATGTCTGCATTGCAGGAGTGTGATATGTAGGAAAATTCAATAGAAAATACAAAATACTGCAGCTCAGGTACACCCAAGGGTATGCCCTGATCCCAATTACAAGGGAGTGGTGAGAGGTGAGGGCGCTCTGGGGGGGTCACCACCACTGACTTGCGGTTCCCTCCTACCTCTATAGAGTTAGACTTGAGACAGGCTCTTAACTAGTTACAGTATTTATTAACATATAATATACATAAATATAAAACTAAATATTATATACATATATTTATACAAAGGACATTAACCAATAACCAAGGTCAAACTCTAAATAACACTGTGGGAAAATCACTCCCAACCACAACGTACAGTGAAAACAATATGTATCCACAAAGAACCCACAGCTTCCCCATCCCACAGTAGGGAACCCATACTCAATTAAAGGGTCACACAAAATATAACAGCGGAAATGTGATTTTACCCCCACAGAGGAACAGCTGCTTCTTTCTTTAATGCAGAACGATAGGCATCAAATGAGCCCCTACCCAGTTATGGGACCTAACGTTCAAGAAAAACCAACAAGGTGTTTTTCAGAAATTACTTTCTCCTATGATAGCACTATTTACCCATCACAAATAAACAGTTTCAGCAGCATCACACAATACATTTCAATATATGGCACAATCACAAACAATCTTAATAACATCTACTCCTTAATATAGTCCATGACCCATGGCAAGAGACAGTCCTCCTTCCAATAGGGTCGGGGGGGGGGTCCCTCCCCTTAGGGCCTTGAGTGGACTAGGGGCTGCTCACCCAGCCTCTTATCTGGGCCTGCCTGCCCCAAATGTCTTTCTGCTGTGGGACCCAAGCGCCCAATGACTCACGCTCCCTCAGGTGATGGTGGTCCAGGTGCAGCTCACTGGGGACTCCTCCGCCCTGCCGCTGGACTGCCCCTCCAGACCTTCCCTGTGCTACTGGGCTCCTCCCCACCCTGTACCCCACTCTGGGTGCCAAGGGCGCAGCTCCTCTCAGCTGCTGCACCACCGCCGCAGCACTACTATTTCCCCGTACCCTGGCTCTTGGCACTGAGGGCTCTTTTAGCAAAGGCTGGGCCCTTCAGGCTCTAGCCATCCAGCCTCATGCCGGGTGGCTAACCCAAACAGCTCCCGCTGTTCCCTGGCTCTGCTCCCTCATGCACCACCCTGCACACCATGGGACCTGGCCACTTGCCAGGAGATGGGGCCAGAGTCACTCCCAACAGCCTTGCCCCATGTGCTGCCCCATGCATTTTGTGGCCCACTGGCCCTCTGGGGTTGCAGGCTCGAGCCGCCATTCGCAGCTCTCAGAGCCCAAGCTCCATGTGTCGAAATGTGCATGTTCAATTAAGGGCATGATTCAAACAAGCTACAAAGTTATTACACATTTTTGGTGGAATAATTTTGTAGCTTATTGTTTGTTTTCTCATTCCATTAATTGGTTGAACATGTAGCTGGGTCACAACTTAAGGTGTGATTACATGGTTAATCGCGCCTTAAGTGTAATGTATAGGGGGGCCTAAGGAATAGGATCAAGACCTTCCTCAAAAAGTTTGTCTTTCAACTTGGCTCCATCTCCTGGCTTTTAAGCACAGCTTAAAAGAAAGCTTTGTGGACTCCACCAGGATCGCCTTGATTCTCTGAGATATGTGCATGGCATCCTGCCATGGAAGCTCAGCTGCCACGCTCTTAAATGAAACAACTTGGGGGGGGGGGGGTGTGTGTGTGTGTGTGTGGCAGGGGGTGCTTAGATACTGATAGCAGATGCCCGTGTGGTCTCAACTCAGACGCTTGTTTTGATATGTGTCCAGTAAGACCATAGGCCTGATTTTCCTCTCAGTCACACTGATGTAAATCAGCAGTAACTGCACCAATGTCAGTAGAATTTCACTGAAATAAAGCTGATATAAGCAAGAAGAAAATTAGCTTCTCTATTCAAGTGATCCCATTTGGCAGACATAAGAGCCATCACTAGGTGTTTGAATGACTATCCCCGGCAATATGCCCCTTTCAAACTTGTGAGCTTTTTCTATACCTATCACACATGGAACAGAAAGAGTCACTTTCTGCCAGATGTGCACAGATCCTACAGGCTGTCTCCTGACCTCTGTGGAGGCAAGGATGTGAAGGAGCACTGGTGAGCTCTGCATTGGTGCTGAAGCAGCACAACTGTGCTTTAAAGACTATGACTTTAAAGAGGTCTTCCCAGGCCCAGCCAGGTGACACAGATGTGACCTCACCCCTTGACACATTTATATGAACAGCTATTGGTTTGACTGCCACAAGCAATCATCTTCATTAGGTGCATGTCAGTAGTAACCTGTACACTACATAAAACACACAAAAAAGAAATCGCTGCCCAGAAGATCTTAAATTCTAGATCAACTTTTTAAGTTACTGTAGTATATTTGTGAAGACTCAAGTCGTGCACCAAGCTGTGAGTTAGCAGCAATGTTTGGAAGTCCTTAACTGAATATTAGGAAGTCCTTGGGCTATAATTTTCCAAAATGCATAAATATAGTGCCTAACTCCCACAACACCTTTACAGGGGGCTTGGCACAGAGGGTAGGGTAGCACACATCTCATTTTGTAAGTAGCATAGATCTCAGTTTGTAGGTCAGCTAGAGACCAAATGAAATAAAAAGAATGTTAAATACTAAACTCATTGGGCCTCACAATCCTCACAATCCCACACGTGGAACTTGTTAAAAAAATAGGATGGGCAGGTAAAACTCTATAGTGGGCTCTATAGATCCATTGGCATTTTTGGAGAAGCAGCAAAATCAGACCATGTATCATCTTAGTTAACCCTCATCATTACATAGTATCTGAGCATCTCCTTTTGTCACCATTATGACCACAACATCCTCGTGAAGTACAAGGAATCACCCATTTTACAGATGTATCAGTCACAGACACTGGTAAATTAAGCCTCTCCCAAGGCATATGAGGAATCTACAATTCAGCTCAGAACTGAATTCAAGCCTTTCCAATCCTAGTCCTGTTGCCTAAGCACTGTACCAGCCTCTCTGCCCCTTTAACTACCTCTAGATAGCTCAAGCACATTAATAATTCAGAGATTTTGACCTAATTATCTGCTGTTGCACTGGAAAACATGTCATTTAACAGAGAAGAGGCAAAAAATTGCTTGAATGCCTATGAATAGAAAATAAATTGTGCTAAATATAATTTCCTGGATATTCAGAGGAATAAAAAAATAAAGTGACATAGAGATCATCAGTCAGTGCTTGTAATGGCTTTGCATCCTGTCTCTGCTGATCAGAGGATACTGCTTACATTTCACTCATCCTTGCACCCTTCTTCAAGCAGAAGCATGGTTAAGACAACAATATTCAGCATTCCCTCTCCCTTCATTGCATTGCTTCATGCTGGGGGGCAGCCTCAGCATTTTTGTTGCTGCCTTTGGGGTTGTTTAAAAGGCTGTTTACTGACTCCAGTTCATTCCGCAAGGAGAAAGGAAGATAATGAGCTCACCGAATGCTGAGAAGCAGCCTTCCCCAGAGAAAGCAGCAGCGATCATCACATCAATCTGCAGATGTCATCAGACACGCTGTAATGACCATCAGCAAGTCAACAGAAGTCAGAGGAGAAATTAAATAAATGGAGAAGACAGAGATGGTAGCTTATTTGTTTGCTTTTCTCTTCCTCTCCACAGACTATACCTTCAGGTAACAGCTTTATGGGAAACAGTCAGATCAAATTTATAATCTTTAAGACCACATAAATTCATGTAATTCTTAATTAGGTTTCCCAAAAGCAGGAGAGAATATACAGTAAAGCACTTTGGGTAAGACAGACGGAGTTACAAGGAATGAAGTTTGAAAAGAAAAGAAAGATCAGTATTTGATTCATAGTCTGCAGAGCATGAGGTGGGAGCAAATGCACACATGTGAAGTTGTGTCCAATTGTCCCAGAGCATCATCTTTATGTTATTTCATACTTTTGCCTACCTATATATAAGCACTGCCATTCTGCTTTCATAATCTGAGATATAGCACACACAGGAAGCTCTAGATTTACTGTTCTTCTGAAAGGCTAGAGTGGATAGAGCCATAAGAAGGGAAGAATGGCACAAGGCAGAACACTTTTGCCAAGTCATACACAACATAGACAGCAGTATTGAGTCAATATCACGCAGCCACCAAGGCAGGTTGGATGTACGGAATAAGCTGCTTCTTCCTTACTTGAATTTCAAAGTCCACATTCTAACCACAAAGAAGCATAACTCCAGTACAGTCGATGGATCTTAATTTGATCCCAAATCTTTGGTCTTCAATGCCACCTACAATGGAGGTACAGTGTTATTAATCTATCTGCAACTCCTCCTATGGAGTTCCAGGGGTTAAAAGCCACCCTTCTTGAATTGCCTAGAGTGATTCACCTCTGCATTATCTGCCCCTCACAACTCTCCCTGGCCAATATCACAACATGCTTCTTACTGTTTGAGATGTAAATTATACAGTGCACAGAGCTTTAACCATTACATTTCCAAAATTTGCTTCCAGCTAGGCAGCCTCAAGCTTGAATGTAGAGTTTTTGCATTACTCACTCTGAATTCCCTGGAAACACACATTTAAGTCACTCTATGGAGGATGGAGTCTCAAAGCAACACTAAAGAAATTAAGCCATGTCTCTCTCTGATGAGGGGCATTCCAGGAGCCAAACCCCTTCATAAACTGAACCTGTAACTTTATTTTGGTGTACCTGCCAACCTACTTAAGAGACAAGCTGAGACGTTTATGCTAATCTTTATAGCAAGTCTGCCAAATAACTTTCTACAGTGATCTGGGGTCACTTGTAATCAACATCAGCTTCTGGTAAAACAAGAATAAGGATCTCTAGAGAACAGCAATAAGTAATTCATGACCTACCTGCATCTCAACCACAAAGACCATCAGAGCAGTCTGAGTTCAGTCAGGCAGCAGCAGTCTGTCATCATGCCCACCCCTTTGCCCTTTTAAAAATACAGAGACTGTCTGCAGCATGAGTGGAGCCTCGACTGCCTAGAGGGGAAATGAATGACTCTGCACTTGGCAGAAGTCTCTTGCTGGTTGACAGTGCCCAGTGCTGAGTCATTGACCTTGGGAATCCATGTATATGGCAAACTGACAACCTAAAAAGAAAGTTATGGGGAATAGCAATTTCTGGAACTACTGCTCTTCCCATTTTGGCTAAACAGAGCACCAGGCCAGAGTGGAATCTTCACAATTCCTCCAACATCCTGTTTTGGACATAGAAACAGATCATCTAAGAAGCCATGTATATTTGTGGCTGGAAGAGCCAAGATTGTATCTGCAACCTGCTTTGTCCTTTGACAGAGCCAAGTAGGAACCAATGAGTTTTCAGATCAGAATTACAGCTGGCTGGCTGGCTGACACAGCAAGTCTGTGACTTAAGGTAAAAGTTATAGTATGGAAGCTCTTAAGAGCTACATATATTTTTGCATGGCAAGGAAATAGTCTAGTCCTGCCAGTCATCATTTGTTGGCCTGAGAGACCTGCCACTCCCCCCATAAAATATAGATGAGGTTGTAGCCAATTCAAATTCAACTGCAAAGTTGTGAAATTCTCTCGCCACTGCTCCACCAGTGCTAGTAACAATGGGAGTACCAGTAAATCCATGAGAAATCCATGTCACCACACCAGCCTAGCCTGCCCTGAACATGTCTGTGAGTTGTTTCATCACAGATCTCCACTTGTGACAGCATCCTGTGCAAAAATGAGAAACTGAGAAAATGGGTCTGGAGAGAAAAACCAGCCACAAGATCCTGAATTCCTATTCTGGTTCTGCAGATAGCATTGCACCAACCACATTACATCTCCATCCTTCAGTTTCCGCATCTGTAGGGCAATGGTTTGGGGAGATCTGTCAAGGAATGGATAGGAACTGCTTGATTAATAAAAAGGCAAAGCAAGCTTCTTTCTAGGGTAAAATCTAATCTTGTGACTAGCATCAGGTATATAAGAGGGAGAATAGAAGTAAGCAGGATGGAAGCTGTCTGATTTGCTCTGACTGGTTAGAGATTGGGAAGAATTTTCTGACTATTAGCATGGTTACACATTTGAACCATCTGCTCAGAGTCACAGAATCTCTTTTCTTGAACATTTTTTAGAGCAGGTTAGACAGACACTTGACTGGGATGGTTTAGTCAGGGATGACCTGCCATGAGTACAGGGTTGGACTAAATGACTTCCTGAGATCCTTTCCAGCCTGTAGTATTCTATGGATCTATGATCAAAGGAAAAGGGGAGCTATCTGGCCTGCTTCAACTGTTTCGCACCTGGCACACAGACAGACACCATGAAGTAGCAAAGACTATGCCGTCTGTTAGGACTTTTCCTATAACTCTGTGCAGGAACTGCCCAGATCAGACAGGTTGGCAGGAAAAAATAAAGCTTTCCACGAGTTTCTGTCCTATCTCTAGAAGAAAAGACTAGCTGAAACAGTGGCATGCTGAGCAAGGCAGACATGCATCCCTTCTCATTTTTATCCCATGTCAACTGCATGGAAGCACCAAGAAAATGACATGGGTTAAGTACAAACAGTCAAAAAGCCCGAGGCTGAATTGATTCAGTCTTTGCAAGTTAGTCGAAACTGCAGAGATTAAACTGAGAAACAAGTGGACACCATTTACCTTTCATTCAGGAAATGCAGCCACATGCCTGTAGTGGCTCAGGCCAAAAGCCAGGGGGGCACTAGAGCACAGCTCTCTGGCACTTCCTCTTCCTACTGCCCCAGGTCTCTGGGCTTTACAGTCCAGCATCACAGCAGTACAACTCTGCACAGTTGCTCATCACTTCCTCTTCCTGCTTCCAGGTGCTTCTGGGATTTGTAGTCCACAGTTGCAGCCTGCAGTAATTTTCAGTAAGTTTAGCAGGGCAGCTCTGTACTGGGGGAAGGAGGGTTTAACCAGGGGAAGGTGAGTTTAACAACCCCCCCAGCCCCAGACTCCAACCAGAGTTTGCCTAGGGGTGGCTGTCCCTGCCTCTCTCTCCTCCCCCTCTCCCTCAAACCATTCTCTGTTGGAGCAGACAGCACAGCCCAGTCCAGGGCTGGAAAGCATGCTAGGATGCTGGGGGACTCTGATTTAATTTTAGCCAGGAAGGGGTCTGGGACAGAAATTTCATAAATCGGTTTGACCCAAATCAGTTAAGTCTAATATTGCATTCAACCAGGTTGATCTTAAAAGTTTCTGCCATTTTGAAACTTGTTTATGTGCACTGAGCTTCTGTTTTGTTACAGGTTTAAACCAGTTTCTGATGACTTAAACCAGTTTATGTATACCCTCGGTCCCCAACCATAGTGCTCTGTAGCCTTCCAGCTGGCTAGCAAAGCTGAAAATAGGGCATGGAATCCTGGCTGCACTGAATTCAAAGGCAGATCTCTTAATGAGGCCAGGGTTTCCCCAAGAACGGAACGTAAATAAAAAAAGTCCAGGAGCTGGGTAGAAGGAAATTAGCACATTACCAAACCTGAGGAAAAATAAATTGCTGGGGCCAGTTGTTCCTCTACTGAAACTGGGTGTCCCCATCTCTTTTGTCACAAATCTGAGTGAGAGAAAGTGCATGATACTACATGCAGAGGCTTGTGTATCAAATGGCAAAAGGCAGAAATGCCAGAAGGGCCTCTAAGGACTGTGATACCTGCCCAGCTTTTAGCCTAGGAGGTTCACAGCTACTACAGAGTGGGGAGGTTTTTCTAAAATGAACAGACAGTTTCACTAGCAAGGGGGTGGAAGTTCTGCTAGACCTGAAGCATCCTGTTTTAATTCCTGCTCTGTGCTTGAGCTCTCCAAGGCACTGAAGCTTGCACTGTGCAGCAATGGCTTGAGCAGACATAATTGTTCTCCAGATAAATAACATCATGACAATTCAATTAAAGAGATCTTTTTCCAGTGACTTTTTTTATACGCTTAGCCAGCATCTTAATGCATTTAAAATTATATTAGTAAGCTGCCATCCATTTTTATTAAATGGAATAGTGACCACTAACCCAGAGGGGAACATTAGTTTGATAGCTGCTTGCTGCATGTTTTCATGTAGAACAAACATAGTCATATGGGACCATAAATTATTTAAATAAATCTGCATTTTCATCTCTTTCACTTAACAGAAAATAGTTCCAACTGAGTGCCCTGGAACTGAGTGAAAAGGAGGAAGGCATTGAAGGGAGTTGTGTCAGAGACATCAAAGACTGATCAGAAAGTCAACACACTAGTCATGGAATATGTTCTCTCAGTGCCTAAAATATAGTTAGGGTCACTGTTTGCTAAACACAGGTCTATAATTTCCAATGTGCAATGATTGTTTCAAAGGTTTATTTAGTAAAACAGGAACAAGCTTTAAAAAAAGAGAAAGGTTCAATAAGCTGCTTACTCTTCACTGATCTTACCTTTGCAGCATCTAACATTATCAGCTTACATTTTCATTTGCACCTAGATAGCAAACATATCAGGGCTCCATGCTGTTAAGCACTGTTCTACAAACAAAGAGCAAGGCACAGTTCCAGTCCTAAGGTGGCTACAATGCAGAAGGTAAGACATAAGAGGTCTGATACAAACAAGAAGGTTAGAATGGGAGATGGCATGGGTTAGCCAACAGAATTAGCAAGATGTTCATGATTCTTAGCTAATCAAGAGCAGAATAAGAAAACTGCCACCTCCCTGGCCATTAGCAAACTGGAGTTTTAGGTATGCACAAACAAAGACACAAGTTCTAATAAGAACCATGGAGGATAGTAAGATAAAAGCTTATGGATTTTGAGTAAGAGCTTTTCCCCCTTGCATAAGAGTGGCAAGGGAGAGAGCAAAATGTCCTTGTGGGAGAAACATGGAATTGAGGTAGTCATCAACAGGACAAAGCTAAATTGTGAAGGACAGTGGAGGAACTAAAAAAAAGACAAAGACTTAGAGAATTGCTTAGGAAAAGAGGTTGCACCATCTGCAAGGCACATAGCAGATGGGGACCTGACTTACAATATTTTACCCTCCATGACCCACTAAGACAACACTGGGGGGATGCAGCTGCCTAAGATGAGCTGCCAAATACTAGACAACAGGAACAAATGATTTTAGGTAGTGGGAGCACAGCTGTGGGAATTTCTGAGCTCATGCCTCATGGCAGGAAAACAAATATCACTTCAGTACCATGGGGAGAGGTGACTCATACAAACCTAAAATAGATTATGTGGGCACTGGCTTTGGCAAAAACCTTTCCCTGCCAGTTCAATTCTGGTGGAACACAGCTGGGTTGCCTATGTCTGGCAGCCTTCAGCATAGGACGTGATATATCTCTCCTCACAGAAGAGATAATTCCCTATTTTGAAGCTATATCTGCAGAGATGAGATTAGAATTGCTCCGTCAATCCTTGTGATGAATGCCCATCAATGAGAAATCATGTTTCATAAGAAACAACAAACAAAAACCCAGTCCAAATGGAAAGAGTACAAATGGTAACATTTTATTTAACATTCTTATTAAATACAAATTGTTTCTTCTAGCAGTGGAAAAAGAAGGATTTTATGGATTTCACTAGAAAGGTAGAAATGCTTATACCTCACTCTAACTCAGCTGACAGATTTATTGTCCCTCTGAAGGAAATGGAGAAATGTGGTTAAATGCTTTCCAAAGCTCAATAACAAGCCTTCTGTAACCAGATTAGAGAACACTGAGGATCAGTTAAAATTCATTATGTATGCATAAGCAGGAGGTTTATGCAGATGAGAGATACTTTCAGCAGGGGAGGAGGAGAGTAAATGATATATGATGGGACAGCTGCCATGGGCCTAACCCTCTTCAGATGGTAGCTGCTACACTTTGTTTGTTTTCTATATAGATGTAATGGTTGAGGAAAGCATCCACTGGAAGAAATTATTCAATTCTGTTTATCCAAACAACTGGGACAGAACAGGCAGGGCTGGTACAGGTTTCCCCTGACCATAACTCTCCACAATGTCTTAGCTTTGAGGGATTGCTCTCTGCATAAGAGGGCAATTCAGGTCTCATGTGTAGGTTTGCCCTGAGCCTAAAGACAAGCATATAGTTGTGCTGTTCAAGGAGCAGCCTGGGAAGAAGATGGGGCTTCTGGCCCTCTCCCTGCATAGAAGGCATAAAACTACACCAGAGCCCTACCAGAAGCAATCTGTATTCCCCCAGTCACTTTGGCTGGCTGGTGCCCAGTGGAGAGTTCAGAAAGGCTCCACCACATGTTCCTCCCCAGGCCAACCACCTAAACAAGGCAGAGACTTTGTGGCTTTGCAAACCCAGTTGTGTGGGTTGCAAACAGAGGGACCTACAGATTCATAGACCATGCTTCTTATGCATAAAGGACTGCTGGGTAATTGTACAAGATGGATGTTTGTGCTGTTTTAAGAATAGGTTAGACCAGGAGTTGGTCAACCTCCACCCCATATACCAGATCTGGCCCATGGTACTGTGCCATCTGGTCAGCGGGGCTCCCTATGGGTTCAGAAGTTTGCCAGTTAGAGAGCAATGGCTCTGCCCCCACACCAAATTTCCAGATGCATGGGGAGCCCCAGGCCCTACACACCAGATGGGGCTCCCAATCCCAGTGTGCAGGACTGGGCAAAGGCAGCACCGGGCCCCAGGGCCTCATCCCAGGGTTGGAGGGGGGGGGCAAGTGAGGACAGTGCTGGGCCCCTTGGACCCAGTACCTGTACATGGAAGTGGGAAGGGGTGTGCCAGTCCCTGGGAACCCAATCCCAGTGCATGGGGGCAGGCGGCAGGGGGCAGTGTTGGCCACTGAGGATTCAATCCCAGCATGCAAGGGGTGGTGCCAGCCCCCGGGGACCCACTCCCAGTGCATGGGAGGGTTGGAGGGGTCATTGCCAGGCTCCACAGCCTGATTTGATTCACAAACAGCCTGATCCAGTCTGTAGATGGATTCTGCACCATCCTTCTGGCCTGTGGGGCCAAAAGGTTGAGCACCACTGGGTTAGATAAACAGTTTTATAGGATAGTTTAGATAGGAACAATCCTGCCTTGAGCAGAGGGCTGCTAGATGACCTCCTGAGGTCCTTTCCAGCCCTATCTTCTATGATTCTATGCTATACAGATAGGCCATATTTTGGTCTTCATTCTCCACATCCATTTAGGATTCCACAAAAGATTTTAGCCTCTCTACATTTCTCTTCTCTCATCTAACCTGTGTCAGTCATATAATCCACTACAAAATACATTCATTAACACTGAGCACAGCTACAATATTTAAACTTTTCATCTTCATGTCTTTTTACATAAATAGGCTTGTTCTTGAATACTGTGATCTATAACCTACATCCTCATTCACTCTCACCTTTCAGGATGAGGAAGCCTCACAGTTCCCTGAATCCAGGAAGTTAAAAAAAACATCAGTAGTCCCACAAAAGGTCAGCTCCTCCAGACAACAAACTGCAGACAAGAACAGGTGTGTTATCTCAACAGATTTGTATCTTATTTATCACCTGCCTGCAGATACTGAAACAAAAAGTGCACTGCATTGGCACTGTGTCAGCCATCCTAATTAAGAAACACCTTGATAAACATAGTGTCTGTTAATTGGATTCTACCATATTCATTCTGTGTTGGTAATTGCTAAGGGTGATACAAGAAATACAAATTGACCCAGACATGTCACATAGGTCTTGTTTCTGTTGGTCCTATTTATTCATCAGGAAATTAGTTCATTGATATTTGTACCAGTGGCACCATTAGGAACTGAAAGACTTGATACCATCAGCTAACTACAGGTTCTTTAATTTATCTTTTTGCAGGCATTGCATGCCATTGTAAAACAGCTGGGATTACTGGGGACTGCTTAACTACATTTGTCTGCATTGGGTTCTTTTTTTTTTTCTTCAAACATTGCAACATTTCTGAAATTTTTTCACACATTCATTGGTCTCAGGATCAGGGCTTCTTCTCTAATCTATAGCAAGGCTTCGTTAAGTTTTAAATATCCAACTTTTCTGGAAGAGGCTCTTGCCAGCTACTAATTTATTTTAAAATAATTTTCAGTATAAGTGTTTGCTTTTTTGTAACAAAGCTCCCTACATATAGGTTTCTGGATTTTAAGTTAGTTCAGCAGCAAGAGTAGCTTTTTACAACTAACTGTAATGCCTCCTTTGAAGTGGAATACTAGTGATTTAAAAGTCAGCTGGTTAGTGAGGGTGAAGAATATCTTGCAAGACAACAACAAAAGCTGCATCAATAGAGAGGACATTGGACACAGGGATTTAATAATGGACTATAGACCTTTCATTTCTATGTTGCCGGATCAAATTCAGGCCAGATAAGCTGCAATCAAGATCTCTGACCCTAACATTACTATTGCTAATATAACTATTAGTGGTCCATGCAAGAAAAGTTCGGTGGTTTTAATCTGGTTCTCAGTGACCAGATGATCCACCAAAAGATTGTCAATGTACACAAGAGATTCAGCTGCCCATGAACAGTGAACTACTTTCTGAAACCCAAGAGATGATCTTTCCAGAACAAGATGAGACACACTGGTGCACATGGCAGGATGCCCTGCTGCTCCCTGTCTTGATAAAAGATAAATTTCAGTCTGTAGGACCATCAATCAGAAAGAAAAAGGTACGTGTGCTAAATAAAAAAGTGAAGAGACCTTCAGGGCTGCTCTCCATTCTGAAATGTTACCATGGTAAGAGGTCGGAGGTAGATACCACAAATCCTTATCTCAGTGTTGTTCCTTTTACTTGAAAGGTGATATTTTAATACCAGTTCTATAAATGTTCCAATTTATTTTCCTTCTTAAAATTTCTCAAGATTATTTTAGAATGTGGTTATCATTATAGGCTACATTAATGTTAAAAAAAAAACTGTAGAGGTGTACAATGGCATAAAATAAATATAGCCAGTGGTTAAATCAAACAACATTATTTGGAAGCCAAGATAGTTACATTAGAGAATTAATAGATTCCTATATCCCATTTATCCTAACGGGATAAATCATCATGATTTCATAAGGAGGCTGTATTTTTCCTGTAAGGAAAAGAACAAGTCATGGTATCAAAGAACCCCATAATTTATCACCAACTGAGATTTATTACCTAATAAATCTCACATGGTTTTTAAGCATTTTCATTACATCAGAAGAGGTCAGACATGTAAATCAAAGATCAGAATGATTCATGAATCTGTTTGTGTGTTGTACATCATCTAACTCGTCCCACGTTACTGTTAAAAGTTTTTAAAACTTCTCTCTCCAACAAAAGCTTGAAATCACTTGTAGCCCCATCTGGTCCAGTAGCCATTTCCTTTTAAGTACAAGCAGTATATTCTCTACTCTGAAGTTTTTTGTTGTCTTGACTGAGAAAGTGCACTGCCAATCAGAGCCTCACCTCTTGTGACTTCACTCAGGAAAGGAGGGTAAACACCAGACTGCAGGAGAAGATGAGCACTTCACAGAGACAGGATTATGATAAGCAGTGGAGTTACAGTACAAAAACTGACAATATAGGAGCCTCATCCTCTAACTTAATCTTTGATCAGAATTACTGGTAGTTTTAAATCATGATTATGTTTATTTTAACCAGGAAGGAAAACAAGAAAATAAACTAATGCAGACTGCTCATAAACAACCTACTTCACATGCAATGAATGGTTATGGTAGCACCCACTGGTTGTTACCATCTTGGTGAGCTACATGGGTCAACACCCTTCATCACAAGACTGAAACATAAAGGAATTTTATTCTGGGAACCCAAATCTTGTTCCTTCTTTCAAAGCTAAAACCTGCTCACAACCATGGGCAAACCTCCATCAGCAGCACACACTGAGCACTCCAGACCTTAAGATGTGGCATCCACTGTACCAGGGGTGGGCAAAATATGGCCAACGGTCCAGATCCAACCCACCAGGCAATTTCATCCAGCCTATGGGTGCCCACCAATTAATTGTACCCCACACATCTCACTCCCACCCTCATGCACAAAAGGGCCCTGCCCAGTCAGCCTGCAGCTTCTAGGTGGAACTGCTGCTGCCATTGCTGCAGCCGCCGGGGAACCTGCTCAGCTTTCCCGGCATCCAGGAGCTACTTGTCATCTCCGTGCTGCAGCATTTGCTCCGGAAAGAGGGTAGGCAAGCAGTAGGGGTGAGGGAGCTGCAGTGCGGGTTGGAGGGAAGCTGCAGCTGGGCAAGGACAGGGAGTGTGGGGCTGGGGCTGGTAGGGCTATGGAGCCCATGCCGAGGGGGGCAGCAGGAGTGTGAAGCTCAGGTGGGAAGGGTGTGGATGTGAGGGAGGGTAGTGGGGTGTGGGGACTCCCCCATATCTCACAGCCTCTGCCACTGCCAGCGGCAGCAGCAGCAGGAGGTAGTAGGCCCTTCCGGTGCTTGTGGCCCACACAGGCTCAGCTCCAGCCAGAGCTGCACATGGTGACAAGAAGCCAGGCTGGCCTGCCTGTATCACACGGGGATCCTCACAATATACATGCAGCTCCTGGCATTCATGTGTCATCAGGAGAAAGCCCAGCACGATGGAGCCAGCTGCCTTCCCTGCTACGCCACCATGGAAGCAGAGGATGGGGCTCCCTGCCACTTCTGGAGGAGTCCCAGCAGTTCACTCAAAGAATAAGACTTTATTTTTGAGTTATTTTGCAATCACCTTTATATATACTATGCAAACACAATACATAACAAATATATATTTTAAATAAAAATAAAATATGTTAAAGCAGGTGTTTGACTTTTAGTATATGATTCGTTTTTTTTCTGGTTCCAAGATGGCAACCCCCCTCCCCCTCCCCCCCCGAGTAGTTCTGGGGGAAAGGACTTCCAGTGGCAAAGGTCAGGGGTTAAAGGAAGGACTTCCAGTCCCAAGATGGAAACCAGGGGGTGGGGCACCTGTCAAGGCGGGGGCTACCCTTGCAGCCCTCAACAGCTCACCAAAACTCATTAAGTGTCCCTCCAGGCAAAATAATTACCCACTCCTGCACTATACAATCTCCATCCTATACTTAAATAGGCTCCTGTTTTTCATCTCATACAATTTATGTCAATTAAGGAAAAACAATGGTTTGGGTTACTACCCCAAACTAGTATTAAACTATAAATAACATGAGCCTAGGTTTGAAGCATCAGTTCCAGCGAACTTGTACACCAAATGAGTTGACTAACATAAATCAGGTATTAGCCAAAACCTTTGAATCCCTGAATAACTGGTTTCTTTGCTAGCCTCAGCAAAGAGTACAAGGATATAATTTACAGATAGCGTGCAATGCCATCTGATTCTCAGAAGTGATTTTCTACAGCAGGCTGAGGAAAATTGCTCTGACTGCATTTATTTTCTTAAATCATTAAAACAAATTGTAGCATTATGGATTTTTTTAATGATATTGACAACATTATGCAGTGCAGCTGCAGCCCCCTGTATAATGAACTGGTGATTTGCAACACAAGAACATGTCACGCTAAAGAAGGTAACAGGCTACCGCTAATTTATCACAAATGAAAGTTCATTATTTTACTGGAAAGAAAACACTACTAAAACCACCAAGGGATCTATTCACAGAAACAAAGCATGCTCTGCTAATCTAATTTTTCATGATATTTCCTGCATAGGCAGCACCTTTTCATTTTCTTTGATAAATCATGGTATTTCTGATGTCCTTGAACTCACGGAAGCTTCTTGCCTCAGATTCCTTTCATACACTTTACTACCTCAATTTATAGACTTACTGATACAGAATCTGCCTGGGATGGGTAGAGAGATGGTGACAGAAGAAGAGAGAAGTGTGAACCATTTTATCCAAAGCCATTCTTGTTCTATGGCTTAACCCAAAGGTCTACATTTTCAAACTTAACTAAGATGTTTAAACATCCAACTTGAAACATGTGGAAGTAGATCCAATTTTTCAGAAGGTAAGTACTAAGGACACTCTGAAAACCACGTGCCTTTAATTTCATTTCTTTGGGCCTATAAACTAACAAGTCACTTTAAAAATATAGGCCATACATCAGTCTCAAGGATTTCTGCTCCAGTGCTTATTCCCTAGCGTTAAGTTAACTTAAAAATGAGGGAACAATGGAGCAGAAACACAGAAAATAAAAATCTGTTTTGTTCCAGATTAAATAATACATATGCCTCAATTCAATCAAGTCAGTCAGCAGGTGTAGGACAGAAAAACACTTTGCAGAGAGATTCAAAGATGCTGTCAGTACTGGAAAAAAGAAAAATGATTGGAATACTTTCTTCCTGGGATGTAAATTCCAGTAAGGTTCCGCCAGCAAGTTTCTTCAAAATGACCATACAGCCTCATGCCACCGAACTGGACATCTAATGACATACTAAGTACACAAGCATTACCTACCTCATAAGATAACAGTCAGAGAGAATTGTGGCTCCTCTGTGGCTCAAATAAGTGGCCTGACTTTTAGATGACAATCCCTAGCCTCTGAGTTTACATGGGAACAGATCTCTGTCCCTCTTTTGCAAAAAGATTCTTTTCTTATACAGTATACCGGCAACCTTGCAAATGGATATATATTTGGCTGTCACTTTCTTCCTTTCTTCCAATTCCTTGTCATATTCTACTGCAGAACCAAGTGCAACTTTCCCATTCCACAAAAAAGTAACATAGCAAAAAAAAAGTTTTAACTATGAATTGGGCCAGCTCAAAATAAAAAATAAAAAATCATAAATCTAAAAACCTGGAAAAATAATGTGTTTGGGTCTGTTGAGAAGCTTTGATTCAATTTCAATCATTTAAATACTTATTGTTATTATCTTAAATTTCTAAACCAAAAGCTGTTTTGAAATGGAAAACTGGAATTTTTTAACTTAAAACTATGCCAAAACACTAGACAATTTTAGCTTCCTTCAAAAATTTTGAAATCAAGAAATTCATCAAAACCCTCCTCTCTCTCAAAAAACTGTTAGTTTCAGTAAGTCAGCAATTTTCAGATGAAAAAGAGTTTCATCAAGTAATTCCCAATTACCTCTAATATGCATCTTTAAAAAGTTGTTCTCTGCTATGAGGTCTCTTCTCCTCTTCCTCAATATCCTGAATGCCAGCCCAGAGTTTATATGTTACCCAAGTCAAGCATATCTGAAAACAGCAACATACACAGGTAGAAGTGGCTACACAGGATGCAAGGTAGTGGAGGCGCTACAACTTCAAGCTGATGCAGTCTAAAATTGGGACTATATAAAACAGCTGTCACCATTATCACTTGGCTCTTCGAATATTCCACCTTTGTAACACCAGAAACTAAAGACAAACTCACAGGAAACATCACAACTTCTCTATGGCAGCAGAATATTTTGGGACCAGGTTGCAGTGTAACTATATATAATATCTGGTCCTCAGATACTACAGGCTCTTTAGCCAAGTGGGACATGAGCAACAGCTAAGACACAGACTCTGAACTAGTGGTTCTGATTTATAGGGCTCTGATCTGATTCTATAATTCAGTGGGGTTCAACATAGAATCACCATAATGCAGGGGCTGGGGAGATCAGGTTACTGGTCACTGTTCTCTCCAGGAATTTGCCCTTTATTTGGGAAGACAGCAATTCTTAACAGGCATTGGCCTGAAAAGCTAAGATGGACTGGGAGCAGATGGCACTGAACCTATTCAAATACACTGCAGTGACCACTAAAATGGCAGCTATACAGTTCCTACAATTCATCCCTTTTCTAAAGTAGAAGGGGAAACTGTTTTGTAACAGCTTACCTCAGTATAGCAGTGGCTGCATGGTAGCAGTTGGAAAGTGCTGCCAGACTGCAGGAACTCCCCCCCACACACACACCCCCGGACTGCAGGATCGTCCGTGGGGACCCCACCCCCACCCCACCCCAGCCACCTCCGGTCTGCGGGACTGGTCGCAGGGGGGGTACATGCCCCCCCTGACTAAAGCGGCACTAGTTGCCCATGTACTAGAAGATATCAGATTGACCTAAAGGACCTTGTCTGCCAGTGCCATGTTCTTAGACCAACACCCCTAGCACTTGCCCCCAGTCAGCTGACCGGAAGGAGGCAGGGCCCTGGGCTTATCTAAGCCCCAGGGCTGGGGCTGGCAGGGAGGGTTCTCTGGCAGCTGCTAGAGAAGGTGCTCCTACAGGAGAGGAAAGAAAGGCTCCGTCACAGATTGGCTGCCTAAGATGCTGCTGGTGCTACTGTGCTGCTTAATTACCTGTTGTTATTTGAAATAGTAAACCAGGCCAGGGGGTCTTGTATTTGTTACTTTGTCATGCAGATGGTGTTTGTAGTGGAGGAGGAGACCTCATTGGGGCATGCTACCATGTCATGTAGAGGCCCCAGTGCCAGTGAGGGTGCACCTTAACACACACACACACACAAAGTCACCCACATCACGTTTTGCTTGTCAGCACCTTGAGGTGCAGTTTCCCAGAAACCCCTGCACCTATCTCCTTGAAACTTGCCAGGGTTTGTGGCCTCAGCAGGGGCTACCCTCCCTGCCATTTTCACACCCCCTGTGCTTTCACACTTACAAGTGAAATGAGTTTTGCTCTAAACACTTTGAGGTACTGTTTCCCAGAAACCTCTGCACCTATCTCCTTGAAACTTGACAGGCTTTGTGGCCCTAGCTTGGGCTACCATCCCTGCTATTGTCATTTGAATCAGGAAAGAAATGACAAAGTTATAGGCATTTTTGTGATTCCCCATTATAGCCTTGAGCAAAACATCAAAATGTGTTGAAACAGCAAAACAGTTTCGATGAAACAAAATGGAACAGCACTTCAAAACAGCAAAACAAAACACTGTCCCTTCAAAATGGTGCAACAGAAGTCAAAACGGAATGGTGCTGTTTTGCACAACCCTAAATATATACATTATAAGGGGTCAAGATGGGCAGTAGGGGTTAAATGGATTTCTAAAGAGCTTGAGAGACACGCGCAGCTTTTCATAGCCCTGAAAACAGACAGGCTGTCTAGCACAACAAGGCCAATGAATGGGCATGGACTGAGAATTGAGGGGGGCATACCATAATACAAGATCACAGCCGAGGCAGACAGGTTGTTTAACATAACAAGCACACAGCCTGGGATCCAAAGAAGTATGTACCACACATACTGTCCCATAACACGAGGTAAGTGACACCAGCTACAAGGCCCCAGAGCAGTGGTGGGGCCTAAGTCCTGGTTTTGGGGGAACAGACCAAATTAAGTGAAGGCCTGGAAGGCTACGTGGATGTGTGATCACAGAGAAACAACCAACCAGAGATAGCCATGGATGAAGAGTCATCAGGAGTCACCAAGGGGGAAGGAGAATACAAAAGCAAAGACTTGAGAGTAAAGGATCCTTCCTTGCTGTCCCTTCTCTTCCCTCCCTTTGTCCCATCCCTCACTGCCCTCCTTCTCTTCCTTGAGAGGGGTCCCCATTCCCATCCCTGTTCCTCAGGAAGGGTCCCGGAGGCCACTGTGGACAGAGGGCATACCAGCAGCCGCCTATCTCATGCACCCTACTGGAGTGGGTCTGTGGGCCTCAGCATCTCACCTCCAGACTGCTGACACCTAAGAGAGAAAGCCTCAGAGTGGAGCCTGCATCCTGACCAGATGTACTTTGACTCTGATGACAGCCTTAGGATTGGTAGATATAGAATTGTTTGATTTTTTGTATTGTTGCTTTTTTGTTATCACTCTGTATCAATAAATTCACCTATTATCAACTGGCAGGTGTTGTGGTCAGTCTGAGGGTTGTGCTTGCCCAGAACAAAGGTATAAGGGCTGGGTTCCTAAAATCCAGTGTCAACAGTATTCCTCCCATCCCCAGGGTTCTCTTCATTGTTCCAAATGCATAGAATAGATTTGTGGAGTCTCAGTGCCAGTTCCTTGCCACCAGCCTTGTAGATTTTAGTAGGCATGTCATCCAGTCCAGTAGCTGTTTTTCTTGGTTTCTTGATGACATACTAGACTTCTTCCAGAATAGGAGGGTTGGTGAGGAATCCCTTTTCAGGGTGCTGGGGGATGGATTTGGTGGTGGTATCTACCACAGTTGACAATGCAGGAGTGCCTCAAAGTGCTATCTCCATCTAGCTTGGATAGATTCATCGTCTTTGAGGAGCATCGAGCCATCCTGTGATCCCAGGAAAGTAAAACCATGGGAAGTTTGTCCATAGAAAGCCTTAGCTGCCCAGAAAAAGATATGCATGTCAGCATAGAGCTTGATCTCTCTGGCTTTATCTTGCTATCACAGATTCTTGATTTCCTAGATCCTCCTTTGACCTTCAGCTTTGAGAAGCTGATACATCTCCTACTGCTGAGATGAGGTGTCATCTTGCCCAACGGAATGAGCCCTTCACTACTGGTTGAAGAGCGCTTGGATCTCAGCGTTGCTCTCATTAAACCAGTCTTGGTGTCAATGAGTGGTGTAGCCAATGGTTTGAACACAGGCCATATGGATGGCAGCTTTAAATCCCTTCTAGACTTCCTCAAAGTTGCTTTCATTTGTGGACAGGGCAGAAAGTTTTCCACGGAGGCACTGTTGATCCTTACAGACCTTTGGGTCTTGAGGAGATTTGATGTTGAGAGTCCTTTGCATTGCTTTTGGCTTTTTTCAGTGTTTCAGAGCAAGCAAGATGTTCATAATAAATCCAACAAGACAGTGATCTGTCCAGCAGTCATTGGCTCCTTGCATTGCTCATGTGATACTGACATCCATTTGATCATGGGTTGTAACAATAACATAGTCAAGGAGGTTTCAGTGCCTAGAGTGGGAGTGTCTCCAGGGGGTCTTGTATTTGTTACTTTGTCATGCAGATGGTGTTTGTGATGACAAGACCTTGCTCCGTGCATTTGCTCAGGAGAAGGATGCCATTGAAGTTGGCCTTCCCTACTCCTTCCTTCTCAATAATGCCATTCTAGAGTTCCAGGTCACATCCGACTCTGACACTGAAGTCACCGAGGATAATGGTCTTGCCCTCCCCATGAGTCTTAGTCGGCACATGCTCAAGTTGGGAGTAGAACTGTTCTTTGACATCAGCAGCAGCATCAAGCGTTGGGGTGCATGTGCTGATGACAGTGGCATATTGGTTGCTGCTAAGCTTAAGACGGAGGGTCATAAGACATTTATTAATGCCCACAGAGGGCTCCATAAGTTGACTGACAAGATAATTCTTGATGACAAAGTCAACGCCCTCAACACATCTGTCCTGAGCTGTTTTCCCTTTCCAGAAGAAGGTGTAGCCTCCACTGTCTTCCCTCAGCTGACCCTCATCCAGTCATCTTGTCTCACTTAGAGCTGCCATGTTGATGGTCTATCTCACTAGTTCCATGG
Organism: Alligator mississippiensis; assembly: GCF_030867095.1. Taxonomy (NCBI): domain Eukaryota; kingdom Metazoa; phylum Chordata; order Crocodylia; family Alligatoridae; genus Alligator; species Alligator mississippiensis. The sequence goes on from NC_081825.1 coordinate 146,020,941, forward strand.
AGACAATGGCAATTCTTCTTTCTGGTTGTCTTTGTTATACATCAAGGTACAAACTTCTCATGTTATGAAAATCTTTGTCTTCTTATGATGTTTTCAACCACAGAGAGAGTGAGGTTGCTGGGCACGGTTATCCAGCCAGGAATAAATAAGACAGTCTAGGTTTAAGGCACCTTTTCTAGCCCCTTCTCCGCATGGGGTGAGGAGAGGAGATCCTGAATAGGACTGCTCAGTCACAGTAGCAGCTGTTGAATTGCACCCCTGGCTGTAACCCAGGTGCAGGACTACTATCAGGTTACCACTGCCTGCATGCAGATTTGTGGCTGGAGATTCACTGGCCCTGTCTCCATCATCACAGGGATTTTGGGAGTTGATACAGAAGAGCACCTTGTTTCCTGTGCTAGAAGTCCACATGTGACTTGACTTACCATGATGAAGTTGGTGCTCAGAAGCAGCATCCACATGATCTTGACAAAATAGATATCTGAGCCCAGTGGCAAAAGAGAATACTAGATGATAGGAGACCTCCATCTTGATGCAGCCTTCTTCCATCTCTACAAATGTTGAGATCCTTACATCTTCCACCTCATCTGCCATTGAGGACTTGAGGTTTGGACTGTGGTTTGTCTAGAACCTCCTTCAGGTCTGTTTGCTATCGGTGACCCTGCCAGGAGTGTGAGACTCTGGGCAACCTAGCTCTGAGAATCATTGGGACACAAGGCTCTCCACCACTACAAGGGCTCAGTCCATAGAGAGGAGTCATACCTTTACTTCAAGCTAGCTCATCATACTGAGCAGCACTGTTTCCAGATTGCTAATCTGTTGATAGAACAGGATCAGTTCAAGCATTGCTCCTTAGGTAGAATGCAGGGCACTAATTAATTAGTCTCTAGGTGCCAACCTTCCTGATGTCAGACTAACAGCTAACTACCTCTCACTGCTCCTTATGAAAAGCCTCTGCCCAACATTGCACACAATATTACTATTAAAGCATTAAAGTACCCAAAGACATTGATTTAACGACCTTATCACTAAAACATATTTCTGCAAACTGCTTTACAGAACAGAGAACAAGACATAAAACAAACATTGTTTGGACTAGAACTAGTGTTAACAGCTCAGAAAAGGGAAGGTGCAGAAAAATCAGTGTTAAGGCATCAAATTAGGCCTCGTATAGATATTTTCCTGGAAAAGTCACTGGAGTTCAGTAGAAAACTGATCTGAATAGAGTAAGGGAAACTACTCTCAGGAATCATTCTAGTATACGTCAAAAGGACTTAAACCAAAAAGGAAAGTTTGGGGGGTCACTTTCAAGTATCAGTTGTGAGCTTACTGTCTACTACCTTGGTTTACAGACTTTGGCACCACACTGCCTTCAGTTACTAAACTTGGGTCTTGCCCTTGACAAGCAGTAGCATTGGTGGTGGAGGAAAAACTAACCTACTATGTATGGAGATTGCCAAAAGTTACTCTTGCTGTTCACGAGGGCTACAGTGACCATATGCCTTATTGGACCTGGTACTGGCAATGGGGGATGACATGGTAGGAGACCTACAGATCGGTGGTCACCTGGGGGACAATGATCACCAAATAATATAATTCACCATTAGATGTTGAGTGGGTAAGGTAACTAGTAGGGTGAAAGTGCTAGACTTTAGGAAAGCTGATTTCAATGAACTCAGGTGTTTAGTCAAGGACACACTGCAGAGCAAGAGTTTTGAAGAGTTGGGAGCCCAGGAAGGGTGGCTGTGCCTTAAGGAAATGATCCTTCGGGCACAGAGGGAGACGATCCCGATGCGGGGAAAAAGGGCCAAGAGGCTTCCTTGGCTGACCAGAGGAATCCAGAGCAGTCTACGGGCTAAAAGGGGGGCATATAAAAAGTGGAAATGGGGAGAGATTACTAAAGAGGAGTATACCTCCTCTGCTCGCGCTTGTAGGGAGGCAGTTAGACAGGCCAAAAGCTACCATGGAGCTGAGGATGGCATCCCAAGTTAAGGATAACAAAAAATTGTTCTTTAGATACATAGAGAGTAAAAGGAAGGCCCAGGGTGGAATAGGACCTCTACTAAATGGGTATAAGCAATTGGTGAGGGACAGGGGGGACAAGGCTGAACTCTCCAATAAGTTCTTTGCCTCAGTGTTCCTAAGTGAGGGGCAAGACAAGACTCTCACTGGGATTGTAGAGGCAGCAGCAGGACGCCAGACTACCAAGCGTAGACCCTGAGATGGTGCAGAGCCACTTGGAGGAACTGGATGCGTTTAAGTCGGCAGGCCCGGATGAGCTCCATCCGAGGGTATTGAAGGCACTGGCCGACGTCATTGCGCAGCCACTGGCGGGAATATTTGAATGCTCATGGCGCACGGGCCAGGTCCCGGAGGACTGGAAAAGGGCCAATGTGGTCCCCATTTTCAAGAAGGGGAGGAAGGAGGACCTGGGCAACTATAGACCAGTTAGTCTCACCTCCATCCTAGGCAAAGTCTTTGAAAAAATTATCAAGGCTCACATTTGCGAGAGCCCAGCAGGAAAAATTATGCTGAGGGGAAACCAGCACGGGTTCGTAGCAGGTAGATCATGCCTGACTAATCTAGTCTCTTTTTATGACCAGGTTACAAAACACCTGGACGCAGGAGTAGGGGTTGACATCATTTACTTAGATTTCAGGAAGGCCTTCAATACAGTATCCCACCCCATACTGGTGAACAAGTTAAGAGGCTGTGACTTGGATGACTACACAGTCCGGTGGGTGGCGAATTGGCTAGATGGTCATACCCAGAGAGTCGTAGTGGATGGGTTGGTATCAACCTGGAAGGGTGTGGGCAGTGGGGTCCCGCAGGGCTCGATCCTTGGACCGATACTCTTCAATGTCTTCATCAGCGACTTGGACGAGGGAGTGAAGTGTACTCTGTCCAAGTCTACAGATGATACAAAACTGTAGGGAGAAGTGGACAGGCCGGAGGGCAGGGAACAGCTGCAAGCAGACCTGGATAGGTTGGACAAGTGGGCGGAAAACAACAGAATGCAATTCAACAAAGAGAAATGCAAAGTGCTGCACCTAGGGAGGAAAAATGTCCAGCATACCTACTGCCTAGGAAATGACCTGCTTGGAGGCACGGAAGCGGAAAGGGATCTTGGAGTCCTAGTGGACTCCAAGATGAACATGAGTCGTCAGTGTGACGAAGTCATCAGAAAAGCCAAAGGCACTTTATCGTGCATCAGATGCATGACGAACAGAACCAAGGAGGTGATACTTCCCCTCTATAGGGTGCTGGTCAGACTGCAGTTGGAGTACTGCGTGCAATTCTGGGCACTGCACTTCAAGAGGGATGTGGATAACCTGGAGAGAGGCCAGAGAAGGGCCACCCGCATGGTTAAGGGCTTGCAGACCAAGCCCTACGAGGAGAGACTAGGGCACCTGGACCTTTTCAGCCTCCGCAAGAGAAGGTTGAGAGGCGACCTTGTGGCTGCCTTTCAACAGAGGGACAGAAGGGAATTGGTGAGGCTTTACTCACCAAGGCGCCCCTGGGGGTTACAAGAAATAATGGCCATAAGCTAGCAGAGAGCAGATTTAGACTGGACATTAGGAAGAACTTCTTCACAGTTAGAGTGGCCAAAGTCTGGAATGGGCTCCCAAGGGAGGTGGTGCTCTCCCCTACCCTGGGGGTCTTCAAGGGGAGGTTAGATAGGCATCTAGCTGGGGTCATCTAAACCCAGCACTCTTTCCTGCCATGCAGGGGGTCCCTTCCGACCCTAACATCGATGAATCTATGAATATGCAGCTGAGATTCATTTCAATTCATACTCCTCAGCTAAAGACCCAGCTACCAAAGATATTTATTTTGAAAGGCTGTTCATTGCTGCAACCTTATAAAGGAGCTTTTTGTAGGAGGTACAGCCAGTGGCACAAAATTACATCACCACACCTGAATACTGTACAACAGTGTCATAGATATGACTGGGATGTGGGTAATCAGAGCTTGACACTAGGGAGTCAAGAGACAGGGAGACAGGAGCAGACAAGGTCCAAAAGCAAGGGTCTGAGCTAGAGTTGCAAGTCAGGAGATCAGGAGTAGTCAGGTCAGGAAGTCAAGGTCTGTAAAGGAACAAAATGTGGGTAATAACCAAGTAAGTCACAAGTAGGGGTGTACCAATAAAGATTTTGGGAACCAATAGCCGATTTTTAAGGAGGCATATCAGCCAATACCGATCTGATTTCCGATACAGCTGTGTCCAGCTGGTAGGTCTGTTGGGGTGGAAGGGAAAGGGATAGGGAAGGGGCATGGAGGGAACAGATCAAAGCCCCTGTGGTGAGGAAGGAGTGGGGCTGGGGCTGGGGCTGGGGCTGGGGCTGGGGCTGCCCAGCCAGGGTGGGGCGGGGCATGGGACAGAGCCACGGCTTCTCCAGGGGGCACAGGGAGGAAAGGGCAGCTCCTGCTGCTGTGCACACCCCAGGAGGGTATGGGGGTGGCATGTGCCCCCCGGATCTGCATAGGGCTGGGCAGGGCAGGCTGCAGCTGCAGGCTGGGGCTGCGCCAGGCTCTTCCCATTGGGTTCTGGGCCAGGCTGCACTCAGGGCAAATGGCCCTGGCACTGGAAGGGGGGGCTACAGAGCGGGGGGGGGGTTACAGTCATCCCAAATTTTGCCATAGCTCTGCCATAGACTCCCTACCAGTGCCACCGCTGCCTGCCCTGAGCACAGCCTGGCCAAGCCCCCCCTACCAGGAAGAGCCCAGCACAGCCCCACCCCAGCCTACAGCTGCAGCCCGCCCCACCCCGCACAGATCCAGGGGCACAGGCCCCCTACCATGCCTTCCTGGGGTGCACGCAGCAGCAGGAGACCCCCCCCCCCAGACAAACCACAGCTCTGTCCTGTGCCCCACCCTGCTCCAGCTGGGCAGCATCTACCCCAGCCCCAGTCCCACCCCCTCCCTCACCGCAGGGGGCGTTAATCTGCCCCCGCCCTCCCCTTCCACCACAACAGACTTACCAGGTGCACACTGCTCTCCAAGCTGCCAAGCTGTGCTCCTCAATGCCTCCATGCTGCACTGTGGCTGTGCACATGCACAGGCATTTATCAGCCAAATTACTGGTCACATCAGGCTGATTGCCAATGCAGTCAATTTTCTTTATAACGGTGCCAATCTGATATTGGACCAATGTATCACTGCACCTCTAGTCAAAAGCCAGAGGGAACCACAAAAAGAAAGCGGGACTACAGACCAGAGTCACTACCAGGGGGTTTGAGTACCCTGAGGAATACTGAGGGGTCAGGTGCTTATACTCAGGCAGCCACACCCATGTGGATGCCAGGGGCCAGCTGGACATAGTTATGCCACTGGTAGCAAGGGCTAGGTGGGAGGGGGCGGTAAAGTCTACCAGCTACCTTCACTTCTGACAAATATGTTGTGAATCTGATTCTCCTCTCATTTATACCATGGCAAGTCACAAGTCAGATGATATGAGCAAGGAGCTGGCAATCTTTTAGGAGCAGCAGGCCAGAATAATGCAGCTCAGTCCAAAGTGGGTCACCACTAATGACTCAACCACCAAAGCCACCAATGCACTTGCAAGTCAGCCATTGAATGTCCCCACTACTGAACTGCCACCAACATCCAGACTCCACAAATTAGATAAAATTGCTTGCCAAGCTGGATCCAGCCCATAGGCCATAGGTTGCTGACCCCATATCTAATGCATTCAATCTACACTGCTGTAAAAATGGCAAGGGAAAGAATTCAGGGCTTTCTGCTGATATCACAAATTATCTGGAACAATCAAAATGTGTGTTGTTTTTATACTGTAAAGGCTATTTCAAAAAGGGATGGAACCAAGTCACAGATCTGGAATCTAGATTTTGAATAAGGCAAGGTTCAGGGCGGTGTGAGAATCTGAGAGTTTAGTTCAAGCATTACTCACCTCACGGCTTATAAGGTGCCGGTTAATGGAGCTTTTACTGTATATATGCTTCAACCTGTTTACTACAGCAATAAAATTAAATCTTAAGTGCTCTTGCTTCTTCACAGCTCAACAAATCAAATGAATCCATCCTCTACTAGCTTCATGTGGATAATGATATAACACAGCGGTAACAAAAAAACAAATAGATAGCAATGCTTGCCGGGTTATTGATAGTGAATAAAAGAAAAAAAATAGCCATCTTGATTTTCATTAAGCCAGGAGAGCTGAGGAAGAGTCGCAACATTTTTTTTGTCCAATGATCTAAGCAAACATAATGTGAAATCTGTATTCTGTTATACAAAGATGTCGTTTTCACACGTAGGATTTTAAATTACTCATTTTTATCTGTGGGAGACTCTTAGAATAGATTCTTATCTTAAACTTCACTGCATTACACACAGCAGTGACATGGCACTATAGTGAGAATCTAGTACTTTTTAGCAAAAAGAGCGATCACAAAGCCAAGCAAATCTAAGGCAGGGGGAGACAAGTAACTTAATAGGTAATCTGCATTTTAATGACTTTTAGTGCAACATATAAGAATATCTATTGCCCTTGATATATAGGACTTGTTGATATGCTCAGCCCCTCATTAGACATAATGCTCAGAAATGTCTTTAAACAGTTATATTTCTCCCTCTGACACATCTACACAACAAACAAATTAATATTACCGGTGTAAATAATTACACACATTTTTCTTCTTTGTGAACTAGACAGTCAGAAATGGGAAAACAGAAGAAGCTAAAGTGCGTTTGTTTCTTTTATGCAAGTGGTCTCAATGATTTCAAAGTGATCCTAGTCCAGCCTAAAGAAGATTTACATTTATTATGCTCTAGAACAGGGATGCTCAACCCCAGGACTGTGGGCCAAATCTGGCCCACAAACCATGGCAGTGGGCCTGCAGAGCTCTCAACAGGACAGGAAATGTGGTGGCAGGAGAGTAGTGGCAATTACTGCTGCTACCCTCCCCCTGCCACCCCTGCCTTCAGCTGACAAAATCCCAGCGTGCCAGGGGCCAGACAAGGCTATATGGGCCCAATCCAGAAGTACAGGCCTGATCCTGGGACACAGGGCCCAGTCCCACACTACTCATCTGGCCCATGGAGCCAAAAGGTTGAGCACCAATGTATTATGTCATTACACCTAGCTGCCACAGTCACAACCACTGTAATAAACAGTGTAAAAGTATAATAAAGATATGAGACCATCCCAACCATTTTAGGTCACTGAATGACACCACTCTTCTCCATGGTTGTCATGCCTCTGTTACAAGCTGGTAGAGATCTTTTTTTTAATGGAAATCCTAAAGGAGGCATAGGTTTAAAACTCAAAATAGTCAGTTGCAGGAGATTAGCATTCTTGCCCTGACTCCTCACCTTTTTTCTCAGGGTCTGAAGTTACAAGCTTATCAAGATTAGGCATGGCAAAAAGATAAGCACTAGGTCTGTGCAAAGCAGCTAGTATTCACTTTGGATTCGGATTCGGCCAATTTGGGGGACAGTGATTTGATTCGGTAATTCAAATCACTGTCCTGAATCAACTTGGCCAAATCTGATTTGGAGAGTTGGCTGCTGCCGAATCGGCTGAATCTCCCGGTTAGACAGGCCCCATCCCCTGCTCACTCTCCCAGCCCCATCAATGGCTGTCCTTCCTGGTCCCAGCTCCCAGCTCTTTAAAATAAAAAATAAAAAAGCCCCGAACTCACGAGCTCCTGCCAGGTAGAGGGGCAATCCCCACTGCACCCCACTGCCCCATCCTGCATGGGGGACTCTTCCATGAGCCCCCAACCCCTGCCCACTCTCCCAGCCCCCGCCATGGCTGCCCCACCCAGCCCCAGCTCTCAGTTTATTTTTAAAATCACCAGCTCCTGCCAGGCAGGGGACAATCCCTGCTGCATCCCACTGCACCCCCAGAAGCCCCAAGGCCACTGCAGCAGCCGGTAAGTGGTAGCTTTTATTTATTTATTTATTTATTTTTAAGAGCTGGGAGTGCTCAGAGGGGCTGGGGGAGCAGGCAGGGGATAGGGCCTGGGGGGTGGGGGTCCCCCCCCACGGTTCCCTCCCCCCTCCTCCAGTCTCCCCCCTTTCCCACCCCCTACTTACCAACACAGAGTCCAGGTCCAGTTCCCTGCGGCAGCAAGCAGGGACTGCCCGAATCTCTGAAGCTCTCCAAATGTTTTCTGAATCAATTCAGAGAGCTTCAAATTGATTCAGACCTTTTTATTGGCCTCCTGGTTTGATTTGGACTGGGAGATTTGGCCGCCAAATAGTCGAATCTCCTCCGAATTGATGCAGCACCCGAAGCTGCACACAGCCCTAATAAGCACTGTCCTATCTTGTAACTAGATACAAGTAAAACTCAAGTGGTAGATATGAATCAGGAGATTAATAACCTTGCATTGTAGGATTTAGAAATCAGATATCACACAATAAGAAATCAAAAGATCTCCCTAGTTAACAACACAGACTAAGCCTAAAAAATGCTCTAGCTGCCCTACTTATGAGACCGCTGGCTGTCAACATGTTATAAATCAACAGTGCTCTAGAAGTACAGCCAAAGGAAAAGTCTCCCAGGAAGATGCAACGGATCTATGGCAGTGATTTATGCGCTTTCTGCTCCATTTTCTTCAACAGACAATTTCTCTTGTATTTTTATCATCAGTGAGAGTAAGAAAGAGACAGCTCAGTGCCATACTTCAGCAGAAAACAAGCAGGATAACGGCAGTCTAGGTAGGCCATCTATGCAGTTGACTGGAACTGGCTCTTCCATCTTGAATGAGGACTGTGCTCTTCCTAGTATAATTCTTTAATACTTGGATTCTAGTTTGGAGCTGAATAGTCATCCAAAACAGAGGCTTCTTCTGCATTTTCAGTCCTAATCCTCCTTGCAAAAAATGGCTTACCTTTGTGTAAAAGCAGAAAGACTCTGCCTTAGACATAAAGTTAAAGACCACTATGGGACTACTAAGGTTCACAAATTTTGTCTGTCTAGCTTGAGGCATCAAGGGCCTAAACCAAAGTCAGTGGAAAGACCCCACTGATTCAGAGGCCCTAAAAACTAGATATTTTTAAAAGGCTTCTAGGGCCTAAATAACTCTAAAAATATGGCCCAGTTGGGGCCTTGTTACTCATTGCACTTTGAGCTGCTCAAATGTTGATCCATATTTATGCTAGTTTAAGTTTGGAGCAGTCACACCTTAAAGCTAGAAATCTTCCCTAACTGTCCCCCACATGCACAGCTGTGACTAGCCACTAAAGGGCTGGCAAGTAGGGGCCTGACTAGAAGCTACAGCTGCGAGTTGCCACTATAGGGTTCCTAAGCCAGGAGAAGTTTCTATCCCTGCTTTAGGTGTGGGGTGGGTATAAGAGATAGGTTAGGGGGGCAAGAACATGAAACTGGGAGGTGGAGAGTTAATGAAGGTGGGTAATGAAATGGGAGGTAGAAATGAAATGGGGATGGGAGAGGGATGAAGTGAATAAAGTCAGCCACTCAAGAATAAAATAAACAGAAGTTCAAAAAAAGAATTTAAAAGTAATAAAGAAGAGGTAAAAATTAAAGGAGGTCTCATATTTAATAAACTGGGATTTGGGATTGAAGTGTGGGGAGTGCTGATCATGCTTTCTGGGGTGGCTGGGAGGTGGGACCGGTGAGGGAAGGTGCCCTTGAGGGAGCTACTACCCATGCCCTGGGAAGGAAGCCCAGCTCATGAAGCACAATATGGACCCCTATCTTCTTCCCCCAACCTCCTATACCCTACTTCTGGACCTGTCCCTGCCCTGTGACCTGGCTAGCTGGTATGTGTTAGGTTTTTGCACAAGGTTGCACCCCTGGGGGCACGAGGGGTACCTGGCTTGGTGCCAAAACTGCCCTCTGGGCAGTAGAGTTCAGGGAGTGGAATGTTTGTCTACACAGAACAGGAGGGTGGGGGAAGGAACACTACATCCTGGGATGCTGGAGGACTACAACTTGGTTGACTCACCTGTGGGGGAGTGGCCACACATGAAAGAAACACAAGCTGGGAAACACAGATCAAAGAAACTTGTCTTGGAATGGGTAACTTTAAACCACCTAAAGTGTGCTTAAAACTACCTTTGGGTGTTTACATGTGGACAATCCAGGAGTTCAGAGCTCCAGGAGCTGTCTAAAATTAATATATAACGAGCCTCCCTGTCTTAGGCCAAAAAGCCCATCAATGGCAGGACTGGAAGCCAGGGCTCCTTTAGGGTGCAGTATGAATATCCCACCCCAACTACAGTGCTGGTTCATGTTTTTGTTTGGGGAGGCAGGTGCTGCTGCTGCTGCTGGCACAACAGTGTGCTAACTGCTCTTTCCCTCTACATCCCAGCTGTGGATTACTCATGCAAAGCCAGTCACAGCAGCACCTCTCAGAGAACACCTAGGTGAAACTGTTCAGCTGATAGGTTCTCTCTCATCCTAAATAAGGGTCCAATCCTGCAGATCAAGACATCAGTGGGACCTGATGGAACACAGTGCCTTAAAGAACTGATTCTAAGATAATGTAAAAACAGCAATTGAGACAGATGCAGAGTCCAACCTAGAAGGAAAGACAGATGAATGGATGTCTTGCCACTGAACTCCATGACTAAGTACAGACAGTCAGTCAAAAAGCTTGAGGCTGAATCCATTCATTTTTGCAGGTTGGCCTAAGCTGCATAGACTGAACCAATAAGCAAGTGAATAGACATTTACTTTTGATTCCATAAATGTAGTCACATGCCTGTAGTGGCCCAGGCCAGAAGCAGTGGGGTGCTAGAGCATACCTCCCTGCCTGGCTAGAACAGACAACTTGAGCCAAGGCAAGCCTGCCCACCCTGTGGGGGGAGGGGAGGGGAGGAGGATTTGCAGGGGAGGTACAAAGCATCCTGGGATGCTGGCAAACTGAGAGATAACTTGAATCTGGAGGGGATCTAGGACAGAAGTTCAATAAACCAATTTAATCTAAACCAGTTAAGTCTGATACTACATCCATCCAGGTTTATCTTAAATTGGGTTTGGCCATTTTGAAAGCTGTTTATGTGCACCAAACTTCTGTTGCATTACAGATTTGAACTGGTTTCTAACAATTTATACCAGTTTATATGTAACTTTGTCCCTAGTCCATGTGAGCAGGTTCAGAACCTGGTATCCAACACCTGCTTTTGAGAGATCATTTTTACATTTTTTTTTTTTTTTTTTTTTGGTTAGAAAAATCAGGCCATGTTGACGATTAAGATTACTGTGCTCCAGATCAGCCCGTTCAAATATGCTGCATTGCTCTGGGAACACTGCTTCCTAAACTAGAATTAAGCCTGCCTGGCACTGCATGCAAACAAGTTAGCACTGCTGAGTACCACTGCAAATTAGCTCATCCCGTGATAAATCAGACCAGTCAGGGTATCACACAGACATGACAACACTGCTTCCAATGTAAGAGCAGCACAGCAAGCTTGAGGATGGCTCTGGGTCACAACAAACCACAGCTGTCCAACTTCTGAGTGTCTAGGAGACACAGGACACTTGACTACTCATCACATGGGCTGCACAACCCCTGGGCCATGTGCCACATGGACTTCACATTGTGCTACATCATACCACATGGGCACTCCCCACCACATGACAGGGTACCCCTCCAACTACACCATACCAGTGTCCTCACCCCCTGCACACTGCACCACATGGCAGGCACCCACCTGTTGAACCATGCCAGCACTCCTGCACCACATGGGGCCCCTGATACCCCCATATGCAGGTTCCTTCAGCTACAAATATCCAGCTCTGCCACATCCCGAGACACAGGGGGAGCCCAGAGACTCCAGCAATGATAGGGGAAGCAGCACCTGAACTGGGAGTTTAGGGGTTGCAGCTTAACCTGGGAGTCAACAAGCAGCCCACAGCCTGCCAACTGGACAGCCCTACAACAGGATCACCATGTAGACATAGCCTTAAACTTTCTAAATGTCAGCAACAGCCATTTTGATTATCTAAGTTTTATTACAAGAGGCAGCATCTCTTACCCCACAAAAGGTATGGGTCAATTAATTTCATCATCTGTGAAGCCTTAGTTCTTTGTCAGTCCATGTTCCACAAATTATGGAGAGTTCATCAGAAGCAGAATAATTCCCTCCCTCAGCCACACTTATTAGCAAAGGGATAAACAGGAACGGAAAAGCTCCACCTGTTAGAAAGCTTTAATTAGTTTGGCCTATCATATTAAGTTTCTTTTTGCAGTCAGTATAAGCCCAGCCTTATTCATGAGCATGTTTATTATTTATCTAATTATGATGACAATGAAATAAGCTTTCCTTTACACAGACTTTTTTAAAATCAACTACAGTGTGAAATAAACATGAAGCTGTCAAAGAGAATAAGCTGAGACAGCCTAACCTAATTTGCTGATGATGATCGTTGTTATAAACAGTCCTAGTGCTGTTCCACATCACTAAGATTTAACTAAGCTGTTGCTGGGCTGCCACATGTGGAATCAAAGGAAAGGCACACAACCCAGGCCTCAAAATGGGCAAGCAACTATGTCCAACACATACACAGAAAAAGCCCACAAGAAACAGAATTCTAAATGCTTTTACACCTGTGCACCGAGCCATACTGGCTATCAGATGATTCCTGATGCAGTCATCAGTATTAAGTAATATTTAAGAGAGTTTACAAGCCTCAGTCTGCAACATGGCCCCATTGCATTGGGCATGGAACACACATATGAAGATGGTCCTGTATTGAAATGTAATCTCAGGAGCGATGATAAAAATGAGTCTGAAAGTAGTTTGGACTCTGACTTACATGGGACCTCATAAACAGCAGTCGCATCTACATGTTCATTAATGCACCTTAGTTACTATGCATTTAGTTTAATACTTGCTTAATGAAGTACTAACTAAATGTGCAGTAACTAGAGTTATTGCGCAGTAGCACCAGCTCACGGTTATTTTGTGACACTTATTGCTCATTAGCCTAATAATACTGTGCAGTAGGCTACTAGCATGGTTCTTAACCGCCACGCTACTGCACAGTGTTATTAGGCTAATGCACAGTAAGCGTCTCGTGTAGACGTGTAGGGGCGGACTGAAGTGCTCTGGGTCAGAATACAAGGGGGCCGGGGGGAAAGGGACTTAACGGTGGGGGTCTACTACAGACCACCCAACCAGGGGGAAGAGGTAGACTGGGAATTCTCAGATCAGTTCACAGAGGCAGTTAAGTCAAAGGATGCGGTGATCATGGGTGACCTAAACTATCCAGACATTTGCTAGGAAGAGCAGTCAGCCAGGTCTGATCGCTCACATAAGTTCCTAGCCATGTTACAGGACCTCCATCTAACCCAGGAGGTGCACAGTCCCACCAGGGGAAATGCCTTGTTAGACCTGGTCCTGGCCACAAGCAATGACCTGGTGAGAGGACTACAGGTGCTCGATCACCTGGGCGATAGCAATCATCGCCTACTGGAATTCACCATCCAGCGCAGGGTGGCAAAGGCCTGCAGCAAGACAGCAGCCCTGGACTTCAGGAGGGTGGATTTCATTAAGCTAAGGAGTCTAGTAAGGGAGGCACTGAGGCCCCGGTGGGGTGGGGAGTTGGAGTCCAAGAAGAGTGGTCACTCCTGAAGGAGATGATCCTCCAGGTCCAAAGGGTGGCAATCCCAACATGGACCAAAGGGGGCAAGAGTGCTCAAAAGCCCCCATGGCTCACCAAAAGCATCCAGGAATGTCTCAAAGCTAAGAAGGAGGCATACACCCAATGGACGAGAGGGGCCATCACCAGGGAGGATTATAGCTCCATTGCTCAGGATTGTAGGGGGGCAGTTAGGAATTACAAGGCGGAGATGGAACTGGGACTAGCGACCCAGATCAAGGATAACAAGAAATCCTTTTTTAAATACATAGGGGGTAAAAAGAAGGTACCGGGTAATGTGGGGCCTCTGCAGGACACGCTTGGAAATCTGGTGATCTCACCAGATGACAAAGCTAACCTATTTAACAATTTCTTTGCCTCCATTTTTCTGAGCAGGAACCAGGTCATCCCCACACCAGGATCTCCAATGGTCCCCGAGAGGACCTAGTCAGGGAACTTCTGGAGGGACTGGACGTGTTCAAATCAGCAGGTCCTGACGATCTCCACCCCAGAGTGCTGAAGGAATTAGCAGAGGTCATTGCAGGACCCCTGGCACGGCTTTATGAGCGCTCATGATGCTCTGGCAAGGTGCCAGAGGACTGGAAAAGGGCCAATGTGGTCCCCATTTTCAAAAAAAGGAGGAAGGAGGACCCAGAAAATTATAGGCCTGTTAGTCTTACCTTGGTCCTGGGAAAGCTCTTGGAGAAAAGTATCCAGGTGCACATCTGCAAGGGGCAAGCAGGGGAGTGTATGCTTAGGGGCAACCAACATGGGTTCATTACAGGCAGGTCCTGTCAGACCAACCTGGTGACCTTGTATGACCAGGTCACACCTTAGACACAGGTGTCACGGTGGACGTAGTCTTTCTGGCCTTCAGGAAGGCGTTCAACACTGTCTCTCACCCCATTCTCATTAAAAAATTAGGAGATTGTGGTGTCGATGCCAACAGTCAGATGGGTCACCAATTGGCTGGAGGGCCACACCCAGAGAGTGGTGGTGGATGGGTCATTTTCGACCTGGAGGGATGTGGGCAGTGGGGTCCCGCAGGGCTTGATCCTCGGGCCTGCACTGTTCAACATCCTCATCAGCGACTTGGACAAGGAGGTGAAAAGCACCTTGTTCAAATTCACAGATGACACTAAGATGTGGGGAGAAGTGGGCATGCTAGAAGGGAGGGACAGGCTGCAACTGGATCTGGACAGGTTACAGGGGTGGGCGGATGAGAATAAGATGGGATTCAATACTGACAAGTGCAGGGTACTGCACCTAGGGAGAAAGAACCAGCAGCATACCTACAGGCTTCTCGTCAGCACAGAGGCAGAAAAGGATCTTGGAGTCATTATAGACTCCAAGATGAACATGGGCCGCCAATGTGGGGAAGCAGTCAGGAAAGCTAACCACACCTTGTCATGCATCCACAGATGCATCACGAGCAGGTCCAAAGAAGTGATCCTCCCCCTCTATGTGACACTAGTCAGGCCGCAGTTGGAGTACTATGTCCAGTTCTGGGTGCCTCATGTCAGGAGGGATGTGGACAACATTGAGAGGGACCAGAGGAGGGCCACATTCATGATCAGGGGGCAGCAGGGCAGGCCCTATGAAGACAGGCTAAGGGACCTGAACCTGTCCAGCCATCACAAGAGAAGGCTGAGGGGGGATCTAGTGGCCATCTATAAACTGGCCAGGAGAGACCAGCAGGCAATGGGAGAGTCCCTGTTCCCCTGAGCACTACTGGGAGTAACAAGGAATAATGGCCATAAGCTGACGGAGAGTAGATTCAGGCTAGATATCAGGAGGCACTACTTCACAGTCAGGGCAGCTAGGATCTGGAACCAACTTCCAAGGGAAGTGGTGCTCGCTCCTACCTTGGGGGTCTTTAAAAGGAGGCTAGATAAACACCTTGCTGGGGTAATTTGACCCCAGTACTCTTTCCTGTCCATGGCAGAGGGTCGGACTTGATGATCTGCTCAGGTCCCTTCTGACCCTGCCAACTATGCAACTATGAATGTTGAAATAAATACGAGTCTTTCCACTGATTTAACTAGGCAGTGATCAGGCTTCAGGAACAATCCAAAAAGTAGCTTCTCTCCCCCAGCTTTAACCTGAAATATCTGGTGGGAGGGACTGTTTGAGGAGGGTTCTTCAAGTCTACAATTTCTGCCCTACCATGACTCACTAGAATGTGGGATTTCTGATACTCAGTAGAAACTGTAATATTAACCATTTTGCTCATGAATTTCCTGGGGAAGGCATGGGATAAAGTGGAAGTGGGGGCTCTGCTACAGGTAAAAAAAAAGAGTTGGCTGCACTATTTATCATATGGATATTCTGACTGAGACAGCATTTATTATTTAGGAAATACATCCAGAGCGGGAGATAAAATTGACTGAAAAAAAAAATCCAAATAAAATAAATACGGTGATTTAAAAAATAAGGGAAGGAGGGCTGAGAAGTTGCATATTTATGAGTGAAACAGAATATAAGGACCCAGATATATAATATTTTTTTCCTGGTATGAAAGACATACAGATAACAAACCAATACACTGGTTTAACTTAATAGAGTCCATTGTAGAAAAAAACTGCAGTAAGAAAAAAAAATACACTAGCGTAAGTATCAGGTATCCATAAGTGTTCAGGTGTACTAGTTTACTCAACACCCCCAAATGTATCCTTACAATAAAATCCTTCCTAATCTAGTCACCCCCAAACAATACTCTACTCCTAGCCCATTGATTCTCAACCAAAGTGCCATGGCACCCTGGGGTGCCTTGAGATGCTTTTAAGTGTGCCACGGGGACCACAAAATGTGAGCAGTGTTAGACTAACAACCATGATTCACAAGATAAGCCAAGAATTTTCAAATAGAAAAGCAGAGTTGCAGTCTTTTTGAGTTCTTTGCAATAGAAAAATTGCTCTCTTATTTTCCTGTAGGGAAAAAAAAAGTGTGAAACCTAAGATCTGGCATTTTCTAAGAGGTGCCTGAAGTCTAAAAAGGTTAAGAACCGCTGTGCTAACCAAACATTTCCCTCCTGTGGAAAACTTAGAACACATTACATTTGAGCAGGCCCTGATGTTCTAATAAAAGAAAGAAACTTGGGTGGAAGCAACTTTAATGATGGAGCACAAGTGGAGTAGAGTGCTCCAAACCTGGATCCCTAGGTTAATCAGGACTGCTTTGGTAACACATGAAGAAAGAGGCGCATGTTACACCTAGTACATGCTAGCAGCACTTACGCCAGAGTCTGAGTGTTCAAGTAGTAAAGCATGTGCTAAGTGCAGTTGCAACACAGTAGTTAGGCCTTTTCCAGCTAGGAATATTCTTGATCGAATTACCTAATACATGCTGAGCTACCATCTGACTGCTCCACGCAGGTAATATTATCAGGGGACTCAAGAGTGATGAGGGGAGTCTGACAAAGCTGTGTGTCAGGCTCCCAGTTTGAACTGGCAAGGCTCCAGTGTGGTGCAGGGGCTGGGTGCAACACCAGCACCCATACCACACAGGAGCTGGTTCAAGACTCCGGTGTAGTATTATGACCTATATTTAGATCAGTGGTGGACAACTATTTCAGCTGGCAGGCCACTTAAGTTTTGGTGAGCTGTCGAGAGCTGCATGTATAAAATCTGTCAGAAGATACCATTTTAACAAATTATAGATAAAAATAAATCATATACTAAAAATCAAGCATCTACTATAATATATTTTAATTTTTTTTAATTGTCCTGATTTATGTTTTTTTTAATTGTGTATATAGAGGGAATTGCATAATAGTTCAAAATAAAGTCTTACCCTTGTATATTGTGGGAGGTGTGGATGTGTGGGAGGGGCTGTCTACATGCTAGATCCTGGGAGTCAGCCAGGGTGGGGGACCAGCAGAACTCACCTGCATGGTGCAGGTGCAGTCCATTCCCCCACCCCTATCCAGCCCACTGCTGCCCCTACAGTATTCTGAATGGGCTGAGCCCCACCCACTTCCACCTGCAGCAGCCCACTCCACACTCCCATCCATACCCACCAACAGCACAGCACCAACAGCACTGGGCTTCAGTGGTTCCTCCTCCTGCCCCTGCTCTGCTACAGCTACCTCCCACGCACTTGGCCACCTGCAGGTGGCTGCTCATCACACTGGGCAGGTGGAGTGGTTGGAAGGTGGCCAGGAGCTGGAGCTGATGGAGCAGAAGCCAACTAACTGCAGCTTCCCCCCTGCCTGGCTGGGCATGTGGTGCCTAACATACATCCCCACATCTGTCACTGCCGCTTCCCTGTGCTACCCACTACCCAGAATGGTACAACAGGAGTAGCAGGAACCACTGGAAGCAGAAAAGTCAAGCTGTACCCAGGCAGTAGCCATAGCAGCCCCACCAGGAAGCTGTGCACACTGGCCAGGTCAGTGGGGTCGGCAGGCGTGGGGTAGAGGTGGGTGGAAGCGCAGCATGAGCTGCCCAAGGTGGAACAGGTGGGGCTCAGCCTCATGCAGAACACAGCAGCAGCAGCCACAGGCCAGATACAATCATGTGGTGGGCCAGATTTGACCTGTGGGCCATATTTTGCCCACCCCTGCCTCAGATTGCATATCTAGATTGTAGTGAGCATTAACATGCAACTTTTCAGAAACTTTCTAAATCATATTAAAATATACTGCTATCTACATGTAACACGTGCTAAGCGTAATGCGTAACAAGGTCCTGAGATAACAAGCTGGCTTCTGGCTAAAGCAAAACCAACAAAGGCCTTAAATTTCACCAAGAGAACCTGTCCATCACCAGTCCTCCTGTCAAATATGAAAAATCTTAACAAGAAAGATGCATAATTCAATATCCTGCTTGCCATCTAACACCTTTGAGTTAGACTGCTCCAACTTTTATCTGAGCCTAATTTACATGAAATGAACTTTTCTAGCCAGAATAACTTACACCACCCTCCAGCTCTCCTGTGCAATATGAAGTTTCATTTCTACCTGGGAGAAATTTTACGATTTTTGCGTTCTCTTTTGCCTGAGAAAGGGCACATGAGCCTGAAAGCTTGCAAATAAAAAAAAAATCTGCAACTATCTAGTTGGTCTAATAAAAAATATTGCCTCTACCACACTGACTGCTTAAATTTCACCTGAAAGCCACCTAGCAGCTGAAAAAAGTCAGAGGGCATGGGTATGCAATTTCTCCCTTGAAGGAACTCCAACTTAGTTCAAAATAATGCAGCCAAATGTAGACTGAACTGCAGTCATCCAACCCTATGGTAGCAGGGGTATGAATGACTGTGTTGAGGCCCTAACCCACAAGAAAAGAATGATGCCCATAAGGAGAGTGTAAACTCATGGTAACTGCGGCACCTTTGGCAACCAGAATCAGCTGGAGAACCAACCAGATCTGCATCTTCAAAACCCAAAGGACATGATCCTTCCTCTAGGGAGACTGATTGCTTTCTCAGTTTCTCCCATTGGTCTTGCAGGTGCCAGGCAGTGGAGTTAACATCTGAGAAGAGACTAGTTTGGGCTGCTGATTCATCTCTGAAGGATGTAGTGGTGTTGACTATGAAAAATAGAGATGCTCTAACAAACCAAGCACAGGAATGGAGACTATCAACTCTTGAATTCCGATTTCAGCTCTGTCATCAACTCCCTCATCATAGAAAAGTTGCTTCACATTTCTGGACCTTGCTTTCCATGTCTTGCATGCAAATTAAATAATACTTGCAGGGGTTAGTGAACAGAAAGAACCACATATCAACACATAGGGCACAAAGCCTCAAGAGGTGTTTACATGGCTAAAGATAAAAGGAAGTTCCAGGGGGACTTTCAGAAGTGACCAGGTACCTGACTCCCTCTGAAATCTATAGGAATTAGGCCCTTTAGAAAAATAACTCAAGATGCCTAACTGCATCTGAAAACTACCACATACCTTTGAGGATATGGCCATTTGTATTAACTCAAGAAAGGTCAGAGCATTCATTAGGAGAGGAAATACTGATAGTGATAACTGGAAAATAGAGGTAATGAAGCAATTTTGGGGTAGGCAGTAAGCTTGGGAGGGTTGATCAATAAAGAAGGGCTTGGGCATGGGCATGGGCCTGTCCCTAGGACTGCATTTAGTGTCTTGATGAACATACATTTTACATAACAAATTAAATTTGGAAAAAGTGAAAATTAGAAAATTTTTGTGAGTTCAGATTATTCTCTCAGTTGTTCATCTGACAAGGCTAAGGTATTCTGCTGCAGCATGTTTCTTCCACATTTCTTCACATAGGACAAATAACAGCTACACAGGTATTTTCAGTTTGTAAGACTTCTTTCCAATAGTCATTTTATTAAGACTCAGACATGCTCCTCCCTGGACATTCTTTCAACCTTCTTTGAGCAACAGGGGCCTAGATAAAGCACCCTGCTGGAGGTCCTTAACAAAACAAAGCAAACATGGATACTCTG
Source organism: Alligator mississippiensis (assembly GCF_030867095.1). NCBI lineage: Eukaryota > Metazoa > Chordata > Crocodylia > Alligatoridae > Alligator > Alligator mississippiensis. The sequence goes on from NC_081825.1 coordinate 146,040,941, forward strand.
CCTTTCAAACAATCACAACCAAACCAAACGAGTCCAGCAATTATCATCTGCTCCTCTCCTTACTCTTCCATTGCCCCCCGCGCTCCAACCCTTCATCTATAAACCCTGAAGTTGTCTGTATGGGTTCCATGATTGCATTGAAAATGATTGATTGAGATACAGTTCATTGCATGTGCTACCACCAGTGATATTGTTACAGTAAATTCATCATCCTGACACATTCATAATACTTAGACATGCTAGTGAGGTTATTACACTCAATGCTGTTGGATTGTTGGCTAAGTTATAAAGCTTGATATGACATATTGCCCAGAGAAAAACAGCACCTCTTACATATCTCACAAATGCCCTCTCTAATGCTATCATGTTGGTGATGTGTCATACATGGAGGGGGAGATATTGCTATTTTGATTTGAATTCAAATTACTTTTACTAGTGGGGGATGTATAGTTCTCAGCTAATGTGTTCTTTAGTTAACTGACTCCTCAATGAATACCCCAGTCAAAGGATGTGAGGAAGATTTACAGTCAATTTTCTCTCCAGATATTGGAGTTTTCTTAAAAAGCAAAAAAAACCTAAAGTGGCATTCCAAGTTTCAGGATCTTTGTCACATACAGGAAATAAAATATGTGAGGCCTTAAGATACTGATTTGATTTGCTTAAGTCTTAAGAAATAGTTCTCAGTGTAGGCTGAGCATCTGTTTTTCATAAGAATAACAGAACAAAATTGTGCCGTATGTATTCAGCTCAAACAAGACACCAGAAGCTGCTCTAAGTGGCGCCCTGGACTTCTGACCCTATGCTCTACCCACTGGCGTATGGTCAGTAGTGGTAGCTACTAACCTGAATGACATAGGAGCAATGACACCAAAAGCAGCTAGAAATGCTGGCAGCCTGTATTAAAACCCTGTCCAAGTTTGAGTGTCCTTATAATTTTCATGCCTGTTCAACAAGCCCTGTGTACATTTTCAAACCTTTATTTTACATCTGTCACATGTTAGTCATTCTGGAGTCCTAATTTATTTTCTCCCCAGCAGAAGCTCATTTAAAACATCTGTGTCTTGCCAGACAGTAATCAATTGTGCTAAAAGCCTTTAGAGAGAAAATGAAAAGATTCTATAACAGTCAGTGCTTTGCTCAATAAGTTTATGCCTTTCACCTCAGGAAATCTAGCTTTAAACCTAAGACTGAAGTGTAGTCTGGTGAAAGATGGCATCTGGCTTTTTCACCAAGCTCCTTTAGTTTGGCACAGGTATGATTGGTTACACTGTACTTTTGATGTCACTGCCATCAGAGAATCCAGGATACTATTTTTTTTCCATTTTGCTGTTTAGAAATGTACCTCTGACTATTTGATCCTGAGGTGATGGGACCTGTAGAAGAAACAACAGTGAGATTAAGCAACAGGATAAAGAGGTGGTAAGTGCTAGAAGCTAAAAAACACAATAGTCACGTGTAACAGGCACACACCTGACTCGCCTGCCCACTGTGGCACTGGCAGCTGGGCTGTACTCAAGCTGGCCAACCCTACAGTGACGGGAAATTCACCTCTGATTGGCCTGGAGCTCCAGGGTAGTGAGCCAAAAGCACGCCAGAGACTGGAGCAGGGGGAAGGGCAGCTGGAACACCAGAAGCAGATCCAACCATTCTCGCCCCTGCCAGAGTGCCCAGGGATGAGTTGCATGCTGTTCCTGCTGCTAGGGGGCATAAAGAAGTGCCAGACATCCTCCCCATGGCAGGTAGGCAGCTGGCCACCCTCTGTGTGGCACAGGAGAAATCAGCTGCCTCTCTCCTGACTGGGATGCCTGGAGGAACCACGGGTACTCTCCCTACTGTGAGCACCCCAGAAGTGCCACCGGACACTCTCCCAGCAGGTGGAGCTGGGCAGTGCCGTATGCACAAGGCAGCAGGGGCCCAGCACTCACCCAGGAGCCCACACTGAGAGACCTCTACCCAGAGGGGTCAGGGGCAGAAAAATAGACGAAGCCTGAGTGAGGAAACACGGGGAGAGCTTCCCCAAATAAACCCCCAACTAGCACAGGCCCATCAAAGACATACACGGACTGGGAGCACACCAGTGGGTAGTTGGTGGGAGCACTGACCTCATGTTGGCATGGCAGCAACCACCCCAAGGTGAAGCCAGATCTGGACCAGCACCAAATCAGCACTCATGGAGGGCATCTTGCCAAGAGGCACAAGGGGCCCAATAGTGGGGACAAGAGGGGTACGCAAGGTCCTGGAGCAACCCACACACCAAAAAAAGGGCGGCAAGGCATCAGTGCCCTGCATGGTCATCAGGTCCAAGCCATTTGAGTTTACTACATTACCTGTTTAGTTTTCCTTTTCACAAAGCAGAAGCCTGGGGTTGGATCCATGTGGATTGAAGCCCCATCAGTCTCCCTGTGGAGAAGATCAGGCAGCAAAATTCTGAATGTACCGACAACAGTGGCAACACCCAAGTGGAAAGGGGTGGGGTGTAGGGAAGGAGGATCCCCACAGAAGATATACCAACACGATCACACCTGAACCATCAGAGAACCACTGTATCACCTCTAGGTGAATACAGGTTCACCTACTAGAACATCACGTCGTGGCAGGTGAGTGGGTCAGGTGTGCTGTGACCCCAGGGGTGCAGAACAAGCCCACAGCACACAGGCAGTGACACTGGCTGTGAGCTTGTCACACATATTTCAGAAAGCTATGTTCACATTATTTGTACAACTCCCCAAAATCATCTGCTAGTAGGTATTAGTGCTAGTATGACTCAGCTGGTCAAAAGATATGTACATGGAGTAAATCAACAGCAACAGAAAGGTAGGTCAGATTAATAAGAAAAGGTAAAGGGTTTAGATCTCAACAAGCTAGGTTGGATATTGCAGCAGGGCCAGCCCCTGATGGTGGCTGTGGTGCTCCCTGGCAGCCAAATTAACTCTGTCCAACCTTCTCTGCTTTCCCATCTCGTTCTTACCTGCAATGCTGTTTGGATGACTTATGTATTTGGGAGGCTGCATTTGAAGACTCAGAATAAACCTTAAGTTGCTCTTCTGATTGGCCTCAGTCATTTGTTTCTCTGATCCCTATTTCTCTCAACTCTGGGCCAAGCCCCTAGCTAAACCGCCCTTTGTCTCACTGGCACTAATCACGGCCACTGGCCCTGGCAGGACTGCTCCTCAACTATCTCAGCCCACCAGGTCCCAAACTCTTGCAAGCTGCTCCAGCCTACAAACCACTTGGCTTCTACCTGCTCAGCCTACAGTGCCTAGACCTTGCAGGGCTGTGTCCAGGCTTCAACCCTTATGGTGTGGAATGTCTCCAACCTCCTCTGTGGCCACTTCCAAACCTCCAGTTAAACCAAACAAAAACACAAGCCAACCATTCTCTAACTTCATAGATTCATAGATGTTAGGGTTGGAAGGGACCTCAATAGATCATCGAGTCCGACCCCCTGCATAGGCAGGAAAGAGTGCTGGGTCTAGATGACCCCAGCTAGATGCTTATCTAACCTCCTCTTGAAGACCCCCAGGGTAGGGGAGAGCACCACCTCCCTTGGGAGCCCGTTCCAGACCTTGGCCACTCTAACTGTGAAGAAGTTCTTCCTAATGTCCAATCTAAATCTGCTCTCTGCTAGCTTGTGGCCATTATTTCTTGTAACCCCCGGGCTAACTTAGGCCTTAAACATCAACTTTGTTCTCCATACTACCACAAAATCCTCATCCCTTAATCAGCTGGCTCCCTTCCAGCCTTCAGGGTATCTTTCTAGGCTTGCTGCTTCGCCCCAACAGTCTGTACTGACAGGAGCCCCTCTCCTACCAGAGGTTTGTGCCAGACTGAGCCCTCAAACTCAAAGGTTAGTCTTCTAGTATGTTGAAACTCCACCCCTTCCAGTCACATGACCATTAACTGACCCTGGAGTTTCTACTGAGCTCATTATTTAGCTTGCTCTGATTTGCTGCAGTCTGCCCAGGTGTTGGCACCAGTCAGTTAATTAAAAAAAAACAAAATGGCTAAAAACAACTGTCAGTAAAGTCTGTAAAAAACTTTAGCTATAAGTAAAAAATACTAAACAACTGAAGCTTATTTGAAGCTTCAACAGAGAGCAAAGCAGTGCCACTGGGTGTCTGAGTAGGAGCACAGCACCCTGCAGGGAATGTTCTCTCAGTCATGTACTGCTGCTGCTATGTCCTAAACCACCTATAATACTGCTGAGTCACAGGTAGGCTTCTTTGGGAGTCTGTTCTAGGACAGGGGAGCAGGGCTGGCGGGGATAAAGCTAGGGGGTGGGCTGCAGGGAGGGCAGCATGGTGCAGGGTGCAGTTGTTGTGCCCCAGCTCAAGTCTGGGATCGTGCCCGGTATGCAAAGGCCAATAAAGATACCAGGGGTGAAAGTACAAAGAAGGTTTATTGCTAGCAATAAAAGGTGCAAGTGGAATAATTCACGTAACAAGCATACCAGATCACTATTTCTAAGCATCTTTTATACAGGAGTTTTCAAGCATTCGCAAGCGTGTTTGTTTGATGATTGGTTATAAGTGAGTGACGCAAGAAGTTCTTTACTGAGCATGTCTCTATACCTGTGTTTTAGCCATGTATCTCATTTACATACATGTGTGTTTCATTAGCATACTTTTTCCCCACCTAGGGGTGTGATTTTTAGTATTTTAATGAGCCCTTTAACCCAGTACTCTGTTTCTTCTTTTGTTTTCAAGCCCCCTTTATCCGAGACTGTCTCCTCCTTATCATTGCAGATGGGCATTTTTCACATAGCATTCTCTTCTTCTTATCGTCTCCGAGTAGAGGTTTCTAGGTCCCTCCTCACACAGTCACGGGCATCAGAGTGTGAGGGTAAGTAGGGGGCCTCTTGCAGGGAAGGGGGATGCAGCATGGTATAAAACCATCACTGCAGTCAAGCTGAGTTGCCAACCCAACAAAAAAAATTACTGCAAACTTTTACTGATAACCAAACTTCTTTTTTTTGTTGTTAACTTTATTACTATGGTTGATGTTAATCCCTAAATTTGAACCCAGAACTTTTAGCTGGGGTCTGGCAGCAGGGCAGGGCCTAGCAAAAGAGCTACATTTACACTATGTAAAGCATATCCGTAAAAAACTTGCAGATTGTCAGTAAAAAAAAAAATTCTGGGTTGGCAATCCTACCAGCTTAACCTACTCTTCAGCTATCTGCCCGCTTAGAGCACTTCCTGGTAATTTATTACAGAGGTACCTTTCCCCAGATAGCTGCATGCAGCTCTGCAGCTCCTTTTTATCTTCCTTTAGTCAGCTTGCTTCTCTGCAGCCGGCCCTTGGTCAGCTGCCTGCACCAGGTTTCAGGCCTCCCTTTTCTCCTCTTAAAGTGATAGGGTCCCTTGATCTCCATTACAGATATCCTTACTGTATGCTGCATTCTGCAGTGTGGACATACCTCAGGAGAAGAAAGGTAAAAAAGAGCAGTGCTAAAGAATCAAGCTTTATTACCTTATTTGATGTCTTAGAAAAGATATCTTGGCACAAAGAGATTTCAGTAACAGATTAAGAGCAGCATGATAGTAAAGGGGGAGGGTACAGTTGGGAGGAGGGAAGATGTATGTCTACTTTGCTGATTCAGGCTAATGAAAGAGAGAAGTTCAATAAATGCACTAAGGTCAGAAAGAAAGTCAGCAGCAGCAGAAAATGGGGAGATGCTATAGTGATAAAGACTGCAAAAGCAAAAGACAGAACAGGAGGGAGAGTCCTTTGTGATGTGGTCACAGAGGCACAGCAGGAAAGCTCTGGTGTACAGGGCAGCAGCAGCTGTAGTACTCCTGGCTGTGGCATCAAAGCCAGCTCCCAGTTACAGAGATGGGTATTTTTCTGTCCCACTGCCATCCCCTCAAAAAGTAGTGCCAGGAGATGAAGACCCAGTTACCCCTCCGCCACCCTCCAATGAAGCTACTGCATCAGCATGACATCCTGATCAAAAAATAGCCCACATATTGCTTAATGAAAAATAACCTGAAATACAATGGTTAGTGGAATATTTCTCACAAGTAAATAAAAGCCTACCATACATTTGTTTCTCTGTTGGACAGCTAGGCTAGGGACAGACATTACACAAACTGGTTTAAGTGATCAGAAACTGGTTTAAGCCTGTTACAGAACAGATGCTCAGTGCACATAAACCAGTTTGAAAATGGCTGAAACTGGTTTGAGATAAACCTGGTTGAATGTAGTATCAGACTTAACTTATTTGGCTTAAACTGGTTTATGCAATGTCTGTCCCAAACTCCTTGCTGGTTTAAGATAAATCAGACACCCCCTGCATCCTGACATGCTCTCTGGGCTGGGTGGGACTCTCTGCTCCACTGCAGGGCTGGCCCCTCCCCTCTGCTTCCTGGCTGCATCTCCAGAGACTGTGGGCTGCTTCCCCCCTTCCCTCACCACTCCCTACTAAGCAGGAATTCCCCCCTCCCCTCTGCTTTACTAGCAGACCACATGCTGGCCCCCTCCCCTCTGCTTTACATCCTGACCACATGCTGTATTAGCTAGCAGACCACATGCTGGCTATGGTCCATGCTGAATCAATGCTTGTTGAAGGGACTTGTGGAAGGAAGTAGTCAATGATTTCACCGGTCTCCCATCTGTTGGCGAGGAGATCAAAAGGATTGTGAGAGTGGCCTGTGACATTGGAGGGGGAGGGTTTTGAGGATATGGAGAAATCGGAGGTTGAAAAGCTGATTGAGTCGCACACCGAGGAACTGACCGATGTGGACCTAGCAGAACTCATGACAAATAGTGACAATGAAGATGATGAAAATGAAAATGAAGAGACAGAAAGACCTAATTTCAATTTAGGAACACTGGCCGAGCTCTTCAGATACAGCAAAGAACTCACTGACAAAATGTTTGAATATGATCCCTTTATGGAATAGAGCCTTAAGGTTAAGAGAGAAATTGAGGCTGCAATGATGCCTTACTGAGAAATTTATAAGGACCTACAGAAAAAGGCTGAACAGCTTCCCATCACAGTGTTTCTTTGCAAACCCTCCCTTGTCATCCTCCCCCCACACCCCGAGTCCTTTGGCCACCACCACTGCTGATAATGAGGCAGAGAGCAAGAAGCAAGGGAGCAAATTCAAGAAATTAGAGAGAGATTAGCAATCAGCTGATTAGCGATCAGTTAGCACCATTACTGTCACTAGTTAGCACAATTACTGTCTCCTAGCCTTTTATCAGCATTCGCGGGTTTCGCCATTCACGGGGATCTCGTGGGCACGTATTAGAATAAGACTTGAATGCAGCAGCCCTTTTCCCTCCACACAGGACCCATATACATACTTCTGCCTCACTCTCTGGGATTCTTACCTGATTCAGGGACTTTAAAAAGTTCCTAGCTGCTGCTCCTGCAGTGTGGTCTGTCTGCCCTGGTAGCAGGGGAGGCTGGGAGCAAGGGTTCAGTCACCCAAGCAGTACCAGCTGCTGCTCCTGTGCCCCCTTTTTAAAATTCTGGGTCAACCTATGAGCAGAAAAAAAAATGAATGTCTCCTCTCCCTCTGAGTTAGAGCGTGGCAGCTATTGAATATCATGTCAGAACAGCGTGCAAACCTGTCAGTTCCAATTGCCATCCAATTGTAAATGCAGTGTTTAGTAACCACATTGTTTTCACAAATACTGTATTGGGCAATTTAAAATTTAATTTAAAAGCAACACAGTAAAACACTTCACACCCTTCAAGTAGACTTGTTCTAAGATGGAAAAGATAGATAGATAGGAGCAAAGCAACAAAGGAATGAATCTTATTTGGTGTCTTAGAATAGCAGAAATCAAAGTGTTCAGTTCAGATGAACACCACTTGTGGCAGAGACAAGCTCATTCTGCATAGGATAGCCACGTCCTTGTACTGTTCACCTGAGTTATTATGAAACACATATGTAACAGCACAGGTTTACATATATTAGAGATGTGGCTTTAACAGATCTTTCTCTGACCCAAAATCTAATTATAAATGATGTTCACTGGCAGAGAGACAGTTGTTTTATGTTTGCACAGTGCCCAGCACACTGGGATTATTAGGACCCATCATGATACAAAAACTTCAATCTCCAGAGTTTCACAGGATACAAAACTAACAAGTGTCACCTTTGTTTTGAGCAGTTTTAAAAAATAGTTAAAAATGTAAACAGTGGCATTTTAAAATAGATGATTGAACTATTACCCAGGGCCACTCCACAGCAGCAGCTTTTGCAACACATGGCCATATCTGAAGGTTCATAAAGCAATACTATATACAGGTTTTACTGGCTGGGCACCTTTCAGCACTGTTCATCATAGTTTGGTATATTATATGGCATGCTGCACTATAATAATTCACAAGTGGTAAATGGCTGTGCCTTTGTGGTATCTGATAACTAGGACATGACACACTATAAGACTCAAGAGGACAGGACCATGGAAAAGACAGATTAGATACAACATAAAAACAGCTGCTAAACTGAGATAAACAAAGAGCATTTTCCATAATGAGGGCAGTGTCAAGTAATAAATAAGAATTACGATCTCAAAAACAATTTTGCTGACAGGGCATAAAATCAAAGCCAGTATTAGAAGAGAAAAATCTATCATCTACATAGCAGTCAACAAATCAAAGCCAGTATTAGAAGAGAAAAATCTATCATCTACATAGCAGTCAACAATAAAGTTAACATAGATGGGGCTAAAAAGACCCTAATAGTTAAAAATGAAAATTTTGCAGAGTTCAGTCAAGACAGCTAGGAGATAGATTTACATGTTGGCAGTCAGATTTAGAAATGAGAACAGGATCATATTAATAAGCACTTAACTAATTTGTGTCAGTTTCATAATTCTCCCAGTTCATTACCTTCCTTCTTCCAGGCTGATTAAGAAACATTTTTCTTAATATTACAGCCACAGTAATTTGATTGTAGTTTAAAAAACAAAGGTTTATACTGTCTCTTTCCTTCTCCCCTCCCCTACTTTAATGCTAGTGAAAGGTGTTGAGTTGGGTGTTTAGAAAGTAATGCAGTCTCTTTAAGCAGTTCAAGGCTTCCCCTGCTAAATCCCTAAGCCCCAACAGCTGGATTAGAGGGCAATCCACTCTTCACCTGCAGTCTGAGCTCTGTCTAGGCCAATGGAGTAAAATTACATCAGGCAGGACCTGCCTTTACAGTCCTTCCAAGCATGCATTTCTGGAAACTAATAAGGATGACTCTAGGTCTCAGATGATCCTAGGGGGGTGCCAACATCCCTTGCAAGGGAGACCTCTGCAACCCTGCAGTAGTCACCTGCACCTTCTTCCTCCTGACTTGCCCTGATGACCTGGTGAGTGGCATCACCACTAGCACCCTAACTGCCAAGAAGAGAATCACCAGGTTGCCATGCAAAAAGGACCATATTCCTGAACAGATCGCTGGAGGGTGAATTAGATCATTTTAATTCTGGGCAAAATGGCAGTGACTTTGCCATGCTATGATGCAAGAAGCAGCAGGAACTGGGAGTCTCAGTGCTCCTAGCCCCAACCACATCATCACCCCCCACATCAGGACCTGCCTAGAGAAACTGTAAGAAACTGGTTGGACCAAGTACACTGAAAACCTAAAGGTGAAACCCAACCAGGAAAAGTCTTCAAGTCTTGAAATGGGACATCAGAAACCACTTCATGCACTTTACAGACTTGCACTTCATCCATCAGGCCCATCTCAACTGCCTCCTGCTCAATGGTGCCATCTGCTGCAGAAATCAAGACAAGAGGTACTAGAGGTATGGAAACGAGAGCAAGACCCTGCCCCATGTCCTATCTGGTCATACTTCTAAGCCCCATGCAAAAGCATGGCAACTCTACCACAACACTGTCCACGACTGGCTGGAGAAAGCTAACTCAAAGACAGTTGGGACAGCAGCCATGAACCACACTATCCCACACTGCAACAGCCAGCTGCATCCCAACATTACTATACCAGACAAAGATAAAAAAAAAAGTCCTGATGATTGATGTGACCATCCCCTACAAGAACCAGTGGCAGGCTTTCACCAAAGCCCAGGAGCTAAAGGTGACCAAATACAGGCCACTGGCTGATACTCTAAGGGAGAAGAGTTACAATATGACTACAGGAGCTGATCACTGGAGTACTCAGAGCATGGGACCTGAGCAACAGAAGTGTCCTGCAAGTCTGAAGAATACCCCATGACTTTGCAAAACTGATGAAGTGCCTTATGATATCTAATACAATCCAATGGTCAAGAGATATATACATCAAATACATCACAGGCCACCACCAATATGAAGACAGCCACCCAAGACCATCAGCCAGAAGTGAGATAGAGGGGAGGGCCTAACCGCCCCCCCACACATGCCACCAACTGACAAAGACTTTTAATGCCTTGAACTTTTCACCACCTCAGCAATTGTACACCTTATGCTAAACCATTGTCTAAGAATGTCTTACCATCTCACAAGTCTGTGCTGATGCACTTACCATGCACAAGACCTTGTTCTCTATTCTCTGCAGTGCTGCATTGAAATGCTTCCATCCCCTTGAACTCAGGTGAGCATAGGCTGCGTGACCAGCTGCATGTTCTAGATTGCAGACTTATACCAATTCACAACTTATACCAATTCTGTACCATGTAACTACTACGCACAGGGTCCTGCATCTACTCCAAGCTTTACAAGACCATGTAACTAACTGTATTTTTAACATACATTAATAAAGTTTTAAATTTGCTCTTAACCCCTTTACCCCAGGCTAACGTTCACTATAAAATGAGAGTGCCATCTGGAGTACGGATACTGTAGTTCTCTACCACTCTAATGAATGAATTAAACTGTGGGTACCATTTACTAGCTCTCCAACAGGAGTTTATGATTATTCAGCAGTGGTTTTCTTTTGGAGATTGGGACCACCTTGATCGAGCACCCATTGCTGGAGTAAAGACAAAATGTGCAAGAACATATTCAGCAAATTCTGTTTTCCAGTTTCCACTAGCTTGACACGTTGATGAAATAGGAGAACACAGAAAGGGTAGTTTCAAGCCCCATTAGTAATTTCCTAATCACCATCTCAGAGAATTCTAGAGTTCACAAGCTTGTCAGAAACATGAACAATAAAATTAAAGATGCTCTGGGGAAATATTAGATATTAAGCCAGGTCACTCTCTTTTTCCATCTATCCAGCCTATGAGCCCCTTCTGACCAAGCATTTTTGCTAAACTGGATCCTTAGTACCCAGCTATATTGTATCCTATTTAACTTCAGACCATTTTGGTTATTCCACTGCACTAGATTATCTAATTCTTTCTGTATGATAATTCAATCACCTTCTGCATTGGCAAGACCTCCCAACTTTGTGTGATACGCAAATTTTATAAGCACGGACCTAATTCTTACACCAACGTCACTAATGAAAACATTAAATGATAGGTCCCAAGACTGATTCTTCAGCAACACAATTAGTAACTTCTCTATGATCTGATCACTCCCTTTTCAATGTTTCCTCTTGAATCTCCCTTTTAGCCAGTTCCTTATACACTTTACAATTATAGCCTTGACCTCATCTTTCCTGATTTAGTAAAAAATTTCCCATGAGCACAATATTAAATACTTTGTTTAATCTAGATAAACTAGGTTTGCTGCATCACCCTTGTCTTAGAAGACAGTTATCCTGTCACAGAAAGTTATTATATTGGTCTGATATGATCTTCCATGAATAAAGCAATGTTGAATTGTGTTCCATTTTCCCTTTATCTCCATGTCCTTTCCTTCAGTATCTGCCCTACGGCCCACCATAATGTTAAACAGGCTTGTATTGCCTGTCTCCCCACCCCAGTGCCATAGCAAGGAAATTTGGCCTCTGGGGCAAGCCCTCAGTAGCACCCCACCCTCACCCTGCGCACAGATCTGGAGGGCACACACCCACCCATGCTTGCCTGGGTGTGCACACAGTAGCAGCAACCACCCCCCATGCCCTCTTCCCCGCCAAACAAGCTGTTCCAGGGTCCATCTTGCATCCCGCCCCAGCTGGGCAGTGCCTGTTGGTGCCCCTTTGCTTTGGCACCCAGTGATACTGTCCCACCCACCCCCTTTTTTGCATACAGGAATCATATTGGCTATTCTCCAGTCATAGGTTACTACCCTGCACTGAGAGAATCATAGAAGATCTATGCTAGAGGACATGCTATTTCAAGCGCAGTATTGCCAACTCTCATGATTTTTGGTGTTGTTCTTAAAGTCTTCACTTAGGGAATTTCAGACAGGAGCCCTAGCACTGGTCAGATAGGTTCTACAGCACATCTCACCTTGGCTTGCCTTGGGGTGCAAAACCCCCCCACTTATCTAGCAATGGCCATAAACTGAGACTTAAAATTACCTGCTGACATGCCCAAACCCCAAACCATGAATCGTCCCAAACTCTCCTCTTTTACCTGCCAGCCTCATGATGAGCCCAAGATGTTTCACAAGCTGCCAGGCCTGCTTCATTCTTGCCTGCTAGGGTCTGAACCTTCTTGGCTGCCCCAAAACTGTAAAAGCCTAAGAAAAGGCATTTTGACCACACTGACTCACCTATCTGCACGCACATTCCCAGGGCTCCCAGGGAAGCCTGACTAGAAAGGTGTGGCACATCAATCCCTGCATTTTTGCAGGCCAGAGTCCTGGCACTTATCAGATGGGCTCTGCAGTGCATCTCACCTTGGCATGTCTCGGGGTACAAAATAAAAAAAAAAAAAAAATCAGCAAAGGCCATAGATTGAGACTTGAAATAAACTGCCAACAGGCAGACTTGAACTGGCAAGTTTTTAGTCACCAGCCTGAAACTCAGGCCCTTCAGCCACAGAAGAGGCCTGCCTGAGGTCCTCCCTACAGACCCAGGGCTCCAGGTATCACCAGCCACAAATAGGCGCACACACCCCCCACCACCTTTGAATCCCATAAAAAGCAAATGTTAATCAATTAATTAATGGGCCATGTAAAAGGGCCCTCTGCCCAGCAAAAAGGGGCCACAAGCAGCTCCAATCTCTCGCCTTTTATCTGCCAGCCTCATGCTGAGCTCCAGAGATACTTTGAAAGCCCCCAGGCCTGCTGCCTTCTTACCTTGATTGGTCTAAACCCTCTCAGCTGCCCCAAAATTAAAAAAATAACCAAAGGAAAAGTATTTTGGCTGCACCAACTCACCCATCTGCATACACATTCCTAGGGCTCCCAGGGAAGCCTAACCTAGAATCTCAGGGATTGGCATGGCATGCCCTGCATCTTTGCAGGCAGGGGCCCTGGCACTGGTCAGATGGGCTCTGCAGTGCAACTCACCTAGGCATGTCTTGGGGTGCAAAAAATTAGCCAGCAATGGCCATAAATTGAGACTTAAAATTGCCTGTCTACAGGCAGACTTGAATTGGCAAGCTTTCAGTCACCTGCTTACAACTCAGGCCCTTCAGCCACAAGAGAGGACTCCCTGGGCTCCTCACTACAAACCCAGGGCTCCACCTGTCACTGGCTAGAAACCAGCACATACAACACCTTTGGGAGCCCACCCCCCCCCCCCAAAAAAAAAAAAATAACTCTCCCCTTTTATCTGCCAGCCTCATGCTGAGCCCCAGATCCACTTTGCAAGCCCCGAGGCCTGCTGCCTTCTTACCTGCTAGGGCCTGAAACCTTTCAGCTGCCCAAAGCTAAAAAACTTTAAAAGGCATCCCCACACACATTCCCAGGGCTCCCAGAGAAGCCCGACCTAGAATCTCAGGGATTGGCATGGCATGCTGAACGGATTAAAAGAAAAGAAAAGAAAAGAAAAGAAAAGAAAAGAAAAGAAAAGAAAAGAAGTTTTACAAAACCCAAAAACTAGACATAGATTTAAACCAGAATCTCAGATCTAAAACCCCTCCACACATTGTGAAATCTCGCATTTAACCCCACATTTACTCAACATGCAACTGGCATTCTCCCATTTCTGGTATATAGGATTAAAGGCCCAGCTAAGCTAGGAATTGAGTTTATCACTACCCAATTGTCTAGCTCATAAACCAATTTGTATGCCAGCTATTCTAACACACATGTTGGAAGTCCATTGCTAAAGAAATGTAACCCGGGTGCACCCAAGTAATGTGCTCCCTAGGGCCGTGCGAAGCTTCGGTCCCTGATTCAATTTGGCGGAGATTCGGCCCAATTAGGTGGTCAAATCTCCAAATCAAATCAGAGGATCTTTTAATCTCTCCGAATTGAATCAGAACCCTCTGAATCAATCTGGAGAGATTCAGAAAAATTCAGTGATTTGGACATAGATACAGCTTTAAATGTTTTTTCTACATACCTCTAGGTAGCAGGTGACTCATAAATGTTGCAATGATGGGGTGCATGGAGTGTCCCACAGAAGTGTGGGGGAGGGCTCCCCAGTGCGCTCGGCAGCAGACCCAGAAATGGACCAGGAGTACTTCCAGTCAACTTCTGGGTCTGCCGTGGAACACACTGGGAGGCGCCACCGTCCCCCCTCCAGCTCAGCAATGAGTGCCTCCTGGGTCTGGGGGCACCCAGGGTCTCCCCGCAACCAATCGCCGAGCCTGGGGGTGCACGGGGGGTCCCCCCCATGCTCCCTGGCAGACCCAGAAGTGGGTGCACCACTGAGCATGTCAAGGGCCCCCCACACTCCTGTGGGATGCTCCATCTGCCCCAGCATCACAGCATTTACAAGCCACACTGGTACCTTGAGGTACGTAGAACAAACATTTAAATCTGTGTCTATGTCCAGATCGCTGATTCTCTGAAATCAGCATTAAATCTTCAGATTCAGATTCGGCTGAATCAAATCAGGGACAGTGATCCGAATCAACAAATTGAATCACTGTCCCTGATTCAGGCTGAATCCGAATCGAATAGGGCCCGCTTTGCACACCCCTAGTGCTCCCCTCTCCAGATAGAAGGGATGGGTGGCAAGACAGGAGTGCTGTGAGAGGGATCTGCAAACTGCAGGCCAGATCCCTCTACTCCTTAAAGAGTCAGGCCAGGATAAGGGATGCTTAACTATATATAGATTTATTAATATATACAAAATCTAAAGAAAATGTATATTAATTACATATATACACAAATGTACAATTATCATATAACGCTATTTCCTGGAAATAAAGACTGAAAGACTGCACCCCCTCAAGTGGCGCAGAGCAATAATACATAGGTAAGCACTTGATCTAAAATAGATAAACCACAGGTAAGTACAGGTAAGCACAAATAAATACAGATAAACAACAATCAAATACAGGTATGCACAGGTAAGTATATATAACTATTGGGGAAAGGGTCCCAGGAGTGTCCCAATAAGAACCGTATGCTTAACACTCTATTAAGCTACCAATATACAGAGATAAAGTGTCCACAAAATATAAGGCACAATGTCACAAAATATGAGGTGCTCTTTCATAAAATAGAAGGCACTTCAACAACAAGTCAAACTTAATTCTGTAATTGCCCCACAGCCCAGACTGATCCTGGGGACATCGACTGTGCTCCAGCCTGCAGTAGGAGGAGAAGATCCTCAGTGCTCTCTAGGCCTACAGTGACCCCGAAGGATGCCTCCATAAGAAAATCCCAGACCTGGGAAGCCCTGTCCTGCTTAAGCTCTCGTAGAATAAGCTACCTTGTGGCCAAGTTAGCTCCCCTCCCCTGTGGGAAACCTTCACAGCAACTCACTACTCCAGGGCCTGGATGGGTGGTCCTCATCCCCTCGGCCAGGTTGCTCCTCACATGCGTGGCCTCCCAGGCCACTAGCTCCCATTGGATTGCCGCCCACAGGCAGCCCTGTGCACTGTCGCATGTACTGAGGGCTCTGCCTTCTGCTGGGGGCTGAAGGCCCAGGCCACCTCGTGCGGCCCCGGGGCTCGGTCCTTTCCCGGACCTTCCATGCAGCATGATCTTATACCGAGCCACTGTCCTGTGCCAAGTGGCTCTCAGGGTTCCCCATCCCTCCCAGATCACCCCATGCTGAACCATTGGCACCACATCCTGGCCAACTGACACGGATGGGGACCTGAGCTACCTTGGGCAGTGCCCAGAGTCCCGACTCTGTGCACAATCCTGTGCACTGAGTTCCCAGCCTCTCACCAGGGGGTGCAGACCCGAGCCACCCTGTGCAGCTCCCTGGGTCTCCGATCATGCACAAAGTTCTTGGCCTCATGCCAGAGGTTGCAGACCTGAGCTGCCATGAACAGCTCCCAGGGTCTCAGCCCCATGCGCCAGACTGCACACCAGCTGGGGCTGTAGCATTGGACTGGCGCTGGAGTCCTCAGGGTTCTTCTGGGCACTGGTTCCACCCGCTGGGCAGTGATTCCCAGCTCTTCTCCTGCCCCATTCTCTTCTTCATCCCCCGATGCATCTGCTGCATGCTGGGCACACTGTTCCTTTTATTCACTCCAGAGGCTCAGCCCCCAGAGTGCTATCGGACTTGCAAAGTGCAGGCTACAACCGGGTATGGGGCTCTTTGCCCTCCTGCTCCCTGGAAGGGGTGGGGCAAGCCCCTTCCCAGCAGTTACCCGATTGGTGAACGTGCTCCACCTCGAGTGAGGAGGTTCAGTGGCTAAGTGATGGTGGCATAGTCTTGTACGAACCTTCTATAAAAACTGGCAAACCCCAGAAACCTCTTTAACTCCCTGTAGTTGGTGGGTCTGGACCAGGTGGTCACAGCATTGACCTTTACAGGATCCGCCCTGATCCCATCTTGGGATACTATATATCCCACATATTTGACAAAGGCCTGGCAGAACTTACATTTGTCAGTGGTCAATTTAAGTCCCACTGCCTCAAGTTGATCCAACATGTGGAGGAGCCTCTCATCATGTTCTTCCAGGGTCCGGCCAAACACAATGTCATCCAGGCCGACGCCAACATCTTAAGGGATAGCCAGCACGGGTTTGTTGCGGGTAGGTCTTGCTTGACCAATCTCATTTCCTTCTACAACCAGGTGACCTATCACCTGGACAAGGGAGATGAGATTGATGTCATATATCTTGACTTCAAAAAAGCCTTCGATCTGGTGTCCCATGATCGTCTCTTGGAGAAACTGGCCAATTGTCGCCTTGGGTCCTCCACGATCCACTGGCTGGAAAATTGGCTCTGGGGTCGGACCCAGAGGGTAGTAATTGATGGAAGTCACTCATCGTGGTGTCCGGTGACCAGTGGGGTCCCCCAGGGCTCTGTCCTTGGACCCATACTGTTCAACATCTTCATTAACGATGTGGACACTGGAGTCAGAAGTGGACTGGCCAAGTTCACAGATGACACCAAACTTTGGGGCAAAGCATCCACACCAGAAGACAGGCAGATGATCCAGGCTGACCTGGACAGGCTCAGCAAGTGGGCGGACGAGAATCTGGTGGTGTTCAACGCCGATAAATGCAAGGTTCTCCACCTCGGGAAGAAAAACCTGCAGCATCCTTATAGGCTTGGCAGTGCTATGTTGGCTAGCACTATGGAAGAAAGAGACTTGGGGGTCATCATTGACCACAAGATGAACATGAGCCTGCAATGCGATGCGGCAGCTAGTAAAGCGACCAAAACGCTGGCTTGCATCCATAGATGCTTCTCAAGCAAATCCCGGGACGTCATTCTCCCCCTGTACTCGGCCTTAGTGAGGCCGCAGCTAGAGTACTGTGTCCAGTTATGGGCTCCACAATTCAAAAAGGATGTGGAGAAGCTTGAGAGAGTCCAGAGAAGAGCCACGCACATGATCAGAGGTCAGGGAAGCAGACCCTACGATGACAGGCTGAGAGCCCTGGGGCTCTTTAGCCTGGAAAAGCGCAGGCTCAGGGGTGATCTGATGGCCACCTACAAGTTTATCAGGGGTGACCACCAGTATCTGGGGGAACGTTTGTTCACCAGAGCACCCCAAGGGATGACGAGGTCGAATGGTCACAAACTACTACAAGATCGTTTCAGGCTGGACATAAGGAAGAATTTCTTTACTGTGCAAGCCCCCAAGGTCTGGAACAGCCTGCCACCGGAGGTCGTTCAAGCGCCTTCATTGAACACCTTCAAGATGAAACTGGATGCTTATCTTGCTGGGATCCTATGACCCCAGCTGACTTCCTGCCCTTTGGGCAGGGGGCTGGACTCAATGATCTTCCGAGGTCCCTTCCAGCCCTAATGTCTATGAAAGGTACACCAACACCTGGGTTAGATGCATATCTCCTACCATCTTTACCATGACCCTCTGAAAAGTAGCTGGGGCACCTGAGATGCCCTGGGGCATGCATTCAAACTGGAAAAATTCTAAGGGACAGATGAAGGCTGTCTTTTCTTTGTTGGCTTCCCTGAGGGGGATTTGATAGTACCCACTCCAGAAGTCTAACACGGAGAACCACTTACTGCCCCACAGACAATCCAAGGCCTCCTGTACCCTGGGAACTGTGTATTGGTCCACCACCGTGAGAGCATTCAGTACATGATAATCGATACACATTCTCAATTTCCCTTTTTTCTTTTTTTCTTTTTTTACACACTATAACAATGTGTGAGGCATAGGGACTCTTGGATTCAGTAATAATTTTGTAGTCGAGAAGCTCTTGCAAGTGTCGTTGAACCTCCCCCGTATCTGCCAGCAGAATATGGCAAGATCTTTCACGAAAAGGACATGGGTCACTGAGGCGGATCTGGTGTTCAACACCTTTAGCCTCTCCCACATCCCACTCATGTAGGGAGAAGATGTTGGTCCTGCCCTTCAGCTTTTCACGTAGCTGTGCCTTCCATGCCTCTAGCATGGGCGAGTCCCCAAAGAAAAACCTGTCTGGATCTACAGGTGAGAAGTCCAGCTTCACTATAAGGGCCACCACCTCAGTATCCCTGACTCTGGCCACTTTTTGCCCAGGGTGCATCACAACATCCTTCAGGGTGGGATTCACCACCACAACATTGACCTGCTCTCCGCTCAAACGTTGGAGTGAAATAGTCTGTCAAGAACCCTTAGCACTTGGGGTCCTTCCTTCCCTAGGAAAGTCCCTACTGCAACCAGGCCGGCTGGCGAGGGGCCACTCTCCCACCTACACACAAGTGGTAGGGCCCACTGGCCCTTGACAGGGATCTTCTGAGGGGTTGCCCCAAGAAATGCAGGGCCCCCAGGATTTGGGAAACTTTCCCCATACCCCTCTTTTCCCATCTAGCATAGGTCTCGGAACATAGGGCATGCATTTTCATCTGCTTCTGATAACTTGGGTCAGCCTGCTGCCTGCAGTACTTGGCCAGTACCTGAAAGATACTAGAATTGGTTCCAATGAAGAGTGAAGCTCTCTTCCTCCACCCAGGGTCAGGCCACACCAGGACGATGGTCACCACTTCTTTATCTACCCCTGCTACAGATGCAGGGAATTTAATCCGGATTCGGACATGCCCACTATAAGAGTACTGATCCTAGCTTAAACCGCACAAACCCAAGCCAGAAAGAGGGTACAATGGTAAATGCTCAAAATGCGCTTTATAGAGGGATTTGAATAGGATAGTCACTTGTGATCCACTATCCAGGATGGCTATACACTTGTGACCATTGACAACCACCAGGACCTCTGCTCTAGGGCCAATCAATCCTTCAGGTATCATATTCAGGGCTGAGGCTTGGGAGTCTGACAGGGCCCGGGGTGGAATGGACTCCCTTGCTCCATCCTTCCCTCATTTCCTGACTCCCACTAGGCCTTCAGATGCTGAAAAACCAAATCTGGGTTTTCAGACTTAGAGCACCCTCTGGCCATGTAGCCATATTCCCGACACCTACGGCAAAATCTAGGGGTTTTAGAGCAAGTCCGCACCTTAGTTCGGCTCGGGGCATTCTGATTAGTCCTAGGTTGCATCCTAGAGGAAGCTCCAGTGACCCTAAAACTGGTGGCAAAGGTTCTTCCTCAGCCTTAGGGGAGGCGGAGGTGTTCCTCCTGTGGGGTCACCGCCAACCCCCAGCTAACGGGTCTCCTCCAAACAGGGTTGTCCTCCAGGGTCCACATTGTTTCATATAAATGGAGGATCTCCTCCTCCTCTCTCACCTCCTTCATGAGCTGATCAAAACCAGGGGGGTTGCCAAATTTTAATCCTGAATATGGGCTAAGCCATAACAGGCTCCTATCTGGACTTGTCAGAGTCTCACATGGTCAGCCTCTATCATGCTAAGAGTTCCTTGTGCCACTACGCACTGTAGCACCTGGTCTAAACAAAGCAGATATGAGGAGACAGCTTCACCCTTATACTGAAAGGTGCTAAACAGTTCACAATAAGGCCCCCCACACCGCGATGGTTGCCCAAACATCTTGCAGTGTCTGGAGGTACTGTTGATTAGTGATCCCAGGTTTTGGAGTTTGGCAGTTCAAATGACCCCAAACACAGGTTCCCTCAGCACATCCAGAAGATGCCGACATTTTTCTTCATCTGGGATTTGCCATGTCAACAAGGTCTCTTGTATATGAGTGGCCCAGGCTTCAAACCCTTCTTCCCCCGCAGGAACCAGGAAATTTCCTGAAAAGTTTCTCAATCTTTTATATGCGGCCTGGTCATTGGAGGAGCTTGTCACCTCTCTAATGACCTGCTGCAAGGCGGTGACCCACTCCAATGTGTCACTGGACAAGGCTGTTGCCACTTCAGGCCCAGAGGATTCCTGGGCATTCCTCTCCTCCCGATGCCTGGGGACTGTCAGGATCTGACATATTTCCCTTTCTGATTCTCTATAGAGATACACAATACATTTAATGTTGAATCACCTGCCACCAAATCCCATGCAAACCTCCAAAATGTAACCTGGGTACACACAAGTAATGTGCTCCCTTCTCCAGACAGAAGGGATGGGTGGCAAGGCAGGAGTGCTGAGAGGGATCTGCAAACTGCAGGCCAGATCCCTCTACTCTCTAAAGAGTCAGGCCAGGACAAGGAATGCTTAACTATATACAGATTTATTAATATATACAAATCTTTTCATTATTTTAATAGTTTGTGTTGTGGCACTGACTAGTTCAGGGCCTCATCAAGTGTGATCTATTATAGATGAGTTGCTTGCTCATTATTACAGCTTCACCTAGTGGGAAATCACATTCTTTGCACTGTAAACTCATGTAGTGTCAGTAATAACTGGCATGTCAATGAAACTACACTGCAGACATGCAGGTTTTGCTACGTTTTAAAAGATGAGGAGACTGTCTCATTAGATACACAGAAGGGCAGAAAAGATCTTGTCCTTGGCAATTAAACAGGGCAAGATTATTCTAGCTGCACCTTGCCCCTAGAATAATCCACATCTGCATCTGTCCCCATTCCTCTACGTTGTCTACATTCTAACAGATATCTTATAAAGCAACAGGTACTCAGGCAGGTTTAACTGTCTCACAAACACAGGAGCAGGGTGAAGTGAAAGAGAGGAGTGCTAAGAAAACAGAGTCCTCAGAGAATTATGCACTGTCATAAAAAGGATAGCAGTGGGAAGCTGGACAAATTCAAAGTTCTTATATTATGAATAGGGGTGTAGGTTGTAGCCGTGTTGATCTAAGGACATATGCAGACAAACTTCTTTGGATAAATCCAATATCTTTTATTAGACCAATTCAAATAACTCGTCTAATAAAAGATATCGGATTTACCCAAATAACCTGTCTGCCTATATCCTATGAACAGAAATTGTTAGAGTCTTGTTGTTCAGCTATTCTGGCTGGGATTCCCAAAAGATACCAATTGATTCCAGATATTGAATACTATGCTGGATGTTCTTATTTCAACAAAAGGTATAAAGCAGGGGTGTCCAACTTTTCGAATGTGGGGCCGGGATCACAAATTTTTTATCACCCAGTGGACCGGCGAGCCATATTCAAAGACATCACAGAAAGTGGTATCATATCAGGAAGTGATGTCACATGACCTTTGACACCAATGAAGTTGCAGGGGTTGACAGGGTCCTGGTTGACATGGCATGCATGCCCGGGTTGACATTGTGCTGCAGGAGCTGCTTGGCTACAACCGGGTTGACCTGGTGCTGAGAAGCCGCGGGGCCAGGCCAGGGTTAATCTGGGGCCCGCCCAGCCTGCCAGTGCCATGCCCGGGTTGACATGGTGCTGTAGGACCTGCCTGGGCAGAACCGGGTCGGCACTGGCCAGGAAAAGCAGCATGCAGTTGAAGCCGGCTTCCCACGTGCTGCTGGGGATGGGACGAGGCTGGCCAGGTCTGCACCGGCCAGTAGAAGCAGCGGTGGAGCCGTGTGCCGCTTGGGACTAACCAGTGCAGGCTCGTCCCGTCCCGAGCAGCACACAGCTCTGCCGCCACTTCTGCTGGCCAGTGCAGACCCAGCCAGGCTCTTCCTCCTGTCCCCAGCAGCACGAGAAGCAGCCCCCTTGAGGCCTCGCAGCTGGGCCCGGAGAGCCGCAGCACCCAGGAGGAGACTGGCTGGGGGAGCAGGCGCTGCCTTGCTGTGGGGCTGGGCAGGGCAGAGCAGCGGGGCTGGCTTGAAGCGGGCGGGTGACAAGGCAGGCATGGGCCAGCACTGTCTGTGGCCGCTGGTTGCCCTCCCACACGGGGCCGCTGCCCCAGGCCCCGCAGAGGTAAGCAGCTCCCCTCCCCTCCCTTAATTGCGTGTCCTGCCATGTACATGTGGCATGGCAGGAGAGAGAGAGCCATTGGGATCAGAGATCAGACCCCATCGCACCTTTAAATGAATGTCTGGCAGCAGCCTAAGGATAACTACTCTGTGGATTTCTAATTAAAAGGTATCTAGGATGATTACAAATAGCTAAAGGAGGATGCACAATTTATTACTCACCCCCAAGTTCTTCTGCTCTGGTTTCCAGCTTTCACTCTCACTCACGCATGTCTTCGTGCTTTCCCAACTTGATCCATTAAGCTTCTGTCCTCTCCACCTTCTGGTACCACCTAAAAAAAACAACAACAATAATAGCAATTAGCATGTTATATCCATAGATATTTAAGTGTTTTCCAAAGCAGATGTATGGTCCCCCAATTCATATGAGATTCATGATGTTATGTGACTTGGCCAAAGTCACAGAATGAACCAGTGGCATAGCTGGGAATGGCACCCAAATCTTCTAGTTCCCAGCACTATGCCCTTCGAATGGTCAATGCTGCTTCCTTGACATCAAGTGATAACTAGTTACACAGTTGAAAGTCTTGACACAGCATGATTTTTTTTTTTTGATTCACACAAAAATAATGGACCTGACCCCCAGTGCTCACTGCCATAACTCAGTCACCTTGCTTTCCACTGTATCCCAACTTGCATTTGTATAGTGCAGGGGTGTGCAATTATTTTGGGTGGATGGCCACTTACTGAGTTTTGGCAAGCCATCAAGGGCTGCATGACAAACAGCCCAGGGCAGATAAATATTAATTTTCTAAATTTTTAGGGGCCCTGCGGGCTGGATAGAATAGCCTGGTGGGCCGCATCTGGCCCACCCTGGTATAGTGCTTACTTCATTTGAAATTACTTTGAGGCAGGGATCTTGGGCCATATTTTTCAGAATATTTAGGCCCCAAACTTCCACTAGCTTCAGTGGGAATCTTGTATCCAGATAGCTTTAAAACCCTGTTCCCACTTATCTTTATAGCTCTGTGTTAGGCTCTTAACACACAGCTGATGCTACACTAATATTCACAGTAAAATTGGTCATTGCAGTGATCAGTTTCAGGGGATATTTTGTCTAATCCTCCCAAAAATATCCTGTAGCCCAGCAGGACCCGAAGCAGAAGCCAACTAATCCTCTTTTGCACAACTCCAGTAGGATGGTAAAAAAAAAAGCCTTGGCTATTGCCTTGGCTTTTTTTGTAACCCCATCATTCATGCCAGAAGGTAGGTATTCACAGTGCACGTTTGACGCAAAGCAAGGGAAATTTGACTCAAAAACTAGCCATGAAAATATTTATATAAGAGCCAGCAACCATACAGGCCTACTTGTTATGCCCAGAGAAATGTGGCCCACAAAGAGAACTGTAAGTCTCCCTTAATCAAGTGAGGCAGTAGAGATATAACAATGGATTACTTGGGACAACTAAAGAGAAAACAGGGATGAGAGACTGGATCACAAATTTATAACAAATGTTTCAAGGGGGGACACCAAACAGAGCAGACTGGCCAGAGCCCAATGTCTCTGAAACAACTCCAAGGAGACAGTGGATGTCATCCGGTGATACTCTGCCTGGAGATGTGAGCAGCATATATCAAAAGACAGCCCCACATTCACCAAGGTTCCCTGCCCTGGCCAGAGCCTCCTTCCTGGTCTGATAAATGGCAAGTTTGGCCAGAGCCAGGGGGAGGTTGACCAGGATATCCCAGAATTTTGTGGGGCCTCAGATAGGGATTGCATAAAAAAATATGACAGGAGAAGTGCAGCTAAAACAGGGGTGGGCAATTATTTTGGCTGGAAGGCCGCTTAATAAGTTTTGGTGAGATCTTGAGGCCACAAGGGTAGCCCTGCCCCTTGACAGGTGCCCTGCCCCTTTGTCACCACCTTGGGACCAGAAGTCCTGCCCCCTGACTCCTGGCCTTTGCCACTGAAAGTCCCCCCTCTTGTCCCTGGAAGTACTCTGGGGGGAGGGAGGGGTTGCTATCTTGGAACCAGAAAAAAAACAAATCATATACTAACAATCAAATATCTTCTATATAACAATAACATAATTTTATTTTATTTAAAAAAATATTTCTGTCCTGATTTAAGTATGTTTGCATAGTATATATAGATGTGATTGCATAATAGCTCAAAATAAAGTCTTTTGTATATTGTATGTGAGGGGGTGGGTGTGTATGCTGTGGGGGGGGGTGTGGATGTGTGAGGTGTGGGGTTTGTGGCGAGTGTGGGGGAGGGTGTGGGCTTTGTGGGGGGGATGTGGGTATGGGGTGCAGGTGTGTGTATGTGTGTGTGCGCGCGCGCATGCGTTGATATGGATATGGTGGGGTGTACATGTGCCCCGCCCCCCAAGGCACATAGCTCCTGCCACTGGCAGCAGCAGCAGTGGCTGGCCCTCAGAGACTTACACAGAGTCATAAAAAGCATAACACTGGGAAGCCAGACAAATTCAAAGTTCTTATCCTATGAACAGCCATTGTTAGGGTCTTGTTGCTCAGCTATTCTGGCTGGGATTCCCAAAAGACACCAGTTGATTCCAGCAGCTACAGTGGCTGGCCCTCAGGGCATTCACGGCCTGTGCAGGCAGAGCCCCCCTGGTGGCACACAGTTCTGGCCACATACCTTGCGGGGAAGCCACATGCGATGGAGTTGGCAGCCTGGCCTTCCTTCCTGCCACCATATGCAGTTCCTGGGACTCCACCGGGAAGCAGGAAGCAGGGCCAGCCCAGCCTGGTTGAATCCTGCAGGACTCCCCATCACTTCTGACACTCCAACAGAGTCCCAGGAGCTGCACATGGCAGCAAGGAGTGGGGAAGGCCACCAGTTCCATTGCATGGGGCTTCCCCCTGGTGGCATACAAGTCCCAGGAGCTGCACATGAGCCACAAGGAGCCCCATGGAATGCAACTGGGCTGACCTAGGCTCTGTGCTCCTGCCACCCTACTGGGTGCAGGCCCCATGCTTCAGGCTCCGTGCTCCCACCAGCCCCACACTCTGCACTCCCACCCAGCTGCAACTTCTCCTTGCCCCCACTTACCTACCTGCTGCCCAGATCACTGCAGCAGTGACAGAAGGAGCTGATAGAGGCTGGGGGAGCCGAGCAGTTCCCTGGGCATTGGCGGCAGCAGTCTCACACAGAATGTTGGCTGGGGCTGGGGCTCTCTTGCACAAGGTTGGGAGTGCAGTGTGCTACCCTGGCAGAAGTGGGCGGGGCTTGGTGGGTGCCTGCCCATGGGACTGGTGAAATCACCTGGTGGGTTGGATGGGGCCTGTGGGCCGTATTTTTCCCACCCTAAAATAAAACCTCAGGAGGAGGTTCCTAAGAAGGCAGTGCCAGGATAGGCATGTGCCAGGGTCTCCTTTCGTTGACAGAAAGGGCAGATGTCAAGGGTGTTTGTGAACTGTGCCAAATACTGCCTGTGGAGACGGCTCTGTGCAGGAGCTAGCCTAGGTCCCCCTGTGGCTCATGGGTGTAGGGCCGAGTACAGCAGTGACCATACAGGAAGTTTATGGCAGGTTATGTCCTTATGCCCCATCATAAAAATATCTCCAGAAAGAGATACCCAACTAGCTAATTAAATTTCCAGTTGCACAAGTGGAACAGTAACTGGCAAGCCAAAATATGTTGCCTCTAATTCACACACAAAAAACAAAAGGAAACTTTACAGGGAAAAACAGTAGGATTGTATTTTTGTCCCTTTTGTTACCTTGAGTTAGCTCCCACTCCATTCTTAAGCATAGCCTCCCCATTGGAACGGCAAAAGAAATTCAACTCATTACCCATGGGTAGTCTTGATATAATTTACTTGTTGCATATTTAATTTAAAAGCTATTCCTATTGCCAAATATAATTCAGGAGCCCATTAAGCAGAACACACTCTCTCAAGTCCTCTCCTTATGCCCAAAGACCAAAGAAATTAGATGTTCATCTACTACAATCACATTCAGTGAAGTATTTGAACAGTTGTCACTCAATGGCACAGCACAATCAATAAGATTAGAGGCAGTTCAAGAAGATCAAGACATACCAATATTTTCATTTAATTGACCAAACACCCTCTGGTAAAAATGGCAGGAAGAAAATTATCATTCCTTCAGTTATGTAAAGTACATATAACTTGTCAGGACCTAGGAAGTCTTGCCCAATCAGCATTTCCACCTCAGTCCCATTTTATTATGAAAGTAACTGACTTTGACCCCAGACACCATTTCTGAATCTTTTGTCTCCAGTAATTGAACATGTACTATAAGCTGATACAAACACAAAATGCCCAGCTACTGTTATTAGCTAAGAAGACCATTCAAGATACAGATTGTCACACAACTGTTTCAACCTACTTTAAGGTTTGTTTGCTTGTTTTAATATATGTCTTCACATGCCCTGTTAGGAGGCAGAGATCTCAGCTGCTAACATCTCCTACCTTTCCCACCTCCAGAAAAAAGATCACACCTTCCTCCACTCCTAAACACTCCAGTGCCTCTTCCAAACACAAAAGTAGTAGAACAACAACCAGGAGCTACAAGATTTTACAACCAATCCCATCTGCTTTCCCTCCAGCCTATTCTCACTCATTCCTTGTGCGAAAGAGGGATTTCAGCAGTTGTGTTACTAAGGGGCTGAGTCAGCCCAAAATATAGGAAAACTATCTGGTGTTCCAAAGAGCTGGGCCACCCAATGCTCTTTCCTAAACCCTTTGTTCAGTAGGAACAGAGCCACTTCAATCATGACTGAGGAAAAAACATATAAAAGAAATCTAGGCAAGCATGGAAGAAATTGTAAAACTCTCACCACTTGCTATTCTTAAATCAAAAAAGGAATCAGGATTTTTAAGAAACAGCACCTAATCCCATCCTTAGCTCAAATATACACCAGGTATCACAAGAGTTAGCAAAACTGCTATCATGAAGTAACGGTAGGAATGGGCAAAATATGGCTCACAGGCCAGATTTGGCCCACCAAGCTATTCTGTCTGGCACACGGGGCCCCTAAAAAATTTAGAAAGTTAATTATCATCTGCATGTGGCTGCCTGTCAAAGATGACAAGGCACCACTGGCAGCAGGAACCAGGGGAGTCAACAGCAGGACCCAGTGGCTGAGCAGCAAGGCCCACCTGGCTCTGCCTACCCTCAGCCCCCAACCCCCTCCCCAACTGGAAGCCTCCCACAAACCACATACCCACCCCTCCACACTCTCCCCAACAATATACAAGATTAAGACTTCATTTTAAGCCATTATGCAATCATCTCTACATACACGACACAAACGCACACAAATCAGGCCAACAAAATTGTTAAAAATATGTTACCATCAACATTAGATTTTTAGTATATAATTTGTTTTTTTTTTCCCAATTCCAAGATGGCAAACCCCCTTCCCAAAAGGAGTACTTCTGGGGCAAAAGGAAGGACTTCCAGTAGCAAAGGTCAGGGGTTAGGGGGCTGGACTTCCAGTCCCAAGATGGTGAGCAGGGGGTGGGGCACCTGTCAATGGGTGTGGCTACACTCACGGCCCTTGACAGTTCACCAAAGCTTGTTAAGCCAAAATTATTGCCTACCCCCGAGTTACAGGAATCACACTGTTTCTAGGGTCCCTTCTCTCCTAAACTTCTAGAACCATAAGTTCTGTGCCTTCTATGGACTAAGCTGCAAGATATCCTAATCAGGTCAGGCTTGAGAAGAAACTATAACTGTTCTCTTCACTCATGCACACCTCACATCCTTCTCTCAGGAACCCACTAATTGTTCAGGTTAGTGCACGCAACCACTAATGTAGATAGTCGATTGAACCAATTAGCCAAATAGTATTTATTTGGAATTAAAAAAAAAGAAAAGAATTGTGCAAGATGTTCACAATGTGTATTCCCCTCCCCCATCCACGTACATCTACAACAATTTTTTAAACGGAAAGACTATACCTCTACATCTCCCATAACAAAAACTTGTATGTGCTCTGCTATTTAAAGCAGCATTAATAGGTTAATCCTATGCATATGTGCCAATTAGAACACCAGTTGCCTGCTGTGCTCTGTCTACATGGAAGTGGCCAGGCATGGAACAGATAGCTTGCACCTATATCTAACTCTTTTTTATACTGGCTTGCAAGGGACCTATTTAACAATTGCATATGGGAGCACTGCTTCTGCAAACTGGTTAGACTGTTGTTCTTTTTGCTTGCTACTCCCATCTCTCATCTTTCCTTCCTAGAAATGCAGTAAAAGTGACAGAAGACGAGAGAAATACTGTGATTTGCTGTCCCATTAACTCCTGGTTGCAGATCATAGTGGGAACTCAGTGTTGTTTCCTCCAAGGATGGGTCAGTAAGGGGCAGGAGTGTATAATAAATTTGTAACACATGTTGGTAAAATAATGGAGTTCATTGGGTCATTGGTATACCAGTTAACATCCTTTATCACAACAATATTGTCAAATCTCTTGAGTCCCATGCATGGGCGACTGGTGCCTCTTCAGTCAGTGAATACGAGGCGGGGGGGTCCCCTGACAGCCAATTTCACTGACCGGGGGGGAAAGAAGGAGTCCCCCAACAGCTGATCTCACTCACCAAAGAGTTTCTGGACGCGGCATAACCACTTTTGCTGGTGGCCCCACTCCCCAGCCAGCACTTTTGGGGGGGGGGGGCACCAGTGCTCCCGCCTGCCCCCCCCTACCCATCACCTAAACAGGGAGCACAGCCTGACAGGGGGTGCACCAGCACTCTCAAGGGGGGAACGTGCACTCCTGTGCACCCCCTACGCATCTCCACTGGTCTCATGGTATCTGAGATTTTCCTTTAAACTACAGATGTTGCCCTGTACGGTCAGGCCAACTCTCAGGATCTTAATATTGCACTGTTAGACAGGAAGGCATGGTGTACAATTGCACAGGCACACACTCAAAAATCAATTAGGTGCATACACACACACTAGGCACATACACACACTCTAGGTGCATGCACCCCCACCAGGCGTGCACACACA
This sequence comes from Alligator mississippiensis, assembly GCF_030867095.1. Taxonomy (NCBI): domain Eukaryota; kingdom Metazoa; phylum Chordata; order Crocodylia; family Alligatoridae; genus Alligator; species Alligator mississippiensis. The sequence continues at coordinate 146,070,471 of NC_081825.1, forward strand.
CACTACCAATTCAGGCACATACACATCCAAAATTACCAGCCTAGGCAAATGCACACCTATCACTAATTCAAACACCTACACACCCTATACAGACCGAAAGAAATTAGACCAGAATCAACTACCAATACCTGCACACCCAATACACATACATGGATCACTAATTCATATATCATGCACAGAGTGACATACATACCACTCACCTACACATACACACAGGTAAGTTCCTAACTTGGGTGTTGTGGTGTATATGTATGTGCTTGGTGTACTTGGGATACCTGGGGGAAGGTTAAAGGTAAGAGAGAGAGTGAAAGTGTAGGGGGTGAAAGTTGCCAGAACCGGGATTAGAACCGGTAGACTAGAGAGAGCTGGGCTGAGGAGATGAGGTTTGGGGTTACTTTAGGTTACTTTTGATGGAGACTGAGATGAAAGTTGCCGGTGCCAAGATTAGAACCAGCAGATTGGAGGGAAGTTGGGGTCACTTAAGGTTAATTGGTGTTAATTGAAAGCAGAAAGCAGGCACAGCAAAGGAGCAATGCTGGGGAGAAGCTCAGAGGCGGGAGCTGGAGCAAGGAGGCTGCAGGGGAGCAGAGAGGTACCTGGAGAGAGGAAAACTGGGAGTGGGGCTGTGGGGGTGGCCCAACAACCCAGCCACAGAGAAAGCATGAAAGAGAAGGCAAAGAGATAGGGATTGGAAAGAGGTGGCAAGAGGCAAAAAATGGCAGGAGCAAGGCTGAGAGCCTGCAGAAAAGGGACAGAGAGGAGGCAAAAAGTGGTGGGAACAGGGCTGGGGGGGAGAGACAGACAGACAGAGTCCGGAATTTAAGGTAGGGAAGGGACCGGGGCTCAGTAAAACAAACCCAGTTCAGGGTTACAAATGATAGTGGTTTTACTGGAAAGGGGAGATGGTGACACGATATTTTATTGGTTCCTTTGCGCACACACACAGACAGACACACACACAGACAATGGCAGCAGGGATTAAAGAGGCTTGATGCAGGGGCTGAAGTCTGGGAGGAGAGAGAGAGAGTCCAAATTGGAGGAGGAAATATGCAGGTGATATCTACCTATCCCAGGCTGAAAGTGGGTCCTCGATGGCCAGTCGGGGTATCCTTCAGCTCAGTGTTGTCCAGAGCGGGGTCGCTGGCAGGACCTCTGGGGTGGATAGGTAGTGTGACATGGGGCTGGTCTGGTCCAGATGGAAGTGGCATTCCTACTGGGTCTGTCTTCACCATCCCTTTTTATGGGGTAGACTACCTATGATCTCCTGTGGGGAGGGCCTGTCCAGGCAATGTCAGTCCTGACCCAGAGGGCTCCAGGTGTTCTTACTGAGCATGTGCAGCTTGGCACAATGGTGGGTTGCCTCATCTTTCGTTTCTTGAATACCGAGGGTGGTTCCAATGGCTAGGTTGTTGGTCCAAGTATTGGTGTTGATGGTTTGGTCATTCAGAGGGAGCTATTTTTAGACCTACTAACATTGTCTCTCAGGCACCCTACAAACATAATAATTATCACTTATAAAACAGTAGATAGCTATATCAAAATAGCAGGGCACTTATTTGAAGAGGGGAGAGAAATAAAACTTACTACCTAAAATAAAATGTTAAAGCTTATCCTACATCTTAGCTTACTTATACTTATCTATAGGGAATAAAGAAGGTGAGACAAAGTCAGAAATGGTTGGGGAAGGGGAGGAAATGCATTTTAAAAGAAAAAAAAAAAGAAACTGGGGGTTTTGCTACACAGATGCTGGAATCAGGCAATGACAAAAGAATCTCAAATTCTGTTTAAAACAAAAATGTAGGTTTCTAGTCCTCATGATTTCAGAGAAAGGTATAAAAGTGTGAAACAAATTCATCCTAAAGACTCAGACACCAGAAAGCAAATAAAAAAGAATCATAAAGGTCTCAACTGGAGTACTGTTATGATTTGGACACTATATTTTAGATATAAAAACCTAGAGAGGACCCAGAGATGAGCAAGCAACAAATATGATAAAGAAGTTTGAATGCAAGCCATATGAAGAAAAGTGAAAAGAACTAGGTACGTTTAATGTGGAGGAAGGAGATTAAGGAGATGATAGCACAGTCAGTGACATACTAGGTTGAGGCAACATGGGCAGCCGCCCCAAACTGTAGGGGGTGCAGCAGCAACCAGAAGTCACCACTGCTCCTGTGCGTGGCAGCTGGCCCAGTGTCCCCGGCCACATCATTACGTCTCTGATAGAAGTTTTCAAAACTGTCATAAAAAAAGATGGTGAAACATTATTCTCTCTTACCACAGAGGGCAGGGCACAAGGCGATATATTTCAAATATAATAAAGCAGATTCAGATCAAATCCCAGGAAAGACTTCCTAACTGAAAGAACAAACTGACAATGGGACAAACAGATTAGGAAAATTATGGAAGCTTCTTCACTGGAAGGTTTTAAGAAGAGACCACCTAAGCAATTTTCTTTAATGGTTTAGGACTAGAAGGTTGGATAGAATGACCCTTGAGGTCCCTTCCAGCTTGGATACAAATGTCTTTTGCATGCATTTTCCAAACAAATGATTCACTTACGTGATCATATGCATTTGCAAAATGCTGCCCAAAGCACACTTGGGACTTTCCATTCCATTTCAGATGTTGCTGAATGGTACTAGTACTTAGAGATATATTCCTCCTTTTACTAGTTATTCGTTTTGGTTGAAATTGGGTTTTTTCCATCAGAAAATTCCAGTTCAGCCAAACCCAAGTGTTTTATGGGAAATTTGGGTAAGACTTATCTAGGAAGGTTTCTGAGCTTCAGGTTCTGTTGGGAAGAACCAACAGAGTTACCTTAACTTCTGGCTGTTTCACTGAGACAAAGCAACCAATTTGAAGTCCTCCTGCATCCCAGGATGAGCTGCCCCTGTATGAACAAACTTCTATCTAGAACTCAATGGCCCTGGACTGCCAGCTGGGGACAGCCAAGCAGCAAATGAGTAGGGAGAGAGTAAGTGGAGAGATGGGGGAAAGGTGTGAAGTGGAACAGAGGGAGGGGGTAGGGGAAGGGAGGTGTGGGGAACAGGTGAAAGCAGGGAGGAGGAGAAAGGAAGAGGAGTCTTGGGCCAGTCAGCTGCCAGGCAGCCACTGAAAGGAGGTGGATGGGCCTGGCAGCCCCCCACATGCCTAAATCAGGCCTCCACCATCCCCACCAGACCTTGCAGCTTCCTGGCAACTCCTCACCTCCCCCCACCCCCCCACCCCCGCAAGAAGCTGCTAGTCAGTTGTTGTGGGGCTGGCAGGGGAGCAGGCAGCTGTAGGGGTGACATGGGATAGATTTGTCGCCTGATGGGCATGGCACAGGCTGCAGAGAACCCAGGAGCAGGCAGGGACAGGGAACACCACTGCTGTTGCTCTGAGCTCAGCCTCCATGTATTCCTCCCAGCTTGGGAACAGGCAGGGAGACAGAACCCACCCAGCTGCTGCCATTGTTCTATGGATCACCAACCACCCTGCTTCCCTGCAGATAAGTGGGGAATCAGGAGCCAGGGGAGAGCAGGGAGCAGGTCAGTAGTCACAGTCCTGGAACCTATACTGCCACTAGAGAGCTGGCAAACTGGGCAGGCACAGAGCAGACTTGGTAGTTCCTAGCCATGCCCCTGCTTGCCAGCTCTCTAGCTGCAGGTCAGAGCTGTGCATGTTAGAGACGGTATAAACCTTCAGTATGTGATTGCTTGCAGCACATGTTCAATTTAACACCACCTAACATTAGTTAGCACATGCTAATTGTAACATGTAACTACATTTTCAAAGAAAAAAGTTTCCCTGTCTACAGTATATCATTTAATACTCAGTTTCAGTAATTCTTAATATAAATCCTCATCATTCAGGCAGGGAAAACACACTAGTCGAAAGCTATATTCCCCTTTGCTTTCCTTAGCAATAGTTGACATGAAAATCAACAAGCTCTGCTCACACTTCAAAGCTAACACTTAAAGGATGCCTTTTACTCTGATTTAATTATACATTATTAAATTTGTCAATCTGCACCTCTTTTGTTAATTAAGAAATGCAAATAGCATCAACTATCTTCAGTGGATATTTCTACAAAAGCAGCTTGTATTGCAATCAATGTAATAAGAAAGATCTGGAATGCAGCTCATATACCATGTACAATTGTATCCCCATTTCTTCTTCTCACAGGGAACTGCACTGCTTTTGTTTATGCTTATTCATTTCTGGCTCACAATCTTTTATCTATAGAAGTGACTGTTGTATTTGTGGTATAAGTCCTCACTTTCTTTATTCAGTTAGAAGTTCATCAAGTTTACATGGTAAAGGTTGACAGCCTACCAAAACCACCTTGTGGAAACAGGATTGAAACATGCAAAGTCCACTTTAGAGCAAATAGATATTACTTTGAGTAGCTATCAGCCAGGGCTGAATCCATACCATTTCCAGTTCCTTAAATGATGTATTTTGTCACTGTTAGACTTCTTAAAAAAGCTTGGTGAAAAAAAAATGGGAAAAGGCATTTTAAATTATAATGATCTAATAGGAAAAATGGAACATGGGCCAGTAGTTCATAAATTTCCTCCGTTTTTCAAGAAACAATATGTAGAAACAGCAAGGGAAATGGTGTTAAAAATGCTAAACACAAAGCCAGAATCTGCATTTGCAAAATGCAGATGACAACTGTCATAATTTTTATACATCAAAGGCTGAACAAAAGGAATCCACGGAAAAAATCCATAGTCCTCAACTAATGAGATATTTATTACAAAACAAATAGTTAGGTAATAGTGCGTGAAACACTAATGAGTACTGTATTAGACATGATGCTTTGACAATATTTGACTGATGATGAGATCATACAGATATACAGTAGTTTCATTAGGGATCATTTCAACTGAAACCCTTAGCTACTTGGAGAGCTAGGTAGCACATCAGATTAGTGAGGAATACAGAGCTTTTTTTAAGACAGAAACTTTGTCAAAATCTGACCCACTCTGTGCCATGCAAGAATCTCTGTTATGCTGTCCAACAGGTTCTCAGTGGTCTGCAGGAAATGATGTTAGACGGTGCAGAAAGATATAATACTTAAACTGTTCCAAGAATGGCATTTATGAGGGAACCAGTTCTCACTTGTCCCAGTTAGAGGTCTCTATATGTATGCTGTAAAATTAAATCAAGGCACTGTATTGCTGTCAAACTGTCACTAGGGGGTGGTAGTGATACCTAGCCCAGCATGCTGCCTAGTGGTGAGTGCCTCAGCTTCATCAATATTCCCTGAGCAATGGAGGAAGACCCTGATTGGCTGGATGCCAAAGACAACCACAACGACAATAACATCAATTGCTTGCAACTGCAGTTTTCTGATCCCTCTTCTCACTAACATGCCATCCTCTTCTAACTGTATTCAATTCATTTAAAAGTATCTGTTTGTCTAATTGTTAAATCAGAAGCTCCAGATTTGGCAGTATCTTATAACAGATTTAAGCTTTCATCAAAATCATTTTTTAAACTTTGAAAATATTTCACGGAATATGAGACACTGCTTTGGTCTTTCTAAAAGAAACAAAAAACATAGTTTTTATCTTGATGCTGGTAAAATTCTACTGTAATGTCCTGCTTCCTGGTTGGAAGTAACCCAATTCAACCTCAAAATTATCCACAATTGGCTTTGTTAACAAGTACTTTCAAAAAGTTTGCTTCTATTTTCTTATATTTATCCAATAATAATACATATTTTTAAATAAATTAATTATCTGTACCTTTTGCTGTTACACATGGGAACAACTCATATTTCTTGGAACCAGATGCTGCTCCTATTGAATAGAAATTAACTTCATGAGTAACCCAAAATATCCAAAATGTGGACTCATGAATATAGTGTCTGTGTATCATGCATAGGTTCAAGACCAACTACTATAGCATTGCTGAAACAATCCTTAGAAACAAACATTTGATTTCACCATATTGTCAGTTATACTTTGAACAGAAGCACCTCCTGTAGTCCAATTCTGGAGGCAAATTTAGAGCAGCTGAGAATCTGAGCTGTTGTGTATTTTTGTCATTAATATTCATACTGCATTTCCTTCCTATTAGCTCTGTAAGGCCAACATATAGGTATGTATACTTGTAGTATGTCCTCAGAGTTTTTTCCTATATTCTAATCAGCTGCATCACTGGCAACAGTGGGGTTGCTCAAGAGTTACCAAAGGCAAAATCTGGCCTTCAGAATCTATTACTAGTGGTGAAGAAAAAGAGGGAAAACCTACTTAGTTTATCAGGTCTAGGATAAAATTGGCACAACTGGCAGTTCAAAGAAAAAAAAACCTATTTGTAATCTGAATACATTAATCTGTAAATCATTAACAAGCAGATAGGTAACCACACAAAGCCATTTCACAGAATTATTCTCAAAGCTATCTGACACCTATCTACCCCAAACCAGCGGGCCCTGTTCCCTATCATTTGCCACAAAATATGGAGCCTCATCATTTTTTAAGCAATGTGTATTTGTAAGGTTAAAAAGCCTTGTGCTACTAAACAAACAAAATATGCTGTCTCCCATATTTATGCCCAAAGATTTTTGTGGCACTTCTACAACAGCACAGAGACATCTAATGGTAGAACAGCTTATCTGCAAGTTAGTAGCTTTATAGCATTTGAGAATGAATACATCCAAAGCAAAATCCGAGAGTAGCAAATTTGTTACCAGGCCTGCCACGCTTTAAAAACAAAGCATCGCAATTTGAGGTTAAGGAAGTCCTTCCTTTTTATGATGGGTCAGTTTATTTATTGGCACTTGAGAGCATATGTTCAGGGACTGCTGTAAGGAATTAGGTTGTGCTGGAAAATACACCCGAGAGTCTGTCCAGCTATTACTCCTGCCCAGGGATTTGAAGACCTGACCTATTGAAGTCATTGAAAGTCTGTTTAGTGATATTTTCTGGCGTATAAGTCAAGGTTTGAAGTCAAAATACTTACCTTTAAATTTCCACCTCAACTTACACACCATAGTAATACTTCTGACCCCCAGCCCCATCCAAACCCCTGCCCAGCCCCGACTGACCCATCCTTCTTCACCTACCATGAGATGGCGTCCCTGTCACTGGAGGCCAAGGGGCCCAGGCTTAGCCCAAGCATGACCTGTGGGCCTTACTGTCACCATGGAGATGCTGCTCAGCTGGCTGCTGAGCCCAGCCCCATCCCCTGTGAGCAGCACTGCCTGGGCCACGCCAGCTGAGTGCTAAGCCAAGCCCCATCCCCACAAGTGGTGCAGTTTGGGTAGCGCCAACCAAGCACCGAGCCCAACCCCATCCCCTGCAAGTGGTGCTGCCTGAGCCATGCCAGCTAGGCACCAAGCCCGCCCACATCCCCTACGAGCAGCGCTGGGTGCCCAGCCTGCAGGGAGGGTGCGCAGGGGCTGGTATAAGTCAACCCCATATTTCTGATCCAAAAAGTTAGGTTGACTTATATATTGGATCTAGGAAAATCCTAACTTTTTGGGTCAGAAAAAAGGGGTCAACTTTATACACCATGAAATACAGTATGTATGGGGCCCTAAACAGCCTAGTATGTAATAGTTCCTGTCTCTCATACTGCTTGACTAATAATATTTTGAAATATTATAGGTAACTGATTCACTGACTCCTCAGTTGTATTATACACTTTTTCTGACAGCAGACTGAAAGGCGTGGTATTACAGACTGGGAACCAAAGACATTTCAGGTGCAATTACAGAGTCTTCAGTGGAAACACACAAGGAATTTGTTTGCTCCAATATTATTACCCTCAATTAAGTGCACTTACAACATAAAGATCAAGTTTTTGAAGTGGGTTAATGAAAAAGCTCAGTTGAAAAAAATATAACTTGAAAAAAGAATTGTTAGTACAAGGAATGAAATGTACATATTTGTCTATATCCGGACATTTTCATCATCACTGAGGCAAGCCTCAGGGGCAGAAAGTGTTTATTTGCCCTTACAGCCATAAAATGTGTCCTCTGCTGGTAACCTAACAAGAAAGATGACTAGAATATTATAAAGAAGTTAGAATAGCTTAGAATGATAAATCTGTACAAACTTATAATTGTTTGCTATAAGGAAGCAATGCAACATTCAAATGATCTCTCTTCATTTAAATTCTAATAGAGCTTTATGACAATTGTAGCCTGGAACACCAACTTTCACAATAAAAGGCCAGCTAACAGAAGAGAAGGCAAGAATTTTTGCTTGCTCAGTCTTAGATTAAAAGAGAGTTTATTAGAAAATAAGCAAGTGAAGGTTTTAGTGTGTTTCAAGGTTGAAAGTCCCTGATGTTTTGTTTCAAACAGATTAGAAAAATGGACAAGGAAAGGAAGAATACTATAGTATCCCAAATGAGTCATTTAAAAAAAAACAACAGTATATTCTGTAACCAGGAGAAAAATCAGCTTTTGCAAACTGAAAGAATTCAGAGAGGCACAATGGCCCAAATTGATCCCTGGCGTACAGTAATACTATTTAAATGAGTGGCATTGCACCACAGATAATTCCAGATCATTTATTTAAGGACAGGTTATGAACCAAATTTATCAGTGAGGTAACTTCTCAGAGCTAGAGGTTTTTGTATTCATGAACCCAAATCCTTTTCTTTCTTTTCATCATCTCAGAACAACCAAATTGTTCTCTCATAACCACTATTTTATTTTTTTCCTTAAAGGGATAGATTGTGAATCTGAAATAATGAAACACATATAATCTAGGAACAAAGCGCCTTAGATGTGCATCTCCCCTCTTCTTCCGCCACCCCAGATTATGGTTGTTGCCAACAGACCCCCTGTGATGGATTCTCCACAAATACAAGTGAGCAGACAGTGCCTGCCCCAAAGAGCTTAAAGTTTGGATTTTCAAAAGCTTTAAGTGTTAGCCTAACTCATCTCCTACTCACAATAATGATACTCCAACTGATCTTACCGGAGCAAATTTAGGCCAATCATGGGCACGTCTACACATGGCACTAGATCACCATAGCAATGTGCTGCGGCAACGTAGCATCTACAGGCATCTACAGCAGCTACTTTGCTACTACAGCAGCTACGCTGCCATAGCAATACACTCCCCCCAGGATAGTGCCCTGCTACGGCGAAACAGCTGCTGAAAATAACCATGTGCCATGCGTATGGCGCAGTACAGGCTGTTACTGCACCATGATTTAGTACTTCCAAAAGGAAATACTAAATCACGGTGCAGTAACAACGTTGCCATAGCAATGCGTGTAGACACGCCCTATGAAAACTTCTGAAGATTTTCATCACAATAAAACTACTAACGGCATTAAAAATACCATACGACTCATATAGCACTTTTCACCAACAGAGCACATACAATATTTCACACTTTCAAAGATGAGGAAACCAAGGCATAGAGAGGTAAGGTGACCTACCCAACGACAGTCCCAAAGCCATAAATAAAGCTCAGGTCTCCTAACTCCAAATCCTATGTTCTTGCCATAAGCTTATACTGCCTCTATGGATATTTGTATTTTTTAGAAAATAAATACATTCTCAAAAGATTGCTTTGTGTTCCACTTTGAGATTGTAACTCCAAGGCTGAGAAGCAATGGTGATCCTAAGTGAAGTGAGAAGCTTCCTTCACATAACTGAACTGCCACATGATCCAAGACAGTCTGATGTAGTCATTAATCCCCACTTGTGACACCCAGCTGATGTTAGGACTTAATGACTGTGGAGGTTCCTTCCATTCCAAAGTTAACATTTCTGAAGAGTAAGTGGTACATCAAACCTGAAATGGAACTTTTAAATGCCATATTTAGAAACAACAGAGGGTTTTCTTACCAACAAACATCTATTTTTAAAAAAAAATTCTGAAAATTATATTGGTTGTACATAGACTGTCACATTGTTGATTTTGAACTTTCTTTAAACTTAAATACATACAATAGGTATTTTTCAAGTTTAAAAAACAAAAACAAAAAAAAAAAAAAGAAAAAGAAACCTTAATTCAGGAGAGAAGTAAAGCAGAATTCTCTCATCTCACTTCAGTTTTTCAACCAGGTAAATAAAATCTATTGTGCATCAGACTGTGATGATGATGATGATGGTAAAAAGCAATTCTCCCCAAAGGGGTATTTTTGCATACAAAGGTAGCTATTTTAAACAATTCTCCATGGCATCTGTATTAAGTTCATAAAACTGGAGTTTGTTTTGTTTAAATAAATGCTGCCACCTTGTGAACAATGGGAAATATGTGATCTAAGCCCCTTTTGCCTTTTACTCTATGTAATATGGCACCTTACACCAAACAGTTTGGACTGTTTGAAATGTTGCCACAACTACATTTTTTTTGGAAAGCCGAGCGTGAGAGAAATTTCAATCACGTTTTGTTCCAGTTGGGTTTGGACCAAAACCAAGCGTAAAGCAATTCCCTAGTACTTAGAAGCCTTGCTTTACAGCCAGTTCTAGTTAGGACCTCAGATATATCTTGCATCTGAAGCATGGTTGTTCTAGCCATACAGGCTGTGTCAACATGAGCATGGACGTTTGGTTCCCCAGGGACAACTAGCAGCAGGACACCTTGTGCCGCTGCTAGTTGTCCCCAGGGAGCACCTGTGCCACCCACCCTCTGGCACACGACAGGTTACCCCAGGTGGTTTAGGGGAGGCTGGGGCCAGCACTGGGCTGGCCCCAGCAGCCTTACCTGGAGTCCTGGGGGCCTCCTGAGACTACAGCAGCAGCAATTCTGCCACTTGCAGCCTGGCCAGCAGCTGGAGCGTGGCTCCAGCCAGCCAGGCTCCAGTTCCGAGTGGCACACGCTGCCCTCATATATGCTATTCCATTTTGCACAGGTGTTTTTGACCCCTGGGTCAAAAACAAACCCCACAGTGCTCCCTTGTGGCATGGAGATCAGCTGAATGTGCAGTATGTGGTGCCGCAGACATGTCTGTAGTGCCACATTCTGCATGGCCATGCTCATCTGGACACAGCCATAGAGTCACCACAGATAAGACAAAGCGCTTTAGTCAGTACCAACTTGGAAGTGATAGTGCACTTCACCAACAATCAAATTTTAAGAAATAAGAAACTGGAGATATTTCTTGAAATTAATGGGTCTTGTCAAATGCTCAGCATTTCTCAGGATCTAGTCTGATCCTGAGACTTATTATTGTAGTCAAATTCCTGATTCAGTTATCCAGAGACATTGCTCCTCATTGTCAGAGGTTCAGTCATTAAACATTAACAAAAGTCTGTGCCATGGCTTCAGAAGCTAAATCTTGACAGATTGGTTTATATAGGATATTTACCTCAATAATGGAAGACTGTACACAAGTTTAACCAAATTTTGAACCAGCACCAGTGTGTTTACAGTATAGGTTACAAGGTCCCTAAGTTAATTTTCTTCACTTACTTGCAAATCACATTGATTAATTTATTATATTATTTCCATGAAAAGCTATTTCCCATTCATAAAGAAAATCAAGCAAATGGTTAGTGCATTAGAAGAGTTGAACTTCTATCTTATTCCTCTGAATAAGATACAAATTAAAAAAGTGGCATAATAAAAACACGTAGCCAACATTTACAAAAATAAAGTCAGGATAGACATATAACCATTTAATAATAATTTCCTGTCAGAAATTTAGTAAATCTAAAAAAATTCAGAGCAAACAAAACATTATTCAATCTACTTATCCAGAACAAAGACATTTTCATCTTTCATTTCAGTCACATTATTTGGCAAGTCTAATCCCTATTAGTCTGATGAAGATCTCATAAATGAAAAAGGAATCATTGTGTAAAGATTTTTGGTGCCTGGAGGTGATGATAGCATTTGTCAGTGTTATAGAATTTAGCTAATTCACAGCATCAGTGAACATGATAAGTACCCCTCGATATTTCTAGCAAACAAGGATTAAAGTGCTCTATCCATTTTTAAGCGCTATAAAGCTGTGTACTTCTGTTAAGTCACGGCAATAAAGCACTTTAAATGGTGAAAAAGCAACTTCTGTACACATCCTAGATATTTGAAAGAAGCTTAAAAAAAGTTTTAAAGTCTTTAAGGGTTTCTGGAAAGGATTTTGCCTCCAATCTTTTTGTTCATTTTAATTATTACATGGTTTGGGGGAACATAAGAAGTGCAACTGGATGTTAAATAAATAAGTCTCAGGATACAAAAAAATACCCAAAGGTTAATTTCAGGACATGAGTACGGCAAAAGTAATACACCAAGAATGAAATCTGCTGTTAAAACTTTCATGAGTAGTACAGGTAGACAGGGGCTCACAAAATCAGTTCTAGGGCACTGTGCATCCAAAAACTTGTCTAATCTCTCTCCCAACTATACAATTGGTTCAATAAAAGATATTACCAAAGAAATCTTGCTTCTCTTATCTATAAGCAGTTTCACTGAAGCCAATGAGGCTAATCAGAAGAATGAGGATTACCCAAGGGAAGAAAGCATTGCAAAAGGATCATATATCAAAAAATTTATTATTGGTTATTCTACTTGTTTCATATCTGTACTGAAATTCTGAGATACAGAATTAATTAAATATAAACTTCTTAACAATAAATAAGAGAACATTCTACTACTGAATTTCTGGTGGACTATCAGTGTTATTTTATACTCAACTTGACATTGGTATAAATGATACCGTGAGAGTAATTTCTATTTATAGATTTTATTTTTTATCATTGCAAAGTATATAAAAGAGAAGGTAGTACATAAAGCAAAGATATCATTTCACAATATAATAAAATATTATGGCTTAAAAAACATCAATTTAAAACTTTAAAAGCCCCATCACGATTATTACATAAAAGAAGAAAATATTAGGGCTCTGCGAAATGGGCCCTATTTGATTCAGATTCGGCCCGAATCGGGGACAATGATTCGATCCATTGATTTGGATCAATGTCCCTGATTTGATTTGGCTGAATCCAAATCTGAAGATTCGATGCTGATTTGGCAAATCAACGACTCGGACACAGGCACAACTTTAAATGTTTTTTTCTACATACCTTGATGTAGCAGCGTGGCTCGTGATCACTGTGATGATGGGGTACATGGAACATCCCACAAGAGTGTGAGGGACTCTCCAGCATGCTCGGCAGTGAACCTGGAAGTGGACTGGAAGTACTCCTGGTCCACTTCCAGGTCTGCTGGGGAACATGCTCAGGCCCCGTCCCTCTAACTCGGCGATTGGCCGCAGGGGGACCCCGGGTGCTCCCTCCCAAGAGACCCAGGAGGCACCAGTCGCCGAGCCACAGGGGAATGGGGGATGCCGCCTGCATGCTCCCCAGTGGACCAGGAAGTGGACCGGAAGTGCTTCTGGTCCACTTCCGGGTCTGCTGTTGAGTGCGCTGGGGATCCACTGTGCTTCTGTGGGATGCTGCTTCTGCCCCAGCACTGCAGCATTCAGAGCCCCTGCTACCTAGAGGTATGTAAAAAAAAACACTTAGACCTGTACCTACATCCAAATCACCAAATATGTCCAAATCTCTCTGAATCGATCCAGAGAGTTCCTAATCGATTCAGAGAGATTAAAGGGTCCTCTGATTCGATTCAGATTCAGAGATTCGGCCACCAAATCAGGCTGAATCTCCGCCGAATCAAATCAGGGACGGAAGCTTTGCATAGCCCTAGAAAATATCTACTACAAATTGCTAAGCTTTCCCTTTAGTTTTCATACGTAAATATGCAAAAATACTTAGTATTTGTAAAACATCTTTCATCCCAAAGAGTCCAGCAAAATTCCACAACACACACAAATGATTTCCCCTACTACCTCTACAGATCTCTGCTGGGGGAGATAGAGCTAGCTCTGCCACTATGCTCTTCCTTTTCTACTACCCTAGTAGATCATTCACATCTAGAGCTAAAGTAATGTCTGCAATGCTCAGCAGGATTTCCTCCCAACAACCCCTCTGTAGGTGTGGAGAGAAACAATACAAATTACAGCACATGAGATCTTTAAAAACGTGTCATTTCTCCTTTTGCACTGTCAAACAAATAGCTGATGGAGATTTCTAGGAAGCAGTAGTAGAAGGAGGTCCTGCTAACATGGTCTGTAAAGCAGCCAACCTGTCAAAGGGTGGCATAGAGGTGATGATGGAGGTAGGGTTCAAATTACAGTGTAAAGGGAACTGACCTCAAGAATGACCCCCCCAAAAAAATCAATGGAACTTAGGCTCCAAACCCCAGAAATTTGTTAGGAGATGGATGCAGGGGTGTAGGTTATAGCCGTGTTGGTCTAAGGACATAGGCAGACAAGGTTCCTTGGGTGAATTTGATATCTTTTATTAGACCAACCTAAATAGTTGGAGAATAGTTATTAAGCAAGCTTTCGGGTTCAAAAACCCTTCATCAGGCTAAGGAAGTTTCAGCAGTTGGTGTGTGCTCTTCCTGGATGGAATGAAAAGTAAAGAAACCAGAGGCTGGGCTGGGGAGTCAGTTGCCAGGCAGATTATAATATGTCAAAAATCCAATGTCTATATTTAGTCCATGATCTCTAGTATCCAGGAGGTTGATGAAATGGAGTTCATAGGTTCATCTCTGGTAAGTGTTGTGTAAGTTTCCCTTGAGGATCAGGACTGAGAGATTGGAGAGAGAGTGACCCTCCTGTGAGAGTGGCCCACCGGTAATTGGGTATTTCTGTCTTTGATGGATTTCTGGTGCGTGTTCATTCTGGTGCGCAGTTGTTGTTTGGTCTCTCCTACATATTTTCCATCAGGACATTTGGTGCTTTGGATGAGGTATATTACATTTCTGGAGGTGCAGCTGTAAGATCCTGGGATGCTGATGGCTGTGTTGTGGGGTGTAGTAATAGTGGGGGTGGTAGAGATGTGTTGGCAGGTTTTGCATTTCTTGTCATGGCACGGTCTGGATCTTTTTGGTGTGTTCTGGGCTTGAGGAAGTTTGCTTCTGGTGATGAGGTTGGCGAGGTCAGATCATAAGAACAAAAAGAAACACCATGAGTTGGAACTGGAGCTGGAAATTTGGCCCCATTGAAGTCCGCTGGAATTTCTTAGTCAGTTAGCCAGTCACCAATTGGCCAGTATTGCTTGGTCCCAAACACTCTCAAACTTTCACTTACATGAAAGGGAACTGAGAGTGCTAGCATCTTGTAGGAACTGGCATAGTAGCTTTCATGAGAGCAATATTAGCTGCATAGGTCTCATCTACATAATTTTTTTCTAATTTGCCACCTATATTGAAAACATTCAAATTCTAATGTAGATAATAGCACCCACTGCCACTTTTACTACCAGACCATCTAGCCTTTAACTGAATCTGGTAGAGCTGCACTGATGGAAGGAGCAGAGGGAAATTTTAAATGAAAACAAACTAACAGACACAGCCTTAGCAGGGTATTGGTTGGAAAAAGAAAAATTAAAGTCCTTTGAGGACAACAATGCTAGCATTTTCAGCTTGGAGTAGTTAAAGTACAGATGCCAGCTAAATATGTACATGCTGTTCACCACTTTGCAAATACATAGAGAAATAATAAGACTTAAAACTAACCTAATTGTTACATCTTTCAAAATTGCTGTACTGGGAACAAGTGCCATTATGTAATTACTATAATTAGCCAGCATGTAATTTTTGTTTGTGTTTGTTTTGCTGAGTAGTGTTTTAGAAACATTTGATGTGCAAAAAACCTATCTCCTGAGAAATTAAAAGAATAAATAGCTACTATTTTCCTGTTTTTTTCCAAAACCAATCCTGTGTATTCCTTTTGCTGGCACTGCATAAAGAGCAACTAACAAACAAACAAACAAAATGGTCCAGCTCTTCTTCAAGTCTAGACAAAATCCCATTAGGAACTGAATTTGTGCCTAGAGCTATTCCTGTTGCCAGGATGGAATATAAAGATACTTCAGCATAGTAATGTCCTTACATAAACAAAATACTGCTAAATAGATGTAATCCTGTTATTATGTGTGTGTTCTCAAGCCAACCTCTCTGTGGTGCTTACTGCAATACTATTAATATGCAGGGTCAGATTGCTGGGAACTTTGTCCCTTATCTGCAAGGTAGGCATGGCCAAGGGGAGTGAGAATTTTTTTTTTACTTGTGTTGACAGTGCTGACATACTTTTAACTGGTTTTTAACAGTTTGAATAAGGGTCCAAGTGAGTTGGGTTTACATATGTTGGCTCTGCCTTCTAAAATTGTAAAATGTATAGAGGTACACATACTATAACAGAAAATTGGGTAAAGACTGCTGAGGGGTTAGCGCTCACTGTGACTAATGTGCAGGTCTACAGTTGATAGACCTTCAACTCAGGACTACTAGGGAAATTGAGTAGGTTGTTTGGGGGGGGGTGTTATTTGTTTGTTGTTGCTTTTTTTGGGGGGGGGGGTGTTTGAGGTGGTTTTCCTTAGAAGGTCAGATCACATTGTGTGGCATTGTGCAATGAAGGGTGGAGACCTGTCCAATTCACTGCAGTCAGACCCTCCTGGGAGGATCTCAGCTACACACCTATTTTATGGAGATGCGGGATTTCTCCCTATCTTCCTTCTTTGGCCTGTTGGTTAAGGGCAAGTGAGATTTGGTGGCACCCAAACCCCAAGACCTCCAGGCTTAGGGGTAGGATGCCTGCCATGGATTTAGAAGCATCTAAAACTGCAGACTGAAGAGTCTGGGAGGGAAGATACATGCTGGTGGTAACACCACATGGACCTAAACAACTGGGCTCTACTCAGTGGATGAAATTTGGAACTAATTTGACTGATTGGGCCTGAGACACAAATTAAAAAAAAAAAAAAAAAGTGCTTTGCCATTTGTCTTTGCAAGAGTTAGTTCTGATGAGATACAGATTATTCTAATGAGTGTAAATTGTCTACTTAAAAGTATTGAAATCCTTGGAATATTAGTGGGTCAGGTTGGAGCCTATGCCCAAAGAGATTGTAATGAGAAGTGGATATTGCCCCGCTGTGGGTGGCAAAGAGCCATAGTAGTGGAGTGCCCCACCTCCATGCAGTGTGCAGCACTAGTGGAATAGTGCTCCCCACTGATGTACACCAGGAGAGCATCAGTGGTAGCAGGGCCACAGTGGTGACTGCTCTGTTATTTTCTTTCTCCCTTCAAAACACCATTATACTTTATAACAGCAGTTCCCAAACTGTGGTTCACAACCCCAAATGGAGTCACAACATCAGCAGATGGGCTCATGGGGGTGGGGGCTGTGGGTTGGGAGTAAGGGGCCATACTGAGAAAAGGGAGTCATGCTGAGGAAATGGAGCCATAAATGGAATCATGCAGACAAAAAGTTTGGGAAGCACTGCTTTATAATGTTGCCTAAGAGTGGGGAAGTTTGTTCACATTGGAGCCCCTGAGCAGAATTCACTCTCATAGGTTTCTGGGTTGGGACTCAAATAATAAAACTTTATTAGTGATTGCTAAAAATCATAGTTATTTACATGGCTTGGGAGAGATTGAAGAGCCTGTAGGACCCAGCACACAGTAGCTACATAGCTAGTTTATGTTGATGCAATCTGGAGCATGCATTTTAGTCATGCAGCTTTTGTTAGCCTAGGGTACAGCCCCCAATATATTTGTGTAAAACCCCTAAATTGAACCTTCTGCCATCCCTTGCCAGGGTTAGATGAATTAAAAAAAACCCCAAAAAACAAAACACAACTGATGTCAGCTCCTTTAAAAGACATGGAAAAAATAAATAAATCAGCATTTGTAAAATGGTAAAAGGCAAGGGGGCAGGAGGGGTATCATTACTTTCTGAATAGTTATGATGTACATTTCATTCACCAAGCCATCGCTTGTGTTTTCATCACTAGCCACGTCACTTGTGTTTTCTCTTGGGGCATGCAAATACCTGTTTATTCCCCCAGTCTGGGGTTAGCTTTCCAGATCGTACATTCTGGTTTTTCTTATATAGCAAACTGAGTCCTCCCACATCCTAAATACTTGCTACCTTAAATGATTTTTTCCTGAACAGTGTGAAACACGGTTTGGCCACGGAGCCTGAGTGGGTAGGGCTCACACTGTCGGGTTCCATGAAAAGGTGGGATGAGGGGGTGCAGAGTGGCCCCCAAGACATTGCGAGGGCTGCCAAAGAGCCATGGCACCATTGCTAGAGAGCAGCCCTGACACCCCTGCGGCTCGGTGTAGCCAGGACACGCCACCGCACGGAACCGCCCCCTCCAACGGGCGACTCCAACGGCTGTACCCGCTGGAGGGCCCCCCCGGGTACGGACCCGCGGGAGGAGGGGGGTGGGGGGGCAGCCGCGCACGCGCTCAGGCCCGTGCGGGGCCCCACAAGCTGCGCGCTCAACACGCGCGGGGGCGGGGGCCGAGCTGTCCCGCACGCACTGCCGCTGCATATGCTTTAAACCGCACCTCCATGCAATAACCGCTCACTTAACACGCACCTTGCCCCCAGCCCCAATGACCCCTCAGGGTCTCAGCACGCCCTAATGGCTGGTACACACCCACGCACCGGTCTTCTCCCCCACCCCAATGCTGGTAGACACCCCCGTCTGGTTTTCTCCCCCTGAGGTCTCCTATGCAGGACATGCCTCCCTGCTCCCTTCTTTCCCCTGCATTCACTCTCCCTGGCTCCATGATCCCTGCCCACTAAGTATGGTGCTGTGACGTGCAGGGTCCCCCACCTTTCTGAGGGTTGTTAACAAGCACTTTGACTTTGCTGCCTCCAGATCATTTTTGCCACATATACAGTGGATTTATGTAAAGGCCAGCTGAACCTGATGCGGAAGAAGGGATTGAGAGGTTACTTGAAGAAAGATCATCCTACCATGAATCCGGGTTTAAAGTTCAAGGGAGGGTGGGTGGGTTGTTTCTGGTTTTTTAAACAAGCTGTTGTTGTACTAAAAACTGTAACTAAGTTATAGGCACAGATTTTCAGGTGCTCAGTACCCACAACTAGGGCCAGTTTCCCCACAGAATATAAGGGCCTCAGTAGATAACCTGCTCCATGCTTGAGTGACTACTTTTTTGGAAAAGTCTAGCAACAAGAACGTGTCTAAATAGTTAATGAAAATCAGAGCTAGCATTAACAAATATAAGGTTTTAAATCAGAAACATTTTTTTAAATGTTTAAAAATATCTCAGAACTCTGGTTTCTATAGAAATGCTGTTTTATGTATTACCATCATGCAGCTGTGACCTCTAGGACAAAATCAGTCATAGTTTATGGCACTATAAAAACAATTAAAAAAAACAACCCCAAAGCAACTTTTAAAAGCAAACATTAGTTATGATGTAAATGTCATTCATCAAGACCAAGTATTCGCACATTGCTTATTGTGTTTTCTCTTAGGGCATGCAAATATCTATTTATTCCCCCAGTTGGGGGTTAGCTTTCCAGATCATAAATTCTGTTTTTTTCTTATATAAACACACTTATTTTCTTATATAAACAAACTGAATCATCCCACATCCTAAATCCTTTAAATCTCAGATACTGTTACTGATTTTGATTCCAGTCCCTAAACTCAGCAGTTCTGATAATAATGAAAATACCCAACCTGTTTACAGTACTAATTTCAAATAGCTTTATGATATTACCGGGCTCCTTCCATGGTGGTCACAAGAACACTGAGCTTTTACAAAGCAGAAAACTCCAAAGCCAAAGGGGAGGTCATGCCACAGTTTTTGTTTTTAACTGAATTAGGTCAATGTTCAGAAGCCACACGCAGGCGCGCACACTTAAAATTCAGTCTGTAAACCACAAACAACAAGTAGAAACCATCATTCAGAAGTATGCAGTTTCAATTTGTTTGAAAACATGTTTAATATTATATTAATTTACACTAAATAAAAACAAGCTATCACTAGTAAGACTTACTTCTGCAAAATGGAAATGCAAGCTCCAAAATGTTTCTGGATTCAGAAACCCTTAAGAGGAAAAAACAACAACTGATACTGCCAGATGAAATTTAGGTTCCGATTGTTTTTCAAGTCAAATTCTTTACTATAGAGCTGATTGCTTTGAAGTGAGGGTTTCCAGCACTCCAGATTCTAATTTTATTTTAGGGAGTAAGTGGAGAAAAAAAAAAGGTTTCACTTGTCATCAGCCTTATTTAACTGATGACAGTGAAATAAAATTACTGCAATGACCCTAATAAAATTACTACAAAAACACACACATTTGATGGGATTAGCAGCCTCTTCCTAAAACACAGATTTGAAATAACAAAGGTTCTATGCTTCAGCAAGATGTGCCAAGTAGTCACATCAAGCATCTGCTTGTATTATGCCAGTTCTAGTCATACCCACATGCTTTTTTATGTCCGTGTTTACACAAAAAACACTTAACATGTTTGGTTTGTTGATATGTAACTACAGTACTTAACTACTTAATTTCATCTCAAGCTGGATGGATATAGAGGACATACAACCAAGTGATTTAGAAGTGCTTTTTTAATTCATAAGATTTGAATACATTCAGTGGTTTGCTTTGAAAAAGCTATATTTTTTAGTTTTGTTAGGTTAGTGATGCTGAACCGTAATACTGTTTAATCAAATTATTTATCTTTCACTGATTTTTGACTCATTAGTATTATATGACAAAGTGAACCTTTTAATTAATATCAGCAATATTATCTTTTTTTTTTTTTTTTTTTTTTGCTCCTGTGCTTTGTCTACCAGGATCTGTTGTTAATGAAATTACCTGCGTATGTCACAAACAACAATTTAGCCAGCACTGTACCATTTGCATTGCATGAAAAGGTAAGAGGGATTTCTTTTATGCATATCTTCATGAACATTTTATCAAACTCACCCATTTATTAGTCTTTATAAGCATCTCTTTTTTGCCCTTTGGACTATACTGATAATTAAATGGCCTGTGAGCTCAATGTATAGAATATTAGAATCATAGAAAATTAGATCTGGAAGGGACCTCAGGAGGTCATCTAGTCCAACCCCCTGCTCAAAGCAGGACCGTCCCTAACTAGATCATCCCAGCCAAAGCTTTGTCCAACCAAGGATGGAGCTTCCACCACCTCTTTAGATAGGAAACCTGTTCCAGTGTTTTACTACCCTCCTAGTGAGAAAATTCTTCTTAATATCTAACCTAAACTTCCCTTGCTCCAACTTTAGACCGTTGCTCTTTGTTCTGTCACCTGTCATCACTGAGAACAGTCTAGCTCGTCCTTTTTTGAACCCCCTTTCAGGTAGTTAAAGGCTGCAATTAAATCCCCTCTCAGTCTTCTCTTTTCTGAACTAAATAAGCCCAGTTCCCTTAGCCTCTTCTCATAAATCATGTGCCCCACCTCCAAACCATTTTTGTTGCCTTCTACTGAACTCCCTCCAATTTGTCCACATCCTTTCTGTAGTGGGGGCCCAGTGGTGGATTAAGATTTACTGGGGCCCTGGGCTCCAGCAGAGGGAGAGGCTTCCTGGTGCTGCTGCTGCCGAGGGTGGGGCAGGGGCACTGGAATGGGTGACTACAGAGGGGCTAACACAAATTTTAAGGCTATAGCCCACCCCCAAGCCCACAAGCCCAGCTCCCCTACCAGGAAGAGGCTAGCACTGCCCCTGGCCCATGGGAGAGGCTGGGTGGATCCAGCCAGGCTGGGGGTGGGGTGGCACATGTCTGCTTCTCCTCCCTGCTCCCCACCACCCCTCATTGCCAGTGGCAGAGCAGAGTTGAGTGGGGCAAGGGCAGATGTGGGCTGCTCGCTGCAGGCTCGGGGCTCTCCAGGGTTCTCCATTCTGCTGCCTTTGCCCTGAGCCCGCAGTGGGCAGCCTGCATCCGCCCCACACACAAGTCTGGGGGGCACATGCTCCCACATGCCTCCCCCCAGGGGAGGGCAGGGGCAGCGGCAGGGAGCCCACCCCACCCCACGCCCCTGGTCAAGCTGCCCATGGCTCTGTCCCTCTCCCCATCCCAGCCTCAGGTCCCATGCACCGCCCTGGCTGGACAGCACCCCTAGCCCCTATGCCTGCCCCACTCCCTTCCTCACTGTGGGGTCCTCAACCTGCCCCCCATCACACCCCTTCCCCCCATATACTTGCCTGGAGGGAGATGCTTTCCATGCTCCTCGGCTGCGGTCCAGGCCACACGCATGCAGGCAGTGCCTCCTGCATCTCATTCCCGGAAGCCCCTTGCAGGCTGGAATACTGCCTGCCTGCAAAGAGAAACCCACTATTTCCCATGGGAACCCAGGCATCTGGCGGCCCCTAGGCCTGTGCATTAATCCACCTATGGGGGGCCCAAAACTGAACACAGTATTCCAGATGTGGCTTCACCAGCGCTGAATAAAAGGAAATAGTTGCTTCCCTTGACCTACTGGCAACACACCTACCAATGCAGCCCAGTACGCTGTTAGCCTTCCTTGCAACAAGGGCACACTGCTGGCTCATATTCAACTTATTGTCCACTGTAACTCCCAGGTCCTTTTCTACAGAGCTGCTGCCCAGCCAGTCAGTCCTCAGCCTGTACCAGTGCATGGGATTCTTCCATCCTATGTGCAAGACTTTGCACTTGTCCTCGCTTCATGAACCTCATGAGATTTCTTTTGGGCCCAATCCTCCACTTTGTCTAGGTCACTCTGAATGCTAGCCCTACCCTCCAGAGTATCTAATATTCCCCCCAGCTTGGTGTCATCTGCAAACTTGCTGAGGGTACCCTCTATCCCATCTTCAAGATCGCTAATGAACATATTGAACAAAACCAGCCCTTGGGTGCGCCGCTTGATACCACCTGCCAACTAAACATTGAGCCATTGATTACTACCCTCTGAACCTGATGCTCCAGGCAGTTTTCTATCCACCTTGTAGTCCTATTTATCTATCCCATACTTCCTCAGCTTGCCTGCAAGAACATTGTGGGAAACTATCAAAAGCCTTGCTAAAATCAAGGTATACCACATCCACTGGTCTCCCCACATCCACAGAGTCAGTCATCTCATTGTAGAAGGCAATCAGGTTGATCAGGCATGACTTGCCCCTGTTGAATCCATGCTGACTGTTCCTAATCATGTTCTCCTCCATGTGCTTAGAAATGACTTCCTTTAGGATGTGCTCCGTGATTTTTCCAGGGACTGTAGTTCTCTGGATCCTCCTTCCCTTTCTTAAATATGAACACTATGTTTTTTTCCCTTGTCCAATCATCTGGGACCTATCCTGATCAACATGAGTTTTCAAAGATGATGGCCAGTGGCTCTGCAATCCCATCAGCCAACTCCCTCAGCACCTTCAGGTGCATCCCATCTGGACCCATGGACTTGTAGATGTCCAGCTTTTCTAAATAGTCCCTAACCTGTTCCTTCACCACTGAGGGCTGCTCACCTCTTCCCCAAACTGTGCTGCTTGGTGCAGTAGTCTAGGAGCTGACCTTGTCTGTGAAAACTGAGGTGAAAAAGGAACTGAACACTTCAACCTTTTCTGCATCCTCTGTCACAAGTTTGCCTCCCCCATTCAGTAAGGGACCCACACTTTCCTTGAGCTTCCTCTTGCTACCAACATACTTGTAGAACCCCTTCTTGTTACCCTTCACATCCCTTGCTAGCTGCAACTCCAATTGCACTTTGGCCTTCCTGACTTCATCCCTGTATGCTCAAGCAATGCTCTTATGTACTCCTCCCTAGTTCTTTGTCCAAGTTTCCACTTCTTACAAGCTGTCTTTTTGTGAGTTTACTGAAGAATTCCCTGCTAAGCCAAACTGGTCTTCTGCCATACGTGCTTGTGTTCCTGCACATCAGGATGGTTTGTCCCTCCACTCTCAGTAAAGCTTCTTTAAAGTACAGCCAGCTCTCCTGGACTCCTCTCCCTCTCAGACTGGCTTCCCAGGGGATCCTGCCCATCAGTTCCCTAAGCAAGTTAAAGTCTGGCTTTCTGAAATCCAGGGTCCTTACTGTACTACTCTCCATCCTTCTTTTCTTCAGGATCCTGAAGTCATCCTGAAGTCACCAGGTCATCTTGTTTAACTTTATCAAATAAAAGTATTTCTGGATGTAGTATATTTGTGCAACATAAGCCATGCTTGTGTTGTTGTACTGTAAAAATTGTTAGCTGTCTTGCAGTGCCAGTTCCATGTTTAAAAAAAATATTGAAAGCTAGAGGCTTCTGATGACTACATCATGCTTATCAATATATACCCAGGTCTTTTAAATGTATTGAAATCTAAGTTTCACATTTATATGAGGTGAAGATTTTTAAAACTACCACACAACTGCATCCTACCTTTGGAGGGCCCTTAAATCCTCATTTCTGCTGTTAAAATCCCCATAGTACTTCAATTTCTGCTGATGGGTTTACATACAACCACTGAAATCCTGACAGCAACAGGGATTAGCTCTGGCATGTGTAAAGCATGGTTTCATTCTCACATCAGGCATTGCCCCACCTACCTTGTCTGTAGGATCTAATCCAGAGGTGTTCTCAGAACATAGATGCCAAATTTGGCCTCATGAGGAGAAGACAACGTTGGTATCTTCCTTATGATAATTTATTAGGTAACTCGCATGAAATGTGAGACCCAGATACAAATTCTGAAATAAATCAAACAGAAATGGTTGAATATTTTCCACCCACAGCTATATTTAATAGATATAAAACTGTGGCTGTACTTCTCTATTTCATACCATGCATGCAGCCTCATGTTCTTTCCACAGCAGCTACTTAAATGCATTCATACACATGTAAGTTTGCGTATAAATGATGATGTTGGTCTTCCATAATTTTCAGGCTACCTAGCAGATTTTACCCTGGATTTCAGAAGTTAATACAACACCTTTCCCTTTAACTATTTACTCTTTCAAATCTAGGGACGTTAATAAAAATGCTTTTCATTAACAAGATCTCGCTATTGCAAGTGGCCTTTGCTCATTCTTTGGAATTCAATACAGATTTCCAACTGGGCTGGGAAAATGCCTGGTAGGTAATCCTCTGTACTGTAAATCAAGTTTATCACTACAGCTATCATAAAACAGAGAAAGAGCCTTCTATTTTCTGTTTTGACACTGAAAATACACTTCATAATAACTTTGATTCTCTCAATAAAAGAATTCTCTCTCTCTCTCTCTGACAAAACACTGTCATATGAGCTTATTACTTTTTTTCTTTAAAATGCTTCTCTAGATAGCTAGTTAATATTTTACTAGGATAACTAGAATTTTAAACAGTTCTTTTCCACTGCGTCATCTGATCATACATAGGTTGCTTACAAAGAATAAGGAGGGAGGGAGAGAGAGGTAGAAAAATGCCTGTGGTAAGTTACTTTAAATGTACTCTTTCTGTTTTATTCAAAGCACATTTAAAAGTTCAGTTAATGTATGGTTAATGTTGTAAAGAGCTATTGGAACAAGGAAGTATTAGAAAGTGTTTGAATTAGCACTGCAGGGCTATCAGAAAGAGGAATTCAGAAAAAGGAATGATTAGTAACATGGTTGTGAAAGATTAGTAACTTCAAACTCAGCATAGATATCAGCTTCCAGATAAACTCTTCTTAAATTAATTGTTGTGCCTTGGATGGTTAGAAATAGATTCTACAGCATCTAGGAAATTACGCTCTAAATATTTTTATTTTCCCCATAAAGAAGTATTAACATTTCAATGGATTTTTCCATAAATAGAGGGATTATCCAGTGGTATATAGTTTCTAAATGCTTTGATGCCAGTATTCATTGATGCATTCATTTTTAATCCCTGCATGCACGTGTATATATAGTGTGGACTGGAGTTAGTGCTGTTATTGGTGCTACCGCTGAGTCTCATTTCAGTCTGTGCCAAACTGACCACACTTTCAACACGTTGGACTTGATTGGCAGTTCCTTAGAGGAAAACTAGCAAAGGATTTGAACTTCTTGAATTGCCTCTCTCAGAAGTTTCCAGCTTCATATTCCATCATGTTGGAGGAACTGAATTGCCTCTTTAGCCCACATATTCCTCAAATTCTTTATGGAAGTCTAGTCTAATCTATTACATATGTTCCTGGGCCCTAGATTCCCTGGCAACAATATTTTCTGCCTGTCACCAGCCCCCAAATGCTATTGTGATCCTCAGACAGACAGCGGTGTAGCTTGCTTACATGTTACTCTTGTAGAGGAGCTATTCTCAAAACTACACAGAAGGTTGGGGAAATAACTGTGAGAAGTGACTGAGCACTCACTTGTTCATAAACTGTGGAGGCCCATTTCCCACATAGAAAAGGAAGGGGCTTTTCAACCCTTCTTTCACACACTTGAGCACTTTATTTCAGTTCCTCCATTTGCAAAAAAGGAGCTAGATAGCCCTGTCTGTATTTTCATCATCCAGAAAACCCCACTTTTTAACAGCACTAATTTTATGCTCAAAAAACTAGTACTGCAAGCATGCAGTAATAAGCCAAAACATCTTGAGCACAGAAAGAAAAATAGAATTTGTTATGAACTACGAACTGTGTTAAATTAACTTTTTAGCCATTTGTATAACCAGTTATGAATTTTTGCTTGTAACAGGATTTCATTACTGTACATATGAAAACAGTTTGGAGCCCCCTGCTGGCCAAAGTTATAATGCTGTGCAAATCCTACAGTTTTGCATGTGGTTAAAAATGCATCAATAGGCCTATTGATGTAAGCTGAATGATTTGCATGCTTAAAACATACGTGCACATTCCTAGGGGAAAAAATCCTTCACAGTAAGACCCCAACTCTTGTGGCGAACCCTATAATTCTGCACAAGTGGAGAAAATTGCTCAGGGTTGGAACCCAAGTCTCTGTGTTAGCTACAATAGCTATTGACATGGCCAAAAGTAAAGAATTAAAATAAAAAACTCCTACGCTATTCTTAACCATCATTCCAACTTAACTCCTGTCCCCTCCCCATCCAAAAAACAAAAAAAAAAACCCACACCATGTTGCACACATGATATTTTTTCATCAGCAGGAGCTTTCTCTGAAGCACTGTCTACGTTTTAGACAGAAGTTGGGTAGTATAGGAGAGTCGGTTCTTACATGTGATTGAAATCAAATGTAAATTTAAAATGTATTAAATAGGAAGTGAGACTATATGGCTCCTATTCCCTTTTCGGAGCGCTAAAACAGGACAGATGGATCCATAAACTTCTCTTCTAAGCAGCTTGTTTGTGCCTTTTACTACTTCAGGCTGCTATCACGCATACAAAATCTAATCACAAGCTCCTCCTTGCTTATCTTAGAGGAAAAAACACCTCTCCTATTCTGTCAACAAGGTGTGGAGAAACATAATCCTGTTGTTGAGGTGTGGTAGGTACAGGAATTCTCAGTAACCCTGCCCTCAAGAGTAGGGGTGTATTGAAACTTCATTTTATAATGATAAATGTCTGAAACAGAACTAAATGTATCGCTTCACCCATCACACAGTTGAATGTACTTATATTCTGTTGGAGTGGGAAGACACGAAGGTGCATGGCACAGCATGGCAAGATGTGGTGTTAGAATTAAGATTCCCTCTATCTTTAATCTAAAATTTCATAACTGCTATCGTTCTCAGAAAGCAATAAATTATTCCCCCTCCTCCTCGTTCCTTCCTACACAGTGTGAGAGGTATATGATGATTATATGGTACTGCCTTAAATTTATCCTTTATTAATAATGTTTGATATTTGAGGAACAATAGCTAATTAATAGGTTTATACCATCTGCTGGTCAAGTGCTTTAGTTTTTCAGCACTTTGAGCTGTCAAGATTCACATAAAACTTGGATCCATGGTTGGCAATCTTAGAATTACAGTGTTCCATTTACAAAAGTTACAGGGAAATGGCTTTCTTTTCCAGATCTCTTATTGTATTAAGATATTGTTTGCCTTATCATAAAGAGAGAAGTACATCTATTACAGGATGCCTCAAGTGTTGTAGGCTTGGTGTGAATACAAGGGCTTAAAAAAAAAATAAAAAAAAATCAACAAGCAGATCAATATTTGACTTACTATTATAAAAGATCTCTAAACCACATAAGTGGGATCCCATTGTACTACAGGCAGAGGTTTTCAGCTCCAAAGTATTACTCCTGCAACCTTGGTTCCATAGAAAATGCTCTGTAGTGCTCTGAAGGACTCAGATCCCACAGAGTAGAAGGGATGGGGTAAGAGTAGGGAACATCTTAGAGTAAGAAAACATGTTATTTGTGAGGCCTGGTTTAAACTGCGATTTTGCATTTTTCATGAAAATCATGAAATTAAGTGATTTTCACGAAAAATACGACTTGCAATAAAATACCACAATATGGCTGCTTGCTGGAAAGTTCCCCTGCAAGCAGCCATAACAGCATTTCATTGCAACATGATGGCTACTCTGGCTTGGGAAAGCATCTCCTAGCCAGCAACAAAAGCCTAGCAGGGGAGGTGGGAAGGGGTTGTAAGAAGGACAGGGGGAGGATGGGAGGGGAGGGGCTGTTTGCTCCTCGGGCAGGAAAACTGGGGCCTGGGGGGTTGGGGTTAAGGGAAGAGAACACACTTGGACAAGCAAAACAGCCCCTCCCCTACCTGGTGCCAGAACCATCTGCCCAGGCAGCCCCCAGGTTCCCCCAACCCCGCATGTCCCAGTTTTCCTGCCCCGAGGCAGAAACAGCCCATGCCCATGCCCATCCCCAAGCTCTCTCCTCCCACTATCTTCTTCCAGCGAGGCAGGGGGAGAGGAGCAAGGCCTCTGCTGCTGCAATTAAATCTGGCCCTAAACCTGCCCCCATAGCCAATCAGAGGGCAGGCAAGGGGGTGGGGCAGTACAATCTGGGTGCAAAAACAGCAGACTCTACCACAATATTAGCAAGCTGGGCCCACTTTTTAAACCAGGCCCTACTTATTTGGGCAATATGCACGGAGACTCAGGCTGCTTGTAGATATTAAGAACACAGTGCTTTACTTTCAACTCAGCACACTCCTGTGCCAAGCCCTGCATATATCCAGAAGATGCAGCACCTTAGTTGGACCTTGCTCACCTGACAGCTGTAAAGATCGAATGCTTGGTGAGGCTTTTTTGGTGCTTCTACCTAATAGCTGATTGAATCAGCTCTAGCTAAAAGCACCAAAAAGCCCCTCTGAAGCACACAATCTACACTGCAGAGCCGGATCAAAGTAGCACGCTGCTTCTTCCGTTACAGCACAGTTTTGTTTAGTTTTGTTTTAGCATCTGCAAACTAATCTGTAAGGCTGCAGGTACCCAAGAACAAAATTAAAATTCTTGAAACCCCTGTCTAGCTGCTGTCTATTTCTGGAGTTACCCATATCCATAGACACCTATGATTTTACCAAGGAAGTTTTCTAGGTGTCTAAAGTCCAAAGTCCTTACAGTGCTATGTGGAGGTGCAGTTAGCCCTACAGTTTCCACAAACAAGACACTCCTCTACCCATCTTACCTGTAGGGCTCAGTCAGATAGTTGTTTTCATCTATGAAATTAATCTCCATGCATTAAACTTGAGGAAGAAAGAGCCCTTTTATCCAATGTCTCAGATGTTAGAGCACTCAGCAGCCAGGTGGGACCCTGAAATTCAATTCAAGCACCCACAGCAGTTAATGCACTTGTTAACCACCAGGTTAATCAGCAACACACATAACAAACAGGGCTCCATATCCTGGAATTTGGTGGCAGGCTCCATTCCTACTCACCCCTCCCCTCTTCCACCCATGAGTTCCTGGACCCTGAGACCAGATGATATGGCTCCAGAGGCCAAATCCAGTTTACAGACCAGATCTTTGATATCCCTGCTACAGGCTATTGGGGGGAGGGATGAGGAGAGTCTCAGTCCTTCCTGTTCAGGTATACGTGTTAAAAACATTCTATTTTGCATGGAATAATTAAATAATTGTTGGACTAGAGAAAGCAAATTGCTAGTTAGGGAGGGCACTCACTAAAGAGATATCAGTTCTAACCTTCTACTCTACTAAATGGTTAAAAGCATTTTATTTTAAATATTTGTTAAGGAGTCACTTACTCTCTCCAACCCTATGACTAAAATTATTCCAGTTTTGGACTTTGGTCTCCCACACTCTAAGTTGGTTCTAACCACTGAGAATAGTAGATAGAGACTACCAGCTCCTTCATCCATGTCTTACAGAAGAGAGCTGGCAAAACAGATGCATCATAATCAATCTCCAGACCAGTTTTGCAGCCACTGACCACAGTCAATTTGGATTACTCTTTGTGATTTAGGTACCAACCACTTAAGTGCTGTTCATATGCCAACAAGATCAGTTTGGATCTGGTCTGGGGTATCTGAAGTTATGCACTGCAGTGTCTAGCAGTGCAATATCAAAACTGTTTTGTGGCTCCAATCCTCACTTCCCATTCTGTTCTGTGAAACTCTGAGGAGGACTCCTAAGCTGGGAGAAGCATTCTGTCAGAGACAAGAAGTGCTTAGTCAGAGAGAAGGGAGGTCATGGCATGGAGGCACTGAACACAACAGAGTATTCCCATACTTAAAATGCAAGGCCCCTGGCTCCAGCAGTGGAATTCACAAATTCAAGGTAGACACCTAAGTTAATTATATTTTAAATGGGGAGAATTCAGCAGCTAGGATGGGGATTCATTACACAGTCTCTATCAAGCATGGGGACACCTAACCCAGTTGAGGAAACACTGAAGAAAATCTGATACACCATCCAGAGGTATAACTAGCAGGGTGTGTGTCCTTGACAAAAACCTGCCAGAGAAACAGGGAGATTAAGTTAGCTATTAGATAAAAATTTCAAAAAGCCCTGCTGAAGCACGTGAGCTACACGGATGCTGGATGAGCCGGGTCAAACTGATGCAACGCCCCTTCTGGGCACATACTGCGCTCAGTGTGTGGGCACACTGAGCTGAAAGTAAAGCACTAAAGTCGTCGTCCCCTCCCCCCCCCCCACCGTGTAAACAGCCTTAAAGTTTATGGAGTTTGAATTCAGAGTCTGTATCCCTAGCTCATATGCTCTATAGCTACTGATGCTCCTTTCCTCCAAAGTGTACAATCCCTTTCTGAAACTGGCTAAACTGTCAGCTTCCACAGCATCTGGTGGCAATGAGTTCTACACTTTAATTATGTGCTGTGTGAAAAAAAACTTCCTTTTGTTAGTTTTAAACTTGCTACCTACTAGTTTTATTTTGTGACCCCCTAGTTCTTGTATTGTGCGAGAGTAAGTGATAAATCCCTATTTAATTTCTCTTTGCCATTTAGTATTTTGTAAACCCTCATCATGTCCCTCCTCAAGCATCTCTTTTCTAAACTGAATAGGCCAAGCCTCTTCAGTCTGTCCTCATGTGGAAGTCCCTCTATACCACTTAATCATCCTTGTTGCTCTTCTCTGTACCATCTCTAGTTCTTTTATATTCTTTTTGAGGTATGGGCACCTGAATTGGGCAGTATTCAAGGTGTGGATACTCCATGGATGTACTAAGGGGCATGATGATACTTTTAGTTTTGTTTATATTGCCCTTAACAACCCCTAACATTTTGTTCACCTTTTTGATGGCTGATGAGCATTAAGCCAATGTTTTTAATGACCTGTCCACAATGACTCCCACATCTCTTTCTTGTGTGGTAACAGCTAATATAGTAATAAGAATGATAGTATAAGTATGGTTAGGGTTATTTTTGTTCAGGTGCATCACATTACACTTACCTACATTGAATTTCATCTGCTATTTAGTTACCCATGAACTCAACTGCACCAAATCCTTGTGTAGTTCCTCACAGTCCATCTTGGTCTTTACCACTTCGAATAATTTTATCATCTGCAGATTTGGCCACCTTGCTGCTAACCCCCTTTTCCACATCATTTATAAATATGATAAACTGCCCCAGTGCCAAGGCTGATCCTTGGGGATCCTGCTGTTTGCTACTTTCTATCCTGAAAACTGACCATTTATACTTACTCTTTGCTTTCTATAAGTTCTACAGCTGCCTAATTTAGTTAAGTCCTCCCTTCTTTATGACACAAAAAGGTTTAAAATTTAATTAGAAAAAAAAAGAAAAGGATCTGGAATGTTGTTCTGCTGGGGGGGGGGGGGGAAGGTTGTGTGTTTGTTTTTGTTACTGTTAAAAGTATCCGGAACCTCAAGCCTGATCTCAGGGGAAGAAGCAAGTGCCTTGAGTCAAAGGAGGAATCAAGTTAATTAGTTAAGCCACCTCCCTACTTCTTTTAAAAGAAGAAAAGGTTTGGAGTATTTTTCACATGCATTGTTAAGAAGCAAAATAGGTACAGTAAGTTTTTCCTTCTCTTTCACAGGTGTTCTTTAAGCTATTGAATAAGGCAGGGAGACAAATTCAGGTGTTCACTGTGATAAACACCTTTACCCTAATTTAGTTTTTAAAGAAGGGGGCGGGGGGCAGGCAGGAACACACAGGGAGGTGGAGAGGAAGTCTTCACTTAGACTATACTTAGAATTAGGCCTTGCCACCATCTTTCAAAGGAGTATGGTACTGCTCAGGAGTAAGAAGCTGCTCTTCATTTCCAGCTATTTTATTTTAAAAGTTAGTGAAGTAGCACCTAACAGAAACCTTCACTACTTTCTATGTAGATGGAGAACAATAAGAATACCACTGATACAATTTCTACCCTACAAATTCAAGTTGATGATGTCAAAAATGTTATGACCAAAAACATCGATAAGGTTTTGCAAAGGGAAGAAAAACTGAGTGAGCTTGTTGACAGAACAGATGATCTCCAAACAGCGGTAAGTGATACGATTTCTCATGCAGCCTGTACATTTGACATGCAAAGGCTTTATGTGAACTCCTTAATTTTGGTGAAATTCTATGAGTTTATACAGTCTTTACTAGAATAAAGTAATGGTCAACATAAACATAATTATTTACAGTGAGGGTTGGCAAAATATGGAATGGGCTTCCAAGGGAAGTGCTTTCTTCTACCTTGGAGGTGTCCAAGAAGAGATTGGACCTAGCTGGGGTTATTTAACCTCAGTGCTCTTTCCTGCCTCAAGCCTCGATGATCTACCTGGGTCCCTGATGATCTTCTGGCCTCAATGATCTACCAGCTCCTTTCTGACCCTAGAAGTCTAGGAAATCTATAAAATGTCTCTTTGCTTCTTATTGACAATTACACAAATTTTCAGGGACAGAAAAAGTGTTAGAATATTGCATTAATGCATACTGCAGGAAAATATCACTATATTAGTATGTGAATTGTAAGATTTCTTTTTAAGAAACAGGTTTCTTTCCTGTGAGTAACTTAATGTAATGCTTCTAAGCCTTTAAGACTCATTAGCTGTTTACCTTTATCAAAGGAAAATTGTTTTGAACATTTAAGTGAACCTTTCCAAACGAACCTATTTTATGGAGGTTGCACACGACCCATGTTACTAGAACCTGCGTTTTGCCTCAAACCTTCACCTTCCGTTGACATGTAAATATTTTAAATGTTATAGTTTCTTTCTACTCAACCTCTAATAGGGTTTTTTGTTTTTTTAACTGGCGAGTATGGAAAACTATATACAATGCAATTAAAAAAAATTAAAAAGTAAAAAACCACCAATTCAAATTAACCGAATAAAAGTTTGAATCCAATCACACAATTCAGAAGAGTATTTATACTGCTAGACTTATTTTTATTGTAAATGGGGGAGGGGGTTACAATTAAACAGGTCATGCTTGGTGAGGCCGCACAGTCTGTATACCTGTCAAGTAAGCTTTAAGTCTTTTCTTGTGTGGATATTTAAAAACAATTTCCTGTACAACAATGTTCAACAGATCCAGTTCCTGAGAAATAAAGTTTCTTGTCATTTTACTTTCAGGCTGATGCTTTTCAAAAAACATCTACAAAGATTTCCAGGAAGATGTGGTGGAAAAACTTCAAAATGGTTATATTAATTGTTGTTATTTTCCTTATTATTTTAACATTTATTATCCTCTTGGCTACAGGTGTTATCCCAACATGAACTTATAGTTTTCATGTTGAACAGTAAACAAGTCATATATACATTTTATCTAAAAGATTTCTTTATAGATTTATTTATGCTTTGTTACATTTGTATATTATACAAAGAAAAAAAAAAATACTGGAAATCCCCCAAAATCAGTTTGCTTCCTTTTCTTTTTACAGTTCTCCAAAAAGCCATAAGGAAATGGGTGTCGTTAAGCCGTGTGCGCGTAGTAAATCTGATAGGTAGCTTAAGTGATGTCTTGCAGAACATGCTGTAGTGTAAGATAGCTTAATAATCAACCCATAGAACTGAATAACTGAGAATCTTAAAAATATAGGCTGTTTGCAGATATGAAAAAACAAACAACATGCTTTACTTTAAAACTTGGCACAGTTCCACACCTAGCCCAGCACATGCCCGGAACAGGTAACGCATTAGTTGGACTCTGCTCACCTAATGTCTGTATAGATAGTGGGCTTTTTTTTTTTTTTTTTTGTGCTTTTATTTAATTTTTTCCATCATGGCCTTCTAGTCTAAGTATAAAGGTGACCATGAGGTCATGAGTCCATTTCTTGTGATGCATACCAAAATACAGAGCAACCCAGAGCATGGCATGGGAAACCATTTTGCTCAGCATGCCACAGCTAGCCCAAACTCTAGGCAGGCCCTTGCCACCATCCATGGAGCCTGGGCTGCTCAGAACAGGCAGCTGCACTGGGGTCTATGTAGCCCAGATCTAGCTTGTAGCCAACAGTAGGTGCGCGCGCGCACACACACACACACACACACACACACACACACACACACCCCCCCCCCCCCCCCCCCTCAGGGCAAATGGCAGGGAAGGGACAGGAGCTGTGCTGCCACAAGGATCGGGCCCCTTGTGGCTCCCCCACCATCCACCCTGGCATGCCAACATCTTACAAGTCAGGGTTGCAGTTTTTTGGTACTCTACCCAAAAAAACATTGCTGACCCTAGATAGAGGGTGTTATGCTATGCAGTATCTAGGGCTTCAGACAGGCGAGAGCTTCATTCTATAGCTATAACAAGCACAAAGAAACACTTAAAAAGTAAGATTAGAACTCAAAGCTAATTTCAGTCTACTCCACTGTTTCGTCCCTTGTGCAATTTAACCTCTGCAGCTTTCCTACATATCTCATTGCAGCAATCTAGTTTGTGAAACGTCCAATAACTAAATCTGAAAGAGAGGGAGAGGGGGGTTAGTCTTGCATGAAAAATAAATTTTAAATGTAGTTTATGATTGAAACTAGCTTTTCTACAGATCTACACTTAGATTTCATAGACATTAGGGCTGGTAGGGACCTTGCAAGATCATCTGGTCCAGCCCCCTGCCCAAGGGCAGGAAGTCAGCTAGGGCCAGACCCCAGCAAGATGATCCAGACGCATCTTGAATGTGTCCCAAGTGCTTGCACCACTTCTGGGTGGAGTCTATTCCAGACTCTGAAGATTTGGACAGTAAAAGAAGTTCTTCCTTATGTCCAGTCTAAAACTGTCTTCCAGCAGTTTAATGATCATTGGACCTTGTTTTCCTTAGGGGAGCCCTGGTAAAACAATATTTTTCAAGGAAGGAGTTTAGGAGCTGAAACACTGTCTGGACCAGCTCTCTACATTCCTCCTCTGCCTGTAGCAGTTGAGACTTTAAAGCTGTTAATGGAAAATAGCAGGTGGAGGTGGCTGCCTAAATCCACTTCTCCAAAAATTTCTTGGATTGATCTCCCTTAAGAGCATCCAAACCTTTTCTCCCACATTCACAAAGCACAGTGGTGGTGCTGAGAGCCAAAATGTTTGCCAATACATTCCCCAGCTGTGGCAACTCCTGGGCCATCTTCTGCTCCTTGCTGATGACAAAGCAGCTACAAGGTCACTTCTTTCCAAAATGACCACAGACTTTGGCAATCCTTCGCAGCCAAGTATAAGAGTCTTCCATGAGGGTCTTATCTGTGTCTGAAGATGGTTGGTGAGGGCTCTACTGCAGCTCAGATGTGCTTCCATGTGGGGTAGGTGGCGCTGGATTCTTTATTTTGTCCGACAAGCTGTTCCTGCACATGTTGAATCTCCTTAGCCTCATCTTTCCACCATTTGTTCTTCATATCATGGGTCCTTTGAACCTCTGCCTTGGCTTATTGGAGATTTGACTTCTTTTGCTTGGAGTTGGTGTCATTTTGCCAAGCACAAAAGGCCTTGCACTTGCAATCAATCAACTCTTGGATACACTGGTCACTCTCATCAAGCCAGCCTTGATGTTTCCTGGTAGATAATCCAAGTGTCTTCATAGGTGCTGATGACAGTGGCTTTGAGACCACCCTACATGCTGCTGACATTGTCCCATTGTTGTTGATTGGAATTCACCAGTTCTTTGTTCAGGCACTAGTGGAAGAGGTCTTGCTTGCTTGGGTCCTCAAGTCCTTCAACACTGATGTTCCATCAGCATTGCTTCTGCTGCAGCTGTCATTTGGGAACCAGTTTGAGTGACATAACTGAGCAGATGAGTTGACCAATCATCAGCTGCTAGCTCAGGTGATATGGATACCTTTGTCACGGTCTATGCCTGGGATTGAATATTCAAATCAGGTGTCAAAGCTTAGATCATGAGTGTAGCCATGATGTCTTGTGCCTGTTTTTTTGGTATTTTTGGTGGAACAAGGCCTTGGTGATGGCAAGTCCATGTTCAGTGCATTTGGTCAAGAGGAGGATGCCACTGGAGTTGACCTTACCTACTCCTTCCTTGACAATGGTTCCATTCCAGAGGTTAGAATCCCTTTGGACTCTGGTGTTGAAATCTCCGAGAAGCAGCCCGTCTCCCTCCAGAACATCAGAAAGGACTTGGTCAAGGTTGGCATAGAATTCCTCCTTGGTTTCATTAGCTGTGTCAGAAGTCGGGGCATACACACTGATGACAGTGGCATATTGGCTCCCCACCTGCTTAAGAGAGAGTCACGAGGCACTCTGATACAGAACTTATTGAGTTGGTTTATTAGCTAATTCTTAAGTGACAAAACCAGCTCCATGAAGGTGGCATTCTCCTTCCTGTTGACCATTCCAGGAGAAAAAACTGTTTTCATGAAAGATGCCTGTGCTTCTTGGAGAAGTTACTGCACATCAGCTTCCAAACAGCTCTCAACAGAATGGGACCTTGATCCAATGGCAAGGAAAGCAAGACAAGTGGGGATCTTGTTCTACTGCAGCATTCATCTTCCTTTGCAGCTATTGAGATTCTAGCATCTTCTTCCACTTTTTCCCCCCACCATTGAGGATTTTTAGACCCATGGCTGGGGTCTGGGCAGGCTTATTATAGATTCATAGATGTTAGGGTCAGAAGGGACTTCAATAGATTGAGTCCAACCCCCTGCATAGGGAGGAAAGAGTGCTGGGTTCAGATGACCCCAACCAGATGGGCATCTAACCTCCTCTTGAAGACCCCCCAGGGTAGGGAAGAGTACCACCTCCCTTGGGAGCCCATTCCAGATTTTGGCCCCATGTAGAAGTTCCTCCTAAATGTCCAGTCTAAATCTGCTCTCTGCTAGCTTATGGACATTATTTCTTGCAACCCCCAGGGGCACCTTGGTGAGTAGAGCCTCACCAATTCCCTTCTGTGCCCCCATGATGAATTTATAGGCAGCCACAAGGTCACCTCTCAACCTTCTTACAGAGGCTGAAGAGATCCAGGTGCCCTAGTCTCTCCTCATAGGGCTTGGCCTGCAAGCCCTTAACCATATGAGTGCCCCTTCTCTGGACCCTCTCCAGGTTACCCACATCCCTCTTGAAGTGTGATGCCCAAAACTGCACGCAGTATTCCAACTGCGGTCTGACCAGCACCCGATAGAGGGGAAGTATCACCTCCTTGGTTCTGTTCGTCATGCATCTGCTGATGCTTGATAAAGTGCAGTTAGCTTTTCTGATGACTTCGTCACGCTGACGACTCATGTTCATCTTGGAGTCCACTAGAATTCCAAAATCCCTTTCTGCTTCCATGCTACCGAGCAGGTCATTTCCTAGGCAGTAGGTGTGCTGGACATTTTTCCTCCCTAGGTGCAGCACTTTGCATTTCTCCTTGTTAAATTGCATTCTATTGTTTCCTGCCCATTTGTCCAACCTGTCCAGTGGCGACCTATACTTGCCCTGTCACAGCACCACCAGAAAAATGTATGTTGCTTTTCAGGAGGGAAGCCATTGCCATTTACTGTCCTCGCATCGTGGTAGTGCTGCTGCTGCTTGTTCCATGACTACTTATTCAATTACCCTTGCTTATTTCACAGCTAGCCTTCCCTGAAGATCATTCCATTATCCACCACCAGTGGATGTGCTGGATAGCAATACAGTTCTGCCTGACAGTGACCACAGAACACTTATTGGAAATCTGCAGAGCTGACTGAGCACAACGTGATGGCTTTCTTGCTTTCCACTTGTAACATTAACATGAATGATAGCTAAATACACAAATATTCCACATAATCATTGCAGCAGTGGAAATAAAGCTTTATGTAAACATGACTAACAGGAACATACATAAAGGCACTGAAGTGGTGGTAGTAGTCAACACTGTGAAAAAGTCCCTGTTGGACAGCAGAGCAATCAGTCTTAGCTTGGGCAGTGGCCTAGAGACAGCACGTCTCCCTCCAAAAAAAAAATCAGTATTGCCTTAAGAGATGTCGACCCCAACACAAGCAGATGGGGGGCGGGGGGGGGGAAGAGAAAACAACACAAAACAGAACAACTTTCACTGGACTGTGATGTTGGCTGAAGACAGTTAAAAACTTCAGCATAGGTTCAGTTAATGCAGCACATGCTCTTTAATACTTACCCACATTATGAAGAACTACAGTTCGACTACTTGTCACCCTTAAAAGAGGTAAAGGGAGGTAATAAAAACTTATGGCACTTTCCTGCTCAACCCACCAACATGATCCAATACTTCTGTAGTCCCCAGCACTTTATTCATCAATCAATTCCCCTCCCAAAAGTCTCTGAAACTGGGCCATGAGGTTGTTTTTTCTTGAAAAAAAATTATACTCACACTGATATGTTATCTTTTGAGGCATAGCCTGCCTTCTTACAGGCAAAATAAAATTATTCTCTGATCTTCACCATCCCTCAAGCATCTTAGGTCATCCAAAAGTTTTCCTAAGTTAATAAGTCACCAATATGGCCTCAAGTCTATTGTACCAGAAGAAAGGTTATATAACTAGTACAATGCTGTTTTTGTTGCAGCCACACCCATGTCAAAGTACAGTAAATACTCCGACTAAAGATCTTGGTACATACCAAGCCACACCTAGTACTGGCTTCCTATCAATTTTCTCTAAAGGGGTTTTGTTGCTTATCATCAAAATGATACCTATATACGCAAGACAACAAGGTGCCAATTCTGAGTGCAAATGTCAAGACAGCCTTTAGTTATGTGTTTTGTTGTTGATGTACATCTTTGTCCCAAGTTCAAAATTAACTTCTACGGTACAATTTGACATGCAAATATCAGCAAAGCTAAATCTCTCTCACTTCACCATAATAGTTGCACCTTACCCTACCATGCCACAAAAGGAAACATAACTATAATTGGTATAATATACAATCAGAGGGAAAGGCACAGGGGAATGCAAAAAAGTCCCTACAAGAAAGCCATACAAGTTATGCAATATTTTGGTACGAAGCAACAAGATCCCAAATCAATATAAGCCAGCTATACACCTGCAAGGAATTTCTAGACAACCAAGCTGCTTGGGCTCATTTTGTTTCATGAGAGAAACAGCCTTCTGGATTTGCCAAATTTTGGTTAGGAACTATATGAAAGTGGCAGGCTAGCCCATCTACACCTAGGGAACTTGGGAATGCAGAACATGCTTGTAGCTACATCAAGAAAAACAGGCTCAGGATTTGTATCAAACTGAAGATTCCTAGAAGGAAAAGTCTTTATTTTTTGGAAAAAAACTAAGTACACAAAACCATGTTTAATGTACATGCAAAAAAGAAAGTCAACAACATGTCTCAAACTTAGAACAGAATGTTTTAAGAGTAATAAATTGAACCACTTAACATTAAAATTAATCCCCTTTATCTGAAAGGGGATCTCACCATAGACTGAAATGCATTTAACAATTAAACCATAATTAAATCAGCTATTGCTGTTTGCAGTCATGTTAAGATTGATGACATCACTAACAGTGATAGTTTGCAAAACAGCTACCAGGAACAGGCTAAAAATGCCAAATAATGTTTTGCAATGATAAGATAGCAAGATGTATTAGAAGGAATTCTTTCAACTTGTTTGAATGAACTGAAACAGGTAATCTGTTAAAATGTCTTTATATGAAGAGTAGAAACACTTAGATATAAGACGTTCCTTCAGGAAAAAACAAAAACAATAAAACCCCAAAGCTGAGTAGCTCTCCTGTGAAAGGTTTGCTTTCTTACAAAGTTAGAAAGCAAGGCTGAATAGCAACCTAGGGCACTGGGGGTGGGGAAGAAGGAGTACAGCTGGTAGATCCCTCCTCTACATTATGACAAAATCAAATCCCAAATAATTAAGAATGCTTTCTGGAGACCATAGTAAATTGCAAGCGTTTGGCAGGAGAAACTGATGTACCAACTATAAAAAAAACTAGTTCATGTTAAGTATTTCCAAAATTACCAGTATATTCTCACAGGGTCTGGAGGAGGTTAGGCAAAATTAATATAAAGGGCTGAATGCCCAGAGAAGCCCATCTTCTGCTTGCCTCTAAGAATCCTCCTTCTGAGGATCTATGCCACAAGAAGCTATATAAGCCAATGATTTTTGTAGCAATCCACTTTATGAATAAAGTGTTTCTACAGGTAAGTTTTTACTAGGACTATACAGTGCCCGAATCGCAAAACACAGCAAGAAAAGCAAAGTCCAGAATGGCACATGAAGTCACGCAGATCTACTCTCAAGGAGCAGTTGTCATTTTCATGGGAGGGCAGTGCCTTTGGTGAGGAAAAAGCTGGGTAATGATCAATATAGCCTAGCAAAATTTGATGACTGACACCACAAGGGACCAAGTTACATGCCTATATTTAAAGTGTGTTTGGAAAATAAGTGAAGACTGGAAATACAGAGAATAAGCAGACTTAATAGAAGACATGGAAAGAAAAAAAAAAAAATGTATGCAAGATGCTGCCAACATGCATGAACTAGGCACTTGTACAGTAAAATTTAAGTTACTAAGAGTCACAAAAGAGTGTCAGAACAGTTGATTCTTCAACACAGAATTTTGTCTTAGGCTGTAGAGAACTAACAGACTTTTGAATCCTGTAAGTGATAAATGGCCGACATTAAATGAACCAAGATATGTGCTTGATGCCACCAGCTATTTACAAGTCACAGAAGAATGCTGCAGCAGACTCTTCTCAAAGAGCTGGTTTCACCACGCTGCAGGCAAGATTCACATGCAGAAACCGATTTTCCTCCGAAGATATTTAAACTCAACAGCAAACATTGCGTATTATAAAAATCTGTGGTCTGTCTCAAGCTCTTTGCCTCTGAGATTTGTGAAGCTAATTAAACATGCACTATTCAAGGTGCTTGTTCCACTTTGGTTTAAAGCAGTGGACAAGTTATCTAGCACCCTTCCCTTTTGCAAACTAGCAAATTCAATTTACATTATTACTGTACATTTCCTGTGTAACCTTACTTCCTGCTGTCATTGCCAAATGAAACTACCATTCCATGACAAACAAAAAAAAGTGCCAAGGTCACTACAGTTAAACAATTCGATTGCAGTCTTCACCCCTACACAATTTTCACTTAATTCTTAACTCCTGCTTATTATGATAGGAGAGTGAAAAGGAGGGGGAGAGAATGTTGAGTGCGCATCAACTTAAATGTCAGACTCTACAGGCAATCTGAGTTCAGATTAGTGTCCTTGATTTTTTTTTTTTCCAAGTTATGCGAGTTAAGGTTGGATTTATACATGGCACCATACACAATCTTCTATCATGACTTCATAGAGAGCTGGAGGCAACACTGTTCCACTGAGAAGAACAAAATCTTTAAGTAAAGATTCATGGCAATGGAAAGAGGCATGTGTTTGCTATACTGGCAACCACCGGCAGCAAGCAGCGGTCCTTTGTGAAACCAATTCCCCATTGCTTTGCTATACAAAAGGAGATTAGGATTTCTAGATTTAAAATGACCAATTTAGACAAAAAGTGCAAAACTTCAGAAGTCACAGCAACCTTAGAAATGTCCAACAGACTGGATAGACACTTAACTGGGATGGTTTAGTCAGGGACAATCTTGCCTTAAGCAGGGGGCTGGACTAGAAGACCATGTGAGGTCCCTTCCAGCCCTACTTTCCTATAATC